>NC_143398.1:238989371-239643911 GCF_052110815.1 Crocodylus siamensis | reverse complement strand
GGTAGCACTGTACTGCCACCCAGCCTGTCCACAGGTGGTGGATACTGGAATGACCTTCAGGGAAGGTTAGCTGTGAAATAAGCAGGGGTAAGTCTGATGAATAAGCACTTGTGGACCAAGCAGTGGCAGCACCTCCAGGATATGGTGAGAACAGCAGGTGGCAATGGTTTCCCTTCTGAAAAGCCACGTATGTCCCTTGACAGTGCTGTGATTTAGCAAGTACAGGTCACCACTATAATAAGCCTGCCCAGTGCCCAACCATGGGTCTACAAGTTCTCAACAGCAATGCGGGCAGGAGAAGATGTTTGAATCTCAAGAGCTGTGAAGGTGGATGAAGGCTGCAGCAGAATGACATCCCCAGTTGTCTTGATCTCCTTGCCATTCAGGATCCTTTCTGCTCACCCAACACGGGGAGGAGGCTAGAAAAGGTGCCCTCAACATAGCGTGTCCAATAGAGTATTCTGTATTTTTCCTGACTGGATAACTACATCCAGTGGGATCACCCTTACTGCAGTCAAAAATACCAATGAAGACACACCACCATTTTGGGGACCTGGAACATCAGGACCCGCATGGACAACCCTAACAGTGAACATCCAGACCGCCGCATTGCAAGAACTCAGGCAACACAACATCAATTTAGCCGCCAATGAAGCCAAGGAGGAATTCTCTGCCGACCTGGACCAGGTCCTTTCTGTCATTCCAGAGGGAGATAGACTTATTCTTCTCGGTGGCTTCAATACCAGCCAGAAGGGAGTCTAACCTCTGGAGCAAAACCATCAGCAAGGAAGGAGAAGGAAAGGTCAGCTCCAGTGGCATCCTCCTCTTGACCAAATGTGCAGAACATGGACTCACCATCGCCCTGTTTTGTCAGAAAAACAGGCGCAACACACCCACAATTTAAGCTTTGGCACTTGATTGACTATATCAGTGTTCATGCCCAGGATTGCAAGGATGTCCGCATCACCAAGCTATGCTAGTAATTGATGATTGCCAGACTGATGACCAGGGATCCTGGTTTTCTCTGATTTAAAAAAATCCCCAATTTCCAGTTAAAAAAAAGTAACCCCAAATCCACATTCTTCCATGATTAAAATGAAACATTTAAATCACAGAAAAATGTGGATTTGGGGTTACTTTTTTTTAACTGAAAATTGGGTTGTTCTTTTAAATCAGAGAAAACCAGGATCACTTCTGATGACAAACTCATCCACTTCATCATATCATTCAAGCTGATTCCCAAATGATGGCTGTAACAGAAGCAATGCCAATGGAAGATCAATGTTGAAAGACTCAAGGACTCGAGCAAGCCAGACCTCTTCCACCTCAATGAAAAAGTGGTGAATTCCAATCAACAACAATGGGAAAATGTCAGCAGCGTGCGGGGTGCCCTCAAGGCCACCATCACCAGTGCATCACAGGCACTGAAGAACAAATGGTGGGAAAACAAAGCTAAGGAGACTCAACGTCTCACTGACATCCCTGATATGGTTTCTTCACTGCCACCAAAGCCATCTACGATCTGAGCACTGAGGAGCCAACTCCTTTGAGACATAAGGATGGAAGAGACATGATCAAGAAAAGGGGAGCCGCCAATGCCCATTGGAAAGAGCATTTTGAAGACCTTCTTAATCAAGACTCTGCCGTTGATGAGAGTGCTCTCAACTCCATCCCACAACACGCAGTCAGAGATGATCTCAGAGTCCCTCCAACCCTTGAGGAGGTGAGGAAAGCCATCAAGCAGATGAACAACAACAAGGCATCTGGAGTTGATGGAATCCCGGCCGAAATCTTCAAACAGGGAGGAAAGGAGCTCACATCACAGCTTCATGCCTTCATCTTAAGGATCTGGAATGATGAGGAAATCCCAGATGACCTCAGCAGTGCCATGATTATGACAGTCTTCAAGAAAGATACAAGTCCAACTGTGGAAACTATAGAGGGATCACCTTGCTGTCCGTCACAGGAAATATCATTGCGAGAACCCACCTGGACCATCTCCTTCCACTTGCCAAAGAGCTCCTTGAGGGTTTAGGGTATCAAGAAACACAATGGGCATGATCTTCTCAGCTCACCAGCTTCAGGAGAAATGCCAGGAACAACACAAATTTCTCTACATGGCCTCATTTGACTTTACAAAAGCTTTCGACTCTGCCAGCCAAGAAGTGTTGGGAGGATCCTTCTAAAGTATGGATGCCCACCAAAATTTGTTACTATTCTGTGCCTGCTCCATGACGGTATGCAAGTGATGGTTCTCAGTAATGGATCTATCACAGATCCCTTTGAGGTTAAAATGGGAGTTAAGCAAAGCTGCATCATCACTCCAACACTCTTTTCAATAACAAAGTACTGTATATTCCCTGCTGCAATGCAGTTCAGTATTCCTTGCTGCAATGCTACATCTGACCACCAACAAGCTTCCAGCCGGAGTCGAGCTAAACTACCGAACGGACGGTAAACTTTTTAAACTCAGTCAACTCTAAGCCAAAACCAAGACCAACCCAACCTCAGTCATTGAGCTCCAGTATGCTGCTGCTGTAGCGTGTGCTTATTCAGAAGCAGACCTTCAGGCAATCATCAACGTCTTTATTGAAGCATACAAGAATATGGGACTGACTCTTAACATTCAGAAGAATAAGGTCCTCCACCAGCAAGCTCCTAATGAACAGTCCCCAGCTCTGGTAATTCAGCTCCACAGTGAGACTCTGGAGTAGGTTGAGTATTCCCCATACTTCAGAAGCCATCTCTCGCAGAAGGCCGACACGAACAAAGAAATCCAACATTGCCTCAAATGTTCAAGTGAAGCCTTTGGAAGCTTGAAGAAACCGATGTTACAAGATCGTGACATCAGATCCGAAACCAAGCTCATGATTTATCAAGCAGTCGTGATCCCAACCTTGCTGTATGGAGGTGAGGCATGGACAATGTACAGGAGACATCTAAAGTTGTTGGAGAAGTACCATCAACGCTACCTGCAGAAGATCCTGTGAATCTAGTGGGAAGACAGATGCACCAACATAAGTGTCCTCCTACATGCAAACACCATGGATATTGAGACAATGATCATCCAGTATCAACTTTGCTGGGCCAGTCATGTCAGCCAGATGTCCGCCTCCAGACTCCTGAAGCAAGTTTTCGTCTCCCAGCTCAGTCAAGGTATACATGCAGGAGGAGGACAGAGAAAGCGCTTCAGGGACATTCTCCTTGTAAAAGTCATGAGAAAAATACCGACCCAGTAAAAGTCATGAGAAAAATACACTGGTAACAAAATGTAAACGCAAGGAACTAATTAATGGCATGAAATAAAATGCTCAGTAGCAAAATGTCACCTCTGCAAAAAGCCACCTTGAAAAAAAATCCAACATCAGTGTCAACTCATGGGAGACTATCACCCAGGACTGCCCCAAAAGGAGGAAGAGTCTGCTACAGGGATCTCAGTACTTCGAAACCTCATGACAACAACAGGAGATAGAAAAGCATGAGTGGCAGAAACAGTGTGTCACGGACCAAATCAGGAATCCAGTGCTACACACCCGACATGGACACACATCTGAACTGCAGTAGAGTCTGTCAATCCCAGATAGGCCTCATCAGCCTATCTGGATACACAGATAGGACAATCATGGAAGACAACCATCCTCGACTGCGAGGAATTTCAGAAGAAGATAGCAGCTGCTGTGAAACTGCCAAGAAAGAGAAATTCATGGAGCAGCTCTGGAGCCCTCCAGGCTCTACAACAGGGAGGATAGACATCGTGAAGGCCCTGGCTCTAGGCAGGGCTCCTAAGGCTTTCAGACTCCTAGATTTTTTATGTTGCATTTTATTTGATCAGAAAGGTTTTTTCCACCGCTGTTAGCTATTGCAGTAGGTTGTGCATTGCAAAATCAACTGTCGAAAGAGGCTTCTCGTGGCACTGACGAGTCAGTAGAGCAAAGTCATGCTGATACTAGCTAGGCCACTCTCTGCAGGTATGTATCAGCCTGCAGGCTCCATTTCTTAGCTAAGACAACAATGGGAAAAGGTAAAGGTGAAGGTAGAAAAGGGCAGATCGTTCTACCTGGGGAAGCTCAGAAGTCAGCAACTTTTTGGAGCAAGGGGCCAGGACAGATTGGCTTGGGTCTGAAGCAGGCCAGTTCCCACCCCGCTGCCACATCCACAGTATCTTTCCCCTGCTGCTGCTTCTCCGCATGTCCCAGCTCTCCCCCCACACCCCAGGGCTCCGGTGTGAGAGCAGTTCTCAGCCGCCCAGCCCCAGGGCAGCTCCTTCCTGCCTGGACTCTGCCAAAGCCTTCCTCTGCCAACATGCTGCCAAAGACCCGGCTCCACGGGCTGTATGTTGCTGCCCCCTGAACTAGCTGGCAAATGGCTGTCACCGTTTGTGATAGATGCTTAATTTATTTCAGCCATTGCCACAAACAAGAGTGTCAGGCAAATGCTTCAACATGGAAGATAGCCTGTCCCATAAGCCTAACTGATTTGGGACTGAGCTCAACAGCTAAGCAGGTCAGAAGCCCCAGTTGGGTGCGGCGCGCGTGCTCGGTGTCACCAAATACATACTGACCCACTACAAGTCATGAGAAAAATATTGGTAACAAAATGTAAATACAAGGAACGAATTAATAACATGAAATAAAATGCTCAGTAGCAAAAAGTTACATCTGCAAAAAGAAAAAAGAGGGTTTATAACGAGGCAGCACCAATCCATACAAACCTAATGACTTGTGTTTGTCCCCTTCCCTCCCCAAGTGCGACTTAATTTTGCAGGCATGCTCAGTTGTGCTGAGGACGGTGCTCAAAGAACAAGTTACTGCTCCGGTTTTAAACAACCCAGGAGGAAGAGGCGAAGACTATAAAGGGTTTGCGGCTCCTGCTGCTGCACACCCAGGTGTTGATAATTGAACGCCTTCAGTTCAGTACAGAAAGGTCTTGGAGGTGAGCGGGCTCTTGTTCAGGCTACCCACCACTTCTGTCAGTGGCAAAAGTTCTGTATTTCAGTCTGATCTGGATTTTGAAAGGGATCTGGGCACGGCTTTGCACCGCCCTGCAAGGCCTGAGGGACTTACACAGCCAAATCCCAATCTCAGGCACTTGAAATCATTGAAAGGCAATGAGTATTAAGCTCCTGAGTGCCTGCATCACTTGTGGAGATGGGACTTAGCAGCTAAGTTACTTCAGGGTAGATCTGCAAACAGGCTTAGATGTTTAAATCCTTCCTAAATCCTACTTCCAGTATCAAAGTCCAGAACTGTGATCCTCAAAACCTGCATGCAGCTGCTGTCTAACCCCGGAGCCATCTGAAATCCCCTGCTTTTCACTCGGAAAGTCCCCGAGGCACCTCCAGGTCTACTTCTGGCCATGCTCAGAAGCACATCTCTCGTGACCAGGTTGGGCACCTCAGCGCCCAGCTTGCACCTAAGCACAATAGGGATCCACAAGCCAGGAACTGATCCGTCCTTTTCCTCTGAAGGGGCCGTGCAGTTGGCAGGGGGAAGGACGGTCCTCTTCTATTCACAACTCCAGTGCTTAGCGAGCAATCTCTAAGTACATGGGAGACTTGGGCTCAGCTCCTCCAAACCCATCTCCAGTCTCCCTGGAGAGTCGCCTAACCATCAGGCAAGTGCATCCAGCTCCCTCATTCCCTGTCCCTCTGGCTCTAAGACTCATTTAATGATGCTATATGAAGACAAAGAGCTTCAACAAGAGAGATTTGGAAGCTCCTGCCTTACCCAGTTGCCTCTGGCTCGCTGGGGAGGTCATGCTTCTAGATGAGAGATGTGGGTTTGAGCAATTCAACCCAGGCCTCCCCGCCAGGGTGGGCAAGTGCTCCAATAACTGAGCTACTGCAAAGAGGAGAGCCAAGGATCTCCTTGGTCCTTGAAGGAAAGAGCTTGGGTGAAAAGGATCCAGGGCTGTGAAACCTTAGAGGAGGGAAGCACCTCTCCTCTCCTCTAGCCTGGTGTTAGGGACCCCTCCAGTGCTAGTTTTCCCCCTGCTCCTGCACCATCTCTGGGATGCTCATCCACCGCTAGCGAGGGGGTAACCAGGAGGGTAACTACCTTCTGCAGTGCCTATGCTGGGTAACGTGAGGTTTTAGGACTCTACTCTGATCCTTTTATTCAGTGGAAAGAGAGCAGAACGGGTCTGAAAATATCTGATTTAACCTCGGGAACTGGGATGTGTGTCAGTAGCAGGCATCTTCAAGCCACTTACTGGTCTGCAGGCCATTTGCTACCTGTGACTCTACTCATCTGCGGTCATTTCTCTCTCTGCGTGCACTTGCGCCCAGTATATACCTGCAGTGTTATTATATTATGGGTCCAAGACCTGAAGCCCTTCTGGTGGCTTTGCCTAGCATTATAAACAGACCTGCGCTATTCTCCCCAGATCATCGGATCTGGCTGTAGCTCCCTCCTTTTTATCACGAGCCACACCTGGGGGGACGTTACAGTGAAACTCTTGTGGGTCAGACTGAATATTTGCCTTCAGATCAGTAAGTGAGGTGTCTTTAGTGTCTGCAGTTCAGTGGGGTCATAATGGCTTCCTCCATTATTCAGAGTCTCTTCACCATATGCCCTCATATAAAGAAAGCTGGGTCTTTCCCCTATAGGGGAGGCCTTGCTAGGATGCATAAAGAGTCCAGGATTTGCAAGGACATGCATATTCCAAAAAAATACAGTGGTGGAATATGTCCTGCTTTAAGAGATGACAGGGCCAGAGCCATGTTACATCTGGATTATTTTGGCTATTTTAAGCACGTTTACAATTTGAAGAAGACAGTACTATGCTGAACCTCTTACCCCCTCTGCTTCCCCCCCCCCCCACCATATTCTGTGAATTTATACTGTCCTTGACATTAGAATGTTTTTCTTCTGGGAGGATTTTTTTGCTGAGTCTGTTTGAATGAAACATTTGCAATATCCCTTGCCTTGATGCAGATTTTCCCAACGGCAGCTGCCTCTGTCCAAACCCAACCCCTGTGGTCAACAGGAGAAGAGAGTGCATGCAGCCAAGTGTCAAAGGTGACGAGTCTTCATTAAAATCCCATTCTGAAATGCAGCTCTCTCAAAATGGCACCTCTGTACTCCACCGATCTGCTCCCCAGGCGTGCTGTGAACTGCTAAAGTCAGCAGATGTGAATAAAATAAAGTTTTAAACTAATTTTTAATCCTGCTGGCACAGCAGCTCCAACATAGCGATGGGAAAAACGAAGTGATTCCGACATCAGTGGGATGGTGAGCTACGTTCCCATCCATCCTGCCTCTCCGTCCTACCGAAACACTGGGATTGGTGAGGGTCATAGGCGAAGGTAGCGGGTTTGCACAGATGTGACTGAGGACTTGGTTTGTCCTGCAGAACTCTTGTTCTTGGTAATAACGTGCAAGGAAAGGAAAAGGAGGAGGAAGGGGAGGAACCGATTTGTTCTGAGCTCACAGCTGAATGGAAAGAGCGCGGAAGGAAATAAAACAGGATTTTTATTTGTTAAATTGAGCATGTTTGTGTAACAGAGAACCACCATATTTTCGAAGTTGTTTTTAAAGTCTACGCTTTGGGGGTGTGAACAACTTAGCTCTTTCTTTGATATATCTCTATTTATATTTATATATATGTATAAAAGAAAGAGCTAAGGTTTTCACTTTCCTGAAGCGCAGGCTTTAAGAACAACGACAAAAATCGCGAGTTGGCAGCACTGCTCTGCTAAAGCTCATCCTTTCCACTGAGCAAGTTCAAAAGCAACTTTCTCCAATTGCTTACTATTCTCCGTTTTTAATTTTCCCCTTCAACCTAACTAAAAGCTCTGCCCTCCAAGCTAACTGGGCACTACCACCCTTACTCATGTAAATGCGGTTGGCCCTAACCCCAAACCCCTGATAAGGATTGTGTCTCTGAAATAGTTCAGATTTTAACTTTCCTGCATTTGTCAAGATAACAATTGAAAAAAGTGCTTGTTTTTTTTTTTCTTTTATGATGGGGAAACTGCATTTCTCACTCCATTTTTCTTAGTCCTTTATGTAGCTCTAGCCCTCATGTAGACTCCAGACCCTGAGAGTTGTAGAAACCCAGATGAATGAAATCTATAAAAGTCTCCATGGCCTCAGCTGAAAAGGGTACGGCCCTACCACCCTGCAGAGAGCAGGCAAAGAAAAGTTAAGGCCAGAGGTGAGTGTGGCAGAAGTTACAGAGGTGTCCAAACAGAGCTATAATGCCATACAGGTTGCACCTGTAATGATCACAGGAACTTTTAGGTGGCAGCAATAAAAAGAAAAGAAATGTTGCCAATGCAAAGGCTTCACAAGGTTGCCCCAAAAAGAGCCTAGCTGAAAATATAATTACAAGTGCCATTTTGAATTGCTGCCACAGGTAGAACAAAGAAGCTAAAAGCATTCCCAGAGACTTAAGCAGCTTGCAGTCTGCACCTTGCACCGGCATTTTGGCACTGGGATTTTCCCCCCTGCAAGATGCATCCCATAGTGAAAGCATCACGGGATCTGCTATGTGTTAATCCTCCAGCCCCTGCTAAGGGAGCCAACCCTGTTGCTACAGAAAAGGTCTGCTCGCCTTCCATGTGCCCATGGGCTAGTGACGTACACACACTGATTTCTGCCCCGTGCGTCTGGCAGCCTGCTGAAGGTGCAAATCAGTGAGTGTACAATCATTCACTGCGGGAAGAGGGATTCAAATTTGCTGCAATCTAAACAGCAGGTCAAAGGGGCTGAGACAAGGGAGAGGTACAGAGCTTGAAGTCTTAACAGCCTTTCATATTTTATACGGAGCAGCTGCTACTCATTCCTATTCATGCACTGTGCCCTCGGCAAGTCCTTTGGTGCCTCTATTTAAACTCCTGTTGGCCTCATTGTTAAACTGTGTTCTTGGCTATATTTCCAAGTGTCTTTGCTCAGCCCCCACAAAGGCTACTTCCTCCAGGTCAGCTTACCACTGCAGCATTTTGTATATCGATAGCGGTTTTTTGAGAGGGGAAGGAAGTGGAATATGGTGGTGGGTACAGACATGAATTGGGCTGAGGGTTATCTAACCACTGGTTTCCGTATCTGGCCCTCGTGTCCGGGTGAGCGAACAGCAATGCCTACCAGAGCTCATCCTCTCTGTGATTGAATACACTTAGTCACTTCCCTATCTGCAATCACATTCTAATGCCCTCCATTGTGGTGTCCTCCAAACCAACTCAGCTACTCAGTGAACATGCAGCCCTCCGGATCCCATCGGCTCTTCGCCTTGCCTGGCTTCCTCTTGCTCTGGCTGCAGGGTCTTGGGGCTCCCCCTCCCTCTCCTGGCTCCCACTGCCTGACCCAGCCACGTGGAGCAGGACAGGGTGGTGTGGTGCAGCCGATGGTGTCAAATGAGTTGCCCATGTTGGGGGACGCACTGGCAGCTGTGCCACGCAGGCGCAGCCGTGGGGGTACCTGCCCCCATGCCCATGGTGCATAGTGCCCGTCTGCCCATGCTTTGGAGCAGGGAGAGGGGGCACCTGCCCAGGCATGTGCGTGGCACATAGGCTGGGGGGGCCTGTAGCCCCTGCTGGTGTGGGCTGGGGGCCACATGTCCCAGCGGTGCTTTGAAGTTGGACGGCCCTGGCTTATGTCATGCATTGTCATAAGGAGATGTGACAGTGAATGAGCCTGACTTGGCACTGGAGGAATGCAGGCTCCACCCCCCGGTGGAATATCTGACTGCAGAGGCAATAAACTGCCCACAGCTCTCCTCCAGGCTTGGCCCAGAGGGGGAACAGGGACAGGGAACCCAGGAAGTGCCTGATTTAACACATCTCCAAGGCAGCTCCAGCTCGGACCTTGAAGCTGCTCACTCCTCTGGTTAAGGCCTTTCCCCAGGGATCAATACTCCCCTCAAGCACTGTGGCCCCTGTGCAAGCTGCACTCCCTGCGGCTGTGAGGCAAATCAGGCCCATTAGTTCAGGACATGTTCAAGTGGATTAACTGTATCCACCCTTTTCAATATTGTCAGGAACCTTAAAATGCCAGATACTCCCGGGCATCTTCAAGGGGAGGTCACAACCTACCTTCATCCCCCACAGTGGCTGCATTTTGCAGGATTCTCCCTGTTACAGGGTCCGGGGTCCCATGACCAAATACTGGTGTTCACCCGGAGTGTATATATTTGCCTCCTACCAAGACGTTGTCCAGGCACGCTTCCCGTTTTGCTTTATGACTCAGTGGCATAACAAGGGTTGAGCCACTGGGGAAACTACCCCGGGCACTGACGTGGGGGTGCAGGAGTGGAAAAAACAGTTGCCACTGCAGCCATGCAATTGCCTCAGCAGCCTCTGTGTGGGGCAGCTGTCCCGGGTGCCCAGCTGTGTCATTATGCCTCTGGTCTGACTCATTCCTCTCCACCGGATGTTTTTGAATATGCCCCATGTCACTTGAGCTTCTGCATACCTAGGGTAGGTTCACTGATGTACAAAGCTGCAGGATTACTTAAGATATCAGACAGGTTGGCAATGCTTTTGGGTTGAGTACCCAAAAACTGCACAGCCTGGACTCTGAAGATGGTGGCACACAGGGGTGAACAGCAGGGCAGCCACAAGAGGCCTGATCCCTGTTGTGGCAGTGCAGACCCTGCCCCTTCCCTGCCATGTTCTCTGAGGTGCGCGTGCAGCCGCTGCCAGCAATGGGTCGGGCTGGGGCTCTGGACCCCGGTGCAGCTGCCTGCTACAAGCAGCCTGGGCTCTGGGCAGGCCCCTGCCAACTACCAGAGCGCCGGGCTGCTTGCAGCAGGCAGCCAAGAGCCTGCAAGTGGTTGCACCAGGGTCCAGAGCCCTGTTGTGGCCAGCACTGGCACACAGCAGAGAAGGGGCTGGGGTTATACAGCCCCAGGATCCTTCCCCATCGTGCAAAGTGTACATGCAGCTGCTGCCATCCATGGCGTTGGGCCAGGGCTCTGGACCACAGTGCACCAGCTGCAGCCTCCCAGCTGCCTGTCACATCCAACCCAGAATCTAGGCAGCTGCTGCCTGCCATGAAGCCTGGGCTGCTTGCATCAGGGCTTGCAGCCTCTCCACTGCCTGCTGAAAGCAGCTTGGGCTCTATGGCCAGTGGCAGCTGTCCAGACCCAGACCAGCTTTGGCGTGCCAAACAAAATGGCTTCATGTGCTGTGCTCTGGCACGTGTACCAGGGGTTGCCGACCCTGGATATAAGATATAATACAAATAGAAATCCTGATATAATCTGATTAAGTGACAGTACTATTGTTTTTGTAATGCTGATGGATGCATTAGTGCATGTATATATGTTCCCTTTGCTTTTATCCCCTATATTAGTGTATCCCAGGTGCTCATTTTCATTCAAAAGCTTGTCTAACTTTATCCCAACTACATAGCTAGTTCAATAAAAGATATCACCCTGAGAAATCCTTCCCTGTTGCATTTTCACTCTGTCACTTAGCCCTTTGGAAATGTTGTGCTGGTCTGGAGCATGCCTACATCCACCACCATCTATTCAATTACAAGTGAGGGTAAGAAGTCTGCTATTTTTTTTTTTCATTTCAGAAATGTACAGTACTTTGATATCAAACTCTTGCTTTCTCCAGCAGGAGATGGGTCACTAAGCTGATGACTTGTGGATTAACCAAACAATCCAGCAAATCGTTTGTAGAAATGGCTGTTTGTGATGAGTTTGCGCTGGTGTCTGAACGCATTGGATCTGCTAGTGTTTCATAGTCATTGGTCATTATGGATTGCTTTCCAGTGCAGTGTAATTTTCCAAAATGTCCTCCTTCATTTTCGCTGATCAGTTCTCTATGGTCACTTTCAACTACTCTGACTCCTGTCGAGCTTGTTTCTTGAAATGCTGGCAAAACTTGAATAAGATGTGGCCCAAAAAGTATTTTCTGCTCCTCTTCTGTTTTACCTGTTGGAAAATCAGCTTCTTTGTTGTCCTCTGGTTCAGCCATTACTTGTGTTTTCCTCCTTTTGCATGAAGCACTCATCATTCGCTCTGTACGATGGCTGCTCGGATATCTGTGTTGTAACACACCGGCCTTCTGATATTCCAAATATGCAGACATAGCTCCATTTAAGTACTGAAGATTAATTTCATGCGATGTGGCCTCGACCTAAAGCAAACAGAACGACATAGCTAAAAGAGTACATTTCTTTTCAGTCATTATCTTCTCTGGGACATTCTTTACTACACAAAAGGCACTTATAGATTTCTTTTATGGGCAAAGATGACTCACAGTAAGTTAAGCAAATGTCAGTAACTTGAGGCTATCACTGCTAATGGAAACAAAAGAGAGCTTACTTCTGTAGGATTTAGCCAGGCGCCTGCACTGCCAGGATGTTCTGCAGATTTTATGGCACATACAAGTGTTCGAGTTATTGCCTCTTCCACACGGGCTTCATGATCTGCATCCTATCCCAAGAAAAGAGAAAGATAAATTGGAGGACAGGTAGCATTTTAGAAGCCTGTGGAAAGCCTGAAGGCCTTGGAAATAACCAAAGTAAGGGCCTTCACTTGAAAATACTTATTTACTTTAGAAGGATCTTTTTGAAGCCAGCAAGGTGGCTCTCATGTGAGGTCCCACTGACTTACCCGATTAAGGAAGTTTCATAGTTTCATAGATTTTAGGGTGGGAAGGGACCTATTAGATCATTGACTCCGACCCCCTGCCCTGAGCAAGAAAGTGTTGGGGTCACATGACCCCAGCCAGGTGTTTGTCCAATCTCCTCTTAAATACCTCCATGGGAAGGGACAGCACCACCTCCCTTGGAACCGTATTCTGTATTTTGGCAACCTTCGCTGTAAAGAATTTTTTCCTGATGTCCAATCTAAATTTGCTCTCCTTCAGTTTGTGGCCATTGTTTCTAGTTACCCCGATGAGTGCCCTGGTAAACATCGTATCCCCTATCTCCTGCTGTCCCCCCAGTGAGTTTGTAGATGGCCACAAGATCACCTCTCAACCTCCTCTTGCGGAGGCTGAAGAGATTCAGTTCCCTCAACTGGTTTTTCTTGTAGCCCTTTAGCCAGATAGGTGGCCCTCCTTTGAACCCTTTCCAGGTTATCTACGTCCCTCTTGAAGTGCAGCACCCAAAACTGGACACAGTACTCCAGCTGTGGCCTGACCAATGCCGCACACAGGGGAAGTATCACCTCCCTGGACCTGTCTGTGATCCACTTACTTATGCAAGAAAGGATGTGGTTAGCTTTACTTATTACTTCATCACACAGGTGGCTCATGTTCATTTTGCAGTCGACTACAACTCCGAGATCCTTTTCTGCAGTTGTGCTACTTCGAGCGGTGCCTCCCGGGCTGTAGGACTGCTGACAGTTCTTCCTCCCCAGGCGCAACACATGGCACTTGTCCTTGTTAAAATGCATCCTATTCTGTTCTGCCCATTTCCCTAGCCTGTCCATATCCATCCGAATTCACTTCCTGCCCTCCAGTTTGTGTACCTCCCCCTATAGTTTGGTGTCGTCTGCAAACTTGAACAGGGTGCTTTCTACTCCCTCATCCAAGTCACTAATGAAGTTATTGAATGGTACCAGTCCCAGGACAGAGCCTTGGGGGACTCCGCTGCTCACATTTCTCCAGGTAGAGACTGACCCATCCACCACCACTCTCTGGGTGGATCCCCTGTGTAATAAATAATCTACATTGCAACTGTTTAGTTTATTTATAAGAATTGGGTGAGACACTGTGTCAAAGGCCCTTTTAAAATCTAAGTAAATAACATCTACCGCTATTCCTTCATCCAAGCATTTTGTGACTTGGTCGTAGAAAGAAACCAAGTTAGTCAGGCAGGATCTGCCTGCTATGAACCCATGCTGGTTTCCCCTTAGCATTGTTTTACCCACTGGTCCCCCACAAATGTGACCCTTAACAATTTTCTCAAAGGTCTTGTCCAGGATAGAGGTGAAGCTAATTGGCCTATAGTTACCTGGTTCCTCCTTTCTCCTCTTCTTGAAAACAGGGACCACATTGGCCCTTTTCCAATCCTCTGGGACCTGACCTGATGGCCATGAGTGCCCCAAGTGTTGCGCCAGTGGATCCGCTATGACTTCAGCTAATACCCTAAGTATCCCAGGATGAAGATCATCAGGGCCTGTTGACTGAAATACATCCAACCCCTCCAGGTGCCCCTTTACTAGGTTGAAGGCATGGGTTCCCACTTGCACCCCTTCCCCTTGTTAGTGCTTTGTCAACTGGATCTGAAATAATACTGTGCAATGTTAGTGTCTAATTGAAGACTAGAACACAGCTCCTCTCCTTAGCAAGGAACACAAGAACACTTTTAAAATAATTTAAGCACTTAAAATGCACAGAGGATGTTACAGTGAGATGTCAAATGCTTCAGGCACTATTAAGGCACAAAACCAATTCCTAGGAAGCATGTCATGCAACAGCAGCACACGCCTGCTCGTACTGCTGCAGACAACAGAAGGGAGAGAAAACAAATGTTTCCTTTAATGAAGGAAGCTGATGTGCTTGTCAGAACTAAAGATAAGTAATAAGTAATTGATTCTTGGGTTTTGGAGACCTTCGTGTCTCCCTCCATCCCTTGGGCAGATGCACACAGGCTACTTTGGGAGATTAGAACAGATAAAGGTATAAATGTATGAGACAAGTCAAAGTCTCTGCCTTTTATTTATCAGAATTTTTTAGGTCTGGAGAGGAAGTAAGGAAGCTTTAATTAGGGTGTGAGGTGAGGCTTAGCCTTTAGACATTGCAGTCGTGGGTACATCAGAAAAGGATCCATAGTTCTGGATTCACTTGTGCTTTTTGAAGGAAAGCTGGGTTTTGGAAGAAATGGCAGCGTGACATAAGTAAACAGGCAGCTACAAATGATGAAATGCTGCTTTGGGTAATGAATAATCAATATGTGTTATGCAAGCCTGGCTGGGAAGGGTGCTAAAGGCAATAATGCAACTTGGCTTCTCAGAGGAGAACGTGCGGTACTAGTTAGACAAGATACTGCTGCTGGGGTTGTGTGTGTGCAATGAGGAAATGCAGGGTGGGGACTGTCATGGGACTACCTGAATCCATTTACCAGCTTCTTTTCATAACAAGATCCACCCCAAATTGACAGCATCATTACTATATGCGGATCCAGTAAACATTTTTCAAGGTGTTGCACTCTAAGGATGTGTCCAGCTGTGCTTAATATGAGGGCTGCACTGACCACGTGACTTGGCTCTCTAGGAAGCAAGGTTTGAATATCTTATATTACACTGAAAACAAATTAAAACTTCTATAGTTATTCAGAATCTTGGCAAAATAATTAATGCTATCGCTAGGATTATAAATGCTGGCATGACACACATCTGTCAAAATGAAAGCAGCTGTTAACGGCTGCCAGTGAGAGAACTGATTGAATTGGTAATGGGAATGTTCTCAATATTATGTTTTAGCGCCCATGTCACGCATTATTTTTATAGATGGATTACCCAACATGTAAAAGTAATGTTGCTGTCATCTGCAGGGATAATAGGCTGTAATCAACTGTCACCTGTGCCACAATGATTACATGCAGTACTTTCTAAGGTTAAACATTGCTGCACAATCTGCTTATTAGCTGAAGTAATTCATTTTGCTTTAGGGAGGGAGGGGGGTTAATTCTGGGTAACAGACTAGGAAAAATCCAGCAGCCTCCACATGCCAAGAAGACTGTGATTGTCATTAGTGAGAGCTCTGCTTTAGGGAAGCTTCAGGATTTGTCTCCACTGTACTGCAGTGCTAGGGAACAGAATCAGAAAGCAGTACAGGAAAGGAAACACAAAGTACAGCCAACAACTATCCCTGTCGCTCAGGGCCACATCCAAAAAAAATTTAGCACCTACACATAACTAAGGTGGAACTAAGATGCTTGAGTCCAAGAGTGATCTACAGCCCCCTGCTTCTCCAGGCCTAGCTGCTTAGGTGTCTGAAGAGTAGATATTTGACTCTTCTGGCAAAAATTTCCTGAGGTTCTGCTCCTGCACACGCCCAGAAAAGCTGCCATTTTGCAAAAGCTGAGCCTCTCGGTATCTATTTCACATACAAGACACTTTGGGATTCACAAACTAGGCCTCGCAGGGGATTCAGGCACGAATGGGTAGGTGTTCTCTGACATGGCACAGGAGCAGGGAGCTCAGCACAAAGCACAACTGTCCCAGTCCCAAAGCATGGACAGAGATTTCATAGATTTCACAGACATTAGGGCTGGAAGGGACCTCGGGAGATCATCGAGTCCAGCCCCCTGCCCAAAGGGCAGGAAGTCAGCTGGGGTCATAGGATCAGAGGTTGAAGTAATAGTAATAGCTTCTTGGCTAGAACATTTACCCAGGAATGAGGGACCTGGGTTCTGGGCCTGCCTCAGCCTGAAGGGTTTCAAACTCAGGACTCCTGTCCCGCGGCAGACTGTCCTATGCAAAGGTGTGGAGCACCTTTGAGTTCACGGAGCTCTTGCACACCCTTCTTTTGAAGCTGCGTTGTGGAGCCAGTTCTTGCATTTGTGAGTGAAACAGGCCTGACACCAACCTCCTGACAGGTGCAGCTCATAGCCTGAATTACATACCTCTGTTAACACTGTGCCAGAAGGGGCACACATTTATGGAAGCCTTCAATGGCTGCTTATGGGCTACCCTGCTTGTCCAGAATCAGTACAGTGCAGGGTGATCCTTGATGCTTTCACTAGTCCCGGCATGACCCTATTTATACTTGGGGCTCTGAAAGAAACTGGGGTAGGGCTGCTTTATATTGTTCTTTTAACCCAATACCCTTACACTAAGGTTCACCCAGGCTCACATCCCTCTACTTGGCCCCCGCAGCAAAGGCTGGGCTTATGCGATCCAACATATTTTTTGTGCTTATTGTGTCCGCTATCATTCTGCTCCCTACAGATTTCTATTCCAGTAGAGCTGTTAGAGGAAGGCATTTTTGTGATGCATCTTTCTCTGCCCACTCAGTAGTATTTTATATCCAGGTACTGTTAATGGTGATATGATTTATGTTTGAAAACCTATGGGGAGGGCAGCGGGAAGTGGGACACTTCCACTGGAGCCACCGCACACATAGTGGGTAATGTGCACTGTAAAAATCCAGGATTAAAGAGAGCAGAAATGAACTAAGATTAGTTAATGAGAAAATCTAACCCAAACTCAATCAAACCCACACAGAAACATCAACTGATACATTCCACGTAACTCATGCTCTACAGCATTAATATTGTTTGGCATTCAGGCCCTGGTTTAGCAAAGTGTTTAATCATGTCTTTGATGTTAAAAACATGCTTAGTTCCATGACATATGGCAAAGCACTTGCTTAAAGCATACATTAACACTATAAACTTTATTCTTTTTTAAGTTGCGCTTATGTACATGCATGGGCTCTGTTGAACAGAGGTAGATATGAGTACATGAGCCTTCAAATCCTTAGTCAGGAAAGATCATGTTTTTAGGAAGATACCTTCCTCCCTTCCTCAGCAAACCTGATGGGGCTAAAACAGCTCAGGAAAAGGAAGATTTAAACTTAGCCCATTCAAGGCTTGTCTTAGTCGAGCAAGGGAGATGTGGAGGAAGAACAGAATAATGGATCCACAATTAAAGTGTTTTTCTCAAGGGCAGAATTGTATTAATTCTCAGCCTTGGTTGATTCCCCCTTGCAAATTTTCTTGGAGACATTAATTTCCTCCCTCTCCATTTTCCCCTACTAAAAACATACCAGGAAATCCAAATGATGGTTTTAATGTTACTGGCCCAGAATAGCTGCATTTGAGTAGTGGGTGATAAATGATCCTTGTATAAAACACAAATCTGTAAGCATTTTGGGATCCCTCAGGATGAAAGGGAATATGTAAATGTAAGATGATTATAATAATAAACCACTTTAAAATGGCTCATGAGGTCACCCGATCTGGGGCAGCATTATTTATTTTTAACCAGTGGGCTTATTACTCGATATATCATGTGTTTAAATTGAAACCCTGCATAGCAATGACTTAAAAAGGAAAGTACCAGTTCAATCCAGGAGTTGATACTGATAGTGATGGGGTCAATGGATTCTACATAGTGCCACCAGTGTCGGGGAACAAACAGGACCTGAAATAGAGATGCGGTCATTAGATTATTGGCAGAAACCCTATTTTTGCATTCACTGTAGCAAATAGTCTATAGTAGAAGCTTTAGTGGAAGAGTAATACTTCTGTGAAAGGGACACTTGGGAGTGCACTTCCAATTTGAAGCTTAAAGGCAAAAATGATGATGTAGTCTTCTGCGCAAAGCAATGTACTGGATACAGATTCATTAAAAGAATGTGCATTCTTCTTCTTGTATGGAGAGCCCAAAGTAACAGCAGCCTCCTTGAATAAGGTGCATATACACCAGTCACAAGAATGACTATAGTATTGTGTAAACACCCCTGAGCTACTAAACTGTTAGCAGCAGCTGCAGCAGCACAGCACTTAGCACCAGCCAACCACCCAAGTGCTTACCCTACTTTTGTGGGGTGGAGGAGGTAAGTTTTGCAGCCTGCACTGATCTCTGTGATGCCATAGCTAGACTCATAGAAAAGTAGGGCTGGCGGGGACTTCTGGAGCTTGTCTAGTCCAACCCCCTGCCTGAAGCTGGATCAGCTCTATCCACAGCACCTCATAAATAGGCTTAGCTAACCTATCGCTACCAGTACACAGTCAACCCTGTCACAAAACCACAAGGCACAGCACTCTAACCGGTATAGAGTAAGAGAAGGGGACACCAGCAGCCAATGTTGTTAAAATACACTTGGGATCCAAGGAAGTGGGTCACACCCACTGCTACAGAGGAAGGCAAAAACTCCCACCGTCCACACCAGTCTGACCATAGGGTAAAATTCTTTCCTGAACCCAAATGTGGTGATCGGCCTGACCCTGAATGGAGGGACAAGACCCTCAAGCCAGGAACCTAAGTGTTTTAATCTCAGTATGAGCACTGGCTGTCAAAATACTCCTCAATACTTCTGAGGAAGGTGACCCCCAACCGTCCCCACCCTGACACATGTAGCAATAGGAGAGGGAAAAAAATCCTATTTTTTTATGACTGTTAATACCTGAGTTAATAAATTTAAAGCTAGTTTGGATATGTCTGTAGCACTGACATAGCTACAGAAGGGCACAAAAAGACTAAGTGGCTTGCTCAGATTCACATAAGAGTAGAGTCAGATATAGGATGCAAACAGCTACATGTTCATGTCTCCTCTTGGCCACTAAAGAGCATGGCATCTGGTTCAAGCTATTCAGTTTTCACTCCCATAACTATGATCTCCAAAGTGGACACAACCCTAAGCAACCTCTTATTCAAACTCCTCTGATTTGAAAAGGGCTATGACCCCACAACCATACAGATAAAGGAGTTTCAGAGCATAAAGGACCCCCGCCTGGCTCAGCGAGGCATGGCAGGGCTTTGGAGGTCTTAGCTATTCCCTGCCAAGCAAGTATTCTTTGTAGAGTCCCCAGTTCAGACGGCATCCCAGCCTCTTTGAGGCCTGCCAGTTGGCTTCCCAGGAAGTGAGCGTCCTAACGTTCATCAAGGTGATTAATTATGTGCAGCTTTAATTCTGGCAAATAATCTTTTTGTATTTGACTTGTCATTTTTGGTGGCACATTTTGCAAAATAAGGTGCCCTCAAAAATCAGGTTGATCTATTTTAAATCAAAGCTTTACAGCTGCACTAGTGCTGATATTTGTGACATAACATTGATTCTAAACCTTGGCTTTTATGATATAAAGACATCACTGTTTTGATGATACAGCTGTAGCTTTCTACATTACTGAATAGCAGATTAACTTCGGGTTATCAGGAAGAACATAAAAGACAATTTTTGACTGGGCAAGGAAATTGGTTGGAGGCAGAGACAAACAGATAAAAAGATGCACTTCAGAACAGTACGGTGATCTCTATCTAAACTGTGGCCATTTTTTTTCTTGTTAGAGGCACAAATTACTTCTAAGAAGTCCCACTATCGAGATAACCAAGTTTTCAGATAATACGAGTTTACTAGAAACAACATGGAAAATAAGCACCGAGGCCCTAGCCTTACAAACACATCATTTAACTTCACATACTTGAGTAGCTTCCTGAGAGTCACTGCAGTCTGTGTTAGATGAGGGGCTTACAGAGAGTGAATTTGGGAGTGCAGGCTGAAATACCGCTTGGATATTTCAATTTAAAACAAGCACAAGGCTGGAGCTCTTTGGGGTCAGGATAGCTGGAGAGTGTGCCTCATACAAAACACAGAACAGAGCAGGAGGGAGGTCACAGAAGAAGACCAAATCTTGGAGCTGTCAGCACAATGCAGCATGACCATGAAACAAAGAAAACCAAACATTCAGATGCAGGCATGGTGCAGAAATCTAAACACATTACAGATGCTTTCACCAGCTGGAGATGGACCTTGCTGGTTTATGCAATACTGCTTTTAGGGATCAAAACTGGAACCACTGAGGTCAGTGGCAAAACTCCTGTAAGTGTCTAATTCTCATTAACAATAAGGCCCCTAGCAGAGAGTAAATTATACCTCCTCTGCTCTGGTAGATTGGGGTGAATGTGCTAAAAAGTGAGAGTCAGTGCCTGAAGGTCACTGATTATCCCCTAACCCAGTGGTCTCCAAAGTGGGGTGCGCATACCCCAGGGGGTGTGCAAGACGATCCACTGGAGTACAGGAAAAAATATTAGAACTTCTATTCATATTTATATAAATATACATATATTGGGGGTGCATGCTCAAAAATTTTTTACTGATAGGGGTGCGCAAACAAAAACATTTGGAGACTACTGCCCTAACCCCATGGAAGCCAATGGCCAAATTCCCATTAATTTCTACAGAGCCAGGATTTCATTTCTAAGGTTCAGATTTATGACCAGGGAAGGGAGCATAGGGAGGAATAGAGAAGAAATGATGGGGGAAATGTACTTATGGCTGTAGAGCTGCAGGCACTTGCTAAAATTTTATGTCTTGTACTCCACTAATAAATGATGCCAACTTGTATAACTCTGCACTCATCCTTCCTAAGAGAGATTCAGGAGAGGAAAAAGAGGGGTGGGGAAGAAGAAACCAACAAATACGAAACTGCCTAAATTACCAGATCTGAGTCTGTTACTTCAGTGGGGGGCATTACTCTACAGAGTAGTAAAAAATGCAGAACAAGAATGGAAAATGAGGGAATCGTCTTTGCCTCAAGAACAACACAGCAGCAAACACATCATTTATTATCTACTCATTTTTATTTTAAAAAAATCAATTGCCATAAACAGAACTCACTTGAGTGCTGATCTTTCAGCTCTTCTTCCTGAAGAAAGTAAATCACTGAGTACCCTGGACCACTGACTCACTCGTGGAGGCAGTTGTATGGAGGCTTTGACACTGCTGCATTCACCTAATCACGGGAAACGGATTTTGGGCCTGGACAGATGCCACATTTGCACCACTGTAACATATATATTCTTTTTAACATTAAATCCCAGCATAACTTACATTGGGCTGGACAAACATGCAGTTATCCCAGGGATGCTGTACGCAGCTGTTAGAGCACTTTACCACCAGGTGGGAGGCAAGCAGGTCACATTCAGCTTCCCTTGAACAAACAAAGTTCCCCCAGGATAAGTTGTGGATAAACAATAACTGCACCACTGCCATCTTACCCCCAGTTCTTTTGGGGATATTGCACTGGATTGAACAAAATTCCTCTCGTATAGGGGTTCACATTGCCAATCTGCTCTGTTTTATGTTGGCGTAAAATATCAGTTATGCTGCTGTTAAAGTGTCATCTCCCCTGGCCTTAAGAAGCTCTGTGAGGAATTTAACTGCCACCTTCCTCCTTAGAAACAGTTTATTTCTTTTAAATGAAATGCTATATATTTTGTAGCATGTCCCATGTAGTAAATTCGGGTTTTTATGATCTGCATTACAGCAGCTCCAGCTGAGATCAATGTGTGAACAGACAGCAAGGGACCATCCCCTTCAGAGAGCTCACAATCGACACAAGAAAGAAAGGCCAAGGTCAGAAGCACAGAGGAGTGATTTGCTCAAGGTCACACTACAGGTGAGTCATGGGGGTTGGAGGAAACACAGGTTTTTCCTTCCATGTTTATTTGTAAAAGCCAGTGCAGTGCCCGCCTTGTTCTGCACTCTGCATGTGCACACAGGCACATGGGAAGCATGGTCCAAATTACATCCTCTCTAGGCTTGGGCTATGTAGGCAGCTACTCAAACCACCATCACAAGACAACACACGAACCTTAGATAAAAACTTTTTACCCAAGTCTGGTTGTTCTCAGGGATTTTCCTATAGGATGTCTGTACCCCAGACCCTGTCCATGGACTCCAACTCCATTATACCCTGGTTGAAGCTGTATGTTATTCAGTGACTATTACACCATACATTCATGCAAGGTTGAAACACCCAACAGGTTCTAGGGTCCACCTCCTCTTGCTTTGATGTCAGCTCTGAAGAGTTTTCAGTGCCCTTAACTGAATAGCAAAGAACGTTATAGAGCAATTTCTGCCCTATTCTACTGTACATATTGGGTTCTTAGGAGCTGTGTAGGGTGTAAAGAAAAGGCTGAACCTGGTTACAAAGCTGAAGAATACAGTAGAAAGCAATCCCTAAACAGAGAACAATAAGACTGAGCTGAAAGGGAAACTAGTAAAGTATGGGCGCTCAGCACTTGCATATATTACTAATAAACACAACCAGCAGTCAGGAAGCTCACAAATCATAAAGTGCATGGAACAGACAGATCTATGGAGGAAAAACAGTTTAAGAAAGACTTACAATGGTGATTTATTCAGCTAGTCAAAAAGCAGATGAGGCGCTACACAAATGGGCTTAAAAAATTATTCCTGCTCTGAACAGGTTTCAACCTAAATGTTCTGATCAGGCAAACACTTATTCACATAAGTATTTTACTGAAGTGTGTAGGCCCATAGACTTTGGTGGGAATATCTCTATGGAAATTTCATCTATGTGCTTGCAAGGTCAAGTGAAAAAAGACAAAGGGAGATGGAACTGAAGGAAGTAGTACAGGGCTACTTTCCCAGGTCTTTATACTGTTCCATAACCCAGAAACACCTTTCCATGGATAGGAGACAAGAATCAAACGTACGGGACCAGGACACTTTGAGAGTAATTCTCTAGAGCAGCTGTGCCCAACCTTGGAGCTCCATGGGCCAGATGAATGGTGTGGGGTCAGTCCATGGCTGGATCCCGTGCGGGGTCAGTCCACAGGTGTCGTGAGCAGGCCAACCCCGCATGCCTGGCTCCAGCCATCTGCCAGTCCAACCCCACATGCCACAAACCTGGCTACATTCTCTGGCCCATGGGGATTCCCATGGTTTGGAAAAAGGGGAGCATCAATTAATGTAGCCATCGCTCTCCTACCACCAAACTTCTAGGCCCTGGGGAGCCCTGCAGGCTGGATGACAGGGCTCTGAGGGCCAGATCTGGCCTGTGGGCCACAGGATGAGCACCTCTGCTCTGATGTAATAATATTTTTCAATGGCAAAACTTGATAAAAGATGGTGAATGCAAAACTAAAGAGGAGGGGTATGTAACATATGGGAAATGAGGGGGAATGGGTAAAGAGCAAGGATTTACATAGTACTTTTCTTTCTGTTTGCGCTCTAGTGTTGGGATGTTTAGGATTCATGTTTCAAGAGATTCTCTGCTGGAATCGTTCAGTGTAAATGAGACAAACTCAGATTCTCAGTAGTAACCTGAAATTTGATCTTTAAGAAAAGAACAGCTGCTATTAAGAGACTCACAGCAAACTTAAATAAGAGGTGGTGTTCGCAAAATGAGAATGTCTTGATGGGGGGGTGGAGTCTCTGACTAGAGGAGCAGATGTGGATATCCTACTTGCTACCACATCAAATTTAGTCACTGCAAAAGATGTACATTTTTGGAGCTGTCGCTTATACAATTTATTAAGCAGCTACAAAGCTTTGACTACAAGAGGCGAACCAGGTCCCATAAATAAAAGGTGGGGAGAACAGCTGTGTTTAGTAAGCATACGATCGTTAAAATGCGAATTTATGCTGGTGAGAAATGCAAAATTATCAAACGCAAACAGGCAAAACTTTAGGGAAGATGGACAAAACAGCAAGCAAGCAAGCAATCCAAATCCAAAAATATGCCTGGCAAGAGAACGAAACTTGCTGAATGTTGGAAATACCATATTTACTCACATATCATGCACATCTTTTTCCAAAAAAAATCAGCCCTCAAAAATTGGAGTGTATATCTTAATTAAGGGAGCTGATTGTTTCTCACTGGAATAAAAGCATAGAGATGCTGAGCTCTAATGGCTCCCAAAACAGCTGTTGGTTCTCCCTGGCCTAGCAGACAGCAGGGGTGGAGTCCAATGCGCAGAGCCACTGCGAGCCATGACAGCCGCTGCTGAACTGGCAGCAGCTTTTGTCTGAGCAACCAAAAGCTGATGCCAATTTAGAGTTAACACTGTGGCCTGAAGAACAGTGAGCTGGTTGAAGGTGAGCGAACTGTTGTGTGCAGTCAGCTCTGAGGCATGACTCTGGAAAAATAGTTTTTTCCTATATTCTGCCTTTCAAAAACAAGGCGCGTATCCTTCTTGGGAGTGTGTCACACAGGAAGACATGGCATTTCTGGTGTGAGAAAAAGAAGTAGACAAGGAGGGACTTTGATATGCCTGGTTTTAGAGAGAGGAAAAGACAAATTCCTCCAACTCAGCAATGAAGCAAAGGAGACTTCCATATATCTGGACGCTGATGTAGGGCATGGGAATGTAGTCACAGCTGAAAAACCAATGGGAGATGCAGGTAAATCACAATGAACCTGCAAATGTTTACAATGTGGATTTACAGAAGTTGGCAAAAAGTTGGGCCAAAACACAAAGTACAGAGTGAATTATATATTCCAAGGGAAGAGATAATTCTCCATCAGCGTTCCTTTCACTCAAGCCACCCCACTGCAGGAGGGTGAAAGAAAGGAGCAAAAATGAATAAATGATTGCTCAGAAGCAACTCATGGATGTATTTGGTAGCTGTAAGCAACTCAGGTACTTTTACAATTTTGGCTAGCAGATGGCAAATTTACCTCACCGCAGATAAAGGCACAAACTAAGGTATTTGCATGAATTTCCTGAAAAGATGAAGTGGAAAGGGTAAAACACTACAGCAGAAGACAGCATCTCCTAGAGATTAAATAGGAAGATGCTGAGCTACATTATGGGTTGAAATGATCACTGAAGAGGATAAACTTGGTAGCTGCTAGAGCAATACCAAGTGAATGGAAGAGGGTGCCTGTGACCTTTTTTGCTTTCAAAAGAGAAAGGCTGACCTCCCTCAGAAGCAAAGTAGGCTTACTTAAGTAATTCACTGTTTACCGCAAAAAAAAAAAAATACTGGGTAATTCCACTAAAAAGTGATGTGCAGAAGGACTTGGGGAGGGAAAGGCGTAAAATATCTGAAGTCTGTTAAAAAAAAATTCAGCGCCAGGTCTGTTAATTAGGCTGCCCTTCCCTTGAGGGCACACAACCTACCTCTACTAGCTTCTTCCCCTGCATGCTGCTGAGGCATGTCCTTGTTCTGGAGACTGGAGTCATGAAGCCCAGGGCTCTCCCTGCTAATGCCTGCCTGCCCACTGGCAACTTAATGTCTCAACAGCTGGTGCTAGGTAAGAGCTGCAAGACTCGTCAGCCCCAACTCACCAGCATGGCTCCCTGACCTGAAAATGACTGCCCAGTTTCCAGACCCAGTCATCAGCTGTCAAGGAGGATGCATTATCTTGCTGGGGTGATCTGACCCCAGCTGACTTCCTGCCCCTGGGGCAGGGGGCTGGACTCGATCTTGCAAGGTCCCTTCCAGCCCTAATGTCTATGATATCTATTTCACAAATGACCTCTCATCCCAATGGCAGAGGAAACCCTGACTACCCAGTCAGCCATGCGAGGTCTTGTCCAGCATTCCTGCTACCAGCAGCAATTGCAGGTGACTTGACTTGCAGCTGTGAGGAAGGGGAGCCACTTGGAGAGCTCCAGCAACGGACACGGGGAGGGGGAAACCTAGCATATTGAAGCTGGACGGTGGGCAAACTGATGGAAAGGGAAGGGGAGGGGGATATCATTAGTGGATTTTCTTTGGGGTAGATAAAGGGATACATGGAACTGATAGCTTTATTTAAATTTTAAATTTGGGGTTGAGAGAGAGGGGAGGTGATCAGTAATTTATCTAGGACTTTTCACTTTACTGCTGACTGAGGTGGAAAGTTTTTGAAGCCACCTTCTCTGGCAGCTCATCATCAGTAATGGCAGAAATCCATGACTGGTTTCTCTGATTCTTCCAGTTTTTCTGTGGCAGGCAGAATAGTTCTGATGGCTTTCCACTTTATCAGCGAGATTACTTGCTCTCCAAGGCACTATGATGGCCTGCTTTGCTGCCTCACATGCACCGATCTCCTCCCCCAAAGTGGTTTTATCAGTCTTAATCAAACACTATATACTGTGCTACCTTTGCATCTTGAAATCTCCTTTAGTTAAAATCATTTAAAAACCCCTATTATAGCAAATGCACCTTTTCATTAAAGCCCCTTTCATAAAGTGTCTGAGCCTGAATATTTTCCTGCTTTTTAACAAGAGTCTGAATAAATGCATTCCTTGTATTCCTAATCTCTTCTTTATTTTCAAGGATATTTATGAAGAGACAGGGCCTTTCTTTGTTTGTTAAGAATTTGCTTGCTACTGCTGCTTATCACTCAGGACTCGTTTCTTATATCCTTACTTAGTGGTAAAGCAGGTACCTGAGTAAAACCGTCATTGAAATCAGAGGGTTCTGCCTGCATAAAGACTAGGGGACAGCACAGTAAACATGGGAATACAGAACCGGAGGGGGCCTTTTGGGTTGGCAAGTCTAGTCCCATGCATTCAGAGGCAACTAGTGACCCAAGGACTCCCCAAAATCACCACTTCAAACCCTAGCATGTGACAAGGCACAAAACCAGAAATCTCACCACCACCATAGGTCAGAACAGGAGATGAGAACACTGCAAAGTAGTAGCTTTGAGATTTGGCCCAACCCAATGTTGCACTGCATTACTTCATACTGAATGTGTCTACATGAGACTAATCTACTGTGCAGTGAAGCATCACTGTCTGCAAGTGTGCACTGCCTATCTGTGTCCTGTCATGGAGCCAGGAGCTGAGCAGAGGGTAGCTTTCTGTCCCCCCAGTCCCAGTGCTACTCAGCTCCTGGACAGGGCACATGTGTAGCCGGTGTGCATGCACAGATGATGATGGTTTACTATGCAGTAGATAAGTTTACTGTGCAGTGATGTGTCTCATGCAGACACACCCAATATCAAGTGAAGCAGTGTGACACTAGGTTGGGCCAAATCTCAAAGCTACTACTTTAGACCCGTGGGGGGCTGAGAACCAAGCCACACTGGGACTGGGGAGCTCTCTGTCCCAGAAGCAGAACAGCTCCTGGCCAGCCCCGGGCTACATGGAGAAGCTCTGCTGGGCATGGGACTTGTCTCCATGTGCACAGGGCCAGAAGAGGTCTGCAGCAGCAGCTGTTTCCCAGCCCTGTGCACATCAGGACCCCTTCCAATGTGTACAGGGTAAGGAGACAGCTGCTGCTGCAGCCAGCAGAGCTCTCCTAGCCTTGTGTGCATGGGGACACGGGAGTGATAGAAAAGAGAATGGCTGCCTCAAGAAGATGAGGCAGGGAAGCAGTCACAGCAGACAGAAAGCAGAGCAAAGGGAAAAACTAGTCAATAATGTACTTCTAGAGCATCCTAAAGTGCATTAAACATGGTCTGTTCACATCTTGTGCAGAGACAAAAGGCGCAAATGAAGTGCCCTGTCTAGCTTGCTTGGTGGGGTTTGTTTTAAAGTGCTTTTGGTATGTTTGTGAAAATGAGCAAAACATTGCCAGGAACATTAAGAGACTTCAGAACAAAGAAAGCAGAGCAGCATTACTTTGGGTGAAAAAGTGTAGGTTTGGTAGATGCACATGAATCAGCACTCACCCAATCTGCTGCCCTGGTCTACAATTACTGTTTTCCCCTGTGGAATTATGTAGTAGACATCTACAGCTAAACTTTCAACAGCAGCCTCTAAAAATTCTCTCATTTTGCAAATATTAGAACAGAGCTCTAGCTCCTCAGGTATCCATGCATATCCTGCTAGCTGGCTAAATAGTATCATTGGCATCCCAAATGAATTGTCTGGTGCAATACTTGTTCATTTTTCATGGCTGTATTGAAGCTTTTTAAAAAAATGATGCCAAAGGCCACTAGCCAAGTTTAGATGCAAACCCCTTTGAAAGAAGTGCAGTCTTCATACAATCTATTTAAGATAGGAGTGGGGTCAGGCCCTTCTTCCAGTGAAAAGGAGTACGGTCACAAATGCTGTAATGAATGTACACTGGGCTGCATTCTGTGCTGGTACGGTATGCTAAACCTTTCAATATGAGTGTTAAAAGAGGCCAATAACAGACACAATGAGCCACCATGGCCAGAAGGTGGCATTAGCCACATTATATTTTTGATATTCAGAGCTGCACCCAGCCTACATGCAGTTGCTTTCCTGAATCCCCAACACTACCTTTGTCTTTAGTTTTCAATCATTACAATTCCTAATCCAAAACATTTGGGGATGGAGGGAGGATTACTACAAATTGATCACACAGTAAAGCTGACTGCAAATCCTCATGCAATTGTATTAATTCTACCTGAAAGCAAAGATTGAGCATGTCTTACGTCTATGTCTTAATAAGAAAGACTCATACTAAATAATAAACAAATGCTCCTTCCAAGTCCCTCCCTACTCCCTTACTTGAACAATAAGAGTCCCAAAACAGCAGCCAGCCGCCTTCTAGCTAAGAAAGACTTGTATGGTGGCATCCCAAAAGCCTGCTCAGGAATGGCTAAAGGTACATGCATGCACACACGCTCGCTCACTCACACATGCACGCACATACACACACCGGTACATCACTGCCTGTGAGGCAGTTTGTGTGCAAGTAAGCTTGGGTATCTGGCCTTTCAAACTGCATCTCCTTTGTGGCACTACAGAATGCCTATATCACTGAGCTGGCTCAAGACCTTTATTCTTAACAAGATTAATTTGTAATTGCTTTAAGCCTAATTAAAATTAAGATCATATTAGAGGTTTGTTATCGCACAAGATCATTCACACAGAGATTATGAATTGAAATACTAGGGTTTGGTACAAGGGATAATGCTATGCTGCATGAACTTGCAGTTCTGCAGGTATTAAAAATTAGTAATTTAGCACCCAGAAAAGAAGAACTTGACACTATCACCTTGAGGAGGGCAAGTGGCCAAACCATTCATCCCATTTTTGGCACAAACCTAGTGTAAAGCACTAATATTCTGTGCCATACAGTAAAATTACTTCGAAAAGCTCTCAAAACTCCATTTGGAAGATCACTTTACAAGGGCGTACATTGCTGAAACAAAAGAACGCAAGTAAATCGAGGTGGGATAGTGCTGAGCAGAGATCAGGACCCAATACACCTGAGCTCCATTTCAGTTCTGTCCCTGATTAGTCACTTGTGGCCTAACTTTCAAAGACTGACTTCTCAGTGCCCCTCTCAGTGAGACAGAGCTAATAATGTTCCTACGCCCTTGCACGGTGCTCTGGAGTCTTGGGAAGACGTGCACGCTATGTGCACGCATCATTATTATAAATACTCTCCCATTAAAGCAACAAGTTGGGCAAATGTTCCACAGTGAAGGTTATTCCTCACCCTCCAAATATAAATGAGTTCTGCTGCTGGCTCTCTGTGCTCATTAATCAAGGATATTTTATGCCACATCCTGGTTTCAGGGTTAGAATACTGTGCTGAAAAGTTTTTAAGCAACTTTTTAAAGCAAGGATCTAGAGATGCCTGCATGAGCTATTAAGAAACCAAGCAGTCTTATGAGCTAATTCTCCAAGTGCATGTAGTTTTTTTTCAAAAGGCTGAGCAAAAAGTGAGCAAAGCAAACTCTATTTCAAAAGGAATTAGCAAAGCAAAGTTTGATAACCAGCAAACTACTCGATGCAGAGGAGATGGCAAGGAGGAAAGAACGCCCCAGCAGTCTTGCTGTTTATGCAATGCAGACTCTTTACTACAATTTCCAAAGAAATATAAGGTTTAAATGTGGGTGGTACCTGGCCTGGACTGAGAGTAACCACATGGGGCTTTGCTTTCTTAAACAGAGGAAAGCGTTTCAGATCAGGATTGACAACACTGACTTTGCTGAATACGCTGGATTCCTCATAAGGGATCCTGGTGGGATAAAGGGAACAGGCATCGCTGGGTGGGAAAAGGTGCCATCTTTTCCTGAAAGTAGAGAGAAGATAAAAGTGGGTTCAGTGCAGGCTAGTTACAGTGGGTGACTAAAGGCAATAGTGAGGTTTTCAATAAAACATAAATCTGCTTTGCTGTTTCAGTCTTCTACACAGTCAGAATACTGGCAAGTCTTGCTAAAAATGATTTCAAATATTCTGCAGATGTTTAACTCAAAGATTTGAGGCTTCTAACCAATTATTTTTGCATGGAGGCTATGCACTTCTTCCATCTGACTCCTCCTCGTTTTATCAAACTATGTGTAGCATCTACAGGTGGACCTACAGTGTTAGCAAATTCTGATGTGTCTCTTATAAATCCACCAAACGTGTACTGGGATTAGGTTTTCATTAGGTAAATATATTCTTGTTCATTAATGTATGCAAGACCCCTGCTTGGTCTAAGTAGACAGCACAGTACACGTACAACACGGGTAGCAATAGCAGCGCAGTTGGGAGATGTTTTTATTTGCATTTCTTACTTTGGTATGTGAGTCAGGGAAACATAATTCTTATTTAAATCTCTTGCTTTCTTGATTCAGGACAAGCTGGGGCTCATTTGCTATTGTTATCAGCATGAGGATTTGATGGTGTCCCTGTCTTTCCTGTTCTCTTCTTGTAGCACATAATAAATGTGCATGTAGTCCTTGCAGTAAAGAGCCTAACTTATGGGCTGCTTTGTGGCCATGGTGTGTAGGAGGGGACATGGTCCCCAGCAGGGGATTAGGCTCGATGACCTGTGTTCCTACAAGTATAATGGATAAAAACATGCCCCCTTGGTAGACAGCTGATTAGCTGCTAGATCTAGACTATTTATTTAATTTTCAGTGTAATAGGCTGAGCAAGTGTGTCATAACCCCTCTTGTATGTAGACTACAAAGTGGGTAACAACCTACTACTGCTACTAGCTAACAAATCTAACACCTAATGCAAGTAATAGAGCGCTATGTTTTGGAGATCAGATGTGCAATTTCTGTTACCATGCAGTACATAAGAGATGTTAACTCCTAAGCACAGGATCTACGCAGCTACTTAGATAATATACACTGCATTAAAAACTGGCTTCTCCAGAACACAAGGTGTCAGGTTTATGTATACTATAAATAAAACTCTTTGCCAGTTGTTTTCTGGGCATATATTTTTCCAAAATGCTGAATGGCTAATATATAAGGCAAAGTAAACAAACATATAAATAACCGTTTTATGAGAAAAATATGTTAAATGATGGGAACAACCAGAGCAGGAATAATTAAAATCACATCCAAAAAGCTAAATTTATGGCATTTAAGACTAGCTATATAATCAACACCACAGTGACCTATGCATTTACCAATACCTTCTATTAGAAAAGAGGAAGCCCTTTCAATCCAGGTTAGAATGACCTATGCTGCTCTCCTCCTTTGTAGACTCAGGCCGTTTCCTTGCTTATTTTCATGCTACTCAGTTTTTGCTACTTCATCTAGCATTGCTGGCTGTCAGTTCTAAGTCACAGAACTGAAAGTGAGGGGCAAAGGGATCTGAGGCAGAAAAACAGGATGGATGAACAGAGTAGGCAGACTTGCAGAGATCAGCGTAGCTGGGGGTGACATGGCCTGCTGACTTAGGAGAGATAACAGAAGCTACTGGCATCAGAAAATTTGGGGGATAAGCAGTTTACCCAAAAGTCCAACATCCATTATAAGAATAATTTTCGCAGTCACGGGGCCACACAAAGGGACAGGAAAATGGCTTGCTTAGAAAGCCTCGGAGGCTCCAAGCTAAGTTCCATGTAGGGAACTAGGCTGTAGCTGTGTTGGTCTAAGGGCATAGGCAGACAAGGTTCTTTGGGTAAATCTGATATCAGATTTACCCAAAAGACCTTGTTTACATAGGAAGGAAAGGGTTTAAACCCCTAGTATCACAATAACATTTCAAGGAGCTAGACCAGTGATTCTCAGCCAGAATGCCATGGCTCCCTGGTGTGCCTTGAGATCCTAAGGTACCAAACAATGCTACCACTCTTAGGCTTGTAAACATGACCAACAAGATAAACCCAGAGATTTCAAACAGAAATCCATAGCTGAATCACAGAATCATAAAAATGAGGGTTGGAAGGGACATCTAGTCCATCCCCCGATGGTCCCCCAAAGCAGGACTATCCCGAAACAGATCATTCTAGCCAAGGCTTTGTTGAGCCAGGCCTTAAAAACCTCCAGGATCCCGCCACTTCTCTAGGTAACCCGTGCCAGTGTTTCACCACCCTCCTAGTGAGTCTGTCCTAATATCCAACCTAAACTTCCCTTGCTGCAACATGAGCCCATTGTTCCTTGTTCTGTCATCTGCCCCCACTGAGAACAGTTTAACTCCATCCTCTTTGTAACCACACTTCAGTTGGGGTCTTCCTGAGTTCTTTGCAACAGAAAAGCTGCACTATGTTTTTTCTGTCGACAAAAGAAAAAGAGTAAAAGCTGAGAGCTGGCATTTTCTGAGGGGTGCCTCAAGTCTACCTGGCATGCTTCAAGTCTAAAAAGGTTAAGAACCACTTAGTTAAACTGATCAGGGCTTGTGGTAGAAATGATATCTTTTGTTAGACCACCAAGATTTTTGCAAAAAAAATTCTTTAATTGCAAGCTTTTAATTGTAATTAAAAACATTTTTTTTGCAAAAATCTTGTTGATCTAAGAAAAATATCACCTCTACCACGAGCCCTGATTGCTTTTTCCCCTAGACCAATATGGCTTCAACCTGAATTCCTGATGCTAAGTTAAAGTGACATGCTTAGGAGGAAATGCAAGCAGCTAAACAACTGCATTGGAGACGCAGGACAGTTAACATTTGGGTGGTAAAAGCTGGGCTGTGGGTCAACTTGTGTAAAGCATTTCCTTTCTCTCTGCTGTGAAGAGGCAAGGGAGTCACAACCCTGGGTGGCTGTGTAGTCTGCTTAAAGAGCTGGACTTCACTTATTCTCAAGAGGCAAAAAACTGTTTCCAGGCCTAGCACAGGGACTGCTAGGAGATCACCCCTTGCTGGAGGGGCAGGTGCTTCCCCTCACCCCCTCTGCTCTGCTGCAGCCCCAGTGCCTGGACAACTTTCCCCAGTGCCGGCAGGGACCCACCCGCCTCAAACACCCATCCCCTCTGCACACCTCTGCCACACACACGCACCCCCTGCCCCACAGCCCCCCAAGACAGTCCCAAGCCCTGGGTCTCCAATCCCCACTCCCCATAGACTTACATGCATCCAGCTGCCAGGGCTGCTCCTACCACCCTTCCTGGCTGCATGCTGGCCACGTACGTACGTGTGTGTGCACACATGTACATGGTACCCACTGCCTCCAACTGCCCTCCCTTCACTCCCCCCCCAACCCCAAGAAGCTTCTTGTTAGGGCAAGCTGGGAAGTGCTCGGAAAAACTTTGATGCTGAGCAGACCAAAATCCCAGACATTTGTTCATATTTTAAAAACCACCCAGACAGAGATCGGAGGACCCTAAAAAAGAACATGTCCAGGAAAACCCAGATGTATAGTAACCCTAAATACATTTAGGTCTTTTTTTTCCCCACCTGTACTGTCCAGTGGAAAGCCTGAAGCAAGTACATGCAAGCTGCTTCATTATACAACTTTCATTATACAACTTCATTATACAACAAAAATAATGGAATTATTTTTAAAGAAACTGAAAAATACTTTAGAAAAGAAAGAGAAGAATTGCAGGAACTTTGCAAACAGGTAGGAAGAAAAAGCAACAAAACCAGGCCCCAAATAAGAGTATCAAGCGTCAAGTGTCCACTTTAACTTTCCTCACAGCTGACTGCTTCTGTCCTAACGTTTCTTTTCTAAATTAATTCCAGCAGGCTATTTAGAAGCTTTAGAACACAGAATATCTTAAAGCTCAGTGTAGTCTATGTCCATTTTATTTCTTTAATCCTTTTCAAGCTGTAGACAAACGTATCATTTAATGGCTTGAAGGAAAAAGAGGAAGCTGCCATTCAGCTCTTAGGGTATAACAAAGGCATCTTCCTGTTTGGGGAGCCACACAAGTTAGCTAAATCACTGTCACTTTAATTTTGGATGAAACGGAACTGAAGTTGTTGCTACAGATGCGTGCAGATGAAGCCGTTACATCCTGACAGCAGTTACATGCAGCTTATATCTGTACCATTTGTGCCTGTCTATATTCCTACCTTTGCAATTCCAATTTGCTCAGCTCAGCCAGAAAGATTATAAAATAAGCGTTTGTTTTTTAGGTGACTACAATATGTGTAAATACTAGGTAAACAGAGACATTGTATTATATGCATCTAATCATCAGGTCAACAAAGCAAAGAAGGAAATATGAATTATGCACTCTCCCTTCGGGCAAAGCTCAGTCCCCAAACCTGTGGTCATACAGAAAAACCTTCTCTTAGGTCACTGAAGACTTGAGAGAATTAAAATATTCCAAGAGCTAGAAGTGAAAGTATTTAATGGCTGGGCCATGGGGAGAACTCCCCGTGGAGATTCAGCCAACACACACACATTTCTTGTTACCTTCCTTGTACTTGCAACACCAAATTGCAGCCATAGGAGTCCAAATGACAAGGAGTGTTTGCTCCCACTGAGCCAATCCACAGTGTGCTCTCCCTTCCATTTCTCCCGGGGAAACCAAAGTCAGACCATACTACATCCTGTTGGGAAGGGAGTGGGGAGAAAGTTATTAATGTAAACAACCACATCTGTCTGACACCCTGATTTCCTTTGACTCTTGGGTCCGGTACTTGTAGGGTCTTCCCCTCTCACCCCACCCAAAACGACCTTTTTCTCCTTTTCTTATTTCACTGTCAGTAGAAACAGATATAACCTTTCCTCACCTTTGTGCTGTGAAGCAAACAGATATCCAAGCCCCTTGTCACACCACAATTGCTCAAAATCTGTAGCCATGCCTTAGGGTGGTAATGCAGGACAAGGGGCAACGCACCATATGGGACAAGGGGCGACGTGTGTTGCTCAATAAAGCACATCAGCTGTGGTGGATCTATTTGGGTTTGGCAACATCTGTTTCTACTCCCTGGGAGTACACGTGCACATTTGCTACACAGTAACCTAAATTACTGCATAAAAACTAAAAATTACTGCACAATATGGGTGTGCATCTACACGTGCACACCCATAGTGCGCAATAACTGTGGTGACTTACGCTGACTTGGGCATAAATGTAATACCTGCATGATGCAGGTGCCAAATTTACACCTAATTAGTTACTGTGCAGTAATGCATGTGTAGATGCCTTACTGTGGAGTAAAACTGTGTGTATGAACTGACTTGGAACTAACTGTAGTCCCAAGTCAGACCATACACAGCGTTAATGAGGTTTAATGCCTGCACGTGTAGACGCTGGCCTATTTCCGCTTACTGCACAGTAACTTACTTCACAGTAAATAGAATGCAATGTAAATGCATGTGAAACGTGCCCCCTGTGTAGAGATTCCACAAGTCTGTCCCCGGCCAGTCCTCTTCCTCTAAAATCTTATCTGTAGGTGGCATCCTCTGTTCTCTTAGTTCATCTATGCCGAAATCTCTCCTCATGTTTGCTCTATCCTCATATCTCAATGTGAGGAGACCCTTCTGAATGTCCCACTGCCTGCCCTAGTTCTTTTCCATATTTTGCTTTCTTATCTCAACCTAACAATTCCTGGCTGAAAAGATGGGGAGAGCTGAAATTCTCATATAAGAAAGGAACAATATTTTCATTCAAAATGTCATCCTTCTTTTCAACCAGTTCAGTGATCTGTGGCTTTCTTCCTCTCTTTCTCCCTCAACATCATGTCACTGCTTCCCCCAGTGTCATGTAAATTTAATCCTTCCCCTTGCTCTAATCCAGTGGCTAAAGTTTTGGGTCATTTCCACCCTTGAGTTCTGTAAGCTTTCTCTTGCATGATGAGGCAAACTATGATCTGCCTCTGCAGTTGTGGAAGGGTCTTTGGCAGTGATCTCAGTGCAGTTCTGCTGTCAAGGGACAAAGGCCCAGAAGAAAGGCGTAACTACAGATGAAGTGGTAGAGGAATCCACCAGTGTAAGGGTCTTCCCATCCACTTTCCTCTAGTGTGAGAGCCAAGGATATGCATCGGACTTCGGAGGCGTCTTCAGATTGTTTCTAGCTGGATTTGCATAAAGGATTTCCATTTACCCCATGCCCACCTTGGACCCTTCAGGCAGTTTCTGGGCAGAGGATTTTGCTATTAGAAAATATTTAATGTAAACTAACCTAAAATAGTGTGACCTAAAGGACAGTGCTTCAGACTGGGACTCAGAACACCTGGGTTCATACGTAGCTCTACCACTATTGAATAGTCTTAGGTAAATCATTTGACCTTTGTACCTCAATCTTTCCATCTTTAAAATGGGGATAACCCTACCTGCCTGCTTTGTAAAGCCCCTGGGTTGCTAGAGCTGAAAAACACTATAGCTAGGCATTATTACAACCATGATCATGCCATGACTCAATAGTATGGCACCCTCAAAGCGAATCCAATAGGAGTGAGGTCTTGCTATGGATATTTGATTTCAAAATTACAGATTTCAAAAGAATCATTTTGCAGGAGGCAGAAAGCAAAAGGCTAAATGTACACATTTATCAAAAGCAGCAAGAAATCAAAAAAGGAAAAAGTCACTCATGGATTTCAGCAGTCATTACATTTAAAATCCAATACAAGTATTTCAGTGATAAAGTTAAGTGTAATACCATTGCTACACTTTAATCTCACACCTAAATAGTTTTTGTATTTTGTTACCATTTAAGTGGAAAGAAAGCGCACATAATCAATATAAGATTTAAAAGAACTTTTTCAAAATGCTGCAGCAGTAGTAAATACTTGAAGCGATTATGGGTAAAATAGTTTTTAACCAATGAACTGAAAAGAAACTGGTAGGATTACTGAAATCTTGGCACAATGGGCTTCTTTTCTACAATAAAAAATCCACAGCATAAAGAAATGCACTTAAAAGGTGTTCCAACCATAGCAGATGGCACATTACTTGTGAATTACATTTATTTCGTTTGCTGCTTATAATGAAGTTAATCCATACCTGTATGTCACTCTAAAAGGTCTCATTTCTATTTAAACTTCATGCATATATCTTGCTCCTGATTTATTTCTCAAATTCTGTAATGAAATATCAACTGAACAAAAAATGTAAGATGCTAGATACTGCTCATAGATTAGAATAATGGAATCATTACCTTAACCCACACAACTGTAAATGATAAACAGTGCAATCTAAATTTCAAACAACTTCTAAATGGCCCTATTAATCACTATAAATAACAGTGCAGTTGGCCTTCTTTTCCCCTTCAAGTCACCTTAGGTAAATCGAACTAAAATCTAAATGGGAAAAAGTGGTTAACATCGAATTCACAGCAGAACAGGGAAGAATTTCTCCAGAGAGTTGTTTTGCCTGGTGCAAATGGTGCAGCAGTGCATGGAAGTCCTCACAAGTTCAGAACCGACTGCAAAAATTAATTCCCGTGCCAGCGTAATCAGTGTATGAGATGTAGGTAAGATCCCCAGGCCCCTAATTACATGCTTGTGTGGGTGGAATGCCGGTTGCTTCCTTCACAAACATTTTCTTATTGACCCAATAAAACAGTAGGTTAGGTTGATGTGCTGCACGTGGATATTTTATATACTCCTAATAATCTTGTACCATAGACTAAGGGAGTCTGCTGAAGGCAAGTATAGATCAGGCTGAGAGAGGCCCAAAATTAGAAAGAGTCATGCAGAGACTGGGAGACCCTGAAATGGTGCTGGAACTTCACATTTAGCATAACCAGCAAGAATTCATTTTGTGAACAAATGCTGGTATTGCTGAGTTAGCACCCCAACTTTTATAACTGTGCTGCCTATGTTATACGAAGTGTTGGCGATGTGTTCAACCTCCTGCAGATCCCTTGGCTGTTATAGTTTTTAAACGGCCACAGTATATTTAAATAGAGGGCTGAAATGAAAAAAGACTGCAACATGCAAAGCCACACACCTGGTGACTAACAACAAACGAGTCTGTGCTGTAGACTAGTGGCACTTGTACACATGCTGTGTTGTTTAGGTACGTGTCACAAAACAACACCAAAAATGGCTGTTTCACTAGGTTAGTCACGTGTGAATATACACATTGACGTCTTTTTATCGTGGTAGATGTTGATTTTTTGTGGTTAATTAGACCACCTCCAACTTGTTTTATTTTTCGTGTGGCCAATTGTTCTACCAGGATTATTTTTCTGAAAGTTTGTGATGTGTAAGTTGAGCAGTTGGAGATGACTAAGGTGGAGAAAGACCAGGGTATCCAAGTTGAGGACAGCATCACCACAAACTCCCAGAGTACTGCAGCAATGAGAAAGGCAAATGCAATTCCACCACGATATTTGCAGTGGAGATAAGGGAAGAATTGTACACGGCCCAGTCAAGGCCTCATCTGGAATACTGCATACAGTGCCTATCACTCAGGTTCAAGAAAGATGATTTGAAAATGAAACCAGGAAAGGCTACTAGGATGATCAGGGAGAGACTTACAGCAAGAAACTAGGAGAGTTTGGCTCATTCAGTGCAGAAAACAAAGGTCGGTAGGGGATAGGGTAGATGTCTGAAAATACATCAAGGTAAACAGCAGGCATGGAAAAGTGCTTTTCAAGCTAACTGGTGATATTAGAACTGAAAAAAAATTAATGCAGTTAGGTGGGAAATTGGAACAAACTTTGTAACCATTAGCAAAATCAGATTCTGGAGCAGCTTTTCAAGGAAATAGAGGGGGCAAAATAATTTATCTGCTTTTAAAGTAGAACTTGATAAATTTGTGACGTCGAAATGAACCCCAGGATACAGGAGGTACTTTTTAGTCTGATGCTCCTAGGTCAAGGGCACGCAGACCCTTTGCAATGAGACTTCTGTTAGAAAAACCTTTACACAGATATCCAACAAAGCTTTAAAGCAGGAAAAGGAAGAGGGGAGGGGGGACATTGCACTGGTTTTGAAAGCTATAATAAATCACTTAATGATTAGCCAAGACATTCAGGAATTTTTTCCTGCTTGTTTTGAGTCGAAAGTAATAACCTAGTAACAGGTAAAGTTAATGGTCTACCTGGAAAACTTCTGTTTTGTCTTCAAATATCTTAGCTATATACTTGTAGTCAGCATAAGCCCAGTATTTGCAGGAATCATAACAACTGAATGGTCCGGAGAAGCAAGATGACAGTCCAGAACTCCAGGCCAAAAACTCTTCAAGTGTAGCCTGCACATAGCTGCACTCGGTTTCAAACTGAGGAGCTAGAGCAATACAAGAGAAGAAACCATTACATGCATACTGAATAGATACAATAAAAACAGACATGGGGCTGGGTAGTTTCTCTTTCAGCTCAGACCACTGGCTAAATGCAATATGCAATCCACAGCCAATTTAGCTCTGTTGACTCGCACAGCTACACATCTGAAAACTGCTGAAATTGCCAAATGTATGATTTAGCACAATTAACAGGCTTATTTTACTTCGTTTCTCTTATTAAAAGTAAACTGCTAACACAAATACCCCCCCACAAACACTCATATACACCCTGTGTGTCCTGTATTGGCTCTTTTGATTTATGGAGCTGGACTCTTCCATGTTTACTTCCCAAAGAGCATAACTGAATCAGCAGAGTTATTCCTAGGAAGCAAATTCTGGAGCAATACCCATGCCCTAAACCCCACCTAAGAGGCAAAGTCTCTATTTTTCAGTAATTGAAAGAAACATCTGGAAATATACTTTGCCAGACAAAAGATTCATTCAGGTTATACCCCAGAATGAAGAAAGTTTTCTTTCCTCAAGAACAGACAGATAAGAGAGAGATTTTTATATATAGCAGTCTTCTGATATCCTACCAAGACAAAGTATTTAAAGTATTTCCAGAAATGGAAATCAACTCTCCAAGTTGAATTCATTGAAGTTGACAGACTGGGTTGTTTGAAAATTCAGTGGAAAAATGCTCAGTTGTCTAAGTCTGTTTGGGAAATATTTTCAAACTTTGTTTTGAATGTAAAGTATGCCACAAAGACCCGTGCTCTAAACATCCAAAGGATCTTCCTTGTCTTGCATTAAAAGGGGAAAACAGGGCTTATCAAGCCAGATGTAGATAATCTGATAAGAAACTTGGCATTCCCCAAATCAATTATTACAGATAATCCAGATAGACTAATTTAGAGTGAAAATCAACACATACAAACAAAGTTGGAGTAAAATGGGTATCCAGTCCCAAACCCAAGGCTTGCTTCAGTACAGCCTTTCTGTGGTTTACTCCCCAACCTTAAGTTTGACGTAATGTCGACAGGACCTCTGCAGTTTATACCCGGGGGTTTTGGGCACTAGCTCTGTGCAAACGGGGAGACATGGGCATTGTCCTGAATGCTTGGCACACAAGCATAGGCAGAGCACATCCAAGCTGCCTGCCCAGCACAGAGGTCCCCTGCACAACTACTCTGCCATGTGCATGCATCTTGTGCAGGAGTGTCATGGGAGCCCCATGACACAAACAGTCTTGACTGTGCTCTCTACTATGGGGCAAATTTTATCTGTAGGGTGGGATTTTCAAAAGCGCTCAGTGTTGGCTTAACTCTAGTCCCAGGAAGGTCAATGGGAGCAATTACCATGGGCTTCAATAGGAATACAGGTAGGGCACTATGGAGAAGCCGTGAAAAATTTGCCCTTATCAAAAAAGAATGAAAAGTAAAACCAGAGGGTAGGCTCATTAGTGCTATTCTGTTCAATTTTCATCATCAGTTCTGTTGACTACACCATAAAACATGCCAACAGAGCAGTCAAGTCTTTACTCCACAGTGGACAAACAATATCAAATTCATAAAGCTCCTGTCCATGCTACCACTGCTGCCTTGTGCCAGGGTGATTCTGGTAAGTGCTTCAGGGCAAGGTTGGGGAGCCTGCAAAGGGCTGTGGCTGCCATGCTCCTGTCAGCATCCTAGCAGAGAGACCTTCCGTTCCCATTACAGCAAGTCCTGTCAGCTTCAAATAGACTCATCCAGGGATGTAAAATGAAAAATTACACACTGTACTATAGCTATTATTGTTGGGGGAAAAACTACCTTAGACCACATGAATGGCAATGGCAGAGCAGTAATTTAACCTTGTAACACTCACATGCAGCTGCTTGAAAAAAGAATCCTTTCATTTTTCTACAGCAGGAGGGAGCTCAGGGGGCATTCATTCCTTATTGCCTCCATTTCATTATCACGGCAATTCCCATCCAGTCTCGTACATTTGTTCTTATTCCCTTTGGGCAGGAGAACAGCTCTCTTACAAAACTTTATCACTATCTTCCTGTCATTTTCCATTGTAGTAGACTGGGTAGCAGTTCTCTATCTAGCTCCCTATCAACTTCATTAGCTAAGAATGTCAGATAAGCCTTGTATTCATATATATAAAAAATAAAATGTGGTGTGGTGCAATATGAGGGCTTCCTCCAAAAATTGTTCTCTGCATGAGAACTTCATGCAAGACATGTGAGACTCCCCCAATAAACTTAAAATCCAGTATCTGATTCTTCCTATGCGTTGCAGTCCAATACTGCCTTTCGCTATCCAGTCATTAATGCAATGCACATCATCTCACTAAAAGATAGGCTGATGGAAAAATTAGATAAAAGGTATGAGCGCTATTGAAGGCAGCTCAATATCTGAATCATTTTGATGAGAACAAAGAGTGCTCATGACATTGCCTATTTTCCAAGATAAGTTAGGAACCAATATTTTAAAGTGAAGAAATATGCTATTTCTAACTTTCAGCATATTCACTCTGAGCTTTATTTTTTTTTAAATGCCAGCTATGAGCAGTAAGTCCTGTAGACTATTGAAGACACTATCTCCTAGGCTATAAACCTCCTTGGGGTAGGAATCTCTGTTTAATTTATGTCTGGTTCAGCACTGCACACACTGTAGGTGCTTAGCGAATAATAAACAAAATAAAAAAACAATTGTATTTGGACAGCCTAGAAAAATGGAGATGTGCACTGCAACGTGCATGCAAATGCAAGTGTCTGGAATCTGAAAGCAAGAACATAAAATGGGTCTCTCAATACTTAATGATTAAAAGCTGTAGATTTTGTGAAGTGAGATCATTCTTAGATGAAGCCCAACAATTCAAAACTGGGCTACTGGTGTTTTGTACTGACATAGGAGGAGGGTTGATTTGTAGCTTTGATATCTTCCCCCAGAATTAGCTCTGCATTCAGAGATGTGAATAGAAAGGAGGACTCTGGACACAACAGCAGCTCACCTGGCTCATTAAGGACTGATGCTGATAGATTCCAACTCCTGCTTCATCCAGATGGAAAAGGAGAAGTGGAGAAAATAAAATATCCTAAGGCTCCAATAAGGATGCAAATGAAATGCCTCCATCCTTTTTCCTTTTTTTGTTTGAACACACCCACTCAAACACTCATCCAGGGCTTTTGGACTTAATTATTTATAAGAATCCAATAAAGAACAACCACTCAGCATTAAACCATAATTAAATAAGAGTAGTCCTTCATGGAGACTGCCCTGATAGGGATGCCTTTACTTTAAAACTGAATGAGCTTCAATTTACAGGGCATCCACAGACTACGGCTATGGCAACAGACAATGCGAGGTGGTTGCCTGGGCAGGCAGGTCCCAGGTCATGTAGAGCCTTATAGAGTAAAACCATTAGCTTGAACTCTTTCCGTAAAGCCGTAAGGAGACAGAGCATTTAAATGATGGCATCATGAGCTGACAAATACAGTGGTCTTATTCTGCACCAATTTATGAATGGATTTAATGTGCAGTCCCAGGCACAGCACATAGCAATAATCTAATCTTCAGACAATGAAGTAACATTAATAAGACCTGAATCCAAAATAACTGGTCGCAACCTCTAGCCAGGCTTAGATAGGAAAAGCCCTCATTGCCATTGCTATGCTTACCACTACTATCGTTCAACAACACCCATATATTGTAGTCCAGTGACCACTGGCAGAGGAACACACTGAGATAAGCAAATATAATCTTTGCTGTACTTTCTAGTTTCTTTGACCTTATTGAACTGGGGTGATGGCAGTAGTATAAGCCATCCTGGATTTGGATAAAGAGCAATTGGAAAGAAATGGCTTCAGACCACACCACGAAACAAAAAAACCTTAAGTATGCAAGACAAAGGGAAACCTTGTTAATTTCTAGCAACGACATACAAAATTTAGTCTATTATTTTAGAATTGCAGGTGGTTCAGTTGACATTCTTACAATGCTGTTATTTGATCGCAGCAAAGATCGTCATTTACCGACAGGATAACCCCTGGAGGGCTCTGCCCACATACTGGAAGACATTTCTAACTTACATCAGCATATAATGGCGTGTTCTTGGAGGAAAAAAACCGAATGCCTGGGGACTGGGTTTCTCCAGGGATCAGTGATGAGTGGCAAGATAGATATAGACTTTAACATCCACATACAAAGATATTGCCTGGTTTGAATCTATCCAAAATCCCTGGTGACTGCAGGCTGCTGACAGGTGATACCTGTCATCAAGTAAGTCAGTAGTGTCAGTCTAACATTTACCCTCCCAACACACTGGCTACTTCAGCTGCACCTATGCACAGGTGAATGTCTGCTGTATCAGGTAAGTAGGGCTGGAGCTACACTACAGAAGCTAGACTGTAATGCACTTACAGTCTATTTTCTGGGCTGCAGCTAGGGCATGGTATACACTGGGCTTGTGGCAGAGCCAAAACTTTACATCCCTAGGGAGTAGGGGTCTGTGATCTCAGGACAGGGGGTTTTTAGTTTTTTGCCATACGCCCCCCCGGAACTGAGTGCCACTGCTGCAGAGATTAGCAATAGCTTCATTAGCTATGAAGCTATAGGCGACGATGGATTTATTTATATAGTAGCCAACTGCCCATCAGGAATGATGGGGGGGGTGGGGATGGGTGTGATGGAGTGCCGCTGCCTACCACCCCACCCTGCCGCCACCTCTGAAGAGCAAGGCGGGGAGGGAAGTTTGCCCCACTGTCCCCTCCACCCCCCTCGGCCAGCACCCCATGCTGCTGCTGCTTCCCAGAAGCAGGGCCAGGGGGATTGGACGCTCTCCCGCTCCGTCCCCTCTGACCCCACTGTCATGGCGGCGCTCTGCTACTGCCACCTCCTGTCCGAAATGCTCTTGGAGCACTCTGATTGGTTGTTTCAGTCAGCATTATGATTGGCTGCCGAGACAACCAATCAGAGTGTGAATAAAGCATTACGAACAGACAGACTAAGGCTTTAATAATATTAGAATATTTGGGAAAGATAGAAACAAACTTTTTCTGCTGAAGGGAAAACGTTCCCATACCTCTGAAAGATTCAGGAGGCTAACAGGTGAAATTTACACTCCTGGAGGTCAAACACTCTTACTAATGCTGTGCATTTCCACAGCACCTTTCAGGAGAGACTCTCCAAGTGCCTTAACAGCAATTAGCAAAGCCTCACAAAAGCCCTGTATGGCAGGCAAGGATGATTTCCATTTTATAAGTGAAAAAACTGATACAGGCTGCTAACGGTCTGATATTCAATAGCGCTCAGCCCCATAACTTCTGCAGACTGGGGAGATGCAGGTCCTCAGCACATCTGAACCCTTAAATCATCTAAATGACTTATCTGTGGCCACCCAGAAACTCTGTGGCAAAGCCAGGAAAGGAGCCTAGGATTTACGATTCTCAAAAGTCAGTTTTATCCAGAAGACTTAGTGCTTCCAAATGTGAAAAAGGAAGGTGGGTGGGGTGAAGACGAGGGGAGACAGCACCGGCTCATGAGCTAAAACACACTTCCAATTTCATTCCTCATCCGCAGCTTTTGTTATAAGCAATGCACTGTGCAAAGCGCATTTGATACAAATGTTGCCAGGGCTTAAGGAGGCCATTTACTAGCATTTCAGAGCACAAGATAATACCATCCAAATCCTACCCGCGTCCATTTTCTTCATTCCCAGTCTAAACTGTATTGTCTTTCCATCCAACATCTCAGAGAGATATTTTGGATTCCAGTGCAGTGCTGGCCAATCAAAAGCCATGTTACAGAAGACTGCAGGCTGTTGTAGAGACATTACGATTGCCTGGGCTTTCTCTGGAGTAAAAGGTTTGACATCTTCACCTATGGAAAGAAACAAACAGCTGTATGATTCACAATACAGGAACTGTTATCCATCATCTCCTCAAGTCTGGAAAACATAAATTACTAATATCTCCCTTGCTTTCCGGTTGATTTTTCCACTGCACTTACAATATTTGTTCACATCAAATTTCTACTGAAAGTCCAGAGAGGTTAGTCTGTATATTAAAGTTTTAACATGCACATCGACCCCTAGAATACAAAAAATTTAGCATGTATTTATGATCTTGGATTCACTCATGCAGAATATGGTTTAAACTGTGTCTAATAATTAAGAGTTTTTTGATTAATGACCAGAAATTAGAATATAAAAAATAAGACAGTCTTTGGGTTCCTCCCAAGTACAGAGCATTGCCAGAGAGGGCAGAAACAGTGCTAACTAAATGCACCCAATTTTAACCAGGAAATGAAATGTTCTTTACAGTGTGAACACAACGGCAGAGATCTCAAAAGAGACATTTTTAAAATTCTCTATACCCACAGGTTTTTAGAAAGACAAAACTTGTACCAATCCAAGGACTATGCTAATCCCAGATTTCAATTTAGCCCTTAGTTGTTTAGAGATTTATATGCCCCAGTGAAACTGTCAAGCTGAAATGTTGGCAACCTTGAATAAACTCAGCAGTTTTACAACAACTTCCCTTTAGGGACATATTGAGAGGGAAAACCTGTTTTAAAAAAAAAAAAAAAGTGTAACAGCTCCATAGAGCTGGAGCAGTGGACTACATCTCTAGATCATAAAAAATATCAATTCATTATTCTAACCTCTATTAAAGTTAACTCATCCAGAATTTGTATCCGCATAATGCCAAAGATTTAAAATGACTAATAAATCTGTTTTGTACCCTGTGCCCCAGACCAGTTCTTTAACTGTTTGGGGCCAAATCAGGAATCAGCCACACTGGCATGAGTCAGTAAAGGATGATATAGCCCCCCATATTCCCCTGTGCTAGTTTCCCCCATCACAATGAAGTGTAGGAAGAGAGGTGAGATCTGTAGATCCTATTAAGTCCAGATACGTGGGAGGACAAGACTTGGTTCTACACACTTTCTTTACATATGCAGCAACACAGAAGCGCCAGCGTGCCAAGAGCGGTACACAGCACTAGATTTAGACTCGGCTCAGTGTAGAGCAGATGGAGAGGACCTCAAGGCTCATCTAGTCCAATCCCCAGCATGAAGGCAGGCTTTACTGTGCCTAAACCATCCCTGACGGATGCCTATCTAGCCTCTTCTTACAAACCTCAGTAAAAGAGATTCTACTAAGCCATTATTTTTCCCCAAACAATGAAGTGCTCTGGCATTCGTATTTGCATTTTTAACCTGAATCTATCTTCCTGTAGTTTAACTTCACTGCTTTTGTACAACCCTCAGCAGCTGGAGAAAACACCTGCTCACTGTCCTCTTTAGGGCAACCTTTCAAACGTTTGCAGACTTGTATCACCCCTTGATGAGCTTTTTCTTAAATTAAGAACGTCCCCAGCTCTTCCAGCCTTTCTTGGTACAGCTTGCTCTCCAAACTCCTGATTATCTTCATTCCTCTCCTGCAAAAGTCATCATCTCCTTATAATGCTGTTCCTGGGTGGCATGATACGCTTTCACTTTTGTTTTCAGGCAATGCTATGATTAAGTCAATGACTACAAAATATTTATTATTTACTACGTATTTCTTCTGTGGTAGCACTCAAAGTCTCTAACCAGGGATGGATGGATGGATGGATGAAGTACTGTACTTGCATTTTAGCACAGTATTTGGCATACTAAGGAAAAAATCCTTTGCCCCAAAGAGTTTGTATCTGGAGCTTAAAAACCAGAGGCAATCTGTAATAGAAAAGCAAGCAGACAAGGGGAACACAAAGTAACACCATAGAAAAAACAGGCCCCGCTCAACAATTCTGAGAGCATTCAGAAGTCTTTGGGATGCACCAGGGTTGCAAAGAAAGATGTGAAAGGAGGCAACTCCTATGCAGAAAGTGGGGCTTGAGAGGGGCAGAAATGTGCCTGATGGTCCAAAGGCTTGAAGCAGTGGGGCTATACTACTGTATTTCCCAGGGTATAAAGAGTACCTTGTCAGAAATATTGGTGCTGAACAATTGACCATAACTGAACCAAAGATAAAACACACATTTTGCACATTTTTCTTGGAGGCAGATAAGATTAACAAAGACCTACGGTCCTGGTCTTTGAGAGACATGAAGGATGTGCAGATCGATAAATGGAAGGGCAGCACAACAAAGACATAATTTCCAGTAAAAGATGGCATCTCCAGGAATGCGCTTATCAGAACTAAAAGCACAGACTGCATGATCTCCTGAATGAACCAAGTGCTAACTTCCAGCCATGAAAATTATGCTGCTGTGGGCAGTCAAGAGCACCACAATGAACTCCATCCTGGAAGGTGCAAAGCAGTCTTGCCCAAATTGTAATTACTGGAGGGACTGAAACCAGTGAGACTCCTTATGTGCTTAAATTCCAGTATGCACTGGAGTACTTTGCTGGGTGGAGCCACAGGGCTCAGTGCGGTGCAGGATGAAGCTCTTTATAGATACTCTGTTCCCTTCCATCATTTGCTTCATTTGGAAACTTGTTTGTTTGTTTTTTTCCCCTTTGACCAAAGCCACAATTCTTTTAGAAGCAACAGCTCTGAGTCAATCAAATGAGCTACAGTATAGAACAAAGTCATCTGTGGATAAAAGGCTTCAAGCTACATAGACGTGGTGTAACATAGGCAAGATCTGATTTCATTAGTCACATGAAGCTGCCACAGGTTCAGATCTGATACGCATGGGAACAATGATCATTAAGGAAAGTTCTTCTGGAGTTTTTCCTACCGTGGTGGTTTAAAATAGCAAAAAAAATCTTTATGTTTTGAAAGCATTTAACTGAAGAGCCTAATACTTTGTATATTTAGCCTCTTTACAGAGCATTATTTTTGTTTGGAGAGAAATGAGGAGACTAATAAAGGGAAGAACAAAGAGCACATCTTTCTTGCAGCTGATTGCAGGCTTATGTTCAAATGCAAAACCTGCAGCTGGAAATAAAGTGTGTATATTTGACAAGCAGAGTGGACACCTGCTCCTGTAGAGACCTCACAGAAAGGAACTAAGGCTGGGATGTTCAAAGGAGTTGATGGGCACAGGGTCCAACTCCCATTAAGTCCCTTTGGTTCTCTTGAATATCCCAGTGCAGCAGCTTTGTAACAGAGGCCTTCATTCCAGGCCTTCATTTTATAATATTCCAGCCACCTTTTTAAAAGTAGCTGGCATCCCTTAATTTATACTTACTGAACTTCCTTCTGCATGCAGAGCACCACAAAACCAACCCAGAACATGGTGTTACTGTAAGACAGGGGGCATCAGACACTTGGCCTTTGGACTTTTACTCTACTATATTTCAAACCAAGGTGTATGGAGGCCTTGCAGGGACCATTGATTTTGCCATGCGTTATACAAGGAAGGAATCTGTGGGTTACCAAGCAGGTTAATAATAAGCTGTCCATCAGGGAATGGAGGTAGGGCCACAACCAGGCTGCCTGTCTGACATTACTCATAAGTCACTGCTCACTGCTCAGTATGTCTGAGAGGACACCGGGTCAAAGACAAAAGGCAAGGCTCAGTCAAATTTTAGACCCTGCCAGAAGGATAAAGACAACTTAACTTTCCCACCCTAAATTGCTCCCTTCTAGTGTGATTTACAGTAATATAGTACAGAGTTAGCTGTTGATGACCTGACAGCTGTGCTGGTCATATTTGTCTTTCAGCTTTTCAAACATATAGTAAAATAAAATTACTCCTAGTTAGGCTAAGTTTATCACCACACAGCTGTTCTTTTGCCTGTTCTGCCATGAAGAAATCAGTAAGCCTAAAAAGCTTCAGTTTTAAAGGGGGGTGGGGGTGGGGGTGTGTGTGTGTGTGTGTATAGTATGTGTGTGTATAATAATTATGTATATATGTGCACGGGTATATTTTATATATATATGTAGTGTGTGTGTATATATAGTGTGTGTGTGTATATTGTGCGTGTATAATAAGTATGTATATATAAGTGTGTGGGTGTATTTTTATATATATTTATATATATAGTGTGTGTATATAATATATAATAAGTGTGTATACACACACACGTACATATACACATATGTGTATATATACGTGTGCATATATGTGTATCTTTTATATATATGTAAAATACACCCACCCACACTTATATATACACTTATTATATACACACTATATATATATATATATATACACACACACACACACCTCCCCTTAAAACTGAAGTGTGTATATGTGTGTATAAAATGTGTGTGTGTATATATATAAAAACAAAAATACACCCACCCACACCCATATGTATATATATAATCTATAACTATCTATATATATCTATATATAGATATAGATATACACACCCCTGCAAAGAAACTGGGGCAGTTTTCCTTCTTGAGGTATTTCTGAGAAGTGTATTCTAAAGTCAGGTGAAGGTCAGGTATGGAGATGCGCCATAAAGGCTGCGGTTGAAAGGTTTGTTGAGCTGTCTGCTCAACCAGCTGTTGATTTGGTGCATCTTGCTGCCATGATCTATGTACATGCCCTGGGTTTTCACAAGAGGTGACTTTTAAAACTCTGGATCAGGGCTGTCCAACTGGCAGCGTGTGGGCTGTGTAGACTTTCTACACTGCTGTGGCTTCAGAACCCAGGGGGCGAATGACGCTGCTATGCGCCCCCACGGCCCCTTGCCTGCCATCAAATTTGGGCCTTCAGGTACTGCTGGAAACTCAGATCAGGAGTAGGGGATAAGGAGGGCCAGTGATCATGGTGTTTGCCCCTTGGGTTCAGGAGCTGTGCCAATGCAGAGGCTCTGGCAGTGGCACTGACAAAGCACTGCCCTGCTGACAGTGGTGGGTTAGCAGCCCTGCAGTCCAGATCCAGCTTGTGGAGCTAAATAAGTTGGAGAGCTCGGATCTAGATGAATACGCATGCTTAGGATGCCTACAGCTTGAGCCACAGGGAGGGCCTGTATCCATGCCAAATAAAAACAGACTCTTGACTAAAAAAAGTTTCCTTTTTCAGTCATTCTGGTTTCAGCCTCCTTTGATGCCATAATTACATACCTTAACACATGACTATTTTGAGATATTTTCCTTCAAAATCTAAAGCTAAAAATGTAAAGAAAGGAACGAGTCATTTTCAAAACAGCCCAGCCTAACAAGGTTCCAATCATTCTTAATTCCAACTTAATACACTCCTGTGTTTACAATTTTAAATGCTTTTTTGCATATAACAATACCTGTCTGTAATTGATTAGATAAAATCAATGGCAGAATAATATACTAAAATCTGTTGTTCTTTCTGGGTGTAGAATTTAAAAACCATATAGCAATAAAACAAAAAACTCAAATACATATTTATTCAAGTAGGGGGAAATATGGTATTTCATTAGGAGTCTGTGCTAGGAATCCTTACATGTCTTCAGAGTTTTATGTATTCCTTGGTGGAATCAATTGTCAGTTAAACATCAGTATTTCATCAAACTGTCTAGATGATTATGAAGGCAAAGGCATGTGATGAAAGGTAAATATCAAACACTACAACAAAGGGATAATATGAAAACTTAGGTGACCCTCATCAACATCCTTGGCATGGCCAGGATAGATTTTTAAAAGAAAGTTCACGTAGAAGCAGTCAAAGGTAATTGAAAGAGCTATCTGAACATCAAGGCAGTCTATAAAGGAGACAGATTCCAAATGTGGAAAGATAATCTCTTTCTTAATCACAGTTAGAATATTTCCTTTGACAGTGACCTCATCAGCTTATATCGCCTGCATTTCAGTATCCTCTCATTTGAAATTCATGGGCATAATTGCTCCCTTCAAGCATCTGAATATTAGAGGATGTCATCAAGTGAGAGCCCATTAAAAAAAAAACCAACCTTTTTCTATGGGGTGGGTTAGGTCCTTGAATGTGGGGCCAGAGAAAGATTGCTGAATTTTGTTTTAGCTTGGATGGCAGCTCTCACATGCTCTGGTTCATGTCTCTTCTGTATTATGGCTTCTCTCAAAGCTGTCAACCAGCCATCTATCAGTATGAAAAGAAGAAGCAGAGGAAGGGGTTGAAAATACTTCTGGATCTTATTAAGCACTTCTGTCAGTTCTTGCTCCTCTGCATAGAGGAACCAAAACAGGAGACTTGTTTGAGACCCCAAGATTTTCTAAAGCATGTGAATAAAAATCAATCTAAGGACAACTGCTGGGTTTCGAGAAGTTCTCTCAGGCCAGCCATGTTTTTCAGGGTCTGCTCTAAATTGCCTTGAAAGGGAGAGATTCATTTCAGTGGTGAATTTGGTTACTCTTGCCTACAATGATCAGCTCTGTTTCTTGGCTATAAGAGGTTGAAGAACGCTCTGAACAGTGCTGTGTGAATACCACCCCATCAGTGAAAGCCCTGCTGCCTTCGCATCATAGAGAAGTAGGGGTGGAAGTGACCTCATGGGGTTATTCAGTGTTTCTCAACCAGTGGGATGCGTCCCACTGGGCAACTCGAAGGTCATGTAGGTGGGACTTCAACTCATTGCATGACTGAAAAACTCAAAGTTGTTTGCACTTCGAATAGATTAATCAAAGATATCTCGAACACTGGGGTTTTGTTGTTATCATGGTGGGACTAGGGTTTTTTGACAAAATGGTTGGTGAGACAAGGTGCAAAAAGTTGAGAACCAAGAATCTAATTTAGATTCTATTCCAGCCACCTATTCAAAGCAAGATTATTTGTGATTAAATCATCCCAACCAAGCACCTGACTTGCCTTCGGGAGGACCATCCTCCCCGTTCTTTGACTGGCCTCTGGGGGATCCCCTCCCACTCATCGACCAGTGTGACCAGAATTTTTTGACTTTATGTGGGTGGGACATAAAGTGCAAAAGGTTGAGAACTGCTGGTCTACTGTAACCCCAGATCCTTCTCTGCAGTACTACAGTCTAGCCAATGAGTTCCCCATCTGTATTTGTGCACGCAATTATTCCATCCCAAATGTAGGACTTGGCACTTGTTCTTGTTGAATTGCATCTGATGGATTTTAGTCCATTTCTCCATCTATCCAGGTAATTCCGGATCGTAGCCCTGCTCTCCAGTATCTGCACCTCTCCACCCAGCGTGCTGTCATCTGCCTTGATAGTTACCAAACCACCTTTCTCCATTCAATAACAAGCAGCCCATGAACAGTAAACAAGTAATTCCATATTTCTTTTTATCAAGGAAGGGCACATGGGTTTGGTCTTGACAAAAGAAAAAGTAAAGGCAGCTGGAGGACAGAACAGTCCTGCAAAAACTTTTTTCCCATTTAGACATTTTATAAGATTTGGTCTAATGTCCACTGCAACAGAATACATACCAAGAAGCTTACAGGGACCAGTTGTTCATGAATCTGACCCTTTGATGCTCCCTGTATTCATTTAGAGTATCATCTTGAAGAAACCACCCCCCACCATGACTTCCCAGGTGAGTTCCTGCAGGGGACAGTGAAGTGTGGTTTTGTGTTTTAGTTTTTCCTCTTTCAGTTACATTGACAGCATCTGGACATGGTAGAGAGACATCAAGGAGAAAAAAAAGATGCATTTCTTCTAACACAAAGGTGCTTTACGGTTTTGTTATAAGGTGTTACAAGATTTGACAAGTACTGGAGCTCTTAATAAAGGAGAAGGTCTCTTGAGTAGTTCTCTCCATGCCTTACAGTATTCAGGCAATAAAACAGTAGGCTCATTTACAGAATAGTTCATCTGAGGGTTATTCCATTTCTCATGTGAAGTCCTGGACAGCGCGACATACAGTATGTGGAGATGGCTACCTATCCACACAATTAGAGGGTCATCAGCCAGCTGTGAAAAGTAATGCCAGTTAACCCATGCATAAAGCAAAAGGTAAAACATCCTTGTATATTCAGGTCATATCATACCACTTAATAAATCAGTTCTGTCACATTACAGTTCCACACAAAAAATACCATTTTTGGTCATGTGAAAACAGGACAAAAGAGCAGGTATGAATAGGCAAGATTGCCTTAATTATGTACCACTTCATTTGAATGGTTTCATGCTCCCTAGTGCATGTCAGCTGTTGTAAAAGAATATAGTAATTTAAAAATATATATTTTATTAACCACGTGGCTTTGAAATTCATATGAGCATGTCTTTTTCAGAACAGCAGGTAACTTACTTTCAACGCAGTAAAACAAATCACTGCTCTAAATTTTTATTCTTTGTCTCCCAAGAGGCCCAGTCATACACATGTGCTTGTGTGAGAGAAGTTAAGCAAATGCAGAGCTGCTGGTCATAATCACAACCAACTGCAAGGGCCTTAATCATTGCAAATGACTGTGTAAAGCCCGTTCTTTCAAAAAGAAAAGTTCCTTGCTGCTATTCTTTCTGTCACCAAATTCTGGGCTAATTTACACTAAAAAAAGACGATGTTAACATATTAATGAATTGTGTAGAGCGCAAGTCAATGCGTAATCTAGCTCTTGATAACTGAAAAAAATAAATAAATAAAATGGCATTTTGTTTCTTCCATATACAATCTTACAACTTAGATATAGTCTGTGAGGGAGAGAGATGCATGTTCTCTTTGTAAAGAGGTGCTATTATTCCAGTCTTCTGCTGCTCAGCAGTACAAAACAATTTGATGCAACGCAGTGGGAGTGCTTTCATATTAATTCTTTATATCAGCCCCAAGAAGTGACTCTTCCTCACTTACAAAAGAAAAGGCAAGTGTGTTCCTCACTGCGATGGTACAAGAAACATAGAAATACACTGAATCCCAGTAGGGACCGTAAAGTATGAAGTTGAGATCTGCCACTGCAACAAACTACATCATTTGACACGGATGTTTTTTATCGTTTAGAGAGGTACTTCATTGGGGTGACATTTCAAAATAATAACTTGTTAATGGAAAAAAAAATCCCAGTCTTCTCTACATGAAAAGTTTTAATCTATGAAGTCTGATCCAGGTTTCAATACTGGGGGAGGAAAAAGGGTAGTGATGATTTTGATAATTGCTTTCCAGCTATTTTTCTTTGGATTGCCAAGAGAAAAATCCAATCTACATTTCCAATTAATAATTTCTTCTGAATAATTGTGTATGCAGGTCTTGAGGCCAACAGTTTAGCACAGTGGGGAATCTGAAGAAGAGTGGACTTGATCAAAGTTGTTTAGAAATTACACATACTGCCATTTACAAGTTAAATGTACTGTCATTCATTTAGAATAATTTAGCAAATTAGAAGAATTCATTAGTGAACTATAGTCATTTCTTGCCAACAGACCCTGCTGTTTAAATACGGGGTTTAATTGAGAGGTTTTAGAACGATTTTCTAAAGGAGTAGGAACAAGTCCTACTTAAAAATATTTTTAGAATAAGCTTCAGCAAGCTGTTTTCTTTGTAAATGTGTATTTATTTATCCTGTTTTACACAGATACAAAAGTACAGAAAGAGTTAAAAGAAAAAAGCTAGGAAGCTGAGCACGGGACTCTAGGGGGGACCCTGTTAATCAAAAGTTAATGAACCTCCATATTTCTAGAAAATTAAAAACTCTAGCTTTTCAACATCAGAGGTGAAATGATTTGGGCAGGAGGTCACACTGAATTCTTTTCCATGACATTCTCTCCAAGTAAAAATAAATAATAACCAGTAAGTGATTCCTCTAGTCTGCAAACAAAAAGCCCCTCTAATTCATTCCGTCTTACATCAACCCTGATGCACTATAGTATATATTATACATGCATACATGCACACGTGCGCGCACACACACACAGAGATCTAGCACCTGTACGTGTATGCGTGTGTATGTACACACAAATACTGTCTGTGTGTGTGTGTGTGTACACACACACACACACACACACACACACACACACACAGAGCTGAGTTTTCAGGGCAGAGCACAGGGATTTAGATAGGACTTTTCTGACCACCTAATGCCTTATGCCTTTTCTGATCATCTCATGAACTATTATTGATCTTCTACCTTATAGATGACAGCATAGTGCAAAGACACCCGTGTTAGCTTTAAACGACGGCTGGAAGCAGTCTGGCCACAGGGACATGGAGCTCTATGAAGGTTAATTTGTCAGAACTCCTTGGTGCAGTAGCTAGACTGCTTCTGATCCTGGAGCTAGCTCAATTAATGTAAACTTGGTTAATTCCACCACTGTATTTAAGATTGCTCTCAGCCACCAACAATTTCTGCTACCAGTAAAGGCAGAGGAGAAAAGAAGACACCACCCATCTGCTCCCAGCAGCATCCCTGAAGACTGCAGCTACCAACAAAGGGAAAGACTGGTTAACAACTCAGGGGGCGCATCCACACGAGTGTGGACAAGCAGCAGTGGTGTATCTTGAGCTGCTGCTAATTATCCCCAGAGAACACCTGTGCCCATGCACTTTGGCATGTGCCAAGTTAGCCTGGGTGGGGTACAAGAGGCTGGTGCCGGCACTGTGCTGGCTGCAGCAGACTTATCTGCTGTGCAAAGCCGAGCCAGCAGCCATAGCATGGCTCCAAGTGGCCCAGCTCCACTTTTGAGTGGCGCACGCTACCTGTGTATGTGCTACCCTGTTTTTCTTTCCCACAAGGATATCCAGGGGTCAAAAAAAACCTGTGGGGGGGAAAAAAAAGGAAAGCAGCACACGCACAGGGAGCGCTCCTTTGCAGCATGGAGAACATTTGAATATGCGGTATGTGGTGCTGCAGACGCGTTTGTGGTGCCACATACCACACAGCTCTGCTCATCTGGACACGGCCAGTGAGTCTATGCATGACCTTATGTACAACCAGCTTTGCTTTCAGTGGAAACTATTCGAGTCCTTGACTGAGAAACAAGAGCTTTGTCTGCATTCACACTGTACTTTTGTTCTTTTTTTGTTGTCTCAAGCAACCACATCATATAATCCCATTCACATTTATCAGTTCCTTCTTAACTTTAATTAGCCTGTTTGGAAGGTTCTTCCACAACCTCACTTCTATAACTGTTAGAAACCACCTCTTAACTTTCATGGCCCATTCATGCTAATTTCTTCTTACGCAAACTTTCTGCTCCCTCCCCACTATTTATTCCTGCCCCAAATACATTTGGAGAGAATTATATCCCCTCTAAGCCTTTGTTAACATAGACTAAATATATCAAGCTCTTTTAGTCCTCTTTCATAAAACAGGTTTTCCATACTCCTGGTCATCCCAGTAGCTCTTCTCTTCACCCATTCCAATATGGATTCTTTTTCCTTAATTATGGGTAACCAGAATTGTATACAGTAATCCAAATGGAAAGAACAGTGTTGAATACACTTCTGGTAAATTTTCTATTTTTCTTCATTGACAGACTTATGGGATGCAAAATAGAATAAGCACTTAACAGATGAATATCTGTTTAATATCCAAGAGTAAAGATTATGGTCTTTGACCAAAAATGTCCAACAGGATGTAAACAGAGTAGAGAGGTACACAACACTGTGCTTTATCCTGTGCTGTCTTGCTACAGATCCCCACTTCTGTGCCTTCAGCATGCAGATTACATCCACTTACACTATTGTCGGAGCACTGTAGTGGGCACGCAGCACTTTCAAAATGTTTTTGTGGCACTGCTGTACATCACTAGTAACTCTTATTCCCTTTCTTGACAAGCAAAGGGAATTTAGTACAACAACTAATATTAATATAATGCAATAACTGAAAAACTGAACATTCACAAGTTAGGAAATGCAGACATCTAGGCTTTGATGAAAAACTGAACCTGGCCATCATGGACTCCTTTATATATCACCGTATTGCTTGCTTAATAGGCAATTTGAAGTGTTATTGTTTATATTAAATGCAACAGAAAGTACAGTGGCAAACCAGTAGGAACTCAGAGTTCAGAGCTGTTACTGTGTTGTACTGTCTGGTCAATGAAGGCTTCAGGATGCGAGCAGCAAGAATCTCTATTTTCCTACTCAAAAAGGAAAATATATTTCCTTTAGCTAAACTAAAAGAATACAGCAGGGTTTCCTGAAATTCAGTCCTCCAGGTATTTGTAAAACAGGCTACAAATAGATTTTTTTTTTTAATGATGACTGTCCTCGACAGACTAGCTTAGTGGTGGCTCAACATTTTTGCCCCACACGCTGAATGAGTGGTGTGGCCTGGTCCAAGGGCCAGATTGGGCCCTGAGCCGCCTCAGCCTGGCCCAGCAGGACAAGATCAGGCCACGCAAGCTGGACTGGGCCCCAGAATCCCACACTGCCCCTGCCCAGCCTGGCGCATCATGTTTGGGCCCTCATGTGCTAGGAGTTGGCCCTGGTGCCCTATGCTGCCCTGCAGCGTACAGGCTTATGTTATCCAGCCCATGGGGCTTCCTTTAGGTCCGGAAATTTGGCACTATTCCCCTGCCGCCAAATTTCTGGATCTGTGAGGAGCCCTGCAGGCCACATAACCAGGCACTGGGAGCTGAATATGGCCTGTGGGCTGGGGGTTGGGCACTCTTAGACCAGCTGATCAGTATAGTTGTAGCCATTGACTGTTCAGTAGACACTAAGAAGCCTAGTTGTAACAAAGCAACTCTTGGGGCCGGTCACTATGCTGGCCCACCTCCCTGTCTGGGCAGTCTGCCCGCCCACACTTTCCTGCCATGCCTTGATATAAACAATAAGTTGGGAGGGTTTTAAAGCAGGTGGCTGCCCATTTTAAAGCACGATACCAAGGGTGTATTATACAGCTCTAAACCTTCCTTATACCATGTCCCATGCCTCGCAGATGGCATCCAAATTCCACTATCACTTCCCCAGCCCCTTACTGGGCCGCTCTGGCCTCTGGCCCAACTAGGCCTCAGGCATCCTTGGAAGTACCTAGGCCTTAACTCATGCTTCCTTACTGGGGCCTCCACTCCAGCTACTCCAGTCAGCTTGTGTGCAGTCCTTCGGGACATCTTAAGACCCTACTCTACACAGCTGCTGGCTGCTGCTAGTCCAGTCAGCCCATATGTAGCTCCTCAGACTATCTTAAGGCCCTACTCCACACAGCCACCAGATCACTACTATTCTGCCCCCTCACTGGGGCCTCTGGGCCTCAGGCGTCTGACAACTTACCTGGGCCCTCCTAACTCAGTCTATGGCTGTTCAGGCCTTAGGTGTCTGTTGACATGCCTGGACCCTTCTGGGCATTATATCCCCTTGGGCCTCTGTCGACTTACCTGGACCCTGCCCCAGGCCCCACTCAATGGGCCTGGGCCCCTGTGCTTCTCTGTTGGGTGTGCTCCCCTAGCCTTTCCCCTTCATGGGGTAACCCACAAGGCAGCAGGGGCTGAGGCTTTCTGGAGCCCCATACTTGCCCTTCACTAGGGAGGCACAGGAGTGGCATTTCCTGGAAGCTGCCCTGCCAGAAGCAGCCCCACCACACCACCCAACCCCAGCAAGGTGCAGTTTTAGGGCCAATGTGGTTCCCACGTTCAAAAAAGGGATGAAGGAGGACCCAGGAAACTATAATCCAGTTAGTCTTACCTCAGTTCTGGGTAAGCTTTTTGAGAGAATTATCCCGGCACATGTCCACAAGGAGCCAGCAAGGGAGATTATGCTTAGGGGTAACCAACATGGGTTCATTAGAGGCAGGTCCTGTTGGACCAACCTGATGGCCTTCTATGACCAGGTCACAAAATCCTTAGACACAGGTGCAAGTGTATGCCAACCGTACCTTGTCATTCATCCACAGATTCGTCTCAAGCAGGTCCAAGGAGGTGATCCTCCCCCTCTATGAGACACTGGTCAGGCCACAGTTGGAGTACTGCATCCAGTTCTGGGCACCGCACTTCAGGAGGGATGTGGACAACATGGAGAGGGTCCAGAGGAGGGCAACTCGCATGATCAGGGGCAGCAGGGCAGGCCCTACGAGGAGAGGCTATGGGACCTGAACCTGTTCAGCCTCCACAAGAGAAGGCTGAGGGGGATCTAGTGGCCTGTTACAAACTAGTCAGGGGGAACCAGCAGGCATTGGGAGAGTCCCTGTTCCCCCGAGCACTACCAGGAGTGACAAGAAATAATGGTCACAAGCTGGCAGAGAGTAGTTTCAGGCTAGATATCAGGAGGCACTACTTCACTGTCAGGGTGGCTAGGATCTGGAACCAACTTCCAAAAGAAGTGGTGCTGGCTCCTACCCTGGGGGTCTTTAAAAGGAGGCTGGATGAACACCTTGCTGGGGTTGTTTGACCCCAGTACTCTTTCCTGCCATGGCAGGGGGTCGGACTTGATGATCTGCTCAGGTCCCTTCTGACCCGACCAACTATGAAACTATATCCCAGGACCAGGAACCTGCTGCCACCCCCATAATTCCTACCCTGTCCTCTGGGTGTTTCCAAGCAGCAGCTCCAACCAGGCGATGTTCTGCCTCCGGCTGCTTGCAACAACTGATGCTGGCTTTACTGCTCAAGCCTGCTCTTATTGCTAGCAACTGAGCCCTCTTCCCGAATCAGGCAGTCTCCTTCTGACCATGTGACTCCTGATCGGGGAGTGCAGCTACCTGCAGACTGCCTCTGCTGCTTAATCAGACCCTTTGAGTGGCAGGCACCACAGGTGCCCTGCTGCAAGCAGGTACCCGAAGGTGTCCTGCCATGCTAAGAATCAGCCTTGAGATCCATTGTTAAGGATAATGTATGCCATTGGTAATGGGCTTAGCAAACCTGTAGGGAGCATGGTCTCCCTCCACTCCCCTTCCCCACCATGTGCAGAATGCTTTGGGATGCACTAGCTGGCCCAATGTTTTATCGGCAAGAAAAGTCAGCTACATACGTCCCACTTGAGCTTAAATTAAATACCCATGTTATATATATTTACAATAGGAAGAATCTATGTGTGTGTGTGTGCAGCAAGGGGCAGTGGTTCACATAAACACATCTTAGTTTATTACTATAATAAATGATACACAGGGTGTGCATCATCATTAATATGTAATGCAGCATAGATTCTTAAAGGAATAAAAGTCCTGCTTGGAATTATATATATTCTTTACAAGAAAAAAAATTTCTGAATAACTTAGGTTATAAGTACAAAACACTTTTTAAAAAATCTATTGTACGGATCTTCAGAGAGGTTTCTACAGCATGCATCAGCAAAGGGCACCTATTCTGACTAGGCCCTAGGGCCTTGGGCATTACTTTAATTTAAATATTAAAATAGCAACTCTAATGGCCATTGTTTATTACATCTCTTTCCATTTTCTATTTACCTTCTTCTTGTGTCCTGAAAAAAGACTAAACTATTTAATTTGTTTTGAATCAGTTCCTAGTTCATTTCACTTTCTAGTCTTATATATTAGCAACTAATGATGCCTGGCTTGCCCAAAATGAAATAGATTTCGTGTTTATGAAAAGCCATTTCAAATATTTTATTTTGATTCTTACCATTTGGTTTTGCAAAACAATGTTAGGGACAAGTCTGCCTGAACATTGCCCATTAAGTTGTGAACATCCTGAGTTTTTCCAGCTAAAGTTTCCATTTTGAAGTTGCCTTAATGACCCAGCACTGCTGATTTGCATTCTGCTGTTCAAAATAGTTCAAAGAGCAATGTTAGTCAGTATATTAGTATGCCTGAAAAAGTGCTTTGGTGGATGAATGCTGAAGTTCTGAGACTCTTTCAACCACCAAAGCTCACTGAACTCCAAACTTTGAGGAACTGTTGTCATTAGCCAAGGCTACTTCCCTTTAGTTCAGAGATGCTTAACCCCTGGCTTGTGGGACACATCCAGCCTGCAGAGCAGTGTGATCTGGCCTGTGAGGCTCTCCAAAGGTCTGGAAATTTGAGTGGGGGGACAGGTAGGGGGAAGGGAAACAGCTGCAATTAATGCAACCACTGCTCCCCCATTGCCAAATTTCCAAGCACTGTGGGCCAGATGACAGGGCTTTGTGCACAAGATCCCAGCGGTTTACAGGGAGCAAGGGCCAGGCCCTGATCTGCCATGGCTGTAATACAGCATGAAAGACTGTGGCCCAATCCGTATGACTCATCCAGCCCACAGGGCCAAAAGGTTGGGCACCACAGTTTTAGTGCACACGTTTCAAGTGCATTACAGTTCAAAAGCAAAAATCCCCTTCCCCAAACAATAGAAATACGGAAAGAAAAGTGAAAACTGCCATTCTATACCAAAAGACATGCAAAACTCTAGAACTCTTGGTTCAGAGATTATACCTTTTATTAGTCCAACTAAGAAATCGCAAAAAAATTATCTTTTTCTTCAAGCTTTTGGGCACACACACCCTTCCTCAAGCTCAGGGAAAATTAAAGATAGTAAAAAGTCCCCACAGATAGAAAATAAATTTCATTTTTGCACTGAGGAAGCCGAAGGTGGAAGTCTGGTCCCCTGGGTCCATTTCTGCCTAGATAATTGTTTGCGATTTCTTAGTTGGTCTAATAAAAGGTATCATCTCTGAACCAAGAGTTCTAGAGTTTTGCATTTTTTTGGTCTCAGACCAACACGGCCACCAAAAACATCACATTCTATACCAAGGCACATAAACTACCATCTCTCTACCATCTAATCAGAGGTTTATACTGCTTTATCTGTCCATAAGAATTTCATTCTACCACTGGCCACAAAACAAAATATTTTAAATATTAAAACATATATGCCTTGATTCAGCAAATCATTGGAGCAGAGAGCCATAGAAATACTGTCAATTTATAAAGCTTCTTTCTTCTACACAGAGCACAGGTTAAAAAAAAAAAAAAAGCTTTCAAATTCCCAATTAGACCAACAGCACCTGGAAAGAAATGGTTCCCCACTCTTCAGCAAAAGATGTGATTCGATCAGCTGCTCAGGTCAACCCACATCATTATATTAGGTCAGTGGCTTGAAAAGAAAAGGGTTGCAACAAAAGGAAGTCACTTGCATAACACGCAGGATTCAAGCAATGTGCTGTGGGGCATCCTCTGTGTGCAAAGGAGAAAGGTTGTAGCTGACACCTTGAAGGGGACAAGAGAAATGTGGATGCCATCCTTGACAAGCACCACCTTAACTCAGCATTTACTGGGCTCTGAATATTGTTGCCATTGTATATTTGTTGATAGAGCTGTAAAATTAGCTTGTGTTCAGTTCCCTAATAGTTTCTTCAAACTTAACTGCACCTCAAATAATGTCTGTGTATGTGAGGGGTTCAGGTTCTTGTTACTTCTTGCATCCCTGAAGGAGGCTTCAATCAAAAATACCAGCGTGAATTGTTTTTATTTGGAATAAAATTCATACCTGTCATTAGAAGTCTGGAAATGATTAATGCACAGAAATTCGGCATATCTTAGAAGATCCCTATTGCCCTCTCCTAAAACAGGACCCCCACATAAGAACTGCTACTCAAACCAAGCAATCATGATTCAAACATGAAAGTATGCACTACAACTTCTTTTGCAGATAGTGTATGACAAGTTTTAAGACACAGAGGGCACATCTACATGTGTAATTAATGTGCCTGAATTTTCTTCAGGGGTCAAGCCTGGGCTCCAAGGAGCAGGGGGGAGATGTCTGGGAGTGGCGGACAGCTCCCAGCTGTGCACAGCTCAGGATCACAGCCCAACTTGGGGGAACTGGCTTGGGGTGATACCCCATGTCTGAGAGGAGGGGTAAGCATTGCTGGGACCTTGGGTGGGGAGGGAGCAGAGGGAAATGCAAGGAGGAAGTAGTGCCAGTCCCTGGCACTGCTTCCCCCTTGCATCTCCCACCCCACCAATCCCCAGTGCTCTTCTCCCCGTGTCTCCCTCCCCATCCCCAGTTGCAGCACTGCTCCCTCCCGTGGCTCCCCCGCCAGTCCCAGAACTCCTCCCCACCCCCAGCATTTCACCCTGGTCCTAGCACTGCTCAGCTCCTGGCTCCCTCCAGACACGGGTAGGGAGCAGGAGCCAATTGAGGCATGTACTGTGCAGGCAGCAACAGGGCTGAGGCAATGGAGAAGCTTTCTGTCCCTTCAGCCCTGCCACTGCCCATGCAGCACACACCTCAGTCGGCTCCCACTCCCCACCCGTGCCTAGGGGGAGCTGGAAACCAAGCAGCGCCGGGACCAGGGACAAAAAGCTCCCCTATCGCGGTGCTGCTCAGCTCCTGCCTCCTGCGGGGAGCTGGGAGCTGAGCAGCACCAGAGCCGTGGACAGCTCCCCCCATTCCCTGTGGCCCCCTGATGCTTAGGCTGACTGGAAGCAAATTGTTTGCGGTCAGTGCTACATGTGCACTATTGCGCAGTAGTTAATGCACCATTAATCTAGTACCTGTATTTGTTGGCACTAGCAAACAATGCATTAACCTGATTTACTTCACAGTAAGTCCCGTACACGTGTAGACGCTGATGCCTTACTGCGCATTAGATTAGTTTAATGCGTAGTAAACCATCCCATGTTGATACACCCAGATAGTAGCATCCACTCTGAATTATTTTTACATGGGCAAACTGGAAAACGACCAAGTTTTTACTAGTTAGGAAACTAACCCCTTCTTCAACAAACTTTTTACTACTGTCCGCAAAATACAATTTGTATATATGCCTTAAGTTTCAAAAAGGAAAAACAAAATCAAACATGCCTGAATACATATTTACCCAATCTGATGATGATTCAAGTCTCTGCTGTTACATTATAATGAGGTTAAAGGAAGAAGAGATTTCCCCACCTTAAATATGGCAAATGTTAGTAATGAGAAGAGTAAAAATGTCACCACATGGAGCAAAGAGTGAAATTAGCATATTTGGAGAAGTATTATACCCATGAGTGAAATAGTGCAATCAACTAGCTGCAAGATGAAACTAATTTGGTTTCCAACAGTTTATCAACAATGCACTGCTCCTTTACATTAACAAATTTAAATGGTACAATATCCTGCAAACAATAATAATTCACATGGAATATTACACTGTGTTAATTAAGTATCTAGAAAAGGTCATGCCATGACAGAAAAATCTGCATGTGGGTGATGAAGCTACAAAAAAGGCCAATTTAAAATAAGGCCATTAAAAACCTAGCTTTATTCACTTAAATTTCTCTATTTTTTCCCACTTTGTTTACTTTTTGCATGACAGCACTTGATCATTGGCACAACTCCAGTGAGTCAATTAAATTACACTTGCAATGTAGTTATTTCAGACTGCAAGTGCCTCTTGGCACAGACTGCATCATTTTGAAGAGACAGAGTATTTAAGCACCTCGCATAACTAGGTACTGATCATACTTGGGACCTCTGGCCACTGCTGAAATACACTTCATTTATAAGTGAACTGGGTCTGAATTTGGATTTGTCCTTCCCCACTCCCCACTTTGCTACCATTTCACACAGCAAGCTCATATTTAATTTACTCATCACTATTATCCATGTGCCTCTCTTATTAACTAACTGTGTGTGAATTTTGTTTTCCCTGGTGAATTGGCCTGAATTTGTCTAGACAGAATCTCATTTTTGCACATTTTTCTCCTTATTTAGGTTGTATTAAGATTCCTTTTGTCCAGTCTGGTGCTAGCAACTTCTAACTTAGGCCCTGGTCCTACAATCGGATCTGTGTGGGCAGACCAACGTGCAAAGGCTATTAGCTTTCTGCGGATGCCACAGGGGCTATCACTAGGCTAAACTGTGATTTTGCAATCCGACCTAAGTAGGTGTGTTTATTAACCAGCTGCTTAACACATCAGCAGCAAGATCTTACATTAAGACTCTAATACCCCATTTTCTGGCTCTTCCCAATTCAACATACTGTACTGCCCATTACCCACTTAGCTTCCCATCTTTGGGATATAATTCCTGCATAAACCAATCCAAAATAAAGTATTTTTTCAGAGAAGGTGAAGTGATGCACCCATGAGCCATTAATTTTATGACAGCTGCAGATGGTAGCTACAGATACACTGATATATATCGATACGGCATAATGAACTGACTATATACCTCAATTTATTTAAATTATAATGGTTTATAACGAGTTTAGCTGAGCTCATTTGACAGATGATCATAAATTAATCCGAGTTCTTCTTAAAATCATCAAAATGCAGGTCATAACAAAAATTCAATTGGAGCCTCATTTTCTCTTCTTTTGTTTATTTAGACCGATCACTGACTTACCTACTTCATAATGAAATAACAGTGACAGCGGTTAAGTGGAGATTATGTTTCTGCTCATCCAGGCCATTTTTAAATAGAATGAAGGTTCTTATCAACCTCCTCAATGCATAACTGGTTAAAAACCACAGGCCAAGAGTAACTATTAACAGACCAGCATCAGGCAGGCAGGAGGTATTTCAAATGCTTTGCTGGTTGCCACATGGGGCCAGATTTGAATTTCTTTCCCCTCCTGCTGCTACAAATGGGTGGGGTGGGGAGGAAGGGAAGGAAGAAGGTTTGTCTTCCTCCACAGCACTGGGTGTTATCTGCAACCAAGGCTGAGGATTTTGACTGGGCTGTGGCAATGCTCTGGTAGGGACAAAAACCAGGAGGTTCCTGGCTAGAGGGTCTCGCCCCTCTAATTAGAGTCAGATTGATTGTCACATTTAGAATCAGGAAGGAATTTTACCCCATGGTCTGACTGGGATGGAGGTTGCATTCCTCTGTAGTGACAGTGGTGGTAGTCGGAGGGATCTTTCTTGGCTCTCAGGAGCATAATTTAACAACCCTTGCAGCAGCATGACACTGACTGCTGCTGTCCCACTGCTCTATCAGCAGTACGTTAGGGTGCTTTGGATGTCTTTGGGGAATATCTCTTGTAGTTGTGTGACAGGGCTGATTGCGTAATATTAGTACCAGGTTAGACAAGAATGTGTGCAGGATGGTTTGCATAGGGAGATCCTACCTCAGGCAGGGATTTGGACTAGGTGACCTCCAGCCCTACTTCGCAATGATTTTATGAAGAGGTCTCAAGTGTGGTTTCACAGGGCTCTGGTCTGGACCTAGTGATGTTAATGATGTTATCAGTGACTTGGATGGAGGGATAAAGAGGATAATGATCAAGTCTGCAGACAGTACAAAACTGCAAACACTTTGGAAGACAAGATTAAAATTCAAAAGAATGTTGACAAATCAGGGAACTGAGATATACATAAAAGGAAATCCAACTGAGATAATTGTAAGCAAAGAAAAAACCAAATGAACTAAACCAGAATGGCATATAACTAACTGGAGAAGGCAGGGCAGGGTAGCACTTTAGAACAGGGGCTTGATCTGGCCCACAGAACCACTGGATCCAGCCTATGGATGCAGAGCTTTGGCAGTGGGGCGCTTTGGCTGGGGTGCTCTTCCCATGCCACCATCAGGGTAAGTGCTGGCAGCTGTTGGGTCCTAGCATCCACCAGCCTACTCACCCCTGACCCAGAGTGGGTCACTCCGGTCTAAAGCCAGAAAAGGCTATCTACTTCTGCCTCAGAGACTAGAGAAGCAAAAGCTTTTGTAGACGACAGCCTGCTTTGTAAGATGCTGTGACTGTAAATGGCTCTAGCTCTGGGATCCCAAGGTCAATGCAAGTCAGCGATGTGATGCTGTCACAAAAAAAGCAAATGCTATTTTCAGCTGCATTAACAGAAGTGTTATGTGTCAGACTGGGGAGGTGATGTTGCCACTCTACTTGGCACTGGCTAGGCCTCAGTTGCAGCACAGTGTCAAGCTTTAGGTACCGCATTTTAAGAAAGATGTGGAGAAATTGGAGATGATCCAGAGGCAATAAAATGGGTTGAAATGAAACTAAACGGGGAGAGGTTGAAGGCACTAGATAGGTTAAATTTGGAAAAGGAGATTAAAGGGAGGATATGCTAGCTGTTGCCAAGTATTTGAAAGGATGCCATAAAGAAGATGGGGAAAAATGGCTCCTCTTTATTAGAGGGCAGAACGAGAGGCAACAGGTTTAAACTGCAATGAAGCAGATTTAGCCCTTGTCTCCATTAGAGAGTTCTGTCAGCAGACGTATGTCAGCTCACAGTGCGACAAGGTTACACGTCAACATAGCTGTGCTGGGAAAACCTGCTCCATGCACGCAGCTCTACTGGCACGCGGTGGTTTCTGCTGGCAAAGCTTTTGCAACGTGGAGAGAGCTGGCACGGGTCTGGCCAGCAGAGCTGCATCCACATCAGGGACTCTGGCTACCATCATGTTCCTGCTGTAGTTAAAAAGGCAGCAGCCCTGAAAGTGCTGACAAAGACTTTGGAGAGAAAAAAAAAACTTCCTGAGCGTAAGAGTAGCAGGACAATGAAACAAGTTGCTTAGGGAAGTCGCGCATTCCCCTTCATTGGAGGTTGTGAAGAAGGCTGGACGGGCATCTGTCTGGGATGGAGCAGGAATAGCAAATTCTGTCTGTGCAGAGATGAGCTGGGAGGCCCCTTCCAACAAAAATAACCATTATATTTGTTTTAGGCATGGGAATGTATCACTGCTGTGGACAGCAGTGGATATTGAGGAGAAGAGAGAAAACCCATGGTGCTTAATATAAGGAGCGACAATACAGAGGTAGGATTTCCACTTGATCTGTCACAGAGGCCCTTTCAGTAGGGCAGAGTGAAGAGATGGACAGTCAGAACCAATGTCTAAACTGTGCTGCTGGACAACAATTCACACAAGCCTACACCATTTCTTTTTTTTTTAATACGCTTTAAATCTTATCATGGAAACATGAATCAGACACAGAGACAGGCCAAGGTGCACTTCCAAGTGCCAAAGTCAAACAAAATCTTGTGTAACAAGGACAAGTCAACATTTCTACAAGAACCCTGACTTCCTACCAGGTTAATGTTACTGCTACTGCCTACGAGCGTTTAACATCCCTGTGCAATCTAGCACCTACTTTTCCTGTTTTCTAACAGAAACAAATAAAGTGCAAAATAAGCATTGCCAATTATGACACAGGAGGTCAGAGCACAATGGCTGCAGCAGCTGGCCCATGTCATCACAGAAAGTGCTCCTCAGGGTACCAAGGGAGGGGGGAAGGCTGCCTGGATGACCAAGATTAAGATGGCTAGATCTGTGGTTCTCGACTTTTTTGGACTCAAGGCACTCAATAGATTTGCAGTGGCCCTTGGAAAATGTTAGCTTAGTTTCACAGATTTCATAGATTTCATAGACATTAGGGCTGGAAGGGACCTCGGGAGATCATCGAGTCCAGCCCCCTGCCCAAAGGGCAGGAAGTCAGCTGGGGTCATAGGATCCCAGCAAGATAAGCATCCAATTTACTCTTGAAGGTGTTCAATATAGGTGCTTGAACCACCTCCGATGGCAGACTGTTCCAGACCTTGGGTAAAGAAATTCTTCCTTATGTCCAGCCTAAAACGGTCTCGCAGGAGTTTGTGACCGTTCGACTTCGTCATCCCTTGGGGCGCTCTGGTGAACAAACGTTCCCCCAGATCCTGGTGGTCACCCCTGATAAACTTAGAGGTGGCCATCAGATCACCCCTGAGCCTGCGCTTTTCCAGGCTAAAGAGTCCCATGGCTCTCAGCCTATCATCGTAAGATCTGTTTTCCTGACCTCTGATCATGCGCGTGGCTCTCCTCTGGACTCTCTCAAGTTTCTCCACATCCTTTTGGAATTGTGGAGCCCAAAACTGGACGCAGTACTCCAGCTGCGGCCTCACCAAGGCAGAGTACAAAGGGAGAATGACGTCCCGGGATTTGCTCGAGAAGCATCTATGGATGCAAGCCAGCATTTTGGTCGCTTTACTAGCCACAGCATCGCATTGGAGGCTCATGTTCATCTTGTGGGCAATGATGACTCCCAAGTCTCTTTCTTCTGTAGTGCTGTCCAACGTAGCACTGCCGAGCCTATAAGGATGCTGCAGGTTTTTCCTCCCAAGGTGGAGAACCTTGCATTTTTCGGTGTTAAAACACCAGGAGGTTCTCGTCCGCCCATTTGCTGAGCTTGTCCAGGTCAGCCTGGATCACCCGCCTATCTTCTGGCGTGGATGCTTTGCCCCAAAGTTTGGTGTCATTGGCGAACTTGGCCAGTCCACTCCTGACTCCAATGTCCACATCGTTAATGAAGATGTTGAACAGGATGGGTCCCAGGACAGAGCCTTGAGGGACCCCACTGGTCACAGGGCACCACAATGAGTGACTGCCATTGATTACAACTCTCTGGGTCCGACCACGGAGCCAGTTTCCCAGCCAGCGGATTGTGGTGGAGCCAAGGCCACAACTGGCCAGTTTGGCCAAGAGGTGATCGTGGGATACCAGATCAAAGGCTTTTTTGAAGTCAAGATATATGACATCAATCTCTTCTCCCTTGTCCAGGTGATAGGTCACCTGGTCATAGAAGGAAATGATATTGGTCAAACAAGACCTACCTGCAACAAACCCATGCTGGCTGTCCCTTAGGATGTTAGCCTGGGCCAGTCCATCAAGGATGGCCTCCTTAATAAACTTTTCTAAGATCTTCCCCAGGATTGAAGTCAGGCTAATGGACCTGTAGTTAGCCGGATCCACTCTTCTCCCTTTCTTGAAGATCGGCACCACATTGGCCGCCTTCCAGTCTTCGGGCACTACACCAGAGTGCCAGGAGTTTTCAAAGATCCGTGCCAGGGGCTGGGCTATGACACTCGCCAGCTCCTTGAGTACCCTGGGGTGCAGATTGTCAGGGCCGGCTGACTTGAAGGTATCCAGCTTCTCAAGGTGTTCCTTCATGAGGTCAGCATTTATGGAGGGTAGGGGATCCCCCTCACCCGGATCTCCCTGTCCCATAGCAGGAATGGGCGTCCCATGGGACTGATGAAAGACTGACGCAAAGTACCTATTTAATAGGTTGGCTTTTTCCTGGACATCAGTTGTCAGTTGCCCCATCTGGTTTAGCAGGGGTCCAACATTGCCCTTGCTTTTCCTCCGGCTCCCCACATATCTGAAAAAGGACTTTTTGTTGGCCTTGATGCTTGAAGGTAGTTGGAGTTCAGTTGCAGCCTTGGCTTTCCTGGTTTGCTCCCTGCAGGAGCGGACCAGTGCAGAATAATCCTCCTTGGAGGTGAATCCCGTCCTCCATCCTTTGTAGGCTTTCCTTTTTAGCCGCAGGAGGTCCGCTAGATCCCTAGAGAGCCAGGAGGGCTGCTGTGCCTTCTTGCTGCCCTTCCTCCATGTTGGAATAGATGTAGCTTGTGCACTGAGGATCGCTTCCTTGAGAAGCAACCACTCTTCTTGAACTCCCATCTCCCTGGGGTCACGGTCCCCGAGGGCCTGACCGACTAGCCTCTTGAGCTTGTCAGAGTTGGCTTTTCTGAAGTCAAGGACTTCTGTGTTGCTGACTGACTTGCCAGCTTTACGGCAGATGGTGAAGGTGATCAGCTCGTGGTCGCTGTCACCCAGCTTCCCATCGATCACTAGGTCGCCGATTAGGTCGTCCCCCGTAGCCAGTACCAGGTCGAGCAGCGCTTTGCCTCTTGTTGGCCCATAGACTTCTTGAGTCAGGTAGAGGTCATCCACGCACGAGAGAAAGCTTTGCGCCCGCTCAGATTTAGCTGAGTGATCTTCCCAGGAGATGTCCGGGTAATTGAAGTCACCCATGACAACCAAGGTCCTGGAGCAAGCGGCCTCAGTCAGTTCCCGGGCAAACTCCTGGTCAAGCTCAGGGCTTTGAGTGGGAGGTCTGTAGTAGACTCCCACCGTTGTGTCCCCTGTGCTGTTTTTCCCACGAATTTTTACCCAGAGGGTCTCTAGCTGTCCATGCCGGTCGCCAACATCAGCTTGCAGGGACATGTAGCTTTCCTTCACATAGAGAGCTACACCCCCGCCCCTTTTGTCAACACGATCCCTCCTGTACAGGGTATAGCCATCTATACCATCTATACCCGTGGTCCAGTCATGGGTGGAGTCCCACCAGGTCTCTGTTATCCCAATGACGTCATAATTCTTTGCACTGAGCAGGAGGACAAGCTCCTCCTGCTTGTTGCCCAGGCTCCTGGCATTAGTGTACAGGCAGGCAAGCGTGCCCTTGGGGGCTCTTGCCTTGCCCACAGATTGTGCCAGGGCTGGGGCAGGGGTGGGCTCCCTTAAGTGCCTTGGTCTGCTGGCTTTGCAAGGGTCGCTCAGTGGGCCAGCAGTGGCAGTCGTCCCCCCATCCCCCAGCGGGCTTAGTTTAAAGCCCGGGGGAGCAGGTCAGCCAGCCTGGCTGAGAAGAGCCTCCTCCCCAGGGGAGAGAGATGGAGGCCATCTCTTCCCAGCAGCTCGCTGCCTCTCTCGCCAAAGAGCGGGCTGTGGTCATAGAAGCCAAAGTCTTCCCGATGACACCAGCTCCGCAGTCTTTGGTTCACTGCGTGGATCCTCCTCTCCCTCCTTAGCCCATAGCCCAAGACTGGGAGGATTGATGAAAACACCACCTGAGCTCCCAGACCCCTAAGCCCCGCTCCCAACTCCCTGTATCGCCTCATGACCTGGCTGGGGGTGCTCTGAGCCGTGTCATTGGTGCCCACGTGAATAAGGAGCATGGGGTAGTGGTCTGTGGGCCGGAGGAGCTGCGGGATCCTCTCCGCAATGTCTCACTTATATTTTGAGGACAGAAAAATAACAGGGTGATGCTTCTGTGGCAAAGAACTAAGAAGCCTCAGAAAGTGGAGCAGAATGGTTTTACCATGATTAAATCCTGTTTGAAAAATCTGGCTTAATCTGGCGAACTGCCTTTGCACACCTAATGGTGCTAACATTGTGTGGCACCCTTGAAAGGATCTTGAGCTCTCCATGGGTGCCCTAGCACCTGGTTGAAAAATCACAGGGCTAGACAATGTAGCATCAGAACTACAGAAATGAATAGTGGATAAAGGCACAGATGGGGATGGATGGAGGCCCAGGGCCTCCGGGGTTGAAACAGGAAGACACTGGAGCAGAAGTGATGGGATACAGCAGGCCATGGAGAGCAGGGTCTGCACCATGACAACAGGTGCAGTCAAAGGCGGATGTAGGATTTGAAAAGGGGGGCATAGACTCTGCGGTGCATCATCACATATAGCACAACACATTTTTTTTTCTAGTTAAAAAGAAACTAAAAGCTTCTTTAATAAGTAGGCGCTAGATGTCAGGACCTCTGGTCAGTCAGGCCCAGCTGGGCTATATTCTTGAGCTTCTACACCTGACCTTGATCCTGGGCTAATGCGACTGCCACAGTTCTCTGTACCTGGATTGGCTGCTGACAGCACCACTTAGCCCTTTTTTAAGCACACCTGCAGCTTCAGGTTGCACGCACACCTTGACAACAGCTTCAGTCTGCTCCAGAAAGCCTCATGTTCACTGCTCTCTGTATCCCCTGGCTCCTGACTTAGCTTCCCCCTGACACCAGCCCCTTCTGCAAGCAGAGGGAGACCCTAGTGCATGCCTACCTGCAGCCCCTTCGCTGCCTCCTCCAGAATCTCCTGCTTAGACTGCACTACTCCCCACAATTATGGAAAACAGCACTACTAAACTACAAATTGGTTCAACTTGGGATTGACATTGCTGTACTTCCAATAACTCAGCTCTCAGACACAGGTTCTATCCAAGAGAATGATTACACTATATTCTGGCATGGGAAACCAGTAGGAGAAAGGAGAGAGCAGGGAGTAGGCTCTGCTGTTAGAAACAGCTTACTGTCTTTCTCTGAAAGCCCCATTGCTGTATCTGTTCAACTCATGACGCTGACAGTGCGTACACGGAATGGCTTCTTCATATTGTTTAGTATCTATGTGCGTACTCTTAAAGCTAGCAATAAAGACAAGAACGCTTTCTACCAACAACTTGAAGAAGAAATTGAGAAAACTCACAGAAATGAGACCATTATAACACTTGGCAACTTCAATCCAAGAGCTGGATGTAGTTTTAAGAATTGGCCTGGTATTCTGGGCAAACATGGAATTGGTAATATGAATTAAACTGGCCAACGAGTGTTAGGACTTTAAGTCAAAATTTGTGTGTTACCAACACCAACTTCACTGGCAAAAATCACAAGAAAGTAAGGCTGTCAAACGATTAAAAAAATATAATCTGACTAGTTGCACAATTAAAAAAAATTAGTCAAAATTAATCACAATTTTAATCACACAGCTAAACACTCAAAGTTATGCAAAATTATGCAAGTAGTTTCTATGGCTGGGGGTAGGTGTGGAGTGTGTGTGTGGGAGTTAATTTGTGAAGATGTAGGGAGGGGTGTGTGTGTGTGTGTGTGTGTGTGTGTGTGTAGGGTTTGGAACCTGAGTTCCTGGTGGGGGGGGGAGTCTGGAGCCCAGGGAGGGGGGGATCCCTGCATGCCCTGGCAGGATGTGGAGTACTGTGGGTCAGAAGTGATGGGCAGCAGCAGGGCTGGGGTGGGGGGGCGGGGGCTGTGGCTTGGGAGTGAGGGGCAGGGGCAGGGCACTGGCATATCACTGCCTCTCATCACAATCGTATTGCACCCCCCACATTGAAGGTGTCCTTTTTTTTGAAACTGGAAATATGGTAACCCTACCGAAATGCAGTCCGATGGCATGTAGAGCAGTGCCCAGCAGGTAAATCAGTGGAGGGGGAGGAGAAGAGGCTGGAAGAGAGGTAAGGTTGGGGGGCAGATGGAAGCCCCCATGGTGAGGGAGGGAGCAGGGCAGGGGCTAGGGTGAATGGGACCCCGGGACTGGGGTGGGTCTTGGGACGGAGCCATAGGAGGCTTGGCCAGGGGTGCAGTGAGAGAGGGGGTCAGCTCCCTGCTGCTGTGTGCACCCCTGGGAGAAGCATGGGAGGCATGTGAACCCCAAATGTGTGCATGGGGTGGAGGCAGGCTGCCCACTGTGGGCTGGGGCTCTGCGTCTTGTTGCCCTTGCCCCAGGAGCCGTGTGCTGGCTGCACATCCCCTATCTTGCCCAGCAGTGGGAGGCACAACATAGCGTTTCCCTCCCTCACCTCTGCACCCCTGGATGAGCTGCCTGCAGCTCCATCCCACAGCCTGCCCTGGCCTTGGGGCCCCATTCACTCCAGCCCTTGGCCCTGCCCCACTCCCTCCCTCACCGTGGGGGCCTCCATCACCCCTCCCCTACCATTTTACTTTCCCCTCCCCCTCCACAGACTTACCTTCTGGGTGCTGCTCTACATGCCAGCGACCTGCATTTCTGGCTGCATGCATGCTGCAGTTGTGTGCCTGCACACAGTGATGATGGTGGTAGACAGGAGCCTGGGTACAGGCTCTGAAACCATGTGCATGATTAACATGTTTAAAAAATTAATGCGTTAATTGGTTCTTGCGTTAATCGTGCACATTAATGCCGATTGGCAGCCCTACAAGAAAGACAACATGGAAAGATCAGGACACTGGCACCAATTAGATCTAGTACTGACTAGGCATAACCACCTGAAGGAAATCCTGCATATGAGGTTGTTATCACAGCTCTGACTGTGATGCTGACCATGCTTTAGTCTGATACAAAGTCAAATCAATGTCAAAAAGATCCACCGTAGAAAAACTACCAGTCGCCTTCTGATAGTCATTAGCCAGAGTAAAGTCATAGAAAAATGCAGACTATTCAATGAGGTTGTAAAGGCAAGTTTACCTAACAACTCAGCCACCAAGGTTCGGGAAAGCTTAAAATCAAACATGTACAATACTGCTATAACAGCGCTTACCAAAAAATACAAGAAAATTACAGACTGTTTTGAAGAGCACTCTGAAACCCTTCTGCCACTGGTTGAGAATAAAAGGACAGTGCTAACCAACTATAAGAAATCTCCCAACACCATAACCCTAGAAAATCTAAGAAAGGCTTCAAGAGAAATGCAAAAGGAGGCTAAGAGGTGTGCCCGATATTTTTTACTCAAACTCTGCAAGGATATTCAGAAAGCAGCTGACATAGGTAAAAGCCATGGAATATACAAAGATGTCAAACAAGCAATTGGTTCAGTCAAGAAGAAAAAACTCTGCTGAAAGACTTAAACTGAAATGTCACTGCTGATAAACAAAAACAACTTGAGCGTTGGATTGAACACTATGGAACTACATACTCCAGCAAGACTAAAATCAGACATGAAGAGCTTGAAGGATTGTCACAGTTTGAAGTTATGATGGATATAGACAATGAGCCTACATTAGAAGATTTGCAGAAAGCCATTACATTGATTCCTGGGAACAAGGTATTTGGCAATGACTGTTTTCCTGCAGAAATCTACAAACAGGCCAGTGCTAGGAACAGGCCAATGACGAATTACTTTGGAAGTTTTATGAAGTCAGGAAGTGGTACTGGAAATTTTCAAAGATGCTCGGTGTAAACAAGGGGGATAGCTGCCGGGGTGGGCCCGCCTGAGTAAGCAGGGCGCAAGGCCGAGGAGAGCCATAAGGTGACGGCAGGGAAAGTGACCCCATGGGAGAGGCTATAATGACGACTGGGAACTCACCAAAGGTGGCGTGAAGCTGGGGTGAAAGGGTGGCGGAGCCCTGTGAGAAACTGCTGGGCAGAACCCAGGCCGCTGAGGGCTAACCAGCCCCACCCACTGAGGAACACCAAGTCGTGGCAGGTGAGACTGGGGTGGCAGCGCGGGCAAAAGACAACTACTCCGGCTACAACACGGGCCCAGAAGACACCCACAGACATCCACTAACCAGGTGAAAGCTGCCGGAGATTGATTATTCGAAGCCCGGCGGTGACAAGGCCTACCCACAAACCCAACTGCCCCAGCGTGCTACAGCCGCAAACTCCCTGTCAAGATGGAAACCAAAGCTGAGGGGCCACGAGCAGTGATGCATTATGACATGCTGGGTCCCTAAACTATGTCCAGTTTAAGAGGCCACATACGATAAAAATAATGCACGAAAATGGATTTTCATGACATTTGAAGATGAATTACAGGTTTCCCTTGCCAATTGCTGGGGTTAGGCTCCTCAAAGTTCCCATGGTTGGCAAAACTGTGGTTGGCAAGACAAAAGTCTACTAGGAAAAATGGCAGGTGGCAGGCTGATGTGTGGCCACAGAAAACCGTGGTTACTCAAAACTGTGTACTGTGGTAGCCGCAATGGTTTATATAGAATATTAAGCATGGATACTCAAAACTGTGGTTGGTGAGGGAAACCTGTATTGTTATTTCTGCACAAATTTATGAACTCCATATGAATAACAGCTGTCAAAACTGGGGCTGGCAAGGGAAACCTGTATTCATGAACACCATGTGCCCCCAGAGGCTGGGGGGCTATGCCGAGCTCCCACAGGTGGTGATGGTGCTGTTGGCAGTGGGAGCACAGTGGTGATAAGCTCTTGCAGGCAGCCATGGCATTGTCTGTGGCGGGGGGGAGGGCGCACGGTTTCCGAGCACAACTGGTTGTCAGTGACCACCTGCAGACACCGCCAGCAGCACTGGCCCGCGGCGATCGCAGACCTCCCACAGATGCCGGGTGGGATGGCAAGTGGTGACTGCCTGCAGGCGCTGCCAGTAGTGTCGGTGCCGCCTTTTCGTAGGGGGTGCACCACCACGCTCAGGAGGTGCACATGCACCCGCATGCACCCCTACGTGTTGCCAGTTCCTGTATTGTTATTTCTGCACACATTTATGAACCAAACATGAATAACTATGTCCAACATACTATATATGTCTATTTTTGTCATATCAGAACAAAAATGCCCAGTTTTTTTCCTTAACTAGCAGCCCCTCATAGGGTGAGGCCCTAAACTGTAGCTTAAGTATCTGAAACCTACATCCAGCACTAGCCACGCACCAATGTGCCCAATACAACAGCATGACACAGAGCCAAGAGACTGCTCAGGGAGTCCAGGGGGAGTTCAACCCATGTCTCTATCAAGTCATGGATGGTTTGATTTTTTTTCTAGACAAGGTTCTTTGCGGAAATCTGACACCACCCCAACACAATTCTTTTTTTCAGACAAGGTTTCATAGATTTCATAGACATTAGGGACCGGAAGGACTCTCACGAGATTGTGTCCAGCCCCGCCACCATAGGCAGAAAGTCAGCTGGGATCAAGTGACCCCAGCAAGAAAAATATCCAGGTTCTTTGGGGAAACCTGACATCAACTCAATTTTTTTTTGTGGACAAGGTTTTTGGGGAAACTGGACATCGACTCAACTCGATTTCTTTCATTCAAGGTTTTTTGAGGAACCCTGACATCAACTCAATTTTTTTTTCCGACAAGGTTTGATAGATTTCATAGACATCAGGGACTGGAAGCCACCTCACGAGATCATCCAGTCCAGCCCCTTCCCTGCCAGGCAGGAAATCAGCTGGGATCAAGCGATCCCAGCAAGAAAAGATAGCCAGGTTCTTCGGGGAAACCTGATATCGACTCCACTCGATTTGTTTAGCCTGGCGCACACGCGCAGCCCTAAGGGGCAACTGAGCCGCGGCCTAGGGGGGCCGTTAACGGCCGGGGAACGGCCGTTAACGGCCGCGCGCGCTGAGGGAGGGAGACGGGGGACGGGCGCAGAACGCGGCGCTGCGCGCGCAGACTCAATAAAGGGGCGAGAGGGATGCACCTACCCATCCGCGGGGGCTCGGGAGTAGCCACCTGCGCCATCCTGGGGGGGTGGGTGTCATGTGGTCGCGCCGGCGCCTCACGTGAGGCCGTTCTGCCCAGCGCGCTGACGTCACCGCCGGGGGGGCGGGGCAGGGTGGTTTATAAAGAGGGGGGTGGCAGGGAGCGCGCCGTCAGTACGGGCCGTCATGAGCGGCGCGGAGGAGCGGGCGCCCCTGCTGGCGCCGCCGCTCGCGGGCCAGGCCCGGGTGTATGTGGCGGGCGCGGCGCCGCCGCGGTCGCGGCCGCGGCCAAGTCGCGTGTACGGGCGCCGCTGGCTGGTGCTGCTGCTCTTCTCGCTGCTGGGCTTCGCGCAGGGCCTGGTGTGGAACACCTGGGGCCCAATCCAGAACTCGGCCCGCCGCGCCTTCGGCTTCGGCGGCTGGGACATCGCGCTGCTCGTCTTCTGGGGGCCCATCGGCTTCCTGCCCTGCTTCGCCTTCATGTGGCTCCTGGACAAGAAGGGTGAGGGCCTGCTACTGCCACGCTGCTGATGCCTCTCATGAAGCTTTCTGAGCATAAAAAGAGGGGAGAACCAAACAAAAAAACCCCCAAACGCCTTGTCCTAGGGATAGACGTGACCAGTCCGTGTGTGCCCGCGAGAGTGAGGCTTCGGGGCGGGGGCGAGGCACGTGCTTCCTCGCCCCTTCCCATCGGGTGCCGCCTCAAGGGTCAAAAAAGCCAACAATGTCCTGGGTGGTGATGCTTCCCGTCTGGTTGCGGTGCAGTGGCGCGTCCGTGCCCCTGGGGGGGATGTCGCGGACCAGGCGAGAGTTGCTGTGCACCTCCATAAAGCTGCGGCGTCTGTGTGGAAGTGGTTCAGGGGCTGAGTGTTTTGTGAGGAGAGGCAGAGGGGCTTGGGTTGATTGAGTGTGGGGGAAGGGAAGACCCAGGGGGTTGGATTGGTAGCAGCATGGTGGGTCTAGGGAGGATGCAGATCAGAGGTGTGGGCCCAAAGGGTGCTGGGGAAGAGGGTTGTTGCGTGAAATGTTTCAAACTTTCTGCAGGTCGGTTGTCTTGGGCTCTTGCCCCTCTGAAAAGAAAAGTTGGCGCCAGTGATGGAGCTGGGCTGTTCTCAGTGGGGCCAAGGTGACAGAGCAAAGAGCAATGGTGTCAAGTTGGATATTAGGACAGACTTTTTCACCAGAAGGGTAGCAAAGCACTGGAACAGGTGACCCAGAGAGGTGGTGACATCTCTGTCCTCGGACATTTTTAAGACTTGGCTAGACAAAGCCCTGGCTGGGATATGTAGTTGGGGATGGTCCTGTTTTGTGCAGCACGCTGGATTAGATGCAACCTGAGGTCCCTCCCAACTGTGACTTTTTTTTTTGATGACTCTGTGAATACAGTGCACAGTTCTGGTCCCCAGCACTCACAGAGGATATAAAAGAACTAGAAAAAAGCAATGGTGAGTTGGTTAACAGTTAGTCATACAGAGGGGCTTCCATAGGCAGAGAGACTGAAGAGGCTAGGCCCATTCAGTTTACAAAAGAGGTGCTTGAGGAGGGACCTGATAAAGTTTTACAAAATAGCGAAGAAACAATAAATAGGGGTTTATTATTGACTGTCACAAGACGAGAGCTAGGGGTTACAAAATGAAACTAGTAGGTAATCAGTTGAAAACTAACACAAGGAAGTTTTTTTTGCACAATTTGTCATAGGTGTGGAACTTGTTGCCACCAGATGTGGGAGCTGACAGTGTAGCTGCATTCAAAAAGGGGTCAGACAGTGTTTTGGAAGAAAGGGGTATTGGTAGTTATTGAGCATGGAGGTTAGGGATATAGCTTCTGAATTAGACCTTCTTAGACCTTAAATGCTGGAGACTGTAAAGGAGAAAGAAACAGTGGGGGGGAAAAAACCCTGGTCATGCCAAGTTTACTTTCTTTTTCAGCATCCACTCTGCCACGGTGTAACGCAGGTCTGTTTGATGTTAACATGGGCTTGACACCGAGCAGAGTGCACCAAACTGTGTGACATGGGCCACTGGGCAAGACGGACCTCTGGTCTGACGCAGTAAATGGCACGTCTCGTGTTCTTAACCCTCAGCTGCCCACATTAGGCTGTCCATGCATGGGCTGCAAAACAGTCATGTTGGAGTTGGGAATCAAGCAGGCAAATGTTGGTTATGGTAGTCAGAAGGATACAGGGCAGCTGTAATCCCTTGACATACTTGATCCATGGGGGAGTGGGGAGAATGGACTAGATGTCAAGTTGCTGTGTTCTTAACCAGCTTTTAAAAAATTAATCTTGAAACTGTGCATTTTTGATTTGAGGAGGGACTACTTCTTATCTGTATTTAAACCAGTACCTTTATAATGATGCACGTCCTGTATTAGGCTTAGAGTTCATGCAAGGCCTATTAGCTTATGAGCACTCCTGTTGAAGTGAATGGTGCCTGCTCATGGATGAAGTTAAGCATGTGTGTACATTCAGGATTGGGGCCTTAGTTTGTACCCCATTTATTTCTCCTATGAATTAGTTGCTCATTTCAATGGGGAAAAAGGAAAACGCAACATAACTTGAAAACATGCATGTGCTCTAACATGCACTACTTACTAACATGTGAAGTGGATATCAAGAAGAGCTATTTGCAGCCATTATCCTTCTCCCAAACACTTCAGTTTTAAGTGAAGAATTTCAGACTTTTGTGCCATTATCGGTACATTATCCTACAATTAACCTGTAGGTTGCAGTCTTGTAAGAGATTTAATCTTCTACAAACCAAGAGCTATATAAACTGGTTTGCTGGTGGAGTCAAGTCCTGTGTTCTGTGATCTTTGCTGTCACAAGTTTCTGGAAAATGCAGAACTTGTTGGACAAACTTGGAAAACCTCAGATGAAGAAGCAGAAATGGATCGGAATAATATGGTGGCTGGGTTCTGACTTTGTGCTTTTTCTTTTCTTTCTTTTTTTAAAGAAAATGCCGGAACTCTGTTTTATTTGCAATTTTCAAAATTCTTAGGGCTTTACTTTCGAGTTTATAAGTTCGTTAGAATCCATAAACTTGTTCAATCCAGTAATACCAGTTGTTGGGAACTTTTAAGGCCTTGTGGTACTTCCATTCAGAGCAGGGTTGCATCCCTAAAAGATAAAACAAGTAGTTGCACTGACTTTTTATTGTATGGACCAGCAAACATACAGGAATTGCAGCATTTATTCTTATGGTGATATTTAACTTTAGTGGCTGTCTCTGGTGGAGAAACTGATAGAAAATTTTGTATTTGTCAAATGGTAGCAACTAAGATCTGATGTATGAAAATGATGACACCTTTGTTGCATATCAGAACTTGGGAGAGAGCAAAAAATCTCTGCATTCTGCCTTCAGAAAGTCATAGACTTCTCTGAATGCCAGTGGGCCATGGTTTGGTTTTAGTGTGTCTGGTTGTAGTGATTTTAATCTTTTGGTTCATGGTGATTCAGTGTTTGTCTTGAAAAGTTACTGTATTATTTTAAAAGCTTAAAACTTAAATTAGTTTCCTTGTCCAACTTGTTTCCTCTTTTCCATGTGAAAGCTTGCTTGTTGTTAGTTCTACTTGTGAACATCTGGTCGCTCACACTTGTTTCCTTGTCTTTTAATGAACATGCAGTTGAAATGATTGGTTACTCAGGTGACATGGTTGGAAGCAGCAATTTGGGATCTGACGTATGGGCAGGCTGGAAAAAGGGTATGTTAGCCCATGTTTGGCCCCTTGGAGAAGTGCAGGCATTTGTGCAACAGCACTGGACTGCCACCTGTCCCTTGGGGGCTCCGCAGAACTCCAGGAACGGGCAATAATAGCCTGGCTGCTGTGAAGCCAAAGCAGAAGGACAGCCTCTATGTCCATGGATTTGACCTCTAGATCCCCAGTGATTTCCCAGGTTGAGAGTAGACCCTAGCTCCTGTTTCCTATTGGAATTGGTAGTAAACCCCTGCCCCTCAAACTAGAACACATGACATTTCCACAAAAGCAAGACTATTGGGAATTCCTGCTCCAGCAAGAGAAGGATTATCCAACAGCATGCACCATTAGGCCTTTTTCAAAATACATGATACTTCTGTAGGCTGTATCATAAGACAACATAGTGGATTCAGATCCAGCTGGCTGCCGTCTAGGCCTTGTGACATGGAGATGAGGTTTCTTTGTGTGTGTTTGTTTTGCTGCATATTGCCGAAGCAAATGACATTTAATATGTTTTTGTTTCCACCTCCAAGCTAACAACCGCAGCAGGCTGCCTTTTCTATGACAGAACCTGTTTGCAGAAAATTACAGACTTGCCAAAAAAAAGTGTTAGTCAAGGATCACTTGAAATGGCTGGAAATCATTCTTTTATAGAGGCATTGAGGTTTTTTCCCTAATCTAATGTAATTTCATCAAATACTTTTCCTTGTGGGATACAACTCGGGGATTTATTTGACAGGAAAGTTTAGACTGGGTTTTGGCCAACATTATCTTCAATTTTTAGGATATCAGTTTTAAGTAATTCTGCTTGCGTTCCTCAAGAATCCAAACGCCAGGGTAGGTGAAAGACTTCCACTGGTTTCAGTCAGTGCTGGATTCTCTTATTGTTTGAATATTCCATGATGCCTTACGGATGGCGTTCTGTCCTGTGATTGTTATGTCTGGTCAGAAGCTATTTCCCTTGGAGATGGGTGCACAACCACTTGTAGGTACTTTCTTTCCACAGAAATCAAAATAGGAGTCTTGTACCTGAATGCCTCCTTGGGGCTAGCTCTCGGACTTCATGAACTATAGAGTAGTAAATCTCAGAAGCAATATGCAGTATCAATCTACATAATGCACAAGATATAAATGGAAGGACTAATTTGCAATAAAATGGCTGCTTCTACTTTACATTAAATAACATGAAATCAAATATTGATGGAAAACTGGAATATCTTGAAATTGTCTTCTGAGAACAGTGTTGGCCACCTCCATCTTGCAATCAGTTTAGCAGTAGGAAGAATTTTTAGCAAGTTCACACTGGATACAAAATGTTATCTTTGTCTCGTGCATTTTTTTTTTTTTTAAACAAAACTTGTTTTTTAAAATTATGAATGCTCACAGGGGCCGTGTAAACAGTTTATTCTCTGGAATTTGCTAAAATCAAACTTATGCTAACTTTACTGTCTTAATAAATTGTGAGGGGGGAGAGAGATCTTCGTAATCAAATGGATTTCAGTTTTTAGGTTCCAAGGGTGGCTTATGTAATGAAACTATGAATGTTGTCATTCCTGTAACTAGCTATTAATTTCTGAATACTAAGCCTTTGGCTTCAGTACTGTCTATGAGTCACTTAATGTCTTTGTCTTGAGGCCCATGGCTCAGGCCTATAGTAATACAAAAAGGCATTGTATTCTGTTGGACTGTAAATCTCAGGTCTAGGTTCTGTTGTAGTACAAATAATAATAATAAAACATGGAAAGATGTTGCTGACAAAACAAAATATTTCCAGCCCTACTTCCAGATGAATCTTGCTGCCCTGTTTGCATTGATGAAAAGCGTGAAGTTTTCCTTGTGGTGTTTGTTTTGTTTTGTTTGTTTGTTTGTTTGTTTTTACAACGGCACACCTAGTTGAACCATTTGGATTAATCATTTCATCTTTATGTTGCTGCTGTTGTGCCCAAAATCCCCAGCTACCATCAACATTTTTTTCCTTGGTATGTAAAAGTAGATAAATTGCCTGCCGTAAGTTGTCATCCTGCATTTGGGAAATGCATCTTCCATTCCCTTATGCCATGATCTTAAACATAGTCTTAAATGCATTACTGCAAAAGGTTGCTGATTTCCAAAATATTGTCATCTCCTGGATAATGCACTAGTCAAGTACAGCCTGGGATGAGCCTGGTTCTTGCACTTCAGAATGGGGTTGGCAGCCTAGGGTCCACAGGCTAGATCTAGCCCACAGAGCCATTGAATTCAGTTCACAGACATGGGGCTTTGGCAGTATTTAGTGAGTAATTTATATTTTCATTTTTTTTTATTTCTTAGCTGTAGTGCTCTCCTCACACTGCTGCCCTGGAGAGAAATCTTAGCTGTGGGCAAGTCCTAGCACTCCCCTGCTTCTGACCCAAGGCGGTTCATTTCATCCTGCAGTTGGAAAAGGCTGCCTACCACTGCAGAATGAGGGGCTGTTTTTGGCCAGAGTGTGCCAAAGTGCGATGGAGCGCTGCCACACACGATCCTGTGCTGCCACGCAGGTGCCACCCACCCAGCCAGACATGGGAGGCAGAGGAAGCTCGTACGCAGAGGCGGCGGCTGCTGCTGCTCTACATTTGTCCGTATGCCACCCCCCCCCCCCCCCCCTTGCATCCGGCCACCTGCGGTACAGTGCTCTGCATCCAGCTGCTGTGGGTATGCTGACCCAAAAAAGTTGAAAACCTTTGTCTTGGATAATAACTTGTAGAGCCTAACAGTAGATCAGTCAATTCGGGTACTATGCTTTGAGGGGGGTCTAGTAGGGTGTACATTGGAGAAATACCTATAATAGAAGTGAAAAATGTGAAGGTAGAGGGGAAGTGCAGTGAAAGAGAATAAGCAGCACCACCAGTTTATGGCCCTTGATTTAAATTCCCTCATTTCACATACTGAGTTTGCTTCTGCTGCCCACTAAGGGCCTGAGAAAGCCCAGAGCTCTTGATGACTGTGACAAGAACAGCCATAGACCTCTGAAGATTTAGTAAAAGCTAAATGTGAGCGTCACCTCTTGAAACAAAGAAAATATATGTATTTGGCTGAACTGCTGTTCTTTCATCAAAAGCAAAAGAAGCTTGAAGCAGTATTTCTAGTTTAATTGAACAGCAGGGCATTCTCACTTATCCTATGGAAACAATCAATTGACTTTTCAGTGCCTTAAAAGTTGAGACTGATCCAAAGGCATCAAGTTCTGCTGGAGGGATTAATTTACCTAAATTAACAAATATTGAATGAGATGAGATAGAGGGCCCCTTTTCATGTGAAGAGATCAAAGAAGCAATTAAATTGCTAAGTATAGGTAAATCCCCCAGGAAAAGATAGCCTAACCATACAGTTTTACAGAGCTTATTGTGATCAGCAAGCTCCAGCAGAAAAGTGTTTTCTCAGAAAATGAGGGAAGTTCCTTACTAGGCCTGATCTGACAGGTTTGTTTGTCTGGATTCATATCTGAAACTTTACTTTGAGTTATGTTGCCAAGTCTTCACCATGTGTGTTGCAGGCTCAGTGGCCCAGACAGTGAAGTGTCAAGTGTGAATATTTTCATTTCACAATTGATGGCCCTGATCGTGCAAGCTCCTGAGCACATGCTGAACTCCAGCGATGCAATTTACAATTCCTAAAGTTAGATACTTTAGGGGGTGAGTCTCTGTAGGGTTGGAACATACAAGGTCTTGTTTTCATTGCGACAGTTAGCTTGTTAGTACGGTCAAGTTGCACCCTCTGAGCTAGCCTAGCGTGTGAGGGCAGTCGCACTGCAAAAATGCTTGAGATACGCAGCCATTAGAAGTACAGAGTAGTTAGATTAGTGGGTGATAGTTGTTAACTTGATTCATCTGCAGGCTACAGCTCCCCTGCTGCATTACTAGCTTCAGCTTTTGCAGTACTTGAAGCTTCATCTCGTACCCCCTGTTGGGCAAGCCAGGTTGAATTTAAAGCAACAGTTAATTTGAGCTAGAATTTTTTTATGTATGCATGGGAGATGGGCTAAGGGCAAACCTCAAGTTAAGCTGTGATCTTTCAATGTTGAAAAACAGGCCCTTAAACTATGAGCTCTTTGGGGCAGGCTCTACAAGTTCCTCTTGTCTGGCCCTGTCCACATTCTTCACTCTTAATAAATATTAATATCCAAACTGAGATCTACATTAACCTTTTTCTACTAAAATAGAAAGCCAAAGTCTAACAAAATTGTGTATTTTGTACAGGAGGTTAATGAAATGGAGAATAGTATGGACATCAATGTACTGGATATAGTGGATGCAGCTCATTCCATTTTGATGATGCCTTGTTTGTAGACAGGGAAAATGCCCAGCAGCATGGCACTGGATTATGTATTACCAACCTGTAAAGCATGCCACCTAGTTCTGGAGGAGTTAAAATGCATAAATTGGCTATTGCTCAGGCACCAGCCATTTGTCCGGTTTTATAAAAGACAGCCAGGTTTTCTGCTACTCTGTCCTACTGATATGAAACCAGACGCCTTTGTCAGACTGGTGGAAGTCTGCAAAGAAAAATAGAGGAATAAAGGCATCTGGTTTCATATCAAGAGGACAGAATAGCAGAAAATGGGCTGTCCTCTGTAAAACTGGACAAATGACCACTGTAGGCACAGGTCCACGATGGCATCTAGATGGATGGAGATGAAAACAGGATTTAAGTACCTAAACGCCCTTGTGGATCTGGCCTTTGGACTCTTCACAAACTATGTGTAGTGACATGCACAGGGAATATTCATTCTAGGCTCTATAATCTACATCCTGTGTAATAGGTAAATGAAAAAAGAAATTGGCAATAAAATGGTTTCTCTTCCTTTACATATCAAGTAAAATCAGACTTATTGATGATAACTGAAATAGTTTGAAATTTTCACGTGAGAACAGTGTTGGCAGCTTCCATCTCGTAATGAGTTTGTCAGGGTCACATTAGCTATTAAATATTACCTGTTTTTTATTTCTTTGGCTCCCAGGCTAGTTTTAAGTGATCATGGGCTTAGAATTTTAAATGTTTTTATACTGCACAACAGCAAGATGCAACTGTCCATTATTGTAATTTCTGTTTGTGTTTGTTTTATGGCTTTAATTGCAGCACTCGGGGAAACAAGACACGTCTAGAGTCACAGTAGTGGAAATGGAATATGTTTTCTGTATTGGTGACATCTGGTTAGCACAGTAGCGGCAAATTAAGGTGTATACACTAGAGGTAACTCAGAAATAAAAATTGCTCCTCGACAGTTGTTCCAGGTGACGACAAGTGCGATTGGCAGCCAAGATTGGGAAAGAGACAAATGGCCTAGAGTAGTGGTAGAGCAGGTTATAGACAAAGAAGCTAGATGTTTTCAAGTCCGTATGACCAGATGGGGTGTACCCTAGAGTAGTGAAGGAACTGACTCTGGTAATTTCAGAGCCATTAGCTATCCTCTTGGAGAATGTTTTGGAGGTGGGTTGAGGTAGGTACAGGATAATTGGAAAAGGAGCAAATATATTATCCATCTTTAAGAAAGGAAAAGAGAAGGTATTACAGACCAGTCTTCCTTAGTACTTGGAAGATCATGGAGCAGGTCCTCAAGGACTTTATTTTGAAGCATCTGGAGGAGAACAAGATAACTGGGAATGGCCAACATGGATTCATCAAGGGCAAGTCATGTCCGACTGATCTGATTTTCTCCTATAAGATGATGGGCTCTGTGGGTTGAGGGGAGAACAGTGGCTAGAATATACTTGGACTTTAGCAAGGCTTTTGATGCCATCTCCCACAGCGTTTTCAGATAATACAGACTAGATGAAAATAATGTAAGATTCAGTACACAACTGGTATCATGTTCAATGAGTAGCCATCATATCTAGTCGGGAGAAAGTGTTAAGTGTAGTTCCCCAGGCTTCTGTCCTGTGTCCAGTATTGTTTTAAGTACTTCATTAACGATTTTGACTATGGGATTGAGTACATGCTTGGCAAACTTGTGGATGGTGCCAAGAGGGGTAGAGTTGCAGACGATCTGAAGGGTAGAATTAGGATCCAGAGTGACTTGGACTGGAGAAATGGTCCACAATCAAATGCATAAATACAGACTGGGTAGGCTGTGCTACTTCAGAGAAGGATCTGGGAGTTACAGTAGAGTAGACCATCAGATGAATATAAGCCAACAGTGTGTTCTTGTTGCAAAAAAAGCCAACAGCATGCTGGGTTGTATTAGCAGGAGTGTCCCTTGCAAATTGAGGGAAGTGATTCTTTTGCTGTTTAACACTGGTAAGGCCTCACCTGGAGTACTGGGTCTGGTTTTGGGTCCCACACTTCAAGAAAGATGCGACTAAATTATAGTCTACCAGAGTGACAAAAATGATTAAAGACCTGGGAAGCATGACTTGTGAAGAAAGGGTGAAAGACCTAGGGCTGTTTTAGTCTGAAGATGAGAACTGAGTGGGGATTTGATAACTGTCTTCAAATACCTGAAGCAAGATTACAAAAGAGAATGGAGATATGGTTGATGTTAACTTTATGCAAAATAAGTGACCAAAGGGGATTAACTCGGCTGTTATCAGGGATCCTTCCAGCTTCTTTGAGGTATATGCTATGGTAGTGGAAAAGCAACCCAGAGGCCCGTGGCTCTATTTTATGAGTTATTTGTACTGTGTTTCTTTGTTACTTTAATTTATAATTCCCCTTGTAAAGTATTTTTATATGAAACTTGACAAATGTGTACGGGGGGGAACAAAGTTTTGAATTACCAGTACTAAGAATATACTTTTTATAAAAATATAGGCATATTATAGAATTCCCTAATAGCAAAAACTATGAACAAAGCAATGAAATTATCATCTGGTATTATTAATCTAATTTAGCTTTATTAATATTGTTAGCTGTATGGGGAAGACACACTAATCAGTAACAGTGTTGCCATTTTCATAAACAAAGCAAAGCAAATTTAAATTTCATGAGTTTTATTTTAGATTGGTATTTTTATTACAAGTTAAGAAAACATTGTATGTAGATTTTACTCTTCCACTGCCAAAACAAAAAGTGAATTATAAGTGAAGTTGATTGCTTGTTAATAAGATTTAGAATGTTGCTTTTACCATTTTTTACTTGACATTTTATTTATTTATTTATTTGGTAGAGAACATCCTACTTAAAACAAAAAAAACCCAGCTATGTAAAACAGGTATTTGCTTTATTCTTCAAAGTTGCAGAAGCTTATAATGCATAGGAACAATCCATTTTTATGACCTGCATCCATTATGAAAATTTAAAACTGTTTATAATCAACGTGCATGTCGTAAGGAAAAAACCGGGTTCACTTATAAATTTAGGAGATGGGATTTAATTAACTTGCGGGTTTTTTGTGATTTTAATTTTACATTGCATGTGAAAATTTCTTTGAAAGTGTGTTCTTAGTATTCTTCCATTGGAAATTCAGTGTAGTTTCAACGGGGCACATAACAAAAGTTGCTGTTGGGGAACTCTTCTCTTAGCTAGAGTTCATACTGCCAGCATCAGGCTGGGTATTATAAGAATAGATCAGGAAAACTTTCAGTTCCTTGAAGGTTGTTTTTTCTATATATAGACAATGTCTATAGGATTATAAAGTAGGGCTAGAAGGGACCTCAAGAGGTCTAAGCCAAGCCCCTGCTCAAGGCAGGATCATTCCTGACTCAACCTTCCCAGCCAAGTGTCTTCCAATCTGTTCTTGAAAGTTTCTAGGGATGGCGAGTCCACAATTTTTCTGGGTAGCCTGTCACAGTGTTGACCTACCCTCATAGTCAGAAAGAACTTTCTAATCTCCATCTTAAATTTCTCTTGCTGCAATTTGAGGCCATGGCTCCTAGCCCTGACCTCTACAACCACAAAGGAAAATCTCATTTCCATCTTTTTTTGTAATCTTTCCTCAGGTCTTGGAAGACTGTTATCATATTTCCCCCCTCCTCCCCTCCCTTGGTCTTCTCCGGGCTAAACAGTCTTAGTTTTTTCAACCTTTCTTCTCAAGTCATGTTTCCCAAGCTTCTCATCATTGTTGTCCCTCTCTCTGTCTGACTCTTTCTAATTTCTTCACCTCTTCTTGAGGTAAGAGTACCCTGTTTTGGTCTCACTGCAAGTGAGGCCTCAACGGTGCTAAATAGAGTAGAAAAAATTATTTCCTTTGCCTTGCAAGTGATGCTCTTGTTAATAAAATCCAGTATTTTGTTGGCTTCTTATGAAACAAGAGCACACCTCTTGGCTCATGATTTGTGGTCCACTGTAACTCCCAGGTCCTTCTTTGCAGTCCTCCAACCCAGCTAGATTGTGGGTTTGCTTTAATAGATTCATAAGACTGCATTGCGTTTTTCTCTCAAAGTGGAATTTAATTCCTTTAAACATCCAGAAAAGTTCTCAATGTTCCTTACAAATAGCTCTTACCTAAATGTTTCATAGATTTCATAGACATTAGGGCTGAAAGGGACCTTGGGAGATCGAGTCCAGCCCCCCGCCCAAAGGGCAGGAAGTCAGCTGGGGTCATAGGATCCCAGCAAGATAAGCATCCAATTTGCTTTTGAAGGTGTTCAATGTAGGTGCTTGAACCACCTCTGACGGCGGGCTGTTCCAGACCTTGGGGGATTGGACAGTAAAGAAATTCTTCCTTTTGTCCAGCCTGAAACAGTCTCGCAGTAGTTTCTGACCGTTCGACCTTGTCATCCCTTGGGGCGCTGTGGTGAACAGATGTTCCCCCAGATCCTGGTGGTCACCCCGATAAACTTTTATAGGTGACCATCAGATCACCCCTGAGCCTGCACTTTTCCAGGCTAAAGAGCCTCATGGCTCTCAGCCTGTTGTCATAAGGTCTGCTTTCCTGACCTCCGATCATGTGTGTGGCTCTTCTCTGGACTCTCTCAAGCTTCTCCACATCCTTTTTGAATTGTGGAGCCCAAAACTGGACGCAGTACTCCAGCTGCGGCCTCACCAAGGCAGAGTACAAGGGGAGAATGACGTCCCGGGATCTGCTTGAGAAGCATCTATGGATGTAAGCCAGCGTTTTGGTCACTTTACTAGCCACAGCACCACATTGGAGGCTCATGTTCATCTTGTGGTCAATGATGACCCCCAAGTCTCTTTCTTCCATAGTGGTAGCCAGTGTAGCACTGCCGAACCTATAAGGATGCTGCAGGTTTTTCCTCCCAAGGTAGAGAACCTTGCATTTTTCAGTGTTTAAACACCATCAGGTTCTCGTCCGCCCATTTTCCTGAGCCTGTCCAGGTCAGCTTGGATCACCCGCCTGTCTTTTGGTGTGGATGCTTTGCCCCAAAGTTTGATGTCATCGGCGAACTTGGCCAGTCTGCTTCTGACTCCAATGTCTGCATCATTAATGAAGATGTTGACCAATATGGGTTGAAGGACAGAGCCTTGGGGGACCCCAGTGGTCACAGGACACCATGGTGAGTGACTGCCATCAATTACTACCCTCTGGGTCCCACCACGGAGCCAATTTCCCAGCCAGCAGATCATGGTGGACCGAAGGCCACAATTGGCCAGTTTTGCCAAAAGGTGATCATGGGATACCAGATTAAAGGCTTTTTTTGAAGTCAAGATGCATGACATCAATCTCTTGTCCCTTGTCCAGGTGATAGGTCACCTGGTCGTAGAAGGTAGTGAGTTTGGTCAAGCAAGACCTACCCGCAACAAACTCGTGCTGGCTATCCCTCAGGATGTTGGCGTTGGCCAGTCCATTAAAGATGGCCTCTTTAATAAACTTTTCTAAGACCTTCCCTGGGATACAAGTCTGGCTGATGGGCCTATAGTTAGCTGGATCCGCTTCCCTCCCTTTCTCGAAGATAGGCACAACATGGCCTTCTTCCAGTCTCTGAGAACTCCTGGCTCTCTGGTGTAGTACCTGAAGGTCCGTGCCAGAGGCTGGGCTGTGATGCTCGCCATCTCCTTGAGTACCCTGGGGTGTAGGTTGTCAGGGCCGGCTGACTTCAAAGTATCCAGCCTCTCAAGATGTTCCTTCACATCTTGAAGTCCACTCGTGTGGTTGGGGGCCTCCATGGCCAGCCCTATGAGGAGAGGCTGAGGGACCTGAAGATCCGCAAGAGGGATCTTGTGGCTGCCTACAACCTTATCAGGGGCCAGCAGCAGAGACTCGGGGAAAGTCTGTTCACCAGGGCCCCCCTTGGAGTCACTAGGAACAATGGCCACAAGCTGAGGGAGGGTAGGTTTAGGTTGGATATTAGGAAGAACTACTTCACTGTAAGGGTGGCCAGTGCCTGGAATAGGCTTCCCAGAGAGGTGGTACTCTCACCTTCCCTGGAAATCTTCAAGAGGAGACTGGTTAGGTACCTGGCTGGGGTCTTATGACCCCTGCCACCCCCAGTGCTCCTTCGTGCCTGTGGCAGGGGGTCAGACTAGATGATCTGCCTAGGTCCGTTCTGACTCATGATTCTATGCTTCACAAGGTCAGCATTGATGGAGGGCAGGGGATCTCCCTCACCTGGACCTCCCTGTCCCGTAGCAGGCATGGATGTCCCATGGGACTGATGAAAGACCGACGCAAAGTACCCATTTAATAGGTTGGCTTTTTCCTGGACCTCAGTTGCCCCATCTGGTTCAGCAGGGGTCCAGTGTTGCCCTTGCTTTTCCTCTGCCTCCCCACATTTGTGAAAAAGGATTTTTTTTATTGTCCTTGATGCTCAAAGCTAGTTGGAGTTCAGTTGCAGCCTCGGCTTTCCTGGTTTGCTCCCTGCAGGACCGCACCAGTGCAGAATAATCCTCCTCAGAGGTGAATCCCATCCTTTGTAGGCCTGTTAAAAAAGATGGGAACAACAGCAAACTTTAGGTTTGCAAATAGTTTTCAAGCTTCAAACTGCTGAATTTCAAGAGATGGGCTATTTCAGAACATTTGTTTTAAAAATCCTACAGTTGTTCAGCTTTTTTGTCTCTTAGGATTTTACTGACTTTATTTATCCATGCCTTGAACTTCACACCCTCCTACATGGCATGTGTAAAAATAAATAAATAAATGATTATTATTAGAGTACTTGAAAATACCACCCATTTCTTACCATAAATAAATCAGTCTTCTTTTTTTTTTATTATTATTATTGTCACTCTTACAGTTTTATAAAGTGCGCATGCTCTGATATCAGTGAGGAAGCCTGATATAATTTTGGGGAGCAAAGTTAAGATGTTGGTATGTCATCTGTGTTGCAAAGTAGTTCTGCAGCAAGTTAAATGTAGACCACTGTCCTAGGCAGAGGAGGGTATATGTTTTCATAAGTCTACTTGCCTTTTGTTTTGTGCGCTGTATGTAGCAAGCATCTCCAACCAATGCACAGAACTCTGTTTTTGTGTATTAGTTTTATGGTTTTTTAACTAGAGCTTTTAACAATTTCTTTTTTGGAAAACTTGAACAGGGCTATTGTCAAGTAACTCTTTGATTGCACTCCCTGTGCACAGAGCTTTTGCTGTGTTGAAAAATCCTACTCTTCATTAAACCAAACAGGTTGAACAGTTTTTTACAAAAGTCCTGACTTCTAGTGAACTAGCAGGTCTTCTATCACAGGCTATAGTCTCTGACCCTATACAAAGCCTAAGGCCTAACTGTACATCCCTGATTTTGGATTTGGGGAGCTGTACTGGGGAGATCTATCAAAAGGGATGTTTCTACTCCTCTCTTAATCTGTTCAAAAAGACTTTCACATACTGCGTCCAAGTCTGGAAGTTCCTGGTGCGGAAGAACACTTTCTGTGTTGGCTGGCAGCAGTGTGGAAGGATCCCATTAGCTTTTTATTAAAAAATGGGGACGGGGAAGTTGAATAATTTGAGCCAGATCTTTTTGCCTTTCTGTAATGGGTAAATTATTTATTTTTTAAAAAGATGGGTCCAAAAATTGAGGCTCAGAGTGCCCTTTTTTTTCTTTTGGTGGAGGGGTGGAATGTTTTTTAGTTGAAAATAATTTGGAAACAGAAAAATTGATTTCTTGAAAACTTGGGATAGATCACCTGTTTCTTGTGGGTACAACCTGCAAAACATGAAACCGGTACTTAATTCACAGTATTTCTGCGTTTCTACAGTAAATCATGATTGTGCTAGTGACTTAGTATTTTATGAGTATTGCATACTTACGTGGCATTTTATAGAAGTTAATTATTTAATGCTCTCTACAAATATTACTTTTGTTCTCCTGCCCCCCCTAACACACATACTGCTTTCTAAAGATTTCTTTAATTAAAGTGATTTATTGGGATAGATAACTTTACCTTTCCCGGAGCGTCATATGTTGCAGAAGAGGCGAAGTTAGCACTTTGTTCTCACTTCCTGTCACACTTTAGGGCTTTTCATATGTTCATGCTTGTTATGAAACTACAGTTAAGTTGTTGCTAGCATTCGCTAACAATGGCTTTCTACCAAACCGTCAGCTTCCTCAAAAAGTTATAAATGAAGCTTTCTGTCTCCTATCTGTACCCAAAGAAAGTTCCTGCTCCCATCTTCATAATGCCTATGGTTAAGCTTACTCTGCATGAGAACGTGACTAGTTTTGAAAGTGATATAGGTCATCTGCTTTTTGTGGTCTTGTGATGTTTTCTGGAAATTCAGCTGGGCCTAGCAACTCCACCTCTGTGTTGTTGTTGTTTCCAAAAGATTGGATTTTTTTTTTGGAAGATTGTGTCATTCAGTTTTGATTTATTAACCATGCAGACTTGAATTGTTGAAGATTTTAACTAGGTCCCAGCAAAGCCTAATAAATATTAATGGCTAACCCTTTGTCACCTTTTAAAGCAAGCAATTTACATAAACCAGTTTGTGGCCAGCTTTTATTGCAAAGATGACATTGAGACTATAAAACAAAGGCTAAGGCTGAAAGCTTACTACCACAACTGTTTCTACAAAATCACAGGATATATTTGGCTCTTCCACTGATTAGGCTGTTGGATGTTTCTCCCTCAAACCCCAGAAGGTGTAGACGGAGGCAAAACCTTCATTTCCCCTCTATTTAGCGAGTTCAACAATGGCACCACTGGGAGAAAGTTAGTGCCACCACTTAATCCTTGAATTGCAGTGGCTTCTTGCTGCTATTCTCTGGTGAAGGAAAGGTGGATGCTGACTTAGTTCTTCAAAGACAACATTTCATGTCTTGTATTCTGCAGTATGTGAAAGTGGATGTAAGCTAATGGCAGGATGTCTACTCTTGTGTGAGATGGGACCAGGAGAGGCAGGTGGTTCACTCCTATCCCAGGCAGGAGCTGCTGGTGGAAGAATAAAATTGTCTTGAGACTCTTGAGGGAGACAGCGAGCATGCTTCCTTTCCAGCCGTGAAGAGATATAGAAATTTAATATTGCCTGCATCTAATTAGAACTTGGTCCAGGGATAAGTAGTTACAAGTTGTGGTCAATGTTGATATTCTCACACTTTTTCTGGATGCTTGTAGTGGGGATCCAGGCTCATCTGTCCTAACCTGCATCTGGACTATGAGTTCTAGTTCTTCAGCTTATTTGCTCTGCTACTCTGTGTCTACATGTATAATTATATACTTTTGGGGTAAGTATCCTACATACGTTACAAACTGATGCACCAAGGCAGGGGTATCAAACCTCCGGCCCGTGGAGCCACCATTGCTTACCCCACCTCTGAGTTCAGATTCAGCTGGGGAGGTTTCTTGCAGGCTAGATTTAGTCTGCAAGGAGCCCCACAGTCTGGATCTGGCTTGGGGCACAGGTGAGTTTGATGCCCCTGTAGTAATGCCAAGGGGTTAAATGGCTCCCCAAATGCTTCTTAGTAGGTTAGTGGTAGAGCTGATAATGTAAAATCCTGATTGGAGCAAGAAAGAGAGAGAAAAAACTTTGTGCATGTTCACTCTGTATTTTTATGAGATACTGGGATATTACTTATTATTTTCAATGGCACCCTTGAGACTCCAACTGAGATCAGGCCCCCATTGTGCTAAGTACAGTACAAACACACAGTAAGCAACAGTGTCTGCTTCAAATAGTTTAGTCTCAATAGACAAGAGAGAAAAGCTTTGAGAAGAGATGCAGAGAGGTGAGAAGTGATTTGCCTCGGTTGTTAAAGCCTGACAATGGCAAAAGCCAGGAATAAAAGCCAGTTCCTATGTTCCAGTCCAGTGTCTATGTAGACACATAGAACTCTTCAATGAATAGAGAGAGTGGCTGGGATCCTCTGTAGCAAAGCATGTATGTGAGTAGACAACTGAAAATGTCTTGATTACTTCTAAAGCTGAGAAATGCAAGGGATGTAAAACAATGCCAAAAATTGTTTGGAGCCTAGTATTGTGGTTGGTAGGTTTAACTTGCTTCAGTTAGCCATACAAAAAACTGGTTTCTAAACTGAGAAACCAATCATGGCACCTAATGAAGTAGATCGTTATGTAAGAAAGCTCAACTATTAGTTGTGCAGGAAATCAATTGGCCTTTAAGATGCCACCTTGCCTTATCTTCTACCTGATTTTAGACTAACACAGCTAACCACCTTTCTGGTTTGAGAAGTAGCATTTATGACACTTGCAGTAACTTGTAATTTAAAAGTACATCTTTTAACTGGGTTGTTGAAGGTTTTACCGTTGATTCATAAACCATCCTCAACTTTTTGAAATCCTTTGCTCATAAAGAGAAGAAACTGTTGACTGTTTAAAAAAATCTGCCTCAGAGCAGATACAGATCAATAGAACAGACTGTATGATAAAAACTTACAACTGTAAGTACTGCCTAAACAACTAAATTGTATTCATTCAGAGTTTAGACAAAGTATTATCTACCACCTACTATGGCTGGGTTCATCTTACTGGAGTTAAACATACGCTATGCCAGACATTAAAAGAATCCAGAACAATCAATATTACTGTAACAACTTACTGCAATGTAAGACTGGAGAATTGTTCTTTACTGCAGTTGACATCTTTTTAAAGCCTTAGTGTGTAAGCAAGGCTTTAAAAAGATGCCAACTGCAGTAAAGAACTTGATGGTATAGGTGGGACAAAAGGCATATTACATCTTTGATGTTGATGATGCATGCTGATCCCACCTACAAAGGTAAATCAAACTGTGGCATATAGAACTGGCTGAAAAAATATTTTCAAAGTATTTTGAATAATGGGAATTATTTAAAAAAAAAAAAGTCTCTTGCACACATGTGCACATAGAACTGTAGTGCATTCTGGGCATGATAAAATGGACACTGTAGCCTGCAGCAATATATCGATTGTGTAAATAACTAAGCATCTTAATTCTGGATTATTAAGTACTCGTAAACAGGAAAGGCATGATATCTCTGAACCTGTGGGTTGCTGGATTATCTATTTGTTGTTATGATTTCAGCTGAAATGTATTTAGCTCACCTCCACATAATTAGCTACTCTCAGCTGCTTATAAATCTGTTCCACTTGTTAGAAATAGTCATTCTTTTCCCAAAAGGCTGTTTAAGTCCTGCTGAAATACTAGGCTTAGCTAAATCTGGTGCTTTTAAATCTCTTGCTTTTGATGAAATCTTTTATGAGCTTCATAGGTAACCTCAGAATATGGGAGTCCAGTTGCATAATCAATTGCTTGACAAAGTACTTGGTTATACTGTACTGAACAAGGCAAGCTCGGGCTTGTGAGGCTTATACCACACAAAAGACTGGTTATACCAGATGCTGTACCTCTTCTTGAGTTGCCAGCCACAGCTTCTAGATAAGTTATAGGTAGCTAGAGTAATTGTATCTCTGGAAGGATGCTGCTTTCTTTCGTGAAATATTCTGTATATTTTTATATCAATTATCTAATAAATCCCAGACATGGTGATTATCATGTATATGGGCACAGTTGTAACCTTTAAAAAATCAGATGTGCCATTTTTTTATAATGCTCATTTTATAACTCTGCAATGGGCTCGGGGGGTGGGGGGGTTATATGCCACTTAAAAATAAATAGTTTCCCTCTTCTTTATTGCTCTCCCTGCTGCTCCATTTGCATGCTGTGGTGGTTGACAACTGATAATAGCCATGAAAATGGAAGTAGGTAACATATGGAATAGTTTATTCCTTCCATTCAAAAAGGAGTTTGTGCATGGAGCCAACCTCCAACCCAGAAAGAAGAGTTTGAAATGTGAAGGAATCCATGGTTTCCTCAGGACCACAAAAATAAGAACTACTTTTTCTTGGAAACATTTTATGCAAGGTTCTCCTTTATAGAGTATTTAATCCACTGTAGTTATGCAAAAGTCCCAGGTGCAAGGTTGGAATCTTTTAGTACCAGCAACTGCATGTAGTGGCCACATCCCCACATGGTGTGGGCATTTGGTTCCCTGGGGACAACTAGTGACCGCATACCTTGCGCCGCTGCCAGTTGTCCCTGGGGAATGCCTGTGCCACGCACCCTCTGGCTCACGGCAAGTTACCCCGGGGCTCAGAGGGGGACTAGCAGCCTCACCTAGGGTCTTGGGGGCCTCCTGGGGTTGCAGCAGAAATGATTCTGCTATGTTGAGCCTAGCTGCAGCGCAGCTCCAGGCAGCCCAGCTTTACTTTTGAGTGGTGCATGTGTTGCCCATTCATGTGCTATTCCGCTTTTTTTCCCTCCGGCAGGGTGGAGGGGGTTGACCCCTGAATATCTAGGGATCAAAAAACCCCACTGCGCTGCTCCCTTGCACTGCTGAGAACAACTGAAATGCAGTATGTGGTGCCACAGACATGTCTGCGACTCCACATACCACACTGCCTTGCTTATTTGGAAGTGGCCAGTATGTCCATGTAGTACAGTAGAGGTGCTCAGTCTCTGGCCTGTGGGCCAGATCTGACCAATGGGGCTTCCCAGGGATCCAGAAATTTGATGGTGAGAGAGCATCCACTCCCCTGCTGCCAAATCTCCATAGCCATGAGGATCCCTGGCCCTGCATATTGCATCTGGCACCTGGTATCAGTGTGCAGGGCTGGGCAGGGGGTGTATTGGGCCTGTAGGTCCTAATCTGGTCTGCAAACTAGGCTTATACCATTCATCTGGGCCATAGGGTAGAAAGATTGAGAATCGCTGCACTAGCCCAAATTAAGGGCATAAAGCAGGGGTTAGCCATCTTTTAAGGAGAGGCAGGCCTACATGATGCAGGCTGGTCCCAGGCAGGCCAACACTTTCAAGCTGGCCAACTGATTTGACACCAAAGTATCCAAAAGGTTATCCTGATCCTTGCATTCAGCTTCTTGAGGGGAAAAAAAAGTCCTGCTATGAATACTGAACATTGCATTGGCAATTAAGCCAGTTCCAGGTGCTTTACTGTTACTGATGGAAGTTACCTCCTCTCTGGCACTGTCCTTAGCACTAAAAGCAGTTCATTTGGAACAAGCTGTGGCATCTGGTTTCACTAACATCACTGCACAGACTGGGTGTGCCATTATGGAAATTTGTTCCTCCTTTCCTTCTGATTACATCACTACCATCATCTGACCAGAAACTTTTGCTTATCTTGCTTTCCAAGATTAGAAAATACAGCATTTACCCAAATCCAAGATGACCACAAATTTTTTTAAGAAGAATTCCCAGTAATTAGATTCTGTACTTGGAAAAGTATAAATGTGCTATCTGCACTGTAGGAGTGGGCCTGGGGTTCCCCTGTACCTGGATTGGCTGGGAACACGCTCCTGGCTGGAGCAGTCCCATGCTCAATTCTAAGACTGGGCTTTATTTTCCCCATGTTGGGGAGAGGGGGGTGTAAAATGTTCATCTTTAAATCGGTAATAGAGTAATTAATCTATTCTGACTAGGTCTCATTTTAAAGACTTGGCTTTTGCCCATTATATGGATAGCTGTGGCCCAACTGCCCATGTTCTGTCTAATCTAGACAACATGCTTAATCATATCCATACAACTTTCCACCAAAACAACACGGGACTTACTAGAGGCCCTAACATTAGGTCTTCACCCTAATTTAGGTTTTTAACTGTAAAAAGTCATGCTGTCCTGTGGCTTCAGTTTCAAGAACCCTATCCCCTCCACAGAGGAGCGGTTATGGCATGGGAGCAAAAGAGGTGGGGCACAAGCCACTGAACTTTGATTTTTTTTTTTTCCCCAAAGAGCTATCATTATGATCTCCCAATAAAGCCATCTCTACCTTAAACATAAGTGCCTGCGGGGATGAGGGCCAGGTCTGTGCTGCAGTGGGGCGAGTCATAACTGCATGGTGGGGAGCGTTCAGACAGTGTACAGCCCAGGGGACCCATGGCTTGCCCTAGTGGGGCCCCTGCTGGCACAGCCCATTGGCTATTTAGTCCCCAGTTACTTAGAAGTTGGACAGCCCTGACTTATGGATGGCTCCAGACTGGCCAACACCATTCTAGCTAGTAGTATTTTGCAGCTGATGCAAAAAGTGGTAGAGTAATGATGAGCCCAGAGCGGTTTTTTCAGAGAAGTCTGGACTGCACAGTGAGCTGGGCTGTTGCAGGAAAAGTGCTTTAATATAGTTAAATACAAGCTCATATTTCTAGGAAAAAGGAATGCAAACTATACCCACAAATTGCAAGACAATCCCAAGTAGGTTGCAACCCTGAAAAGGAGTTAGGGGTCATTGCAGACAAGTAGTTTAACATAGCTCTGAATGAGGTGCTCTGGGCTACTGTGATTCTTGTACTGAAAATCAAGGTGATTAACCATTGCAGTGCTTTGCAGAAAAGTAACAAACTTACTTTAAGTCTCCAGATCAAAACTGGATGCTTTTCTAGGAGAGATGCCTTAGTCAAAGACAAAGGAATGGACTTGATCCAGGAGATTGAGTGAATTAATACAGTTCTTATACAGGAGGTTAGACTAGATGATTAGTTTTTAAAAATCAATGAAAAAAAATAGAAAAAATATACAGCAAGATGTTGCCTTTTTTTTATTTATTTTTTTTAAGTGCAAGTTTTTGGCACTTTGTTTCATAGATGTTTGCGGCTGGAAGGATACCTTGCAGATCATGGGGTCCAGCCCCGCCGCACGTGGGCAGGAAAGACTGCTGGGATCAGATGATTACAGCAAGATGGGCATCAAGACACCTCTTGAAGATTGCCTGTGTGGGTGTCTGTACCACCTCTGGGGGGAGCCTGTTTCAAACCCTCAGCCCTCAACTTGTAAAGAAGTTTTTTTTCTTATGTCGAGGCTAAAGTTGTCTTCAATCAGTTTGTGCCCATTATTTCTTATCCTCCCCCAAGCCCTGATGTACTTGTAGGCTGCCACCAAGGCAGGATCAATTCTCAATGATCAATTCTGGTGTGTGCTGTGTGTGAGAGCAGCCAGGTACTACTGTTCCTGAAATAAAGGCACGTTGCCTCAGTAATACAAAGGGCATTCATCTCTGCTTGTTCCAGTTTTAGGGCTAATGCCAGCAGCCCTCATTCAGGCAAACCCCCCACTGGGTCTGGTAGCGTGGCAGAAAATATTCTTCATTCTAAATATCTGCTTCTCGAGATGGAGCTGTCCACTTATCGTAACTAAAAACTGCTACTTTTGTGACTTCCTGAAATAAGATTGTGTTGTTCTCTGTGCTTACTCTGTCAATAGTTCACTAACAGGCTGTGCCGATTTGTGCTGACATCAGCCAATTGTGCCAGTGCACAAAGAAAGATGTTTGCTGTTATAAGACACAATAGAAGTAGAAATTTTCATTTCATGACATGAATGGGAGCTTTGACTTGAATGAGTGTTCTGGCTGAACAGGGATTTATCTTTTCCCCCCTCTCTCTCTTTCTCTCTCATTTTCCATAGCTCCCTCCATATTTTCATTGTAACAAGTAACTGAGAAGATGGTGTAAAAAGCAAGAGGCATAGGCAATCCTACATCTTTAAATCAAACAAATGCCTCATTTTATGACCTTTTTCTTTTTTAATTGGAAACAATTTAGAAGATATCAAAATGGCAACTGTTATGGGGGGAGTTTGTTTTTCTTTTCAGTTTTATGGCAAGAGCTACTCTGAACAGTGGATTGTCTTTTTAAAAACTGTTTTCAGCACGTTCCTATACTGAAATGCAATCTAAGCAGTTTATTACTCTAGCCAAACCTCTTGGTTATATATGTTACAGGGATCTTTAAAAACCCAGTCTGAGGAGTATTTTTCAAGGCCCACAACTTTGTGCAAGTTGTGTTCAGCGTTTGTTATTATCGTACACAAAAACGAATAGTAAAGTGTTCCCAGATGTGTGTTTCAAGATTATACCCATTGTGTAATGAAAGCTTTGCAGATTTTAATTTAAGATGAGCTGCTAATTTCAGAGCAAAAATATATGCAGGCTGTAGAATGAAAAGCCTGTTCCAAACTGTAGCATACTGTCACTGCAGTTGGAGAGTCTTCCTGAGATTATAGTCTTTAGTTCATTAACTAACGTCAAAAAGAAAAAAGATTAGAGGTAATAAGTAAAAAAAACAAAACCACACCCCACCCCAAAACAATGAGGAAGCCTGGTGTATTGTCAGCAATGAAAATATTGTCTACAATTGGCTACTTGCCTGATATTCTCTTACTGATTCTCTTTGGAGCCTCAGTTTTTAACTTGCTGTGTTTATTCTTTAACCAAAGGGAACTTTTAGGTGTACTTGCATATTAAGAGGAAACAGAAGGTCAAAGAAAGACCATTTAAAACGGTAATTCTCATCTGGTGCTGCCAGATGCTTTGAAGGGTGCCGGAGGTATGTGATAAACTAAGTGAGTAAAGGCAGGTTTGGGCCTGTCCCTGCCTGAAAGATTCCCACAACCCTCACTGCCCAGTCCTTCTGCAAGGAAGTAAGCCTTGTAATGTATACATTTTAATTTTTTTTAATTGGGTGCCACTCAATTCAGAGAAGTTATGGAGGGGTGCCTTCAAGTCCAAAGAGACTGAGAACCATTGACCTAAAAGCACCACACTATACCATACAATTTAGACCTCAAGATTTAAAGTTTTACAGGGTTTTTGGAGCTATCAACTACTTCGTCTTGTGGGGTTTAAGTTGTTGTTTTCCTTTTAAAACTTCCTGGCATGAGAGATTTAATAGTAAAATTTAAGGAAACTTAAGCCTATTATCTCCTCTATGTTTACTAGCAGCAGGTCTTAAGAATGGATCTCCTTTTCAACAGAAAAATCCTAAGTCATGCTTCTATTTCAGAGCAAAGAGTAGAAATAGGACTGATGGAAAGCTTCGGCTGTAGCAACTGTTTTTTGAATGGAAAATTGAATTCTTTCGGCTAAATGAAACACTTCATTAAGAAGTCCGAACATTGTGAAAGGTTTAGTTTATCATAAAAATGAATATTCAAAAACCGAACAGTCTTGTGTTCAAGATGCTGATGCAGTCTCATGGATGTAGTTGGTCAATCCTATGCCCTTCTTTAAGGGCTGGGTTTCCCTGCTGGACTACATCATCCCAGTATGCACCATGAGATTCCCAGGATGGAAGTTCTCCCCTTTCCTGGTGATGCAACTCCAACTTTTGGGGAGATGGACATCCAACAAGAAATCAGTCTCTGCAGGAAAAGGAAGCATGGGGCACCCACTTGAATGTCCACCAAACAGTTGAACAATTCCATGGAACAATTGGAGAATAACTAACGTGGGATAGTGGTGAAATGAGCTCTATGTGGGTAATAGTTTCTTTAGTTTTCTCACAAATGAAAGCCATGAGCTAAAGAATGCAGAAGTTGGTCTCGCTTATTTTTAATCCTACTCTACCACCACTTCAGAGAAAGGGAAACCAGGTTGAATTGCATGTGTTTCATAATATAAACAACCAATAGCAGTGTGTTTGGGATTTTTTTAAAATACATTGTGGTAGCTACTTTGTGGTTGGCGTATAGGTACTAGAAATATAAACGGGGTACAAATATTTACTGAGAGGACATTTAAAGGTCAAGCATAGAAATGCATAGACACTAGCACTGTCAGATACAATAGGAAGTGCCCTTCAGACACTGGCACTGAAAACCCCATTTTCTCTGTGACACATGGTGGTTAAATGCTCAATCAAATTGGTATCTTTGGCAGCCAGTGGAGGTCCTTGAAACAAACAAATATTCTGGATTTGTTCAAGCTTTTAACCTTCTCTTGGCAAATGCCCATTGACCATTCGGTAGAAGGTTCCTCCTTCAAAAGCCCAGGAAAATGCATGCATTTCTCCTCTTTAGGGCCCAAGCCTTGCTTTTAGAAGTGATGTTTATGAAGCGGGGATAGAGGAAACCTAGAAGAGTAGCTTAATCTTACTGCCAGCCTTTGGTTATGGCCACGCGGACATTTGAAACAGCTTCATAAGGTGAAAGGGGGACTTTTTGATCCAAACTCTGGAGCAGCAGTTGCTTTCTAACCATTATGTTCAGACAAACTGGAAAGATACAGCTGTAACAAAACAGCTCCCGGTTTTTAATACTGCTTCATCCAGGGTTAAAGCGGAAGCCATTCTGCTATATTTGTGCCTCTCTCATGGCTGGTCCACGTGGAACTTATGGGATGCTGCTCCCAGTCAGCAGCTTCCCTTTGGAAGTGTTCCCCTATTGAAAATGCTCCAAATGTACGCACGTCCGTACGCTTTTTGTAAGATCTTCAAAGAACATCAGGTGCACAATATGTTTATTTTGGATATTTAAAAATAAATAGATTTCATTTTAAGTGCGTGTGAGAAGTGTAACTAACAATAGTCATCAAAAATGAACAAGCACCTCTTTTTGTTAGAACTTGAGTTCAAGCTGTAGGTCTCAAGTCATAGATGTGGAACGTATAATATTTTCTCACTGGCTCTTGTCCTTTGATTTCTTGAGTATGCATTACACTGGCTGCTGTTGTCCCCCTGGTTTGCCTATGAGAGGTGAGGGTGCCATGCCTTGCAGTTGCATGACTGGGTTGTTTGTGTAGTTTTAGGCCAGGTACAGACTTTGTATTTTTACCAGTATAAGTGATCAGAAAGTGGTCTATACCCATAATACAACAGAAGTTCAGCACACACATTAGTTTAAAAATGGCAGATCCCGGTCTAAGATTTGCAGCCCGCCATGCAACGCCAGAGGGTGAACGTGTGTTCTGTTCACTACCTATCTAAACTATATGCTGCTGTCACAAAAGTACCTAATTGGATTGATTGTGCCCTGGGCTCTTTGTATGTCTGTACCCAGCCTTAGTAATAGGTTTAGACCAGGGGTGACCAGCCTGTAGTTGGCTTGATGGGCAGTTCTGTGTAGTATGTGACAGATGGGAGGGGAGCAAAAAGCTGAGCAGGAGATCAGGCAGGGGAAAGTGATCAGAATGGTACTTGGGAGGGTGCAGGGCTTAATCTGTGGCCTGCTAACAAGGTGCCTCCTGCTCCAGGTAGATGAGACTTTATATAGGATGGTTTAGATGGGCATGATCCTGCCCAAGCAGGGGAGGGGGTTGGACTAGATGAGCTCCTGAGGTCTCTCTTCAGCCCTTCTCTTCTACAGTTTTGTGGATGTCTGACTTATGTCACGTGGTGACTCTATCAGTGTATGCCATTTTCCTTCTCTGGGCTGGTGATAGACCCATAGTATCAGTACTGAGAAAGCAAACTACTGGTAAATACATTTTCAGCTCTGAAATGAATTCATTTTTGATCTAGCTGCTCATTGCTCCTGACTCCCAGATAGGAAGAGAGAAATACTTTGAGGAATCAGTCGGTTGTAACTTAATTTTTAAAATATGTTCAGTGTATACAGTGTCTGACCATTAGATCTGAACACAGCAAAACCTGGCGTAATGGCAAGAAATGCCACAAAAAAAGGACAGTTCTTCCAGTGAAGGAATCTCATTTCTGCAGGATGAAATGTGAATCTGCTTGTAAAAGAATGCAGCAACAACAAAGGAAAGATGGCATGAATGAACAAGCATTCACAGTTTCAGTTATTGTTCAGAAAAGAACATGAGGTCCACTTTTTCCCCTGGATATTAGTTCAGAGATTTTTTTAGTATTCAACCTGTGTTGGAGCATATTGCCAGATACCTCAGCTGAGTATAATAAGGAATCTTGGTATGTATAGCAATAATACTGCATAGTACTTTTCCCATCAGAAGATGCTTAGAAATGATGGGCCTAATACTGCAAAGTGTTATACCAAGGCACAATTCTTTGGAGCATTGGAACTCAAATGTAGAAAGCCTGATATTTTATTGTACAGCTTATTAATAAAGCCTTGTGTTGTGGTAGATCTTATTTATTATGGAGAATATGGCTTACAAAGAGAAACTGTTTTAGGTTGCAGATGCATTATGCATTCAGGCTTTATTTTACAATTTGCAAAAATAAAGCTGGAGTAATGTCAAAAATGATGCCTTTTTTTCTCTCCTAGGTCTGAGAGTAACGGTGTTGTTAACATCCTTCCTCATGGTGCTAGGAGCTGGCCTAAGATGCATACCAGTGTCAGACTTAACAATAAGGAAAAGGTAACTAGATGATGGATTTTTGACTCCTCCTAAATGGCTTTTTTTTGTTACTGTGATGCAAAGTAATGTACACAAGTTTATTTTTTAATCAACTTGTGGAATATACAAACACCTATGAGCACTAAAACTAGCTGTAACATGCCTTTTGCTGCTTAAAACTGTTTTATTTTAAAAATAATTCTTTTACATGGCATCAGAAGATGACAAAGCACTGTACAAACTTCAATTAATTGCACCACCCCACACCTCTGCAAAGATTAGTTCTAACCTGTTTCACAAGTGAGGAAATAGAGAGGATAAGCAACTTGCCCAAGATCACCCAGTCCATCATGCTACACAAAATTAAAAAAATACAATTTGCATGGAAATGTTAAACAACTAGTTTGCATTTTGCATACTGTTTTTCTGAGATCCTACACTGAGGCAAAGCAATTAATACTAAGTGCCCTTTTTCGTACTCAGTAGTATATTCATCATCCATAGGTTATAAATACTCTCCTGGGGGTTGAAACACATGGTTTTTTGCACTTGGACAATGTTAGAGCTAAGAACAGAGCCTACTACCTGAAAGAAATCTCTCAAATTCTCACTGCTCAGCTGTACATATCTTGAGATTGTCTTGAATGTGCTGGGAGGGCAAGTTTAAAAGTCCTATTTTATGGGCATGGCAGATGATGGGAGCTCAGACCACTTGTTGTTCAGCCATCTTTATTTGTCTGTTTCTTTTATGCTCTTACCGAGAGATGGCAGCATGGTAACATATAGTTACATTTCCCTCCTTTATCTTCAAAAATGTATAGTAGCGGGGGCTCTTGAATGAGTGTGAGCGTGTAGCATGTTATTACTAAGAAGACACAGTTCCTTAGAAAAGACTTATTTTAGTCTGGGAGTGTCTTTTTGCTTTTAGAAGATAAATGGTCCACTTCATCCTATGTCTGTCTTTGCTTTTAATAATAGAAACGGGACAATTGGCCTGTTCTAGGACTGAATGCAATTCTTCTTTCATTCAACATATCCCATTCCTAGCCTTGCTTCTGAATTCATCAGTCAGCCACATGCTATTACATACTGCTTCCATTGCTGCAAGACTTGCCTCTCTATGGGGATGGATTAAATGAAGGATGAACATGAAAAATGTTTGGGGGAGGAGAGAATGGAGGCTGTCACTTTTTAATAAATATTTTTAAATGCATAGTGTATATTGGAGAATAAAAACTTTAAGCACCACAAATAGAGCATGGCACAAAGAGGAGAAGGGTGGTTCAGGGGACTGACTGCATGGTAAGGTATCTTGGTTGTCAGTTGAAATCCAGTCAGGTCACTTATTCCTGCTTTTGTGTGTGTGTGTAACGTGCTGGTGGTTTTTTTGCTTCAACTGCCAGATGACTAGTGAGTACGTTTCAAAACCCATAATCGCTCCGGGTACTAATAACTACCCTTTTTGCCATTTTCTACAGTTAATTGAAGGACTTCAGTTGTTTGTGGAAACTGAATCAGCAGTGGTCCTCCCAATTCAGGGCAAAGTGTGTTGTCAGGACAGGCAGGGGGAAGGTGTCATCAATAATGCCCATACTGTTCCTATTCTGGAGATGCAACAAGGTAGTCTCTAACACTACCTCTTGCCAGCTCTAAAAATGTACTTAAAAAAAGGGGGGGGGGGGCATCAAATGGGTAATTGTAACAGAATGGCATACTACACAGCCTTCCATCTATGACCCCTTAACAGAGCCACGATACTTGAGGTTTACAGAGCCTCGGACAAAACACCAGAGACGACACATTCTTAAACCAGAGCATTTGGCTATGGTCTGAATTTATCGACCAGTCTGGATAATCTTCAGTTTCACTGTTTATGAAAGGGACACTGGTTTTAGCCATGTTGGTCTAAAAGCGTAGGCAGACAGTCTTGGGGTAGAGGCAGTATCTTTTATTAGACCAACTAAATAGCAATCTTTTTAAAAAAGGACTGTTATACCCAGGGGAACCCTACTATCTTTTCCCTTCCCTGTGCAAGATGAAGTTTAATTTGTACCGGAGAGAACTCTTTACAGTCTTTGAATTCTCCTATGCCTGAGGAAGGGCATTTGGGCCTGAAAGCTTACAAAGAAAGACATTGTTTTACTACTAATTTAGTTGGTTTAATAAAAGATATCGCCTCTACCCCAAGATTTTTCATAGTTTCATAGTAGCTAGAGTCGGAAGGGACCTAGGTAGATCATCTAGTCCGACCCCCTGCCTTGGCAGGAAAGAGCACCGGGGTCAGATGACCCCGGCAAGGTGCTCATCTAACTTCCTTTTAAAAATCCCCAGGCTAGGAGCCTGCACCACTTCCGCTGGAAGCCGGTTCCAGGCCCTAGCCGCCCTGACTGTGAAGTAGCGCCTCCTAATATCTAATCTAAACCTACGCTCTGCCAGCTTGTGACCGTTATTCCTGGTCACTCCTGGCAGCACCCGGGGGAACGGGGACTCCCCCAATACCTGCTGATTCCCCCTGACCAGTTTGTAGCAGGCCACAAGGTCCCCCCTTAACCTTCTCTTGTGGAGGCTAAACAGGTTCAGGTCCTGTAGTCTCTCCTCATAACTGACTGTTTTTGACTTTTGACTGACTGTTTACTGAATACACTTTTCCACCATAACCGCAGTGAAGGGGAATGGAGGAATAAAAATTAACCACCAGTAGGCATATATCCCAAGACCAGCCTCTTTCAATGAAGATCACAGTGGGGCAGTTGGATGTTGATGTCTGTATCTAGTGCACCAGAGAACGTCTTGGGTATCATGGTGATATCTGCTTCCAAATAGGTAGCTTAAGTAACGTTTGCATGAAGAAGGTTACTTATTTCATTTATTCATGCTGTGAAATATAAATTATGTCAAATTGAAATTGATAAAATTGCTAAGTATTTTTGCCTACTCTGTAAAAACAGAGACTTTTTCAAGAATTGCTGCGTCACCTGAGGAAATAGTTTGATCTTTTAGACTTCCCAGTAAAAATGTGGAGGATTAATTGCATCTAACTGCATTAAAATATTTTAATTTTTTTTTAATTGCTTTTTGTTAAGGATTTCTTCTTCCAATATAAGTAATGTTACATACCACACCGTCTTATGTCAGGTAACCTGCAAGTTTTTGAGGCACGAGATTAAAAAAATATAAAGATCAATTTACTTGAAGTCTGGGATTAAGCAGATTTGCAATCCTTGAGGTAAGCATTACTGCTGTATATGTGTGTTGTGGTTTTTTGTTTGTTTGTTTGTTTTTTTAAATTTCCCAACAATTGGGAGAGCTCTGAACTATGTGGATTATGTATTATACGTATTAGATAAAGATGCTGTTCTGAAATTTCATAAACCCGTTAAGACAAACAGGTTACCCTTTGGAAATACTTGAGTGCTTAGCCTACATCAGGAACAAGTTAACTGACATTTTTAAATGCTTCTGAATATTCTATAACGATGTTACAGTTCAAGAAATAATCTCTAGCACTACATGTAATGGTTACGGTATGAGAGTTGTATCGTCATTATGGCAGATAGAATTGGAATGTGTGTGAAGTTTGTTGTGCTCAACTTTTTCTCTTCCTGGTAGCCATCCGCACCTCAAACCTGTGATTTTAAAATCAGTAGGAAGTTTGTTCAAGTGCATTGACTATGAATGCAATCACCACCAAAACTCAGGAAATTGCCAGGTGACGTTCCATGCACATGAGCTCCTATGCCTTGCCACACAAGCAGCCTTGCATCCAGACATGCTGTCAGGCTCCACCACAAACTCCATCTTGGCTCAAACCTACTGCCATCCGCGGAGTGCACACTCGGTTCCTTACAGCCATGCTGAACCTTAAACTCAACCTTGGCTGGTTTGGTGTGTGCCCTGCTTTCACTTGTATCATAGTTACGTCTCTAGCATGACTCATACCTGATAAATGATATCAGGTTTAATTTTCAGGAAATAAATTTCTACATTTGAGACCATTCTGTTCCAAAGGCAGCTGTTCCCTCTAATGAACCTCTTGTACTTGACCAGACTGGTTGTAGCACAGTGTATTAGCAGAATTATAAAACGAGCATGGCTTGAAATGCTCTGAAATGAGGAGGTGCCAGGCACTTGATAGATTTGAAGAGCCAGGGTACAAAATGTACATGGGGTGTCCCCATGGGCCAGATGAGGGTCAGAGGGCTGATTTGTGAGCTAGATTGGACCCACAGATTGGCCCCAAATACTGGAGCCAGCACACCTTGTGCAGTATGTGCCTTAGTCCAGCCCTGTGTACTGCGTGCAGCATGTGTCACCCCATACCAGCCCCACACACTGGCTCTGGTATGGGACCAGCCCATGGACCCAACCCAGATGGGCCCCGGAGCCAATGCACACGGCCAGTCCAGAAAGGTGTAGCATGCATTGTATGCTCCATGCTGACCCTATGCACTGCAGCTTGTGCACCGGACCAGCTCTGCACAATATATGCAGTGCATGGGGTCACTCTTGAGACCCACAGGCTGAATACTACGGCTCCACAAGCTATATTTTTGTCATCCCTGAGCTAGGAATTAGTGGTCTTCCCTTTCTGTCCCATCTCGTTAATACCTGGGCATGTAAAATTGAGTTTATGCTGGATTTGAAGGATAGAAAATTCCTTCATCTATTTTATCTTGGTTCAGACCTTATGCATCTCAGCTGTCTAAAAATTGCTGTTGTAAGTGTCAGGAATGGTATGGTGGATTTGTAAAAATATGGCTTAAAACTTATCTTTAAAGGCTGTGAAAGCTTCCACACCTATTTACAGGTTTAACTTTGTTCTCTTTTAAGCTTCTCAGTTCATCTTTAAATAGAAAACATTTTTTGATTGATGAAAAGGTAGCATTTTCTCTGTCCAAAGGACCCCAATGTTTGTACTATAATTTTTTCTTAAACAAATGTAAAGATATTTTGGAAAAATGGAAAAACTGTTTTGATTCATTCTTCTTATCACTTTTGAAACAAAGTGCCTTAGTCTAGAAACATAAGGGTTTGTCTGCACAAGAATTTTTTTTACCAGCTATCATTTTACCTACGTAGCATAGACATACTTTGGAGAGGAGACGCCAAAAAAGTAAAGTGTGTTAATAATTTATTATTAGACAGTATTCAGTTCACTGATATTTGTAGCCTTTTAAATAAAGCATGCATAAAATACTATAGAAAAAGCAAGTTTGTTTAAACCTTGTGAAGAAGCTTTGGTGCTGAGCTGTAATTTTCAAGTAGAGCTGGAAGGGAAAGTTGTTAAAATACACTGATGCAATACAAGGAAAAGGGTCATGCCCACCCCTTCACTCCCTCAGCTACAGAGGAAGGCAACCCCTCTTCCCCCTGCTTGATACCAGTCTGACTATGGTGTAAAATTCTTTCCTGATCCCAGATGCAGCAATTGGTCTGACCCTGAGTGGAGGAGCAAGGTCCTCTAATCAGAAATCTCCAGGTTGTTTTTAGTCTCAGCGGAAGCATCAATAGACCCCAGGTGAAATGTCTAGCTTTAGCAGCAACCAACACATGCAGTGCTTGTTGAGGAGGGTTGACTGCCTCAAAAGCTAAAGCAATAGGAAGGACAAACTTTTCTTCACATCCACGTATGGCAACTAACAAAAAAAAAACAACAAAAAAACCCTAAACACTCAGCTCTGCTGTAATTTAAGGACCAAAAACAACTCTAACGCATCACAAACCTGAGTGGAGAGCCAGAATCCCCTCTTTCAGTCATTCTGCCTCTTCCAGAAACATATCTCAAACCCTTTAATCTTCTCTAGTAATTAAGCTGGTTGTGGAGCTCTGATTAATTCTCCTGCCACTGAGCATGCCAGCATCCATTAACTCTGGGCTGTAGAGCTGTCCTCATGATCTAGCAGCAATCCATGAGTGAGGGGGCTCCTGAGCTTCTGAATATACCATATTTTCTCACATATAACACACGCTTAAATATAACACGCACCTTGTTTTGGGAAGGCCGAATGAAGAGAAACAAATTTTCCTTGAATATGAATATGTAACATAACAAATTATAAAATGTAAAAAACCTTACAAAATGCACGCTGGCTTTGCATATCCTTCACATCCTTCATTTCAGTATTGTAGCACGTAGCCAGCAGTGAAACTGCTGCAAGGGAGCTGCAGTGGGTAGGGGAACCTGTTGTTGCATCATTAACCCCTTAGCTGCTGCTACTCACTGGGCACATCTACATGTGTGCATTTATTGCTCGGTCTTTTAGGTTACTGCACGCAACTGAAAATTACTGCACATTATGGGCATGCGTTTACATGTGCACACCCATACTGCACAGTAACTATGGTGACCTATGCTGAATTGGGTGTAAATTTACTACCTGCATCATGCAGGTATTGAATTTACGCCCGATTAGTTATCGTGCAGTAACACATGCAGACACCTTACTGCACGGTAAGATTGTGTGTAAGGACTGACTTGGGACTAACCAGACTCCCAAGTCAGTCCACACACAGTGTTATTGAGCTTTAATGGCTGCTAGTGTAGACGCTGGCCTAAAAACAGCTTACTGTGCAGTAAATGCATGTGTAGATGTGCCCACTGAGCAGCAGGCTCTGCCTGACAGCAGCAGGAGTAGCTCTGTAAATGAAAGGGCGGGGGGTTGGGGTGGGGGAGGCTCAGAGATAAAGCAGCATGCTCTCGTGTCCAGGGCAGAGTGGGAGGGAGGAGGGAATACATATGTGACTGCTGGAAAGGCAGAGTCTTACCTGCTGCTTCCAGGGCTCCCTGCTCTCTGACTGTACTTCTGTGAGTGAGTGGCAGCCTGGCCAGGACAGATGGCCTGCTCTCATTGAGACTGCTTTGAGCCGGCTGCAGGCCCAGCTGAGGCCAGACTCATGGCAGCAGTCTTGCAGTGTCATCTCCCCAGGGGTGCCCAGTGCTAAAGCCTGCACACTAGTTTCTGCCTTGGTTAGCAGCTAAATGACAGTCACATTTCCTTGCATAAAATGCACATCCAGATTTCCAACAGCTTGTTTTTGGTGGAGGAAAAAAAAGACATGGATTATACATGTGAAAATATGGTGGCAACTGACAACAGGTAATAGTAATAGTTCAGGCCAGACATGACCAAGTGGCTGATGATAACCCTGTTTTAAGCTAATAATTAGAGTTGCAGTGATATATCGATCACACATCAGATCAGCACCGATTTTTCTTTTTAAAAAAAGAAAAAAGAAAATTAATGTTATCGGCCATTGGCTTTTCTTGGGCTGGTTTTGCCAATAAAGTTACCAATAAATACTGCCTGCATGTGCTCAGCCACAGCATGCATGCGGCCAGGAATGCAGCCCAGCAGCTTGGAGAGCAGCAATCCTGCTGATAAGTTGTGGGGGTAGGCAGATCAAGGCCCCCACGGTGAGGGAGGAAGTAGGGCTGGGGCATGGGCAGGTGCTGCCTAGCAAGGGCAATGAATGCAACCCCTGGGGCCAGGATCAGGCTGGAGCTGTGGGTGGCTTGTCCAGGAGGTGGCGGGGGGGCAGCTCCCAATTGCAGTGTGCACTCATGTTGGAGGGTAGCTCCCTGCTGCTGTGTGCACCCAAGGGAGAAGTGGGGCAGGAAGGTGGCTTACCACTTCTGTATGCATCCATGGGGGAGGCATAGACAGCATATACCCCCCTCCAACTTGTTCACGGGGCAGATGCAGGCTGCCCCCTGTGGGCTTAGGGCCAGGAACAGCACCAGCCTTTTCCCGGCAGGAGGGCTGGACTTGGAACCAGTGGGCTTAACTGTGGGTGGCAACAGCAGTGCTGGGGGGGGTGGCTATGGGGAATTTTGGGGTGGCTATAATGCCCCCCCCCCCAATTCCTCCTCCAGCACTTCCCTTACTTGGGGCATTCCACTCTGCTGCCTTTCCCTTGGGAGCCCTGCGTTGGCTGTGCATCCCCTGCCTGCCCTGTAGCGCAGGGCTCCTGCGGCAAAGGCAGTAGAATGGAGTGCCCCAAGCAGAGACTGTAGCCACCCCTCCCAGACCTGGCCCAGGCCCCTAGCCAGGAAGAGGCTGATGCCATCCCTGCCCCTGAGCTCACAGTAGGCAGCCCACTCCAGCCCAGTGCACAAATCTGGGAGGTACATGTCCTCCCATGCCTCCCCAGGGGGTGCACGCAGTGGTGGGGAGCCGCCCCCCCCCAGTGCCCAAGGCTGGGCACCCCTCACCATGGGGGCCTCAGTCTGGTTTCCCCCCCCCCCCCAAACTTATCAGCAGGTTGCTGATCTTCACTCTGCCCTGCTGCATTTCTGTAAATTGGCTTTCGAATCGGTATCGGCCAATATGGCTGGCTAATTATCGATGATCGGTAGTGGCCAAGAAATTCTTTATCGGTTCACCCCAACTAATAATTATGTACATTTGTTTCTAGACTTCACAAGCAACCTTTTAAAGCATGTTTTATTGCTTGGTTTTTTTGGGTTTTTTTGTTTGTTTTTTTTGAGGGAGCTCTTCCAAGCTTTGAATACAAAAATTTACCATCACTCTTTTCATTAACATTTTATTCCACAAAGTAAAATAATCAAATGGGGGGACATGTTGGTGTTGAAGGCAGACTATTCTTTCCTCCTGGTCTTGTGCAGACTTTCTCCTATAGTATCTAATAGCAGTCATATTGACGTCACCAGTCTGGTGCAGGAAATACGATGACTGACACATCAGAACAGACCGACAGTCCTTGTCAGTTCTCTGAGAGTGCCTCTAAAACATCCCGTTATTGGTCATCAAAAAAATCCCAGAGTGCATCCAATTTTGCAAGAAGCAGTACTTCTTCCAGACCCTCCATTTGTGATTTAGCTCAGTGGGAGCCAACCTTTTTGGCAGGCATGTCACAAATTGGCCCCGTACCCTCCCCAAGTGCTGCTCTGATCCCCTTCTTCTACCCGATCCGCTGCTGTGCTTTCTGCTGCCTGCCCTACCCTGGTGCTGTGCTCTCTCTCCTCTCTTCTCTCTACCGTATGCCATGCAGAAAGGCTGCCCTTGTCACTCATGGTACATGTTTTGCAGGTTGTCCACCCCCGATAAGATTATGCCCTAAAGCATAGGGCTGTATAGCTTTTTGTAATTTAGCATCCTCTCATGTAACAGGAGGGATTATCCCATTTACATAAATGGCTAACCTTTTTCTTTTTAAATCGTATTACACTGTTTTTCTCCATAATACCCAATAACTTGGAGTTGTACGTGTCAGTTCTAGCTTGTGTATGGGGCTAGCTATTGTGGACTGAAACTATTTTAGATTTGTTGCTTTCATATGGAAGCGTTCTTGTTCTTTAACTGGTGATGATAAAAGGGTGCTTGGGAACACTTCTTTGGCCTGCTCCGTCTCCTGATTCCTGATTTTACTGCATCTCCTGGTGTCCTTTTTCATGCTAAATCATCCCACCCTATAAAACTTCTTTTACAACAGCCCTAACTCCAAAGCTGCCAATCATTTCTGCTGCCTTCCCTTTGTGTCATGTTTAGTTGGTAGCACCGTTGCTTATTTTGGGCATACAGCTACTCAGTTTATATTGGGCTTTTCCAAATGTGCTCACATTTAGTGACTTTGTCCTGTATTGGTGCTGCTTTAGAGGTAACCTTCCTTTACCGTTGGGTTTGTGAACATCTTGAACGACATTGGGCTGCTTTGTTCTGCTTTACCGCAGTGGTCTCCAAATCACAAATGCCGGGGGGTGGGGGGGAAGCTTTGATGTCACATGCCCCTATCTTTCAAACTTGGATAATGCTTAGACCAGAAAAAACATTCTCAAGTGTGTGACAGCTGTGATGGCTTACAATAACATGGCATTATGATGTGAGGATTTGAGTGAATTTGTCACTGTACTGTCAGGGGTCTCGCTGCACTGTTGTGTTGTTGCCTTTTAACTGTCAGGACGTCTGACAGAGATGTCAGTGTCTTGGCCCGATATTGCAGTGTTTGTTTCACTGCAGATCCTTGTCTCGCTCTTGGCAGGTTTTCAGTAATAACAGTTTCAAAGTAACTATCTTTTTTTTTTTCTTTCAATGGTTTAAACTTTGAAAGCAAAATCTGTTGCTTTTCAGACTATTATATATACCACGAGTGAAGAGAGATGTGCAAATTCAATGTCTGAAATTCTCTTTGGTCTTGATGGTGGTCATTTCAAAGTCTGATCATTCTTGAGTAATGTGATAGATTGTGATGAGGCCACAGTAGGCACAGGAGATGGGATGTGAGCTGAGTTGTAATGAAAACAGTAGACAGTACATTTATAAAAGTTTCTTACTTGACTGCTGCAGATGATGTACCATACAGTGGTTCAGGTTTACTGTGGGTTTCTTCCTGTGATACTTTTTTGACTGAAAGAGGGAGAATCCCCTAAATTATCCCATACACCAGTGGCCTCATGCATCAAAAACAAACCAAAAAATCTTAATAACTTCACTATCCAGGAGGCTCAAAGCCTGTGTTGCACAAATATATCAGTTTAATGAAAATATTGGATGACTTTCAATTTCCATACAAATAAATCCTTTGGCAAGTTTGTTTCTAATACATGAACACATTGCTTTTTCTGGAGGCAAGTTTGCTTTCCAATTCCTTCACTGGAACTGGAAACATACTCTTCTGGACTATGGGTGCAGTATCTTTGAGCTACGCAAAGGACTAGATATGCTGCTTTTTTGTGAATTTTTATATTTCTACATATCATGACTATTAATTAGCTTCCTAGTTTTACCTCTACCTTTTTTATAACTCCATTTTTCCCCCTGAAGCTTTAACATGAGTCTGAAGAAAATTGCTATGCATCTCTTGGGATCTATTTAGTGAAAATGATAAGTTTTGGGGTTTTTTGGTTTTTTGGGGGTTTTTTTTTTCTTTAGGAAGCTGAAATCAATTCCCTCCTATCTTTAATAAATCTTTGAAAGTAGGATGTGAATAGGGTCCATGTTTTTTCATATTCTTTATTTCCTGGACAACTTAACCTTACCATGCATCACTTTTGGCATCTAAAACAAAACAGGGGTTGTATTTACTTACCTGGCTGCCACGTAGCGAGACAAAATCCATGAATGTTTGAGAGAGGCTTTTAAGATCCTCAAATGGAAGGTTTTCTTTTTTGTTTCTAGCGCGCTTTCCAAGTGGTGGCCACTACAGAACCGTGGAAAAGGCACCGTCTGTTCCAAATGAACTGTTTAGTGCAAATGTACGTGACTTGAAGGATCCACTGGTTACGGTGAGCGAACAGCGTTCTGAGGGGGACGTAGGCCCTTGATGTCTGTCTGCAAAGTGAAAACTTTCATGAATAAAGCCCCTTCCAGAAATTGATTACACTTGTCCAACAGCAAAGATGGGAAGTAGCAAACTAACAATTCCCATTGCACATTCCTCAATAAGCGTGGACAGCAGCGAGACCATCGAGAAGCTTGTCAGGGTCTTGCTTCTGCTGCTTGGGGCTATAAACAACAGCATGAAGAGGTGGCAGGGATCTCTTTCTACACCCACATGGCTGCTGGAAGGGACGGGCTACTAACACTGCCATACCCCATCACAAGGTTCTCCTCCCTCCCAGGGGCCAGGCATAGTGGAGAGTTTAAATTTAACAGAACATTTGTTAATGACTGAGAAAATGGGCCCCACAGTCGTGTCCCAGAGGTGTAACTTGGGGCAGGCTGCCTCCCTGAGCTGTCTCCAGACCATTTTTGCACTAGACAGCTACTTAGCAAGAAACTGGTATGGTTTTTTTTTTTTTTTTTCAAAGCCTATAACTGTTTCTCCATTCCCAGCCTTGCGTTAATTCACAATTCTGACTAAAAACTGTGACCTTGATGAATTTGAAGGGGTTTTCTCCCCCGTCATGTAGAGAGATGCATCTAGATAGCTGTAGATCTCTACAGATGTATCTAGATCTCTCTCTCAGAGAGGGACGGCCGGGCGGAGGGATGGACGGGCGGGCAGGCAGGCAGGCAAATTTAATTCAATTCCAGTAAGTCAAGTCAGCCCCAGGTGGGGCAAGTCACCTTCCCCACCACCACCACCACCACCCTTATTTTTCATCCATAATATAAAGTTAAGGCTCTCTTCCTTTGAAAATGCTGTTATTATCTATCAATGAAAAACCATTTAAGAGGCATCAATCATTGTTTTAACACGGTAAGAAAAGCTTGTGTATACTTGCAAAGCTTAAAAATGGCAGAACGAAGCTAGCTTATTTTCTGAAGAACTTCCTTTTGGGGCTGAGACCAAGTGTGAAAAAAATTCAACCTGAAAGGAAATTAAAATAAAATGAAGTAAAACAGGATGTGACTGGAAAACCCTTATCAGTCTTACCTTGAGTATCAGCACCAATCTCAGAAATGTTTCTCCTATGCAGTCAGTCTGTTTTCTCTTGCCTGATTTAGCCGGTGATATAATTTCATTGTTTATAACACTGCAAACACTTTATTGATGACCTGTGATGCTTCAGTTGTGATGGCAATGAGGAAAATCAATCAAGGAAGCACAGGCTTAGTCTAAAGACTTAAATGTGAACTAGCCTCCCCTGGGAAGTAGTAAAAGTGCAATAGCTTGAGTTATTTAAAACTAGACTTAATAAAGACTTGGGAAATGGATGGACAGAGGATAACTACACAGTCCAGTAGCGTCTGTTGTCACGTACAGATTCTCTCTTGTTCTGTATCTTGCTAACTTATGACTGTGTGCTGAGAGCAAACTTGTAGCGATTTCCCATGACCTATCGGTAGTAGTTAGGTTTTCCCTATGTATACCTCTTTACAAACGCACCAGTTCCAGGAGGCTGTGGGCCATTATTCTTACTGTTGAAATGATAAAACTTGTGTCACTTCCTAAATGAAAGAGCATACTGTTTTTTAGCAGAGAATTCAGGAGTCAAAATACAGATTTCAGATTCAGCACCCAGCTTTGCTAGCCAAGGGACAAGATGCTTCATAAAGGCTCCCAAATATAGGTCGCTAACGTGGCTATCAAGAGGGTTAGGCTGGCACTTAATTACCTCCCTTTTTAAGTCAAGTATGTGGTAAACCGTTATTTCATTAGTTCATGCTGAATACTTTATGTTAACTTTTTCTTTCGTACTTCTTTTTTCTTGATTGTGATTGAAACAAACTCACACTCTTGGGATATTCTCTGTTTGAACTCAGTACTTCAACATTACCTTATACTGGAAAATAATTAGCTGAATATTGGAAAAGCAATGTGTAAATCTGAAAGCAGAGCGCAGCTGAATGTAGAATCGATCAAAATTCAACTGTTAGTCTGCTAGCTCTTAAAAATGTTTTCCATCTGGGTTCAGCAGTGGACTGAAGTCTTGCTATTCTTGCTTTTTATACAAAAGATGACTTGTATTACAGAATCAAACTTAAATTACAGTGCAAAAAAACACAGTTGCTCTTTGCTCCTTCTGGATAGCAGTACCCAAGAGAAAATGGGGAAATAACGGGAACAAATACTTCTAATCTTGGAGCAATTTTTAGCCCAGATGATGGTGTGTAAGAAAGAGATCTGATAATCTTTTAGCCTGAAATCTACTTCAGTGATAACAAGACATTGTAACAAACAGCAAAAGGCAGCAATACTGGTTTTGTTCATATTTCTCTCTGTCAGCTGTATTAGCTGTTACATATGTCTCCTGGAGTAGTAGATTACTAAATGCACTCAACCACATTTTTGAGAATCTCCTTTTCTGTCCCCCTTGAGAGATGAGCTAAAGATACATAGAGGAACAAATGAAAATAATATCCTTTCCAGGAAAAGTAGCTTAATTCAAGCCAGTATGTCAATGAGGGATAAAATAAGGATCAGAACACAACTATATGCACAGATATTTGATGCGGGAGAACACCAGAAGCCCATGCTGGTCTGACGGTAAAGGTCTGACATTTAAAAAACTAAAATATTTGTGGCTTGCAAAATGAGGATTGCAAAGGAGCTGTAAAAGATGAGGCCATACAGTCCAGTGTCATTAGGCTCAACTGCTGACAGCGGTATGAACAGACCTGGCTTGCCATAGCCAAAAAGTCGGTCAACACAGACATCGCACCAAACTGGAAAGGGAAGGAGAGATGGCACAGGGAGAAAAAAATAAAATAAACAAAAGAAACGTATGAAGAGGCAGAAGATAATATACTGATTTAAAAAATGATTTTTTCACTTCTGCATTTGCTTGCTGAAGGGGTCTCCTAGTTATGAATGCAGATCATAGGGCGTTGCAAAGATAGAAGTTTGATCGAGATGATCTGAACTCCAAGACTAATTTCATATATAATAAGTACATGTTTTTTCCCTAACACCCCCCCCCCCCCCCAAATTTATGAACTTGTTTTGCAAGGTTTTCCAGTTTAAAGTATGGTGCCATCTATGCTTACCTTCCCCCAGAGCCTGCAGAAAAGACTGTTGTATCATGTCCTGACAATGTTGTGCATCCCTGGAAAACTTTATAAAATGAGGGCATTCAGATTAGAACAATTGTTTTCTAATAGTACGAGTGCGGAGAGATGTTAACATACGTCTACACTGCAGAGGTTTTGTGGGAACAGAATTTCCTTAACGTCCTATCATAAGGCAGTAATTTACATTTATTTTAGTGCCTTTCGTCCCAAAGTGATTTACTTGTGAAACCATTACACGTGCAATAGTTGCTCTGCTCACCCTGATATGCAGCCTCTTATGTAAATAAAATATCTCAGAAAATACCCAGCAATAATTTAGGATAAGCAGCAAAAAACTTATTTTTTGCGGGGAGGCGTCATTCAGGGAGGTAGAGTGGAAACTACCTGCATTGGCAATAAACTGAGACATACCTCTTGTTTGCAAGCAAGCTGTCCTTTCCTTTTTTGTGTTCTTGTGACAAGATACTTAGCAGAATTTGCAGATTTATTGGGATCTGACTGGGCCTTGCTGTTATGGCCTCAAACTTGCCGCGTCTAGGCTATGAATCATATACCTTAGTGCCCGCACTACCTTAGCACCTGCACTACCTCAGCTCCCATGTATGTATTTAAAATTAAGCTATAAATCTCTGCCGAATCGGGCTGTGGCACTGAAAAAGCAGGAATGAACTCTGCTGTAAAGAGGACCTTTCTTCCTTTTTCCGTATTTTAAATAATCTGGCACTTTAACAAAACACCACAAGTGGCTAGGTCCACTTTTTGCAGCCTGCTCAAAGATAGCATGCCGTTTCTGAAAACTGTACTGGAGCATTATTTTACTACCAGTTTAAGAAAATTGGAAACCCCCTTTAAATTGTAACAAAGTTTAGCTGTTCTTAGCGTGTGGTTATTTGTCTAGGAAATCAGGAAAAGAGGTACAGCAGAGCATTACAAAAGGAGAATGGGTTCACTGCTAGTTTCAAAGCAGATAACCTTCCTTAGATTTAATGGAGGTAAAATTATGTCTTTTAAGTAGTAAGTCAATAAAATGTTTCCTTCCTATGGTGTGTAGTGGTGTGCATGGTGGTTTGAGTTTCTTTTGATTTGCATTGGATTCTCTTAATGTGACATTTCTTGTAAGTTTACATAATACCGATCACTTCAAGCCAAAGTGGAATGAGAGGCATCGATTTCTTCTTGTCGGTAAATTGTTAATTTTATAAGCAATCTGTCAGCTTTCCCTTCAAATAATTTTCCTTCCTGAAGTTTAAAGGCTTCTGCCATGCTGTATATTGCTTAGCCATGTGTGGCTTGAAACATTGCCTAACTACTAATGCATCCTGGCTCTCATTTTCCCAGCTTCTAGACCATGGACTTTTGGCTCTGACAACAAGAGTCTTGCAGAAGTAACAATGGGTTCCCATTGCACTGAAAAAATAAATACGGTTTGAAGTCACCTCCACCCCCATCTTAACGCACAAAGGAGTATATTCACTTCAGAGGGCTAAGAATATTTTGACTGACTAACTTGGTAGCTTATCCATGGCTGCTTTTTAGATCTGCAGTATTTATAAATTCCAGAGGGTCTTAGCACCTCAAATCTGATTACATTTGGAAAGGTTGCAGTGAAAGACTTCTGGCTGGATTCCATGTTTATAAGAGGCTTCAGAAACTCCTCTGTGTGTGCGTCGATCGTACGAGTGTTGGATAGATGTTTGCAGTGACTAAAGTGCTTGGGATTAATCTCTCTATCTTAATTGCCAGCCTTTGTCTGTTAAGGCTTGGTGAGCATGCACAGGAAGTAAAACCCTACTTGTTACCTGGTTGTGTCTACAATTTGTTGAGGGTAGCCAAATAGCTGAATAAGTAAGGAGTAGCTTACTCCAGAAACACTCGGGGCTCAGCCTCATCTTCTTTAGACAAGTACACTCCCATTAGAGGGTAAATGAAAATAAATGGTTCAATGGAAATATGCAAAACACTTTGTTTCAATTTTGATCCCAATGGAACTTGTTCCTACATAAGGAATCAAGCTTAAAAGGTCTGACTGTCAGTAAAGCCCTTTTTGCATATATATTCTAATATGATACCCCTCCCCTCAAACTCTCCTAATCTAAACCATTTCTTCTTTAAAGATAATGTTGGTGTCTCCATTTGTTCCAGTGCTAATAAGAAAAAAGTCAACCCAAATTGTTCAAATGAGACTGATCTTGTTCCTTTTAGTAGAGAGTGTTCCTTTTCCACTAATTTCTTTCTTTCTTTTTTGTCATCTCTTGTGGAATTACACGTTTTAGTGCTCTCTCTCGCAAGCATTCTGTGTCTTGCATAATGTCTAAGTAAAGCAGTTATTATGTAAATGTTTGCATATTCTTTTCTCTCTTCTAGACTGATTCATGGAGGGCAGCTGTTAAACGGATTGGCAGGTCCCACTGTGATGAATGCTGCTCCATTTCTCTCCACTACATGGTTTTCTCCAGATGAACGTGCCACTGCAACAGCTATTGCATCCATGCTCAGCTACCTTGGTGCAGCATGTGCTTTTCTTGTGGGACCTTTGGTAGTTCCATCTCCTAATGGAACATCACATCTTCCACTTGCCTCCTCAGAAAGTAGCACGGAGCATATCAAGGACCGCATTGAAGCTGTCTTGTATGCAGGTATGGTGAAACTTCAGTATCTGACGTGCTACTAGTGTGTGATAACTACTACCCTCTAATGGCTGGCCTGGCGATTTTAAAATGGGCTTCTCCAGCAGTTGTCTGTCCTGAGTAGCAGAATCCAGAGGTACAGGAGGAGCTGAATTGAATCCCATGTGACATGCAGAAGTGTTACCCAACTGAGCTGTCTTTCTGAATGTGGACACTAATTCTTTCTAAACACAGCATGTAGTCTAGCAGCTTGTATCTTGTTTTTCTAGGAAAACTGCCTTTAGCTAGAGCTTTGCATTTTGGTGCAGAACATCCAAACCTCGTGGAACTTGAACAGTAAGCCTCTCAACACTCACTCGTGTTGCTGTATCATTAACTGTGGTGGTAGAAATCCACTAATCTTTCAGCATTTGAGTTCTCGTTTGTGGAAAATCAGTCCTCATGTAGGGCGTAACTGTGTAAAAGGTTTTCCAAAGCGACTAATTGATGAGTATTAAAGACCATAACATTGGTATAAAAAAATCTCTTGATTTTAGTTTTTAACCAGAAAGTACATACCTCCCTCCTTCATACACAGGCATAATAGTTATTATGTAGGAGCAATAATTTACTGAATAATACTCATTTATGAGCATTACGGTTATAAAACACTAGCTTTTATTTACCCAGGCTTTTTCTTGCAGTGTTTCTTTAGCAAGCCAGGTGATTTCTCAGGTTCTTCAAGAAACTCATTCTAGTAGTGTTCAGTAGCAAAGCCTTTTCTTTTAAAGATGTGGTAAGTCCTAGCTGAAGGAACTTAGGCTTGATTCTCAGCTAGCATATGCTGGCATAATTCCATTAACTTAAGTGGAGCCTCAGCATAGCATATCAGCTAAGAATTTGGGCATGTATTCTTTGTGGAGTGCAGTCAAGATAGGTTACTGGCTCTTCCTTTTGGTTTAAAAATTTCAAAAAAGTATCTGAAGTTTTAATAGTATCTATATCTATAAGTGTTTGTGTGTGTGCATACACATGCCATACAGTTTATATAAGCATGCATATTGAATCCTGTTGGCTCTTTGCAATGTTCTGTGCCTGTCCATTCTTAATGTGACAGCATTTCTTTTAGGTTAATAATCATTGGAGTTGATTATTCAGTACTGAAGTTGCATTACTCAATGGGTGGCAGACTTTCCCTTTCCCTTTGAGCAACCTCCTTTTTCCTAGACTGCACATACCGAAAGAGCAGGAAAGCAGATTTTTGGCCTGCAGCCTCGTTTAGAGGCAGATCCAACATTGTGTGCCATGGCAGTTCAAAGTGATGGTCAGCGAGAAAGGAATGCAGATGAAAATCTTTGTTCATAGTATCGCAATTCAGCATGTGTTTGGGGAGCAATAGATGAAATGGAAATAAACCTCTAGTGACTAGAGGAGGAGTGTGCAGAGAGTAAGATGCATAACAAAGGCTTGAAATAGAAGCAAAATGGGTTTAGGTTGGACATGAGGAAAAACTTCATCATTTGAATAGTGAGGTAATACAACAGTACAATAGACTATTTAGAGAAGTTGTTGGAAACTTTTTCATTGCAGCTTTTCACGAAGAATTTAGGTAAGCTTTGGTCCGAGATAATGTAAAATCAGCAGTGCCTAGAGCGTCCTGGGAAGAGCAACAGTGGGAAGCCCAGGACAGCCCCACACACCTGTTGCTTAGAGCTCTGGAGAAGACTTCCACAGCCCAGAGCAGGTGGAAATTGGAGAGGACTGTACTCAGCTGCAGGAGAATGAAGCAGAGCTCTACAACTGGCTTAATTACAAAAGAAGATCACAGGAGCTGGGATGAGTTGATGGAAGGGATAGGACTCCTTTTCTGTCATCCTTTTCCTTCAGTGAAGATATGTGATGTCTAAAGGTGCATTTTTGCAGGTTATAGTGCGAAGTGGGGGGATGCAAGTTCTCCCTTGCCACATGGGCCGAGGAAGGATTTTTTTTTTTCCTTTTCTTTTCCTATGGGTGTCAGGGTTCTGGTTTTTTTCCTCTTCCTTAGAAGCATTGGGGGTTGGCTGCAGTCAAGGCTGAGGATTTTGACTAGAGCATGTTAATGATCCCCAAAAACCTAGCAGTTCCTAGTTGAAAGGCTTTGCTCCTATGCTCAGGGTCAGAATAAACACCACCCTTTGCATAAGGAGGGAATTTTACCCCGCAGTCAGACTGACGTGGGATGGAGTTGCCTTCTCACAGGGTGGGGTTCGCTGGGAGGTGACAATGGTGTGGTGGTGTTGCAGCATGCCAGCATGACATGAGGGTGGCCTGTGCAAAGCACCTACGCAGGTGTGAAGGGGGGAGCTCCTGGCTTGTGGGGCTACCATGGTGGGTGGCCAGGAGGAAGTGTCACATGATGCAGTGTGCAGCATGTGCCTGGGCTGCGTGTAGCTGGGGCCACACAAGTTGGACAGCCCTGTGTTAGACGGACATTTGTTTAGAATGCTTCGGATAGGAACGATCCTCCCTTGAGCAAGGGGCTGGGCTAAGTGACACCCTGGGGTCCCTTCTAGCCCTGATTTTCTCTGGCACTATAAAGAGTGCACATATTAAGTAGGTCCTGTGAATTAGAGGACATTGGCTTGAGATTCATAGATTGTAAGGGGCTGGAAGGGACCTCGGAAGGTCATCAGGTCCAGCCCCCTGCACCAAGTAGGAAAAATGACAGTGAGGTGACTGTCCAGTCTTCTCTTAAAGATTTCCAGGGTCAGAAATTGCACCCCCTCTGGAGGGAGCTTATTCCACAGTCCAGGCACCCCAACTGAAGAAGATTTTTTTAATGTTGAGGGAAGTATAATATTTACTCCCTTAAGCAGTTTTGGGTGTCCAGTCACAGCGGAAGTCTTGCTTCTCCTGCCCACATAGACCAACAATCTGTGCATTTCTCTTCTTCCGGTGGGGAGGATTTCCTGAGCATGTTCTTCAGAAAATCGTATGCAGGCTTTTGGTGGCTAAGCTAAGAGATGCATGCATCGAGGCCAATGGCTCGGTGTGCACCAGCTGTTTTTAAAAGGCGCTCCGCATTCATTTTGCCGGACCCACAACTCGGCACGGCTCTAGAGAAGCAATCTGTGTGAAGAATTTAACAGTAGGTAGAATAAATCCTCTGGATTCCTAGGATGGGGAAGATTTTAGAAGAGTATATCCATCATATCAGTGGGTGGTATTGTCACAGGTGCAGAAGTGCTGCATAGCATTTCTCAAATTTCCTGGGAGAAATATGGCATAAGGCAGCTGTAAGTTGTTATTTTCTTCCGCACACTTTTAAACAGGAGCTGGCTTCCTCCTGGTAACTACACCTACTGTGTGGGTGATGTGTCACATGAGGTGAGACTTGCTCCTAAATTTTAGCTCTTTTGTACCACTCCCATCAGTGAAAAGGAGGTGGACCCTGCATGGTGCTGGCCAGCAGAGGGTTGCCCTTTTGATGGGGAAACTCTCAACTGAGAGATGATCTCTGTATTAAATCCCAGCAGAGCACAGGATGCATATGATGTGAGCAGGAGTGGAATGAGATGAGGCCTTCTACCAAACCGGGGAACTGTAACTTGTTCCCTCTTGGATGTGTCGTCCTTCTGGATTGCATTTTCTTGTACCTAGTGGAGGTCAGAATTGAGAGCTAATTACTTCTGGTGTGTAATTAGTTTCTCTATAGCCCTCTACGTCTGCAGATGTCAAACACTTTGCAGAGGTAGTTAGTATTATTCTTCCCATTTAACAGGTGGTGGGGAAACAAAGCAGCCAGGAGCTTGTCGTGGATCACATGGGCAGCTAATAACAGTAAGAGTTGAACCCAAGTCTCCCAGCCCCCTGTTTTTCTGCCAATCCACCAAACTGTCTCACAGCATCTTGCTTGAAAACGCACTGCAAAAAGGGCCAATTTAACTTGTTGCTGGACACCCACCTTAGTCTTAGCTGCCTTCCTGTTTTCTGTTGGGTATAACATTAAATAAATAGCTTCTGAAAATTAGGTGTTGATTTTTAGATCACTGTAATAATACAAGTTGCTAATTTGGGATGAGTGACACGCAAGCTTGTTCTTTTCCCCAAGACTTTGTCTGACAGTGGGTGAGGCCGTGATTATACATAAACCCAGTTTACAGTCTTTCTCTGAACCTTGTTCCATTCCCTCTCCATTTTAATATATTGTAGCTTTTTTGTCTCAAGCAGACTGAATTATCACCGCACCCTCATCACCTGTGCATACCACATTGATTCACAACTAGAACAGTGGGGACCTTATAGAAGAGGATTCGGCTGTATCATTTGAACTGCCTGGAGAAACTGGCATTGCGCTTAGCTCTGAGCAGAGCTGTTTGTTATTATCCTAGCCATCAAATTTAAAATCATTGTATTTATTTGAAAAAACTAAGACTCTTCTCTTACTGTGTAACTGTTCAGGGCAGGATTTTTATGGCATCTAAGATACAAGATATACCCTTTTAAGAGGAGAAGGACTTTGCATCAAGGAGACTTGTACCTCCTGAACGTAAAGCTTTTTCCCTTTCCGATGTTGAGATTACTCATCCAGCAGGGTGCCTACTTTCATGGCTAAACTGGAGACGCCTTTCTACTTTGACGTTTCCAGATCATTATGGCATGGTGCCCAGATTGCTTTCATGAGGCATTTCACATTCACTCTTCAGCAAAAGACATACGGCATCTGTACTCAGCGTAGTATTTCCTACACCTTAGTTTATGTTGGCTGTTCTTGCGCCCTCTCCTTGTTTCAAGTGCTTTGATGGATCTGATCAGCATTTGTTGAAAGAGCTGTCAAGTCAGTCGGTTACTGTTGAAGAAATCTTTTCTCTGAGCCTGCAATTCCTCAGTCCTTACAGGGCATCTCGTATTTTACCTCTTTCCACGACTTTCTTTAATTCCGTTTTGCAGTTAAAAACAAGCTAGTGAACTTGGCCTCCATTTGTATTTAGTCTTTGGAGTCTAATCTAGCAAATAATGGGAGTTACAAAGGTGAGCTATTCCTCTGTTATCAGACCTCATGATGGGGGCAGCCCCCCCGCCCCCCCCCGTCTGCACTCTGACCTGTAAGAAACTCCCCATAGACGTCTGATGGATGGAGATACTAGTGTGGTGCACACAGAGCTAAGCAGGCATGAGGGTCCTTTTGCCCCTTACTAGTAGTGGCTATTTTTGGTTCAGTTCCAAAGTGAGCTCTGCCCCTTTTTATGTATAGGTCGATGCCCACAAAGTAGATTCATTATCATAGGAGGTGCAATGTGAGGAAGATATTGTGGGTTGCAAGGAAACACCACTGGGACTGTTACCAGTAACAGTAAGTAACAAAGGAACCAAATGTAGTAGAGCCATTTGTATCCAGTGCTTCACAACCTACTTCATTCACAGCAAATGGACATGCCTTGTAGCAGTTACCTGTGCTTGCATGTGACTCTCTGCTGGTGCATAAACCCCCGTATTCACAGTCTAGCCCTACAGACTGTCTACTATGCTACTGTACTTTCAGACTAGATATTTTTCAGTGCAAAGAGCTTGAGGTGTAACCCTCAAGTTGCCCCAGGTGAACACCTTTATTAAAACGTTTCTGTGTTTCTAAGAAATGCTAATTTTAAAAAGTCTTTTCTCTTAGTCATTCATGTTCCACATTCTCAGTTCTTACTGATTTTTCTTTTGTTTCTTTTTAAGTCATTTGGTTTTTACTGATTTACACCCATTTTTCAGTTCAGATCCCCTGGCCCATTCCCCACTCATGCCAGCTAACGGGGATTTGAACTGAAAAATCGGTGATTCCAGTAAACCAAAAGCACCGCTGTGCCGGTTACCTGAGGCACAGACTTCCAGCCAGGCGCAGGGGCCGGTGGCTGCGGCCACATGTGGGGGGTGGTGGTGGCGGCCGTGCGGGGGCCAGGGTAGGGTGTCTGGAGGTACAGGACTCCAGGCTCTGACCCTGAGCAGAGTGGGACAGGCTATGGGAACTGCTCCTGGGGTGCACAGATCCAAGCTGCACCCCGGCACCTCTGGCTTTGGCCCTGCGCTGGGAGCTGCGAGCCCCAGCAGTAGCTTGCTCTCATAGATCTGAGGGCATGTACCCCCTGGGAAAAGCTCAGCACAGCCCTGCAGCCCTCCTGGGAATGCTTAACAGTAAGAGCTGCAACCCTGCTCCCTGCACCCACTGACAGCTCACCCCACTTTGCTCCCTGCTGCAGCCCTGGGAACAGCTGACGTGCTGCACCACACTCCTCCCCCTGCCCCTTCCCTAGTCCCAGCCTTACTCCCTTCCTCATTGGCAATTTCTCCCCCCCCCCCGTTAAACCATTTGGGTTTTTTCATTTTTTTTCTTCTCTTTTTCCCAATTTCATCCTGTATTTTGGGTCAAAGGTAAACCCAGAAAAATTCCCAGATTAATTTTTTGTTTTGTTTTTTATAAATAAAAACCAATGATGCGGATCACTAGTTGTGATATGGGGAAGTAATAACATTCTGTAACCAGTGTCCTGACTTTCTCTACACCTTGAATTTACCAAATGACTCCACTGAATTTACCGAATGACTCCATGACTCAAAATTATGCTTTGAAAATGTGATGACCAAGTGGAGTTGCTTTCTTAGCCTCTGGCAAACTGTGCGTCACCTTCTGGGCGTCACTCTAATCCGACAAAATAGCGCATGTCTCATTCTTGGAGCTAGTCATATTCAGCTAAATCCCAAACCACTTCCTTATTCCCCATTCTTTCCTTGGAAGCAGTAATGTACATCAGCATTGAACGTAGTGTTTTCTGAACTCCTGTAGGCAGCACGATCTTGCAGTGTGCAAAAGCAAAAATGTCCATGAACCTTAGGAACCATCATTTTTGATGAGACTGCAGTAGGAAAAGGATACACAATTTAGTTCAAAGGAGGTCATTTTAATGCACCTTGAGGAGAAATCCTGTGTGTTTTTTCGGGGGGGGGGGCAGGGGATTTTGTATAGCAAACTGAAGCTTTTGTTCTGTGGATTTTGGGGGATTTTTTTTTTCCCCACCAATTGGATTGTTCAGATTCTGTGTACTGTCTGCTTTTCATTTCATGAACTATCTTCCCCTTGTTTGGCAGAAGAGATGGCGTAATGCCTTCTCTGTGTTGATGTTCTATTTTTCTTTCTTTTTTAAGGATTTTAGATGGAAGTTAAAGCAATCAACTACCCCAACCCTTCTGAAATGTAATTTGTGGCACTGGTGAAGAGCTGCTTTGTAATAAGTTCACAGCTGCTCTTAAGGTGACACAATCCATGGCTAAAGGTTTTTCTCTGTAGTAACACTCTTGTTTTTTAACAGTGTAGGAAGACAATTGTATTAAAACTAAGCATGGAGGGAGGGAGAGTGCTGTCAAAATGGTAAATACCTGTAACAAATTTAGACTGGGGTAAACTGCCCCCCCTCCCACTCCCCCAAGATGTTTGATCATTAGACTGTTTGATCATACCTCCTTCTAGGTGCTCATTACTTCCCAGGTTTGGTCCAGGTTTCCATAGCAAATTTTTTTCCAAGGTGTAACACTTGCTAGTGAGCCAGCTCAGTAGCTGCAAACAGCTATGTGTCTTTGTTTCTCTCATCTACTTCTATGCTCACTATCCGTGGAGGATAGTGGATCCAATACTTTCCTAACTATGCTTATAGATGTCTTTTACCGTACAATAGATAGTAACGTGCATATCGTGTCACCTTGATTCTACCTTTGTTGAATCCTTTTTTTTTTTTTCTTTTTGCATCTTCATCACCCTGTGCTATGACCACTGTAATTCCTTGCCTCTAGGGTTTCCCCAGGCTCCAGCTGTTTCAGCTTACATACAAACACATCACACATGCCATCTAACGCAGGGAAAGGGACAGCAACCTCAGAGTCCTTTGCTTGGTGCTCATTTGAAGTTACCCTCCTTGCCTTGAAAACCACAAATGGAGTTGCCCTAGCCTTCCTCCCAAACCAGCTGTCTCTGCTCTCCTCTAATTGTTACTCCAGCTGTTTACACAGTCTTCAACCTTAGCTAGGAGCTGCTGAGGAAAAGACTTGTCTGTCTTTGGGAGTGGTCTGTCCATCTCTATCCACCGTGGTGATTTCTTGATCTCTGAAATTTGGTCTGAAAATATTTCCTATTTTTATTTTAGCGATGCATCTTCTTAACTGTGTAATTCTGCTGTTGAACTCTGTAAAACATTGGACACAGTTTGTATGAAAGAGGCTAGACTCCTAGTTCATGTTAAAGTGTGCTTTTAGTGTTAAAATCAGTGCTAACTATTACTGGGTTTTCTCCTTAATTTTCTTTCAGAATTTGGAATGGTCTCTCTGATATTTTCTGCAGCACTAGCCTATTTCCCATCACGCCCCCCATTTCCTCCCAGTGTGGCTGCAGCCAGTCAGCGCCTCAGCTATCGCAGAAGCTTTTGTAGGCTCTTAAGGTAGGTTTTCCTTGGGACATTTTGGGTTTATAGTTGAAAGCAAACTCAACTTTTTTTTCCTAAACCTAAATTCAAACTGAAACATGGGCATTGAAACTTTGCATTGAAAAACTTGCAGTGCTTTTCTTCATCAAATAAATATTGATATTTATAGATGAAAGAGCCCTAAATATTAAAGAAGTGAAGTTATTAAATGTTAACTGTTGTCAGAAATGTCGCAAACCACATATTAAAGTCATTTACTGTCAACATGGCCCGAGTCATCTTGCTAACATGGATCTGTGCAGTGCTTTTATTGCAACATCTGCCACGGGGCAATTAAAGGCGAGAGGCAGTTTTAGTATTGTGAGTAGCCCACTATTAAATTGCTTTCCTCCTTTTTGTCACTTTCAGTCTGCCCACATTGCTGATTGCTTATTATGTCAAAATAACTGTGGGCCCAGTTCTTTAACATTTGGAGGTGTATCGCAGCCCCTGCTGCAGGGGGAGATTTGTAGAAAGAAAATATCCAGATGCTGCTGCTTTTCTCCCACTCTTGTCGGCTTTGTCTGTTTAGGTTGTGAACTTTTCAGCACAGGAGCAATTTCTTCCTATGTGTTCATACAGCTCCTTGCACAGTGGGACTCCCATCTCAGTTGAGGTTTCTTGCTGCTGCTGTAATACAGAGACTAATAGGGGCTTTCATAGATGCACTGCTGTACCCAGGTAAAGTCCAATCGACTCCAGTGCCAGTCTGCACAGGTACAGCAGTCTGCCAGTCACAGGATTGGATTGTGTATATAAAAGCAATTCCTGAAGACTTGGATGAGAGATTGCAAAACCTGAGTAGCTGAACCATTAAAATCATTCGTCTCATACACTACATGTGTTCTATATGTGTTTTTGTAAGTCAACAAAACTATTCTTGTTATAAGGAGAAAGTAATTTTTTTTAATGCATTTTTTTTTTTTTTTTTTTTTTTTTTTTTAAATCGTGTTTCTGCTTTTTGAAAATCAGGTGAAGCTACCAGAAAATATGAGGCAAGGTAATTGCTAAAGCATCTTGAAGAAGGGTTGACAGTGGGGGAGGAGAAGGTGAGAATAGAATTGGTCAGTTAATCCATGGTGTGACCTATTCAAGGTATTAAAAAAAGAAATTCCTATGAGGGCACTTAGCACACTTATTAATGCTGTCTTATGAGCCTCGGCTGCCCTGCAGAGAGACCCTGCCTCGGGGCCAAGTTGTAAAACTGTTACTGTCAAATAAAAACCCAAACAACAACCGACTCTGCAGGTGAAATATAAAATTCCTGTTGACAGTACTCCGTTTGGGAGCCTTGTAACTATAGATTGCTTGTTCAATGTACTGTAAATACTGGGGCCTGGGATACTTGTAAGGTCAGATGGTAAACTTGCAAAAGTGACTTATTGTCCCACAAAAGCTAGGCCAAACCTTTTTTGATTTTTAGATCAAGAAACTTGGTAGTTAAATAGTGAATGTATTTCTGCATTACCACACTGCTGTCAAGAATTGGGATTCTTTATAATGCTGTTAAAGAAAACCTCATGCCCACCTTGTTTTTAGCCCTTGCACATTTTTCCATACAGACCTTCACATAAGGCATACTTTGTCTTCCTACTAAAGTCACCGATCCATCACTTGGATCACTTCTCTTGGGGAGGCTTTGAGCAATAATGCATCAGGGGAGGGCTTTTTTAGAAAAGAAAAGAAAATGTTACCTGCCGTGCTGCAAAACAAATCTGCCATCCAGTTCATTAGACATCTAAACTCTATTGCCCATGTAATCTAGATTTCATAATTCTGGGGACAGGGACTGTTTCTTCTGACCGAGTTGCCCAGGCTGGGGGTGCCCAGTTGATGAGCACTGGAAAATCCTGACTTATGTCACAAGATGAACATGAGCCTGCAATGCGATGCTGCGGCTAATAAAGCGACCAAAACGCTGGCGTGCATCCATAGATGCGTCTCGAGCAAATCCTGGGACGTCATTCTCCCCTTGTACTCAGCCTTGGTGAGGCCGCAGCTGGAGTCCTGCATCCAGTTTTGGAACCCACAATTCAAAGAGGATGTGGAGAAGCTTGAGAGAGTCCAGAGGAGAGCCACGCGCATGATCAGAGGTCAGGAAAACAGATCTTACGATGACAGGCTGAGAGACATGGGACTCTTTAGCCTGGAAAAGTGCAGGCTCAGGGGTGATCTGATGGCCACCTATAAGTTTATCAAGGGTGACCACCAGGATCTGGGGGAACGTTTGTTCACCAGAGCACCCCAAGGGATGACGAGGTCGAACGGTCACAAACTCCTGCAAGACCCGTTTCAGGCTGGACATAAGGAAGAATTTCTTTACTGTCCGAGCCCCCAAGGTCTGGAACAGCCTGCCAGCGGAGGTGGTTCAAGCACCTACATTGAACACCTTCAGGAGTAAATTGGATGCTTATCTTGCTGGGATCCTATGACCCCAGCTGACTTCCTGCCCTTTGGGCAGGGGGCTGGACTCGATGATCTCCCGAGGTCCCTTCCAGCCCTGATGTCTATGAAATCTATGCATGTAGCAGAGGGTGGTAAACCACTTCTAAATTGCCTTGGCATGTTGCTGCTATGCATATCTGTGTTTGAGATCTATGAAAACCGGTGACCTACCTTCACCCATCCTTGAATCAAAGACACTTTCTACATATTGATTTTCTTCGGGTTTTCAGTTTTCTCTCTCCTGAGTGAAAGAGTTTCGGCACAAGTTCAGCATCTTAGTCGGGACCTTTTACCTCTTCTGTTCTGCAGGAACCTATCCACTCCTTGCATCTTCTGTGCTCCACAGATTGTGCGTCTGTGGAGTCCAAGTGAGACTCTGGTCCTTCCTTCATCACCTGATTCCTAACCACCTACCTAGGAGCTAAGGCAGGGCTCTCTGCTCCCTTCTTCTCTAACTTCCTTCTAACAGGGTTATGTTCCTGAGGCCATCTGCCTGGGAGACGAGTATTCACTACGTTCTTTCTCCCAACGAGACAAGTCCCATCTTTGCCGTTCTTACCACAGCTCTCACTAAAGTCTAGGGACTTTCCTGATACAAGGGCTGCTGTCTGATATTACGGGCCCAGGCAGCCATCTCATGGGCAGAACACAGCAGGCCCCCCATGCGTCTGGCCCAGGGGCCCAATGGTCCCGCCCCTCACCGTTGATGGATGCAGAGGCTGCCTGTCATGTGGCCCCACCCCTCGCTGCTGATTAGCAGAAAAGGTGGTCTGCCATGCAGTCCTGCCCCTCTCTGCTGATTAGAGGAGCAGAGGCACACGATGGGCAGCCCTTACAGCCAGTTGAGGCAGGGGAGGGGGGTGGCAGCCATTGTGCTGGCTTCCCCACCCCGGTGAGCCACTGCAATGCTCAATAAGGGTTTTTTGTTGTTGCCCCCCCCATGGATTTCACGGGCATTGCCCAGTTTTTGCAGGCAATGCCAGATTTCATGAAATCACAGATTCGGTAGGTCCCTATCAATGTCTGGCTCAGAAAGATGAGCTGATGTCCATGCTATTGTCCAAACCTAGCATCCCAGCATGAAGTAGGAGACGAGGTCAGTCAGAGTTGTGCTTGTCCCTCCTAACGGGCCTCCTCACCATGTGCCTATACCATATTTAGGCTTTCCATTGCAAAGTAGGCTGTACCCTTCCTTAGTCCCTTGGTTTAGAAATAGAGCATACTAGTTCTAGGGTAGGAACAATTTCCAATCTGTTATCAACAAATAGTTAAATAGCTATTTTTCAAATTAACTATAAGAAAATAATAACAGGTTCAGTCTTTAAAGCGGCTTGAGACACTTGGCCGGTAATGGACAGTTAGTATTTTGGCAAAATGATGTAAGCTATGCTCAAAGTTCATAAAACTAAGGATTTGACACATCGGTATTTCCTTCATGCACTGGAATCTTTTTTGCATGACATCTCCATCCAGTCAAGAGGCCACAGAGTATTCCTGATGCTAAGTAGACATTGTCAAGGTTAGCACCAAAATCTTGATGGACTTTGACAGGGCTCCCTTCTGAACTGTCCTGCCTTATGGATTCTGGTAGTGTGCAATGCAATATATATAAATCTGATTCTTATTCTATCATGAATGTTTTAACAAAAAAAGTTGATGCTGAAGTCCTGTCACGAGAACATCTACATTATAATGGGGAGTAGTGAGGGCTTACCAGTTGATAGTGTGACAGAGGAACACACTTGCTTCCTCTGTAAAATTTTCCAGTGGAGGAACCATATAAAAAAAAAAACAAAAAAACATAAGGCTTGATTGTCAGCTGCAGTTCTCCTTCACAGTCCCTATTTCCAATCCTTCTGCTACTGAAGGCAGAAAGAGGCCCCAAGCACATCTTGAAGTATCTTGAAGGCTGCTGTAACAAATGTAAACAGTTCATGGCAAAAGGGGACAAAATAGCAGCTGAAGTTTGCACTCAAGGGTGTCTCAGGCAAGTCTCCTGCCCCCACTGACCAAGTCCCTGAAGCTGGCAGTGGATAGAGGGGGAAGTATTGGGAACCTGTTTCCCAAAGGAGTGATCTTCCAGGATCTGATTTGTTGCCAAGAGTCTAGCTGACAAATGTACCATGTAAGATGCAATATAACCAGCCTTGAGAACGTGTCTCTTCAATCAAGGAAAAAATCCAGATATGCGGCCTTATACCTGAGGCCTGCGTGCATTTGGCTGATACTATTTTTAAATATTTTTTTTTTTTTTTTTAGTTCAGTCCGTTCGGTATAATGTGTAGTGCTGCTTCATTAGGCCTGTTTAGAGAAACATTTCCCTCCCAACTTTATTCTGCAAGCTTTGGTATGTTAGCCAAATCGCATCAGATTTGAGTAATCCTAGGCAATCTGTCTTTATAGATGCCAATATGGCACATGGTAAACACAGTAGAGACCAAGAATGGTTTTGGTAGGAGACAGGTGAGCTACAATAGAAAATAATGCAAATGCATCGACAGTCTCCAGCCTTGTAAGCAGTGCACAGGCAAACCTAAACACAGGTATTTTTTCTTTGCATTGGGTTATTAAAAAGAAAATTGACGTGAATGACATTTGAAGAAGGTCGTGTTTTGTAATTTGGGTTTGGTGCTCAAGTGTGGGTGAAATAAAACAGGCTCCAGCAGTGGATCATCTCAAGGAGCAAAACAACATAGTGTGAACCCAGGACCATTCAAAGAATGTTATCCCCTTATCCTCAGCCTTATAACAACGTGGACTAACGAATTTGCCCCAGCATGCCATGAATTCATAGATTTCATAGACATTAGGGCTGGAAGGGACCTCGGAAGATTGAGTCCAGCCCCCTGCCCAAAGGGCAGGAAGTCAGCTGGGGTCATAGGATCTCAGCAAGATAAGCATCCAATTTGCTCTTGAAGGTATTCAATGTAGGTGCTTGAACCACCTCCGATGGCAGGCTGTTCCAGACCTTGGGGCTCGGACAGCAAAGAAATTCTTCCTTTTGTCCAGCCTGAAACAGTCTAGCAGAAGTTTATAACAGTTCGATCTTGTCATCCCTTGGGGCGCTGTGGTCAACAAACGTTCCCCCAGATACTGGTGGTCACCCCTGATGAATTTATAGGTGGCCATCAGATCTCCCCTGAGCCTGCGCTTTTCCAGGCTAAAGAGCCCCATGGCTCTTAGCCTGTCATCGTAAGATCTGTTTTCCTGACCTCTGATCATGCGCGTGGCTCTTCTCTGGACTCTGTCAAGCTTCTCCACATCCTTTTTGAATTGTGGAGCCCAAAACTGGACGCAGTACTCCAGCTGCGGCCTCACCAAGGCTGAGTACAAGGGGAGAATGACGTCCCGGAATTTGCTTCAGAAGCATCTATGGATGCAAGCCAGCGTTTTGGTCGTTTTACTAGCTGCAGCATCGCATTGGAGGCTCATGTTCATCTTGTGGTCAATGACGACCCCCGAGTCTCTTTCTTCCGTAGTGCTAGCCAGTGTAGCACTGCCAAGCCTATAAGGATGCTGCAGGTTTTTCCTCCCAAGGTAGAGAGCCTTGCATTTTTCAGTATTAAACACCATCAGGTTCTCGTCTGCCCATTTGCTGAGCCCTGTCCAGGTCCGCCTGGATTGCCCTCTTGTCTTCTGATATGAATGCTTTGCCCTGGAGTTTGAAGTCATCAGCGAACTTGGCCAGTCCACTTCTGACTCTGATGTCCACATCATTAATGAAGATGTTGAACAATATGGGTCAAAGAACAGAGCCTTGGGGGACCCCACTGGTCACAGGGCACCATGACAATTGACTTCCATCAACCGCCACCCTCTGGGTCCGACCATGGATCCCCAGCCAGCGGATCATGGTGGAACCAAGGCCACAATTGGCCAGTTTTGCCAAGAGGTGATCATGGGATACAAGATCAAAGGCTTTTTTGAAGGCAAGATATATGACATCAATCTCTTTTTCCCTTGTCTAGGTGATGGGTCACCTGGTTGTAGAAAGTAGTAAGATTTAGTCAAGCAAGATTTACCCACAACAAACCCGTGCTGGCTATCCCTTAGGATGTTGGCATCGGCCAGTCCATTAAGGATGGCATCTTTTTAATAAACTTTTCTAAGACCTTCCCTGGAATACAAGTCAGGCTGATGGGCCTATAGTTAGCCAGATCCACTTTCCTCCTTTTCTTGAAGATAGGCACCACATGGCCTTTTTCCAGTCTTGGGGAACTACACCAGAGCACCAGGAGTTCTCGAAGATCCGTGCCAGGGGCTGGGCTATGATGCTCACCAGCTCCTTGAGTACCTTGGGATGTAGATTGTCAGGGCCGGCTGACTTGAAGGTATCGATCTTCTCAAGGTGTTCCTTCACAAGGTCAGCATTGATGGAGGGCAGGGGATCTCCCTCACCCGGACCTCCCTGTCCCGTAGTGGGCATGTGCCATCCCATGGGACTGATGAAAGACTGACGCAAAGTACCCATTTAATAGGTTGGCTTTTTCCTGGGCATCAGTTGTTCCATCTGGTTCAACAGGGGTCCAGTGTTGCCCTTGCTTTTCCTCTGGCTCCCCACATATCTGAAAAAGGGCTTTTCTATTGTCCTTGATGCTTGAAGCTAGTTGGAGTTCAGTTGCAGCCTTGACTTTCCTGGTTTGCTCCCTGCAGGACCGCACCACTGTAGAATATTCCTCCTTGGAGGTGAGTCCCATCCTTTTGTAGGCCTTTCTTTTTAGCCTCAGGAGGTCTGCAAGGTCCCTGGAGAGCCAGGGGGGCTGTTGTGCCCTCTTGCTGCCTTTCCTCCAAGATGAAATAGACTTACTTGTGCATTGAGGATTGCTCCCTTGAGGAGCAGCCACTCTTCCTGAACTCCCCTCCGCCTGGGGTTGTGGTCCCTTAAGGCCTCACTGAGAAGCCTCCTGAACTTGTCAAAGTCAGCTTTCCTAAAATCAAGGACTCCAGTGTTGCTGACTTACTTGCCAGCTTTATGGCAGATGGTGAAGGTGATCAGCTCATGGTTGCTGTCAGTCAGCTTCCCATCAATCACTAGGTCACTGATTTAAGTCATCCCCAGTAGCCAGTACCAGGTTGAGCAGCGCTTTACCTCTCGTTGGCCTGTAGACTTCTTGAGTCAGGTAGAGGTCATCCACGCACAATAGGAAGCTTTGCGACTGCTTGGATTTTGCTGAGTGATCCTCCCATGAGATGTCTGGGTAGTTGAAGTCCCCCATGACAACCATGGTCCTCGAGCATGTGGCCTCAGCCAGTTCCCGGGCAAACTCCTGGTCAAGCTCTTGACTTTGGATGGGAGGTCTGTAGTAGACTCCCACCGTTGTTCCCTGTGCCATGTTCCCCATGGATTTTAACCCAGAGGGTCTCTAGCTGTCCATGCCAGTCGCCAACATCAGCTTGCAGGGATGTGTAGCTTTCCTTAAGATGGAGAGCTACACCCCCGCCCCTTTTACCTGATCCCTCCTGTACAGGGTATAGCCCTCTATACCCATGGTCCAGCCATGGGTGGAGTCCAACCAGGTTTCCGCCTATGATATCATAATTATTTGCACTGAGCAGGAGGACAAGCTCCTCCTGCTTATTCCCAAGTTCCTGGCATTTGTGTACAGGCAGGCAGGTGTCCCCTTGGGGGCTCTTGCCTTGCCCACAGATTGTGCCAGGGCTGGGGCAGGGGTGGGCTCCCTTAAGTGCCTTGGCCTGCTGGCTTTGCAAGGGTTGCTCAGCGGGCCAACAGTGGTGGTGGTCCCCCCATTCCCCAGCGGGTTTAGTTTAAAGCCCGGTGGAGCAGGTCAGCCAGCCTGGCTGAGAAGAGCCTCCTCCCCAGGGGAGAGAGGTGGAGGCCATCTCTTCCCAGCAGCTCGCTGTCTCTTGCCAAAAAGCGGGCTGTGGTCATGGAACCAAAGCCTTCCGGATGACACTGGCTCCGCAGTCTTTGGTTAACTATGTGGATGCTCCTCTCCCTCCTCAGCCCATAGCCCGAGACTGGGAGGATCAACGAGAACACCACCTGTGCCCCCAGACCCTTTAGCCCTGCTCCTAAATCCCTGTAGTGCCTCATGACCCAGCTGGGAGCACTCTGTGGCATGTCTTTGGTGCCCACATGGATGAGGAGCATGGGATAGTGGTCTGTGGGCTGGAGGAGCTTGGGGATCTTCTCCGCAGTGTCTCGGATATGGGCCCCTGGGAAGCAGCAGACGGGCTAACGGGTTGGGCTGGCAGATTGCCCCCTCAGGATGGAGTCTCTCGCAACAAACACTTACGTTTTGTCTTGGGCAGAGCAGAGGCGGTAGCTGCAATTGAGCCCGTGTTGCCTGCGGGAGCTGGCAACTCCACAGGCTCTGCTGGAGCAGCAAGAGGTGTGTGCTTGTTGCTAAACTCCGGCGGGGCAGGGGCCTTGGTCCAGCAGGCCTTAGGGCCCTTGACCACCTTGGTCCATGCCCCTGACTGGACAGAGTGGGAGGCCCCGGAGTCCTCCCTTGTCCTTGAGGGACACCATGATCTACCCTCTGTCTCCTGGGGCAGAAGGGCCTGACAGTAGGAGTCGACCTCCTGCTCACAGTCCCTGATAGCACGCAGTCTCTGGACTGTGGCCTGGAGCTCCTCCAGCTGGCGCGCCAGAGACCCCAAAATGGAGCAGACCCCATATGGGGAGGAAGCCATGCTCCCTGGCCCCAGAGCCTGGAAAAGGGACGGGCAGCCCCCACAGCCGAGAACAGGGCCACCGTCTGAGTGGAGCCTGGGACCACGGGCTCCGTCTGGGTGGCTGGTGCTGGGGGGTGGGGGGCCGGTCTCTGAGTTAGTCTTAATCAAACTCAATTTTGTGGAACTTGCTGTGAGGGAGGCACATCTTGTGCTGACAAACACCCCATGGGGTAACCACTTTAGACAAAATCTTAAAAGTGATCACGTAATTGGAACGTCATCTACATCTCCTTATTTTAGAAATACCTGTGTTTTATCTACAATACATTTTCTATCTTTATTCCAAAACTAATACCTCTGAGCAGAGGCTTTTGCATTTGCTTTCTGATACAGTAATGTTGTTTCTGTAGGTGGTTGTTTTAGGATGCATCTGTCAAGTCCTGTTTACTTTGATAGGGCAAAGATGATGGCACAGCTTTGACTGCATCACCTTCATCGAACAGTGAAGGTGAATCTTTTAAACTGGAAAAACACTGAATCTTTAGAGCAGATTCTTAGCCTTGTGTCTTTTTTTTATTTGTATGAACTGCCAATATTTTCCTCTTATGGCATCCCCAGTCCTTTTCCATCCTCTTCCTCTTATCCCAAAGAGAGACAGGAGGATATTAGGAACTCATTAGTTCAATAATTTGTGGAGACTCATCTGGAGTATGTGGCATCTGAATCGAGGCCTGTATCACTAGCGACCTACTGAAATTTCATGGAAACTGCAAAAACCAGTATTGCATGCAAAATTGGGCAATACCTGGAAAAGCCACAAGGGGTGGGGGAGAACCTTACTGAAAATTAAAATGCTGGCTCTCCAGAGGGGAGGGGGCTGCTTGCATGAAGGGGGGCCTCCGATGGCTGCTTGCCAATTGCAAGGGGCAGGGATACATGACAGACAGCCCTTAGAGCCAATCAGTGGCGGGGCCACCAGTGCTCTTGGCCAATCAGATGTGTGTTGGGGGAGAGGTACATTGTGATCAGTCTGCAAAAATGCCTGCCAGCCCTGAGCCTGCAAAATCGAATGGCCACCTCCTCCAGCTGGGTAGACCCCTATGTATCGCCCCTTCCATTGATGGTCATGGTCTCCCCTTGGGGCAATGGTTGTGTTAGGTTTGTATGTAGCTGAGTCTCTTGCCCGCTGCTTCAGCTTTTTTTTGGTCTTCATCTAACCTAATGTTTTATGGAAATAGCATTGCCTTCAATATGAGAGTAGAGAGTGGTTGTTAGCCATGTTAGTCTTATCGCAGTAGCCAGTCTCTTTTGAGGTTATCGTGAATTCTGCTTGTAATTGCACTCAGCCAGCTTTCAGGAGAGTATTGTGGATAACTACAACTCCACCTCACTTGCTGTATTAGAGTAAGTCAAACTTTTTGTTATACACAAGAAAACTTTGAAAAGGTTTTGTTCCCATATGGCCCACTAGGGGTTAATTTGCAACCCCTGGGGTCTAACCCAAATGTTGCTCTCCCCATCTTCCAATGGGGCAGCAGAGCATGGAGTCCCAAGGGTCTGTGCACCAATGGAGGGGGTGAGGGACACATGCCACTCGTGCAGCCCACACAGCATGGCACACGTCTCGAGCAGCCCCCAGCCATGTCAGAATTGATCAAACTTTATAGTAATTTTTTTAATGACCTGGTCTATGATTCTACTGCAGAAGAGGGGAACACGAAGGTTCAAGAAACAGGATTTCCAGTAACAAGATAGATTCCAAATTTATTGGCAGGAGGAAAGAGACTGTAGTGCTGGGTGCAAGGATCCCTGCTCTCTGGTTCTGTTTTGGCCACAAAGTCACTGTGGGTATTGTTTTCAAATAGAAGTTCTTACTTAAGTTGTGCCACTGCCTTACTTTTGAATACAGTGCAGTTAGCAAGTTTATAATAAATCTTCACATGGAAAATAGTTAGCTGTGAATACAAAACTGTTTTTTCCCAAACAGCCATTGCGTTCAACTTCCTTTTACATGTGGCTGTTTTTTGAGAACGCAGAATCCTGTTTTGAAAGCATGGCCTCTAATTGCCTAATGCTTGCTTTTTTCCAGTGGTAAAATGAATATAAAAATACTTGCTTAGTTCACAGTAATTTTGCAAGATTCTTTACATGGGGGAAAATCCCACTTTAATTTTAAGTTATTTACATTCTGAATAGCTGGTTCATGCAGTCCTTTCCTTTCAGTTTATTGCGGGGGGGTGGTTTCTGGTTCCAGTGCACACAATGTTTTTAATTGTTTTATGTATGTTAAATCCAAAATAAAAATTGAGAAAAATAAACTTGTGTATAGTCCAGATGGCATTTTGATAAGGCAGGGAGAGAAGTCACTATTTCTCACCAAAATTAAACAGCAGAGTAAGTCAGAGAGTATGAATCTCTGGATTAATGCCTGAAATATGCTTCTGTCACTCTGAACTAATGCCCATTATTTCTAATACAGATTAACACTAAATAGGTTGTCAGCGTAATAAGCTGTGCATATCACAAACTCGATGCAATTTCTCATGAAGATGAGGAAATTGATACTAGTATGTTCCCGAAATCAAGATGTCATTGCAGCATACATACTGAAGGGGTTTTTCCTTTAATAGCATGGTGTCAGGAGTAACATCTCAGCCTTTGGAATGTCAGTGAAATAGCCAAATACCTTATTTATTTTTTCTGGCTCACTCGCTCTTCAGATTTCTGCTTCTTAATGGACAGAATACAGAGTCTAAAATACAGTTTACTCTTGAAGTTAATCTCCGAGCAATTTCTAAAGTAAGCAGCAGCTAATTGCATACATTGTATCTTCACAGCAATTTCCGTTTCTTGATGATTGCCTTAGCCTATGCTATACCATTAGGCGTGTTCTCTGGCTGGTCTGGCGTTCTGGACTTGATATTAACACCAGTTCACGTCAGTCAAGTAAGTACTTTCCTGCTCATATGCATCAGATGTTTTGTAATTGTCTGTATTATACTTGGTGCATAAATTAATGGTCAGATAAACTAACTTAATCCTTTGCCCAGTTTGTAAGTACGATAAGTGTAAATCACTCTGCTGCTGAAATGTTAAATGAAGTATACCTATTGCTTATGACATACCAAATACTGTTGGCTCCTCCTCCTTACTCTTCCCTGGCACTTAATAACACTTTTTTGTTCAGAGTTGAATGCACCTGTTGACATTAATGAAGAGGCAAATAAATAAAAGGAAAGTAGTATTGGCTGCTGCTTTTTTAGGAGAGAAGAGAAGGAAAAAAATCAATGTTTGCAAAATGGAAAGGTCAAAGTCAGTAGGGGAAGAGATTTTTTATTTTTAAGCTTTTAATAGAGTATTAGAAAAATCCAGAGGATATTTCCCAGCAGATGCCAACATAAAGAGAGGTTACATCCAGGGCATAGATGATTTGACCATGTCCTTTTTTAGATTGTATTCCCTCTGGCCATTTTAAACAAGGTTTTGCCCATTAGATTTTTTTTGCTAACATTTTGCAGTCATTCTCCCCCACCCACCCCTGACCTTCCAGGCAGTACCTCATTTTAGCTTTAACATTTTATTTTTTATTTCCCTATACTCTTCCTCATTAGGTGGATGCAGGCTGGATTGGCTTTTGGTCTATAGTTGGAGGCTGTGTGGTTGGCGTAGCAATGGCAAGGTAGGAATAAATTACCTTTCATTTTTTTCACCTGCAATGCTTATTTAGTTCATACCTTTTAAAACCCTGTGCTTATATCCTCTCATCTGTGAAATATCTGCAATGGCAAATGTGCATCTCCAGGTTTATGATAGGGTGTTTCTTCTCATACAGTGATTGTGTGTGTTTTCTTATGACTGGTCTTCAGAGGTTAGAAAATCTATCTGCCTGCTCATCAAATTGAGCAAGTCAAACAATCATGTCAGACAAGCGCTTTCGTATCTATTCCTTCTAGAGGTAGTTTGGGCAGATAAAACTGCCTGGTATTGGAAAGACCTAGCTGAGCATCCCTGCAAAGTACTAAAGAATATCGGTCGTCTTTAGCCAGCACTTACTAAACATTGTAGTCCATCAAGGGCCTAAAAGAGGCTTGGAACAGAGCACAGGGTAGCGTTTACAGGGCTCACTGCTTTGTAGTGTAGTGACAATCTATGGTCTGGGGGTTGGACCTGGCCCAACGTATCTCGGAGGGAATCCTCAGCATGTTCCAGCCTCAGCTGCAGAGGAGGCAGCCCCATGGTCCCACCACCTGTCATATTTTTTTTTCCTACATTGTCGCAGCTGAGGAGTCATCCCCTGGATCCTAGTCACTGCCTTTCTCCAGCTATTCCCCTTGAAGCATCTACAAGTTTATAATATATCTCTGGGGAAGGTTGCGGGGATGCACATGGGGCTGCAGCCTGCAGCAGAAGATGCTAGGGTGTAAGCCGTGGCCCACATTGACAAAAAAGGTTGCCGACCCCGGTGTAGAAAGTGAAATAAGCTGGTTAGGGTATGCAGCTCGTTAGAGCTAACTCCATGCTATATGGCACTGTGCAATCCATGTATATGTGTGTGTATGTACGTGGGAAGCTCCCCAGCCTCCCCTCTGATCGCTGCGGGTGATACTGTGACCCTCCTCAGCAGACTTTTTAAGCAGATGTAGATATGGGAATCAAAAAAATGAGGACTGGACTCTCTCCCAAAGCTAAAGCTGCTGGTCCTTCTCTGTCCAGGTTCCTCAAAACAACAAAACCAAACCCACCCTCATTAGGCAATTAAGAATTGAGTTCATAACTTTGAGTTGATATAACATCCTGCCTGCCTGCCTGCCTGCTGCCTTATCTCCACGCACATTATCTTCATTTCTGAATGTCGTAGCACCATCCTGTTTTCTTTATATTCACCTTTCTGAGCCTAATTATGCTACGAGTGTGGCACTGGTTTTAGGGTGTTGGCACTTGAAGCTCTAAGACAGAGGGGTAGGTGGGTGCGTAGATGGTTACACTTGTCATCAAAAAGTGTGTGTAAATTCTATATATTACACATGCATGTGCACACACACAGAGTACACCAACAACACACACCACTACATAAATAACAGTTAGGCTCCGGAGCGGTGAGAGACGCGCGGGTGAAGCCCGCCGAGCCACCTGCCGACCCCCAGCACAGCCGGAGGTAAGCGGGCTCATGGTGGGAAGGGGTTAACTTCTCACTCCCTGGGAGGAGGCCGCTGCCTGGTGCCGGCTGGGTCAAGCCCCCGCCCAGGCCCCTACTTGGCCCAGCCCCCCAGGGAGCCCCGCGAACAGGCTGTGTAAACAGGCACTCGAGTTAGCGTGGAGTTCGCGCAGGAGAGGGCGCGGGAGGGCACGAGACCCTGCCTGCGACCCCCCCCCCCCCCCAGAGTAGTCAGCCCCAGCCATAGCCAGCCTACCAGAGGCATGACACAGATGGGCACGCACCACACCCCAAGGGTCCCCTCGGGCTGTGCGGCCCCCCCATTGGGCACCTCAGAGACGACCACCCAGACGGAGGCCACGGTCCCGGGCTCCACGCAGACGGAGCCCCTGGTTCTTGGCTGAGGGGGCTGCCTGTCCCTTTTTCAGGCTCTGGGGCCCGGGAGCATGGCCACCTCCCCTTGCGGGGTCTGCTCCCTACTGGGGTCTCTGGCGCGCCAGCTGGAGGAGCTCCAGGCCACAGTCCAGAGACTGCGTGCCATCAGGGACTGCGAGCAGGAGATCAACTCCTACTGCCAGGCCCTTCTCCCCCGGGAGCCGCAGGGGAGAGCACCGTCTCCCTCCACGACTAAGGAGGACTCTGGGACCTCCTGCTCTGCCCAGTCAGGGGCATGGACCAAGGTGGTCAAGGGCCCCAAGGCCCGCCGCACCAAGGCCCCTCCCTCGCCGGAGCTTAGCAACAGGTTCGCACCTCTTGCAGCCCCAGCAGAGCCCACGCAGTCGCCGGCTCCCGCAGGCAGCCCAGGCTCAACCGCAGCTACTGGCCCGGCTCTCCCCAAGACAAAACGAAAGGTGTTTGTTGTGGGAGAGTCCATCCTGTGGGGCACTGAGGGGGCAATCTGCCGCCCCGACCCCTTAGCTCGGGAAGTCTGCTGCTTCCCAGGGGCCCGCATCCGAGACATTGCGGAGAGGATCCCGCAGCTCCTCCAGCCCACAGACCACTACCCCATGCTCCTTATTCACGTGGGCACCAATGACACGGCTCGGAGCACCCCCAGCCAGGTCATGAGGCGCTACAGGGAGTTGGGAGCGGAGCTTAGGGGTCTGGGAGCTCAGGTGGTGTTTTCGTCAATCCTCCCAGTCTCGGGCTATGGGCTGAGGAGGGAGAGGAGGATCCACGCAGTGAACCAAAGACTGCGGAGCTGGTGTCATCCGGAAGGCTTTGGCTTCCATGACCACAGCCCGCTCTTTGGCGAGAGAGGCAGCGAGCTGCTGGGAAGAGACGGCCTCCACCTCTCTCCCCTGGGGAGGAGGCTCTTCTCAGCCAGGCTGGCTGACCTGCTCCACCGGGCGTTAAACTAAACCCGCTGGGGGATGGGGGGACGACTGCCACTGCTGGCCCGCTGAGCGACCCTTGCAAAGCCAGCAGACCAAGGCACTTAAGGGAGCCCACCCCTTCCCCAGCCCTGGCACAATCTGTGGGCAAGGCAAGAGCCCCCAGGGGCACACTTGCCTGCCTGTACACTAATGCCAGGAGCCTGGGCAACAAGCAGGAGGAGCTTGTCCTCCTGCTCAGTGCAAAGAATTATGACGTCATTGGGATAACGGAGACCTGGTGGGACTCCACCCATGACTGGACCATGGGTATAGATGGCTATACCCTGTACAGGAGGGATCGTGTTGACAAAAGGGGCGGGGATGTAGCTCTCTATGTGAAGGAAAGCTACATGTCCCTGCAAGCTGATGTTGGCGACCGGCATGGACAGCTAGAGACCCTCTGGGTAAAAATTCGTGGGAAAAACGGCACGGGACACACAACGGTGGGAGTCTACTACAGACCTCCCACTCAAAGTCCTGAGCTTGACCAGGAGTTCGCCCGGGAACTGACTGAGGCTGCTTGCTCCAGGACCTTGGTTGTCATGGGTGACTTCAATTACCTGGACATCTCCTGGGAGGATCACTCAGCAAAATCCAAGCGGTCGCAAAGCTTTCTCTTGTGCGTGGATGACCTCTACCTGACTCAAGAAGTCTATGGGCCAACGAGAGGCAAAGCGCTGCTTGACCTGGTACTGGCTACGGGGGACGACCTAATCGGCGACCTAGTGATCGATGGGAAGCTGGGTGACAGCGACCACGAGCTGATCACCTTCACCATCCGCCGTAAAGCTGGCAAGTCAGTCAGCAACACAGAAGTCCTTGACTTCAGAAAAGCTGACTTTGACAAGCTCAAGAGGCTAGTCCCCAGGGAGTGACCCCAGGGAGATGGGAGTTCAAGAAGAGTGGTTGCTTCTCAAGGAAGTGATCCTCAATGCACAAGCTAAATCTATTCCAACACGGAGGAAAGAAGGCACAGCAGCCCCCCTGGCTCTCCAGAGACCTAGTGGACCTACTGTGGCTAAAAAGGAAAGCCTACGAAGGATGGAGGACGGGATTCACCTCCAAGGAGGATTACTCCGCGCTGGTCCGGTCCTGCAGGGAGCAAACCAGGAAAGCCAAGGCTGCAACTGAACTCCAGCTAGCTTCAGGCATCAAGGCCAACAAAAAGTCCTTTTTCAGATATGTGGGGAGCCGGAGGAAAAGCAAGGGCAATGTTGGACCCCTGCTAAACCAGATGGGGCAACTGACAACTGACGCCCAGGAAAAAGCCAACCTATGAAATAGGTACTTTGCGTCAGTCTTTCATCAGTCACACAGGATGCCCATTCCTGCTATGGGACAGGGAGATCCGGGTGAGGGGGATCCCCTACCCTCCATAAATGCTGACCTCATGAAGGAACACCTTGAGAAGCTGGATACCTTCAAGTCAGCCGGCCCTGACAATCTGCACCCCAGGGTACACAAGGAGCTGGCGAGCGTCATAGCCCACCCCCTGGCACGGATCTTTGAAAACTCCTGGTGCTCTGGTGTAGTGCCCGAAGACTGGAAGGCGGCCAATGTGGTGCCGATCTTCAGGAAAGGGAGGAGAGTGGATCCAGCTAACTACAGGCCCATTAGCCTGACTTCTATCCTGGGGAAGATCCTAGAAAAGTTTATTAAGGAGGCCATCCTTGAGGGACTGACCCAGGCTAACATCCTAAGGGACAGCCAGCACGGGTTTGTTGCGGGTAGGTCTTGTTTGACCAATCTCATTTCCTTCTATGACCAGGTGACCTATTACCTGGACAAGGGAGAAGAGATTGATGTCATATATCTTGACTTCAAAAAAGCTTTTGATCTGGTATCCCATGATCACCTCTTGGCCAAACTGCCCAGTTGTGGCCTTGGCTCCACCACGATCCGCTGGCTGGGAAACTGGCTCTGTGGTCGGACCCAGAGGGTTGTAATAGATGGCAGTCACTCATCGTGGTGCCGTGTGACCAGTGGGGTCCCTCAAGGCTCTGTCCTTGGACCCATCCTGTTCAACATCTTCATTAACGATGTGGACATTGGAGTCAGGAGTGGACTGGCCAAGTTCGCCGATGACACCAAACTTTGGGGCAAAGCATCCACGCCAGAAGATAGGCGGGTGATCCAGGCTGACCTGGACAAGCTCAGCAAATGGGCGGATGAGAACCTGCTGGTGTTTTAACACCGAAAAATGCAAGGTTCTCCACCTTGGGAGGAAAAACCTGCAGCATCCTTATAGGCTCGGCAGTGCTACGTTGGTTAGCACTACAGAAAAAAGAGACTTGGGGGTCATCATTGCCCACAAGATGAACATGAGCCTCCAATGCGATGCTGCGGCTAGTAAAGCGACCAAAATGCTGGCGTGCATCCATAGATGCTTCTCGAGCAAATCCCGGGACATCATTCTCCCCTTGTACTCGGCCTTGGTGAGGCCGCAGCTGGAGTACTGCGTCCAGTTTTGGGCTCCACAATTCAAAAAGGATGTGGAGAAGCTTGAGAGAGTCCAGAGGAGAGCCACGCGCGTGATCAGAGGTCAGGAAAACAGATCTTACGATGACAGGCTGAGAGCCATGGGGCTCTTTAGCCTGGAAAAGCGTAGGCTCAGGGGTGATCTGATGGCCACCTATAAGTTTATCAGGGGTGACCACCAGGGTCTGGGGGAACGTCTGTTCTACCAGAGCGCCCCAAGGGATGATGAGGTCGAACGGTCACAAACTCCTGCAAGACCGTTTCAGGCTGGACATAAGGGAGAATTTCTTTACTGTCCGAGCCCCCAAGGTCTGGAACAGTCTGCCATCAGAGGTGGTTCAAGCACCTACACTGAACACCTTCAAGAGTAAATTGGATGCTTGTCTTGCTGGGATCCTCTGACCCCAGCTGACTTCCTGCCCTTTGGGCAGGGGGCTGGACTCGATGATCTCCCGAGGTCCCTTCCAGCCCTAATGTCTATGAAATCTATATGGGGTTTCCCTTCCTGACACCTCTCATTGCACATGGTGACAAGCATGAAGGCAAAGGAAAGCCCTCCACAGTCATGCAAAAGAGTGAGAGTTGGGCCCCCCCCGGTCCAACATCCTGATATCTGTTTGCTGAAGGACTAAGTCTACTGCAGCAGGGCCATGGGACATCAGAGGGGAAGGAGGCTGCACACCACATGGGTCATAGGCCCTGTGCCCCTTCTGCATGAGCCCTCTGCTGCCACTGTCACAAGACCCCCTCCTACCCCACCTCTGCCATGTGAGCAGTGCAGTCCACCTTGCTGCCGTCACCACCCAGGTGATTCGCCCCCTGCGACCTCTGCATCTAGCCCTTCTCCCTGCTGGTGCTGTCACACAGGTGGCAAGCTCACCAGGCCTGCCATAACGCTGTTGTGCCTCAGCGACCCCAGCCACCACCACTGCTGTAGCCAGAGCACCTTGGGCAGATGCAGCTGGACAGCAGCCCAGAAGCAGCACACTGACCACTCACAGGCGGCATCCAGCCGGGGGGCTGCCAGTTAAACAGCCTTGTACTATATCAGGACTTGTGCCCCAGAGGCATATACCTGCAAAGGGACCTATCTTTGGATAGCTTTGCCTGTGAAGGTTTTACCCATAAGACTTGCATGTACTGTAGGCCTTCTGGTGTACTAAATGCATTGGTGATGAACAAGCTGCTTGCAGAACAGTTGTATGCTGGACTTAGGTGCAGCTGCGTTCTTCTTCTGGAGGACTAGCCTGTGCCACTGCATCGAATACATCTCTACGCTAGAGGGGAGCACCCTTCCTTGCTTTCATTTTCTCTAGCAAGAATTTGCTGACTCAGTCCCATAATGCACATACCTACTGTTGTGATGGATTAATTTATTTAATATATAGCTTGGTGGTAGTTTCAGAAAATGCTGAACATCTCTGTAACTGCTACAGAATTGATTTCAACCCCTATATCAAGGCCAGTATTCTGGAGAGTTCAAAGCTTGCTTTTGAGTAAATTAAAAAAATGCTAATAGTCTGTCTCCCAATATGTCTTTCCACCTCAGACAATATTTAGTTCAGACTATAGGGGTTTGCACACACAAAAATGGGGGAGGGGACGATTTGTCACTCCTGATGGATTACTCCCTTCTTGGGCCTATTCAGCAGTTATCTGTGTAGGGTTGAATCAATGACGACTCTGACTGTAATCTGCTGAAAGTTGTAATTAGGAAAATTAGGTAATGATTCTTGTCAAGTGTGACAGGCTGATGTATTTCAATGTCAGGACTGCGACTTACCAAGCAAGCAGCTATGTCTCTTCACAGCTTCTGCACATCAGAGTTGTTTTCTTCTACTAGCTCTTCATTTGCAAAGCTGAAAATGTTAGTTCAGGCATTTATAGCATTGTTTTACTTCTCCCCATGCCCTTGCACTGTAAAGTCTAGAGATGTCTGTGCCCCACTGTGAACAGGATCTGATTTCAACAACAGCCGTCCTTTTTGGTAGGGGTGCTGGAAGTTAAGCTTCATCCCTTTGCCCCCAGGCACGCCCTGGGGCGCTGGAAGGGAAGTAGGGGAGCTAGAGCCCATATACCACATGGAGCCCAGGTACCCAGGTTGCTGCTACAGGAAGTGTCGCCTCTAAAGAGCCAAGTTAACCCTTCCGTGGCCCTGCAACCACCAGTTTTATATGGCAGCGAGGACCCAAAGCCTTGAATTTGGCAGTGGCTGCAGGGCCAAGTTAACCTTTCTGTGCTCTCTGCCCTTGGCACCTACTCTTACTGCTCACCTAGGGCTGTCCTGATCTAAGTATTTAACTACATATAAAGAACGTGATTTTTCAAACCCATTTTCAGTTTTTGATGACACAAGTGTAAGCATCTAGCAATCAGATGTCTGTTTTGGTAGTATTTTGCTAGCTTTCTGCTCTGGATATTAACATATCCAGTTAAAAGGAGGATCCAGATTTGTTGCCTTTTCTATGGCATGCGAGGAGTTTTCTTCTGCAAGGATTATACATATTTCTTCTCTCCTCTCCCACACATCTCTGAACTTAGCTAGGTCTGGTTAATTTGCGTGATGCATTTTTCTGATTGAAAAGCCTGGGATATTTTGGGCAGTTGGCAGGTGTTGTACCCTTTGCTGGCAGCTGTAGAATGAGCTTGGTTTGAAGACAAGCAGCTTCAAAGAGTGACATTCACATTATCGCACTGAAACATAAATCTGTTTCTTTTCCCCCAGAATTTTTCTTGTCATGTTTACTAATGATCACAGATATTTCTGGGTTTTGTCCTTCACAGCCCTGTGTTTCCTTCTGCTTTTATCCTGCAGCAAAGTCCAGATGCTGAAATTTTGTGACATGGTGATAATTTCCTTAGCAATGGATGGTGTTGTCAGCAACATAGGTTTATGACTTAAGGGCAGGATCCAGCCCAGGGGTGGATTCACCAGGTCAGAAGAGACTATATTGCAAGCATGAGGCACAGTGATGTGTCTTCACTTCATTACAAGCAGATATACTGTCGTGCACAATCTACCTAGAATACGTGCAGACACCTACGTGAAGTGCTAAATGATGGTGATACGCAGTGATATCACTAGGTGCTATGGTGACCAGTGCAACTCTGTGGTTGCAAAAGGACAGTGCTGCTGGGACTTAAGCCCCCCTTTTTTTTCCCCAGCCATTGGACTAAGATCATTTGCAGGCATTTGAGGTGGCCATCCTGAGTTTCCCACAAAGGCTAACACTTGCATCATTGTTAGTTTTTTGTTGTTGCTTCTGCTGCTGGTTTTTAAATTGAAAAGTTCAGTGAAAGTTGCTCTTTGTATTTGTCCCTTCCTCTAGCTTCAGCTCTAAGCAAAAATTGGATAGGTCCTTGGAGCCTGCTGTTGCTGTTCAGACTAAAAGCAGCATTCCTTTCGACTGTAAAAATGAGGCAGTTGCAGAGAAGTTCAGTATTTTCTCCACTTTATCTCTCTCCTCCCTCCTCCAAGTAGGATATTTGCCTCCCTGGCTTTATTAAGCAAAAGCCATAACTGCTCTTGACTGACTAAGCAGGGAGGCATTACTATTATAGGCAGCAGAAGAAGCCTCAGACTTTAGAGACTAAAAAGCCTCTGTGAAACACAAGCAGTTCACATTTTGTGGTGCTGTAGCTAAGTCTAAGTGGTACATAATTATTGCTTACTGGGCACATATGCTGAACAAAAAAATGGCACAAAACAATGTGACTTTCACGATTTAAAGTCAGGATTTGGATTACTGTCATCTTGCACACTTCAAATCCAGCAATACCAGCTAAACCTTCCCCGTTGGGGATAAGTGCTTTTATTTGATTTGAGAACAGCTCGTACACTTTCACTATACATGTATATTTGTGTTTTATATATCTATAAAATTGACTTTAACTCTCCCAGTTATTGACTGTTAAATTCAGTGTGGAATTAAAGCGGAGCAAGGGGCAAAATAAGAGGGAAGAGATGATTTTTTTTTTTTTTTTTAAGATCCATCATCCTAAATTTCATGCTGGATCAAATTGTTAAGCTCTACTGGAAAGCTAGAATTCCCACTTTTCAAATTGTATATACCATTATCTTTTATATTGGGTTGACCACATAGTATTGGATCTTAAAAAGGTCAATGACTTCTTTCTAGAAGGTTAAGATAAAGTTTAATGACAGGCTAGGATGTTTTCATCTGGGCCACTCTGTCCCAGTCCAAAAGGAAGGAGTATGAGCTGCGAGGGAGATGATATTCTTTAGATATAACTTGAATAATAGCAAACAGGGGACTGCAGAAAACTTCTGGCAAATTAAATTTCATCTCTATCTTTCCCCGCTTCCAACCTCCCCCTGGCCCCCAATACTTTTTTTCCTGTTTGCACCGGTGTTGAAATCCCTTTTGAAAAGAGCAGTTACACTGGTAATTGCATCATATGATCACACTAAAAGCAGCATTCCTTTCGACAGTAAAAATGAGGCAGTTGCAGAGAAGTTCAAAATTTTTTCCACTTTTTATCTTGGATTGCTTGACCAATCTCATTTCCTTCTACAACCAGGTGACCTATCACCTGGACAAGGGAGAAGAGATTGATGTCGTATATCTTGACTTCAGAAAAGCCTTTGATTTTGGTATCCCATGATCACCTCTTGGCAAAACTGGCCAATTGTGCCCTTCGGTTCACCATGATCCGCTGGCTGGGAAACTAGCTCCGTGGTTGGACCCAGAGGGTAGTAATTGATGGCAGTCACTCATCGTGGTGCCCTGTGACCAGTGGGGTCCCTCAAGGCTCTGTCCTTGGACCCATATTGTTCAACATCTTCATTAATGGTATAGACATCGGAGTCAGAAGCGGACTGGCCAAGTTCGCCGATGACACCAAACTTTGGGGTAAAGCATCCATGCCAGAAGATAGGCGGGTGATCCATGCTGACCTGGACAGGCTCAGGAAATGGGCGGATGAGGACCTGATGGTGTTTAACATCGAAAAATGCAAGGTTCTCCACCTTGGGAGGAAAAACCTGCAGCATCCTTATAGGCTCGGCAGTGGTACGCTGGCTAGCACTATGGAAGAAAGAGACTTGGGAGCCAGGATTAACCACAAGATGAACATGCGCCTGCAATGTGATGCTGCGGCTACTAAAGCGACCAAAATGCTGGCTTGCATCCATAGACGCTTCTCAAGCAAATCCCAGGATGTCATTCTCCCTTTGTTTTCAGCCTTGGTGAGGCCGCAGCTAGAGTACTGCATCCAGCTTTGGGCTCCACAGTTCAAAAAGGATGATGTGGAGAAGCTTGAGAGAGTCCAGAGGAGAGCCACGCGCATGATCAGAGGTCAGGAAAACAGACCTTACGATGACAGGCTGAGAGCCATGGGGCTCTTTAGCCTGGAAAAGCGCAGGCTCAGGGGTGATCTGATGGCCACCTGTAAATTCATCGGGGTGACCACCAGGATCTGGGGGAACGTTTGTTCACCACAGCGCCCCAAGGGATGACAAGGTTGAACCGTCATAAACTCCTGCAAGACCGTTTCAGGCTGGACATAAGGAAGAATTTCTTTACTGTCCGAGCCCCCAAGGTCTGGAACAGTCTGCCAGCGGAGGTGGTTCAAGCACTTTTATTGAACACCTTCAGGAGCAAATTGGATGTTTATCTTGCTGGGATCCTGTGACCCCAGCTGACTTCCTGCCCTTTGGGCAGGGGGCTGGACTCGATGATCTTCTGAGGTTTCTTCCAGCCCTAATGTTTATGAAATCAGCATTCAGCTGGATTATGCAAAAAGTATGAAAAAGTGACTGCTCCAACAAATTATTTAAAGGTCACACTGAGTAGTTTATCAAGGTGAAGGTGTCTGAATGCAGCTTTCTGCTTGCCTGATCTGCAGAGACTTCCCTTGTTGTTGCAAGAGATGTACTTGTCCCTTCATGTGGTCAGAATATTTTTGATATAGAGCAAATCCATAGGGCTACAAGTATTTGGGATTTGAGGGTAACCTGAAAGGTTTTCCACTGAAATGAATCTTAGCTCTTCAATCTAATTTGAATGAAATGCACAAAACCACACTTCACATTATCAAGCAACTCATCCTAAACTAACTGCAACCTTCAAGTCTAAATGTTACTTACTGGCAAGCAGCTCTCATGTAAGGAATGGTGCAAGTGTGTTCCAAGGGAACTTGGGAACAAGCAAAAGATGCAATCCCTTACATTTGTCTAGCTTTTGGAAAATATTGTTTGAGCTATCTTTTATGTTTCCCTTTAAATAGGCAAAGCCCCCTGTGTCTTAGATATTCTGAATTGCATGTTTTCTTTGTATTACTGTAATACCTCCAGGCCCAAGGCTTCGATTAGGACCCCTTTGTGCCAGACACTGTAGAAACTTAACAAACCAGGTGCTTACAGTCTAGATGCAAAATAAGAATCGGGTGAATATTACTTAAGACCAGGAATTAAAAGAATGAGACAATGCCAGTTGACAGAACAAGCTGTGGTCTTAGCATGGCAAGTATACCTGTTATCTAATGTTACTTGTAGCCATTGTGGAGTGGTTTTAAGGAGAGTTTTAAGGTACAGACTTAAGGAAAAAAAATGGCACTCAATGTTTAGGGGAGCTTCTTTTCAAGCAAAGAGAGACGGATAAGAGGAACCCTGTAGAGGCTGGTTAGAAAATTTAACAAGTGAGCAAGGAGGGGCAACTGGAGGCAGGAGGCAATATCTCTCCATTGAATTAAATGATGGGTTGGGAATGGGAATGCAGTGGAAGTGAAGGCAAGACTTCTAGAAAGCTTATTGTATAAAGTAGATAGGGAAGGGCCAGTGGAGGGACATGCATACAAGTGATATGGGAGAAATGACAGGCTAAGGAAAATCATCTCTGGCTCAGCATTTTGAACAGTCAAAACCAGAAAAGGACATTGCGATAATGAAGATGCAGGCTGATGAGAGCATGGATGAGAACTTCAGTTGTTAGGAAGGCCACATTTTAGAAATGTTATGCAAAAAGATGTGGTAATGTTCAGATATAGACATGGCCTAGATCAGAGGATTTCGAGGTGCTGGTCAATCACAATCCCTAGACTACAGACCTAAGTGGTAGAAAAGGAGAAGCGTTTCCATATTGACTGAGAAAATAGGTAGCGAAGAGAGAGAGGTCTGCCTTGAACAGACATCTTGCTGTCAGGAGATGTGAAAGGGGATTGCAGCAAAAGTCTCAAGTTTTCATATGTGTTATAACTACAAAGATGATTTTTTTTCGCTTACTGTGACCTAGCAAAAACAGAGGAGCTTAGCATAAGGAGGGGGTACAAGTGGAGTGTTTGAAATATTGAGTAGTGGGGTTGTGAAGATGCTTTTAAGACATCAGTGAACTCTTGAGCTATGGCTGTGAGCCTAGAAAGATAAAGAATTCAGAGTGGGGGTTAAGTAAGTTATTTTTCAATTCTGAAGTGTGTTGTTTGGAGAATTAGAGAGATGTTATGGTCCTTACCCAAGAGACTTTACAATCTGAGAATTACAAACAAGAATCTTTCCTATTTACCAAGGACTTTTAGCCAGTGGCTCAAGATCTTCTTTTTATGAGCTATTTTAGAAGCCATGCGTCCTTAGCTTATCCATCCACAAAATCACCTTTTCTACATAACTGTTAGATGCAGTTTCAGAAAAATAATCAAGGATCATTTCCAGTCTGGGGACTTCTGGAAGAGAGTATATTACAGTCATTGGCAAGCATTATGCATAAAATAATACAAAAATAATGTTTGTGCTCATCAGATTTGTGCTTTTATTTCAGGTTTGCAGATTTTATCAGGGGCATGCTGAAACTTATACTTCTGCTGCTATTATCTGGAGCAACACTAGCATCCACCTGGTTTACTCTCACCTGTCTAACTAGTGTCACTCACCTGCCTTTAACTACAGGTAACTATAACAATGTTTAATTCTTAAATAAATTATTTTGTTATTCTTGGGCATGTTAAAAATAAATCTGGATTTTCAGTCAGTACAAATGGACAAAAAATGGCCATTAAATAAAGCCTTTTTGCCCAGCTGTTTAAAATGTGCTAAAATGACATTGCCAAGAGATGCATTCATTATAAAACCACAGAATATAAATTGGCATCGGTTTGGGATGAGTCTTTGGAAAGAGTATTAGATATGGATGAATAAAAAAATGAAGGATGAGTGGTAGGTGATGCATTCGAAAGAAAATTCAAGAAATTTGGGCTCTTCTGATTCACAGCTTATAAATTACTGAACACGAGCCATTTTTTAATTAATTAACCACCCAAATCTCTGTCCTGTCCAAGTCGACCAAGGTATAGATATCAGCGTGGTTCTTAAGAGACGTTTGTAACACTTCAATGAAAATTATCTTGGTCACATTATCAACCAGATACTCGGATTTAAAATATTTTTTTTTTAAATTACTTCCTAATTATCTTACAGGTTCTATCTTTTGTTTATTGAATCTGAAAGCAATTTTTAAAAATCTATTTTAATGTGAAAAATGAAAACAAACCTTTTCTTTTACATGAAGCTGCTACTTAGTCACGGTCACTTTTAGGTCCTCATGCATCACTGTAATGTTGAAAGAATTCAGGTCAGCTATTTATTGGTTCCTGTTGGGCATTCAATAGAAACATTTGTGTGTAAGAAACTGTGCATGAGCTAGTCTTTACAACATCTAAATACAGGGCCACATTTATCCAGATAAGTCCCTTTTAATTACATCTAGCTTTTGTGTCTGTTGGGTTCATTTTTCCTCTTAATAGGAAGGAGCTAGAGAGGAGGGTTACTTTAGAATCTCTTCATTTTTCTTATTCCTCCCCCTTTTTCCAAACACTGTGTAGGCTTTCTTTTATTGCAGAGTTATCTATATCTGAAATATCTTCTTCTGAGTTAAGCTAGTTAGAAAGGGAGCATGCATCCTGTAGAACAACACTTCAGGGTCACAGGGTGACTAGAGTATATTTCAGAGTGAAAATACCACCCCATGCAGGTTCACAATTTTGTGTGTGAGATGAAACGCAAGTTTAGGGTCAACACTCAACTCAGGCTAACTGCAAGGATGACAAGCCCACTAGACTATGATTGTTAAAGATATGGCCCATGGGCTGGATCCAGCCTGTGGAGCGCTGTCATCCAGCTGCTGGTGCTGCCCTTGTGTCTGTGTTTACCCGCATGCTACTGAACTGGTCCTGCACACAGGGTTGGGGATGCTAGCTCCCCTGGTCTAGGATCCATGCTACACATAGTGCCATACCAGCTGGTCCAAAATGTGCCCTGCGTGGTGCCAACCCCAGAATGTGTTCCACACACGGTGCTTGCCCCACACAGCACTCGCTCCAGCCATTTTGGGACCCATGCTGTATGCAGTGCCTATGAGTGCCACATGCAGCACAGGTCCTGAACTGGCTGGAGTGGGTGCTACATGTGGTGCAGGTCCCAGAGCAAATGTCACGTGAGCTGGATCTGGTATTGGGTGGAGGGGGAGCAGGTATATCTATGAACCCAATCCAACCCCTGGCCCAGCTCCACACCTCTCAGCCAGCGTGCAGGGCCAGGTGAGTTTGACACCCCTGCTTTAGATGGAGGAGAGCTTATGCCCTTGGCAGCATGTATTAACCAAGCCAGGTTGTGTTACTAAGTGACACAGGTCTGCTGCCTTCTGCTTTTTATAGACTGACTATTCTGCTGATGCAGCTCCTTACCTCCACTGTTCAGGTTGACCTAATTTATTTCAGAACATTATTAGCAATGAAAACAATGACTCAACGTTCAAGTCAGCAAAACTTTCCTTATAAATGGCGTACAGTTTAAGGACCTATTGAACAAAAATCATTGTATACACAGTACATATAACATTAGTTCCTAGCTTTCAGATGGCTACTGCAGTCTAAAACAGTGACACTGGTATTTATTATTTATATAATGCTATCCCCTAGGAGCTGCTTGTCAACACAGCCAAAAGACAGTCCCTAGCTTAAATTCCTCATGACCTAACAGTTAAATAAGAAACGTGTAAATGGATGGAACAAGCAGACAGGGAGAGCTCAAGGAAATGATGAGGCAGTACAGGTCTGCATAGTAGGTAGTAGCCTCAGCATGCCACTGGTATGTTAGCTGTCAAGTCTTATGTTGGCATCATTGCACATTGCATCTCTAAGTAGCTGTCATGGACTGATCCTTGAGAAGGGTAAAATAAAGCCACTATTTATAAGGTTGTAAAGCATTTTGAATTGATGGTGTTGTATCCATCTGACATCGTTAAAGCTATGTATTAACAGCCCTGGTTCAGGTATGCTTACATATTATATCTAAAGATAATAAGAAAAAAAGGACATGTATTTTTGTCATTTGTAATGGAAAATTGCGGGGAGAGGTGGCAGGTCTCTGCTATTTTATTCAAATTACCTTTGAGAGTCCAAAAATGCCCTTGGTGCAGTGAATGTGTCACAGCTATAAACCAGAAATAGGTACAGCAAATTGAAATACGTGACCAATGGAGAGGAAATAGCATCTGTACTGGTAGGTCAAATTTTTGACGCATCTTGGAATTTAAATTCAATTTTAAAAAGTCTTTCTCCCTAAAAAACAAACCTGATTTAAAGAATAAACAAATCAAGCTCTGCAGTAGCTGCAGCCATACAGTAGCAATCATGACATTGTTTTCCATCTCAAGTGAAAAAATGCACTAAACCCTCTTACTCCTTGTGCTTGTCTGTTCCATTATTACATGCCTGCAGTAATGTGGATTTTTATAGAAATTGTATTCTCTGATTTGTTGCATTGAGCCAAACTTAAATTTCTTCTCACTGCCTATGTACAAGAACAAAGCAGACAGGTTTCAAGAGGTGAAAGTCATTACGCACACAGTGATCCAAACCAGACCTGGTATATCAAGATTTTACTTATCAGCCTTTCTCTTACTTTATTTTTTTTTAAGAACTTGGTCCACAGTGTAGAAGCCAAAAAAAATACAACAGGCTTCTTATCTCTTCGTGGTTATTCATATCAAGTGGCTTCAGAACTGTAAAATTAAAAAGGAAAATCCTAGGATTGTTAAAAATATCTTAAGATACTTAAAACTTTGTCACACAATTTCATATGTAAGGATTTGAACATTAAGTTACCTAAATCGGCATGCCATGATAAATATTTAGAGACTGCATTCTTTTCCATCTGATTGTTTAAAATAGATATATTGTTATTGCCTTCAAAATAGACAGTCCTTTAAATTGGGTTTTTACAAAAGACCCAAATAAAAACAATTTCTTTCCTGCGGTAGATTTTCTGTCCACTTTCTATTTAGGTTTGTTTTAATGGTATACACTACAAATATTTCAGCACCTTTTAGAGAAAACAAAAAGGTCTTTGAATAGCAATACTAACCGAAATGGATGAAAAGGGCTTTACAGCTTTAGGTCCTAATGTAGATCTACCATGCAAGATTTCCTTTTCTTCTACGGCCTAATGTTCAAACTTTCTTCGCAGACAGGCACTTCTTTTTATCAGCTCTTCCTTATAAAAATTAATATAAAATAAATGCAATATGCCTGCTTAATTTAGATCTCCGTCCATTGAATCCCAATGATATATCTTTATGAAATACATTCTTATGGATGAAAACGCACAAGCTATTTAAGTGCTAATTTATAGGACTTCATGCTAGATTATTCCTAAATGTAATGATGTAATATGATGATGACCTCTGCGCTCCACAGTAATTGGGAGAAACGGCACATTTAAATTGATTTGGTTGAACTTCTTTCTTGTTTAATTAAAAGTTTGAGGATGTAGAGTGTAAGTGAGCCAAAGTATAGGAGGTCAAATGCAGGCTGTTGCTGGAGGATCTTCAGCTTTGAGGAATCGGTTTGATAGGTCTGTTAAACATGGAGGCACCTCTTCGTTCTCCGTCAGTGGAGCAGCATTGACATCAGAGGTCGAAGGTGATGTTTGCATTTTTTGTGGTTGGAGGATGAGCACTGTTTGTAGCAGTTTATCACTTTTTGTTAGTATTTTTCTTAGCAATTATTGTCTGGTGCTTTCCACCTTCAAGGCACTTGGAGTTCATTAGCTAATCTTCAGAACATTGCTGGGAATCGGATATGTACCTTGCCAAAGAGACTCAGACAGAGTCCAGAATAACTTGTGCAGTGGAGACTCTAGGGAGCTTCCTGCCTCCCCATCTCAGAATGGTTTCTCTCCCAAAAAAGCTTTGTTGCTGTGTGACTGTGCTTCACGCACCAGCTTGCACATGTACACCTCATTCTCATGAGCAAAATGAGCCTAGACCTGCAGTTCCACAAACCATGATGACATCCAGACACCCCAGTCCAGACTGCTGCTGCTGGGTTGAGGGGAGAGAGATTGCAGAAGTAGTTAGAGGAATCGGGAGTCTGAGTGGACTGCTCAGAAGGAGAATGCATGCAAAGTAACAGTGTGGTGGTGGGTGGTCAAGAGGACAGTAGAAACTATAAAGAAGTGGAAGACCTCTGGGTCCTGTAAAATGGTTATTAGCAAATGGCTGTCTGCACACTGGGGAGGAGAGAAGTGGCTGGTTCAGCAGCATCTTGGACAGTCGCACCTGAAACCATTAATGAGGTTGGTGCACTGAACACTTTTGAGCAGCTGAAGGGGTAACCCAGGTTCTGTTTGTTGAACTCTGACGTGTATTGGAGAAGCAGATTAGAGAGCTGCTGGTTTTCAGCAGTGGTCCTAAACTCCTAGAAGAAGGTTTCAGACTGGATACAAGGAAAAACTTCCTCACAGTTTGTGAGACCAGACTCTGTGGTAGACTCCCAGCAGGGGTGGTTCAGGCACCTAACCTGGAGATCTTCAAAAGGAGACTGGACCCACATCTCACTGGGGTTATCTGACCCAGCAGTCTTTCCTGCCCAGAGCGGGGGGGGCTGGACTCCATGATCTCACAAGGTCCCTTCCAGCCCTAAACTTCTGTGATCATCTGTACCAGTGCCTTCTTCGTGATGCCTGTTTGATTTTTGAATAATTTGTGTACTCTTGCATTACTCATTGCCTGAGTCACCTTTGTTCCGGAAATAGTCTATTCCCAAAGCTGAGCCTGTCCTTTAATGCACACAGGCTTTGTGGTGCATACACTCAGCCCCCTCCTCTGACAGTTGTGCACTCGCCCATCTCCCACCTCCATTCCAAAATAAGCATTCCCATCCATATGCGTCCATGCAAGACTGTGAAAACTTAGTTTAGAGCACCATGGCCAAGAGCTGGAGGCCTTGTTCCAGGTTTTCTCTGGCTTCATTCAGAAAATCAAGCTCCTGCCACACATAAGGGAAAAGATTATTCAGGGGTAACATTGTCTCCCAAGAAAAGGTGAAGAGTCCTCCCCTGAGGTTTTTCAATAGGTGCCACGTACAGCGGTATTAGAAATCTCCGACTTCAAGGGATAGGAGATGGCAATTTAAAAAGTAATGCAGTTGTTTCCTGTATTTGCTTATAAAATATAGGCCTAATTATTTTTTATATAAGCAAGACATCATTTAGTGTTCTGCAGCGTCTAATTACTTGGAAGAATTGTGTCCTTTTTTACATTAAAACAAAGTCTGCAGCTAATACATGAAACAAGACGAGTTCATGTTCATGTTATTATTCAATGGGCTTTTCCTCCTTTCTTGCAGCAAGGCTTCTGCTTTCTGTCATTACTAAGGGTTTGCGTGCATTTGTTTTTTGGTGGGTTTTTTTCTACTGTTTCTTGAGCAGAAATTAAATAAAAGCATATTTGAAAATTGTATGTGAACTCTAACTGCTGACATGAAAAATGAAACCAAGCCCATAATAATATATTGCCATCATAGCTGCAGTATCATCTGGCTCAAGCACCTCTCAAAACCATGATTATGATACTTAAAGAACCCTTGATTCTGGAATTAGTTTACACTTGAAGCAAACTTGAATTTTCTTTTAAGAAATTTTAATTTTAATGTACAGTGTTCCAGCTAAGTTGCTTAAAGAATTTCAGAGACAAGTTTTTATACACTCGGAGAACTCTAAGGCAGTTGTTTCCACTGAATCCACAAAGCAGCCATTGATGCCTCTTTATCTGTGCCATAGCAGTTAGGTGTTGCTTTATATTGAAGCCCATACCATTATGTACAAGGAGTAGTTTGACCTAAAATAACCATTGTAGCATGGTTGGATGGCAATTTCAGTATCTTGCTATTTTGCATCAATGATATCTGCATATGTAAATATTAGCACATTGGAAGAATTGTTATGTAATGCCAGTTGCTTGCAGTGCAGATTCATTGTTGTCAGCATAAAATATCAAAGTTCTAATATAAGCTCACTTGGTAGACTTCTCTTTACAAAATCCTCATTTTGGACTGGGTAGCAGGCCCCCAGATTTCTATGGCAACTCCGTGAGTCAATAAAAAACGGAATTTAAGTTTTGCAATATAATAACTTTAAAAGAAAAGACTTTTTTTTTTTTACAGATAAGAATTTATGAACACATCTGTCTACCTGCCAGCCTCCAAATGAAGAACTTAATAAACTACCAAAATGAGAGATGCAAGTTATCTATGCACTGAGCATAGTTTAATTTCCTTACCCTAAGCAACACATGATTGATTTGAATAAGGGCAGCATCACCTAATGAACAGAACAAGGGCCTGGGATGCTGAAGATCAGGACTGCATTCCTAGCTTTAGCACTAACTGTAAGACTGAGCAAGTTGTCACCTTTCTCTCCCTTCTTCCATCCATAATACGGGGATAATAACATGTGCCTTCCCTAGAACACAGTGAAGTCCACAAATGGAAAAATGCTACTTAAAAGGTAAATATAATCAGCACAGTTCTCAACAATAAACCCAAGAACAGCAGCAAATACATCACAGAAGGTAAACGTGGGAGGTCCAGTCTAAGAGGGTACCTATAAATGTAAAAAATTTAAAATCTAATCAGTGTGGCAGCTAAATGATTTTATGGTCTCCACTTCTTAATTTAAGGATCACTTAGCTGTTCATATGATTTTTAGTCCCCACAAAGTAAGTAATTCTGCTTTCACAGCAAGTTTCGCTTGCTTCTCTTTTGAGATATGTATGGAGTAAATCCAATTTGATCATACTTCCAGTTATTTTCGTGACTCTATCATGAGTTAAGAATTTGATCAGTGTAGTGTGGAATGAAAATCCATCCAATGAGCTGCATTAATGTTGTAAGTGTACACTATAGGGAGATCCTCTTTTGGGTTGTTTCTGCTTCTGTAAGTGAATTATGATAAAAATATTATATTATTTCACCATGGGGCACATTCCTATGGAAAAATTATGGCCAAGTGCTTCCATGATTGTTCTTATCTCTGCCAATGGCATGAATGAAGTCGTAAAGAAGTTTTACTGTTCTTTTGTAATAAATAGCTGATGCTCTTGCATGATTTAACTTGGGGCATAAGGCCTCTAAGTGAGACATCAGCCCATCATCAGCTTACGCTGCTGTGATAAGCAAGTCAGACATGCCCTGAATCAGTGGTTCTCAACATTTTTAGACTAAAGGCATCCCTCTGTAAATGCCAGCTCTAAGTGTTGAATTAAAACACTTAATTCAGAGATGATGATTTACGCACAAGGCATATAAAAAAAACAAAACAAAAAAAACCAGAAAATACCCCAGGCAGAATCTTTATCGGGGACAAGGCAATAGGTCGCGTTTATTGAGAATACAAAAGTATTAAGCTATTGAATTCTTACTGAAATTCTAAAAGACCTTGAGTCCTAAATCGTTCTAAGCATATAGACCTGCACACGCAGACGAAGTAGATTTGACGGATATTAAGATGTTACCAGACTTAGTTGCTCCGGTTAACTTGGTGGCCAGCCGAGTTTAAGCTTGAGGTCGGAGCGGGGTGTTCGTCGGGCACATACCAAGATGCTCCTGTTGTCATTGCAGAAATCACCCAAGACTACTTAATCTCGCCCATTTTTATAGTAGTCTCCCATGTCAGCTGCACACCTATGATGAGATGTCAGGCTCGTTTGGTTTTGTTTGAGTTCTGTGTCAGCTGCATGTTCCACATCGGGTAGATGTCAGGGCGGATGTCTTCACTCGGGTGTGATACTCCTTTACTCGGTTCACATCTTTTCTTGCTTGACACATACATACTAGTCATACAACATGACCTGAAGAAAAGAATGACAAATTTAATCCTACTAACCTATATAATCTTAAAATGAAAAACAAGAGCTTATAAAAGCAAAGATCTAAATGGATATGAATAGTTTTATAAAAGCAAGACTAATAGTCTATAAGCTTAAAATACCAGTACAGGTTTTAAAGTTGAAACAATCTTTTAAAAGTCAAGTTGGCCTTAATTCCACAATAATACCTTAGTCTTAGTATCTTAGTGTTCACTCTTTTTTGACAAAGAAAAATCAGCAGTTTTTCTGTTGCAAAAAACTCAGATCACAGTAGGGCAAAATAGTTTTAACACTATGGATTCCTGTTTGAAATCTGTGGGCTTAACTTGTGTATTGTGTTTGCACATCTAGCAGTGCTAACACTGCATGGCATCTCATGGTACCCTCAAAGAACTTGAGGCAAGCCAGGGTGCTGGGGACACCCTGCTTGAGCATCACTGCCCTAGATCTATAAAGGTTTGGGTTTAAGTAATAACTTGAGTTCCAAGAGAAAATAAGTCTAGTGCCATCTGCTTCCCTGTTTATCCACAGAAAGCTACTATATTGCTTGGCACAGCCCATCTGCTCATAAGAGGTACATTACTGGAAAGTACCAGGGAATTAGGAGGTCAGGATTTATTGGCAGAGTGGTTTAGGGAAGTTTGCACAACACCACCTGCTTGCAGTCAGCAGTCTTTAGGCTTTTAGCTGTCACTTCCATGAGAATTAAATTCACCTCTCAGAGTATTTGCGAACATTTAAGCAGTGACAGCATAGAAATTAAATGCGTGCACATGTGTGCATGCACACCCCACACTCAGGGCACTAATTGGTTGAAATCTGCAGGAGCTTTTCCATCGATACCACTGGGTTTGGCTCAGACGCTAAATGTGCAGTTGTGTTATGAGGAGGGTGTGCTCCAAGAGGCGACTGCCAAATGTGTGTCCGGGGACTTTCCTGGAACACGGCTGTCCTGGAACGTTGTTTATGTGTATGCCTGGAAGATACTCAAGAAGGTTGTGCGGTATCCTCAGCTCAGCTGCAGATAAGTAAACAGGTACCACCGTGTGCGAGCGCTTCCCCAATTCAACTCTGTTCCTTGCAGGGTAAGCACTTGTAGCAGATGACAGATTAAATGCATGCATCTGTCTGTCAGTCTGGAAGTCTGGTATATGTAAGCAGGCCTGCAGTGATTTATAAAAATCCAAAAGAAACCAAGCTTCTACCCATGTTTTACTTGTAATAAGCCACCGTAACACTTCCTTCTATATAACTGACATGTTTTGTTTTTTCCTACCCGTGATGCTCCCACTGTGGCATGTAGTAGTAACAGCTAGCAGGGGAATGAGGACCCTGGCTTGTTGGCATCTCAAACATGACCGTCGCATGACTCGTACGAGCCTTTTGCTTAGGGCTGCCATGGAGGCTGTGCCACGGTAGTCTCGAAGAGAAATCTGGCCCCGGAACAGCTGAAGCAGTATTGCTTTGGATGCGTGTTTGCCTCTGCAATTCATGATGTGGCAGCAGGCCTGCAAAATAGCTGCTTTAATGCACCGATTCCTCAGGTAGCAAGTCCTGTGTCACAGTATCTTTACAAAATATCTAATAATAATCCCCCTGGTTCCATTGCTTCTAAATGGCCAGAGCTCACTAAGGTGAGTGACTCAGATGTATGCCTTTATCCCCAGCAATTTTCCTAGTTAATTGCTGTTCACAGGAAAGGGGAAAACGCTGTTCTGTTATGATCTGTATATCCCCAGTGTCTATTTCTGTCCAAGCAGATGTGAGTTTCTTCTGTTTTTTGGAATGAGGAATTGAGGAAGGAATAGTCCCCGCTTCTTGAATCCTCTTTTCTCTAGGATTTGTTCTTGCTTATACTCGGTGCCAATGCCTGTCATCAGGGGTTCTTAATTGAAAAAACATTTAGAGTAATTGTAGCAGCAGTTCTTTTACACTATAAAAATCATGGGGCTCTTTAATAATCATTCAGTGCAAAGTCCCTGTTATGAGAAGTAAATGGACTCCATTTTATAGGTGGCACTCACTGAACTACAGCAGCTGTCGCCCCTTGGGCTGGTATAAAATACCGTCATCGCTATAGCATGACATGAGGCTAAACACATTTTGAAACCCTTATTTATCTGACTTCTAAAACGTTTTTCCTGTATCTGTGATTTTCAGTGCTGTTGATCAGTTGCTTTTGTCTTTTAAACTCTGAACTGATGCAATAAAATCATTTTGTTTATGGCACTCAGAAGAATCCTAGATGTTTTACAAGAACACAGGATGAAAATATTTCTTCCCGAGCATTAAAGTGTGTTTACAGTTTATGGGGTAACCCTATAAATTCATTTTTTGAAGGTTTCCGGGTTTTTAATCCTCTGCCGTTCCCAGATTTCTTGGTTTGCGGTTTGCTTTTTGTTTTTTAGTAACTATATCTTTTATATAGTAAACTAAACTGCCAGGCCTGCAGCCTCATTCTGGGAGCTGTGCTTTTCTTTTTTTGCTGTTTGCTTATTTTGGTTTGGGTTTTTTTGCCTTTAGCATCCAACCTCTTGCTTTGGTTTTTTTCATTATTTTATTAATCATTAAAATTTATTTTATATATAATATATATGGTGAAAGGTGTTACTGTAGATATTTATTCAGGTTCCCAAGTAGCTAGGGCTGGGGAGAGGTCACTATACAAAGATGATTTGTAACTGTTACCTTGAGCAGTAAGGATTCTGCAATGAGTATTCAGCCGACAGTCTCAATATCCTTTCCATGCTTCCCTTTTCGCCTGCAGAATCTGCATTCATAAATTCATGATAGCAAATTTACTCCATCCTCAACTAAATGATTTCCATCTTGCCAATTGCTTCCTTTTCTGGACTAAACTTTATTACATTAAATTCTCCCAAGTCAAGCCATTAGTGCCTTATTCGTAATTGCTCTGTTAAGAGTAATTGATTTATTTTCCATACCAGAGTTCATGCAAACTAGATGCGTAAACTGCACTTGCTCCTATTTAGAATTTGAGGTGCTGTCATCTTTGAAGTTTGGTTAATATATTTTCACCATCTGAAATTTCTTCTACTACAGAATGAATTGTTCTTTGTGTATTTTCTGTTTGGAAAGTGCTAAGGAATCTGCCTCTGCCTGACACTTTTATGGGAGAAGAGGAGATGAACTGGCCTTTCTTTCCATTCTGTAATGTCTTAAGTCAATACTCATCCTTTTTTCTCTCTAGCATCCAAAACTGCTTAAATAGGTAGCTACAGCTTAAAAAAAACAGAAGCTATGATTGCTACTTATTTTACAGGAATTAAAAGATTGTTAAAGTAAGAGGCTAAGTTACTGTATGCAACTAGAACCTGAGAGAAAGATTTACTAACTCCAAAATACCAGTGAGAACTTGCAGCAAAATCTATGCATATTGTGGAAGGAAGAATTGGTCACTCCCTTTCAGATAAAAGAGCCCGTTGGCTTCATGATACTAAATTTTCTTCTCACTTGCAGAACTCTGGTGAACTTATCTTGGAACTGCTCCTCTGACTTTCACCCTGCAGCTGGTAATAAAAGATTTTACAGGAGCTCAAGAAAGCTCCTAGGTCCCTTTTTTTTAAATAAAATCACCTCCAGCTCTGTTACAAAAAGAGCAGCCAACCTAACCAGTCCCTTTCCAAAGCTATGCCATCTATATCATCTTCCTGGTAGCCTTTTCTATTCTCTTTTTCCTCTGTGTAAATCCTTCTCTACAGAAAGAAATATGCATGGAAGAGAACCATATCAAATGAATGATCTGACCAACCGCCATTTATGCCATCTCTCTTGAGGCTTTATCTCCATTCTCTGATCCCTCATGTCTTAACAAATAATGCGTGTGTTTTTAGCCAAAAGTTTCCTGCTCGCTAACCATTCCTCAGTTGTGGGACTGATCAGTGTTTAACTTCTGATGAAGTAGTGCTTTTCAGTTCTCCCCTTGTCAAAACATTTTGGTATAGTATGGAAAAATAGAATCCTACTTGAATTTCATATGCTAAAAGATTTGCTAACATACCACAGTGTAGAGATGTTGCCATCAAGTGTAGTCTTTTCCCATCAACTAGGAAATGTCTTTACTTCTGAAGGATGCATCTTTACATACGGTTGGTGCCCTTACAGAGTCTTCAATAAGTATTCCAGACTTCTACTTACCCTTTTCAGTCTTCTAGTAAATGGTTTCCATTTCTCCCCTTCCCCTTATATGTAATTGGTCTTCTCGAGACACAAAGGTCCCAGCTCAGAAAATCCTTCTTTCCTAGGACAGCTCTTAAGGAGAAGCTACAGTTCCATTAAAATTAGCTGTCATCATTCGGAGCCTTTAAAAGCTGGTGGGTAAAAAAAGGAAAACATATATTCTTGGATAGTGCCAGTAGACATATATTAGTTGTACAAAACATCTATATTAGTGCAAGCAATATAATAACATCTGAAGTCACAGAACAAAGCCAATCACAGAAATGACTATATTCTATTATTATGTACCCAGGAAGAAAAACAGGAATTCTGTAATAGTAAAAAATGTCCTTTGTCAAGTAGGAGTCATTCCTGGCAGGTACTGAGTATATTTAATTCCCATTCAACAAATGGAAATTTCAGCATCTCGCAAGTCAGGTCATGGCGAATCTTAATGCTCTGCTATCTGGGAAATCATAAGTATTTGTTTGTACAATGGAAGCAAAAATTAGTTTCAACCTCTGACACTGAGTCGAAAGGTTAATTTTCCATTCACTTTTAATGCAGTTCAGTATCTAATTGTATATAGAGCAGTATTGTTCACTTAGGAAATAACTCTGCTTGGATGTCTCTTTGCATTAATTTTTTCCCCCAAGGATTCCCATTTGGTAAGTGGACTCCACGGTATTGAATGGATCTTCAGGAATTCAATTCTGTATGTAAATGTACATTTCTGAATTTCAAACCAAATAATAAACGCCAACTACAAACAGTGAGACATGATATATGCTGTGATGTACAGTGGGTAAAAAAAATAGATCTGAGTATTCTTTGTCTTCTAGTTATTTGCCCATCAGTACCAGAGCATCTTTGGTTTGAAGTATCCTATTCCCTTGTATACTACACATCCCTTTTCCACCCCCAAACTCAGCCATCCAAAATTGAGTTGCATGTCTTAAGCGCAGAAGCTGGCTTTCTAGGCTGGAATGGAGGGATGAAATCATGGGGATGATATAAAGTGGATGCTGTGCTTCTCCCCACTACCAACCTCAAGGAAGGAGGGGCTGGAGTTCATCCTTCAGGGTTAGGACTATAACATTAACCCTTTCACAGCTGCTACTGAATCCCCAGTGGCTGTGAGAGGGTTAACACATCAGCCTTAACCTGAGCAGGGCCAGTCAGGATTCAGCCATTCGGTCCAAATCCCCCGCAGTCATAATTCAGCTGTGACCCTGGAATAATATTTGCTTCACTCTGCCTTCCCCAAACAAGGTGCATCTGTCTGGAGGGCTTACACACTGCAGTAACATGCTATCATAGGAAAATGGTGACATAACTCATTGCTGTTTCTGTTTTGTTTCTGTTGTAGCCACGCTGTATACATCCTGCATTTTGCTAGGAGTGTTCCTCAATAGCAGCATACCTATATTCTTTGAGCTTTTTGTGGAAACAGTCTATCCAGTTCCAGAAGGAATTACATGTGGAGTTGTCACCTTTTTGAGTAATGTGTTCATGGGCGTCCTTTTGTTTTTCCTCACGTTTTACCATACAGGTAAGAAATATTAGACGTTTAATGTAGAAGCATTCTGTGCGCGGTCAGTTTTGGTACCGCGGGAGGGCAGTTTATATGCAGAACTCCCATTAACGCTATTATGTACATATATTGTTTGCATACCACTGATAGAAAAGACCTCTGAATTGTTTATCTTTATATGCCCGCCAATCAAAGAATGAAATCCTTTAGTAGAAGATGAGTATCCAGATTGTATCCATATTGGTCTAGCGGCAAAAGGAATCGGAACTCGTGGTAGAGGTATCTTTTATTAGACCACCTAGAGTTTTGCAAAAAAAAATTCTTTAAAAACTTGCAAATAAAGACCCTTTTTTTTTTTTTTTTTGCAAAAATCTAGTTATAGAATCATAAAATCAATGAGTTGGAAGGGACCTAGACAGATCATTTAGTCCGACCCTCTGCCATGGGCAGGAAGGAGCGATGGGGGAGGGGGGGGAAAGTTGGTCTGATGAAAGATATCACCTGTACCATGAATTCTGATTCATTAGTAGAAGATGCACGTACAGACTTTGCTTTGAACTTCCTGCATCAAGAAGCCATTGAGATGCACACGGTGGCTATTTTTTTTTTTTTTTAAAACAAAGAATGATAATGTTCTGGCCATTTGTAGCAGGTTGGGGAATCACTTAGCTCAAACGGTCCCGCTGTGCTCGTTTACAGTCCTTGTTCATTGTCCCTGGATCTCCGGCACACTTCCTCCCAGCAGGAATCGACACAAACGGACAGCACAGCACAACACACGAACAGCAGGGGGGTGCAGCTTCCCAGACCCAAAGGGAGTTCCAGGCTGGGCTTTGCCACTGCTAGTCTGCCGCCCTCTTCCAGTCCTCCTGCCAGTTATCTCCAGCACTTCTTACTCTTTCTTTGAGCTCCCAGACGAAGCGTCTGTCCTGGGATGGTCCTCAGGTTTCAATCATCCACCGACCTGCCTGCGCTGTCTTGCTCACTCTTCTCTACACCAGTGGTCTCCAAAGTGGGGTGTGCGCACCCCAGGGGGTGCGTGAGAAGATCATTGGGGTGCAGGAAGAAAATATTAGAACTTCTATTTTTATTTATTTTTTATCTAGAAAAATAAAAGTTAAGCTTTACTAATATTTAACATATGGATTGACACTGGTGCCCTCACTCAGTCCATATGTCAGATGGTCACGTGTCATGTACGGTACGTAAGTAGTACGTGTATGTAATTTATCAATAAATAAATATTTTTTACTGATGGGTGCGCGATCAAAAAAGTTTGGAGACCACTGCTCTACACAGTTCCTGTTGCTCTGTTTCCATGTGGAGAGTATCCTGGCTCTTGGGCTTCTGTCTCCTGCTCACAGTGGGAACCCTCTTCCAACTGTTTAGGCCTTCCACCCCCAGGTGCTAGGTCAGACCCTCCTGGTCCTTCCAAACCCTAGTTGCTTTAAGGGCTTGTTTCATGGGCTCCATTCTCCCCTGCACCCATGCCCATGCCTTGCAAATTTTTACTAATGGTTTTGCCTTTTCTGGGTTTTGGCTTAGCCTTAGCAAGCCACAGCTATTGCCTCCCTGGCTCTAGTTGCCTGAGTTTTCAGACTGTGGGCTCTCCTGGCCCTGTTTTTGGCACTGTTCAACAGCAGGATATTCTATTAAGGGCATAACATTAACAGCATAACATTAAAGCAGCTGCAGCAAGCCTGCAACAATGCACAGGTAGAAAAACTGCTCTAGCTTTCACGCTGCTTCATCGAGGGGTTCAAGTTGATTTGGCTCCCTCTGATTTGTTGCAGGCTGCATGCATAACCCTTAGTATCGGGGATAGAGGTTGTAGCCATGTTCCTTCATAGGAAGTTTTGTTTGTCCCTAGGAGAAACTTTACAATCTTTACATTTTCCTTTGCCTGAGGAAGGGTGTGAGCCCAAAAGCTTTCAAATAAATAAATTAATTTTAATTTGCCTTTAGAAATGTGGTTACTATGGTGAAGGTCAACAACTCGAGAGAGGTTTAGAGTCGAAATGTACTTTCTTACAAATACTTTTTGAAAAGTTGTTACTTCGTATTTAGAAGACGGGGATAGATATCTATTTCTATATATAGATATAGAGGTAGATATATCTATATATTTAGTTGGTACAGGAAGAGTAATTTTAATCATAATGCAAAAAATATTGTTACCAAGATCTGAAATATTGATGTTCCCTACCTAAAAGGAGGCTGGTAAACTTCAGAGGAAGGTGTTATCTAATGGATCAAACTTTCACATGCTTCAGCATAGTCTCTGGTTTACTACCTACCATTAACTGTGAACAGAAGTACTTACAGCTGCATTGCAGATTTGGTAGATCAGTTAGGGCACACGGTCTGTTAAGAATGTACATTTTAAAAACAAATTTGAATATTTGATATTATACCTACTGCCTAAAAGTGACGCGATGGGGGTTTTTTTAGAAGGTTTCTAAAATGACAATGATAGTTCAGTGAAATCTAGATTTTGCAATGCTAGGGTACGTGAATTATGTACGTTATTCAAACTAAATTGGCAAAATCAAGTAAAACAAACTTTAAACGTTTTCAGTCTTCTTCCAAATAAAAGTGTAGGGTCAGTATTATAAATCCATTTTCCATAGAGCATTATAATACAGTACATGATGCCATCTGGACAGGACTGACGGATTTCTTTTGTAAATGACAATTTAAAGAAAAACAATTTAAAGAATTATGAAGTTCAGTTTCATTTAGAGTACTCTAGTCCTTTTTTCATAAAAGGTATCTAAGTACATAAAGCCAAATTCTTGCCATCTCCACCTTTCTCTAAGGGATGAAACATGAGTTTATATTATTATTTGGAGGAAAATCCACTCTCAGTGATATAGTGCCGCGAATGATTAACAGCACCGCTATTTGCATAATCTCTAAGGTTTGATCAGCACCCATTCTTACATTATGGACCATGTTATTAAAAGAAAAATCCTTTAGAAGATGAAAAATGATTTTGCAAAAAAAAAAACACTTCATTTTAAATCAGTCTCTTCAATTTTCCTCTGATTTTCATACACCCTTTATTGTTATTCCATAATGATACAAGTAACCCAGAGAGCAGGGGAGTTTGGTGTCTCTTTCCTCTCTCACTTTTAGATTATACAGTCCTCTCGTTCCCATTTCTCCCTTTTCTTCATACTCTGATATTAGTGTCCCAATTACTGAGGCTATGAAGGAGCCAATTCTGGAAGTTTTCCAATGCATTGACGATTCTGCTGCAGCTAACGTGATTAGACTGGCAGATTTGAAGCCTCTCTGAATCCTTAGCCTAACTTCTAGCACTGTATCGTCATGCCAGAAACTCATTCTCTGCACATTGCTTTAATCAGACTTCCTTCGGGGGCATTTTTTCCCTTTTACTTTCTACCGTTGGATCTTTTTTCCGATCAGTATATTAACATAAATCGACCAATGAGCCAGCGATTCTTGTAGTATAGCAAGTAATGAGAGGAATTACAAGGTCATTAATTTCTCAGTCTTTTTAGATGTCTGGGTTAGATTATGTTCAGTCCACTTATGCACAAGTATAGAAAATCATAGGGGGGGCATGTTTCTCGTAACTCATGGGAATTAAACAAAGCAATTTCATGTTAAACAAGGAAAGTTGCAGTGGGGCATTACTACTTGAACAAAGATAAGAGCTTTTTTTGCATTGTTGTTTTCTGAGGGTTTCCTAAGCTTTCTGGTTTTGTTTTGCGTTCCCAAACAGAAATTGAGCTTTACCTTTTAGCAATATGAATTATGGATTAAACTAAAGCAGCATTGCAGGAGCCTTTAATATGATTAGTAGTCCTTGAGGGGGTGTTTAAAATTCGGTAGAAATACCGACTGAAGTAAAAGACCAGCTCCCGAAAAATTGATGCTTCTCCAGTGAACTTCAGGCAGTCTCATAATGCTTCTGAAAAGAGAATTGCGCTACCCCTGCCTTCGGATTAAACCTGCTAAACAAATAATTAAAAGGAGGACTGACGGGGCAACTTTTTTATACCCAGAAGAATGATATATTCTTAAGAACAAGCACATTATATCTACAGATAGGCTGGTGGAGAGCTTTTATGGTACTTTTAAAACTTGGATTGATTGGACTACACAGAAGTTTCTGTTGAGAAATTGGCTTTCCCCATCCAAATCGTGGAGCAGATTTGACTCAGAATCAAAGTGCTGGTGTTTACATTATCCTTTTAATCTATGCTGTTTCTTAGCCTGTAGAAATCTGAGAAATAATTAATAGACTACTGTTTCAGGGAGGTTTGTTTTCTCTTAGAGATGGCAGATTTTTTTTTCTCTCCAACTGTCAAGGGGAATAAGAGAGAGTAAAATTAATTAACGACACAGACTTCTTTTAAAAGAAATCCATAACAACATCTCATAAAACATTTCATCTCTCTGTCAGTCCCACAGTTGTCATTGAAGAACCAGCTCGTCTCTAAATGCAAAACAAAGCCACGAGCTACATCTTCTAATTCAGTGGTTTATATTCTGGTTGCTTTAACAATGAAATATGTTGCACAAATTTGACACTGAATTATTTTTGTTTTACAGAGATTTCTTGGTTCAATTGGTGCCTCCCAGGGTCATGTTTGCTCAGTCTGCTCCTTATTCTGTGCTTCAGGGAATCCTACGATCGACTGTATCTTGATGTCGTCGTCTCAGTTTAAAAACACAGAACTGGTGGAGTTGTAGAAGGGACTGGGAATCCATGTTGCGTTCTGCACATTTGCTTGGAATTGCACAGCTGAACGGAGGAAAAGCTACAAAATGTTAAATGCAGTTTTATTCAGTTTTGAAGATTATTTTTTTAAAATGCCCTTTTGATCTTTATCACAAGCCAGATAACCGGTGTCAGACTTGGATGGGAATCAGAACATTAGTGTCGGAACTGATATTTAATTTAAAAGGCTGTACCTGTTGCTATTAACTGTGCAGATATTTGTGCCAATTCAAGATTGCATGAGGTGTCTATACGGACCAAGGCACCAGTAATCTTTCAGTCTTCTCTCCAAATAAGAATAGCTGATAATCTTTTCAAAACTCGATTAATTTTTAAATTAGTAACTAATTTAATTGTTAAACACCCAGTTGTGGCAGAAGCTAAAATAGTGTGGTGCTTATAAGCTATAGTTGTGTTTTGATAAAAGCCATTTCTGTAAGAAGATGCTGGTTTTTTGGTCTTTAACCATTTTGGATACTCTTAACAGACCTTGCACTGTTGTTGAAAAAGCTTAATTTTTGCCCCAGAGCCAGAGTGCATTCAATGATTGCTGTAATAATAGCTGGGCAATAGTTACCACTAAAATCTAGTGATAGCTGACAGTAGCATCTGTAATGCTGCAGTTTTTCTATCCACTTAAAACAGGAAATAACTGGTATTTTGGAAGTTTGCAATATAGTCACTGTTGGTAAATGTTGATATTCTAATGGCCATCACTACTACCTACCCTTTCATCTCCAACTAATACCGTCTTTCACCGTAAAACCCTATTTCGTGCCCCTCAGTACTGTAGGTGTGCAGCTTCCAATTTGGGGAGTTCTTTGTTGAGCAGAGACTGCAGTCTTACAGTGCATGTATGATTTTAAGACTAGTTTACAGTGTAAGGCTGTCTAAATAATAATGTTTTCAGATACCCAGTTCTATAAGTGTTCTCTTCCTGAAAAGTTTTCTGATTTTCTGACCTACCCTTGTTATCAGCAAAAGGACAAATGATGTTGGGATATTCATGACTTAATTTAACACAACCTGGGAACTACAACACCAACTTTTTTTTTTTTTTTTTTTTTTTTTATCAATACTAAACTTTGGCCATTGTGGCCCTTACTTGAACATAAATAGTAAAGGTACCTTTGAGTAGTCTTGTCACTCAGTTTCAAACCTTTTAGGAATTTCTGAATTTTATTCTTAGTTTAGTTCAATATTATTTGCAGTGCTTCCACTCTGAGTGTGCTCTGTTTGTTTAATATTTGTGTGTGTGTCTGTATATACACACATTAATGTATATGCATAAACATGTATAACATATATCTATATAATATAAGTTATAGCATGTGTGTGCATATAGACTTATTTTAAAATAACGGTGGGTGCAGAGCTACTGTTTGTAACCAAAGCAGTCATTTCGGCAAATGAGGTTGCAAAAGCACACCCGCCGCAACGTGAATTTTATTACACTGAGTGAATGTTTTCTTAATGTGGCTATTTTATATAGAGTGTGCGTGTGCATGTTTGAGGATGTTGGCATGTAATGTTCTGCTTCAGCGAGAAATCTAAATCAAACGCCCTCCGCTCCTGCGAGGGGCTCTGCTCCATCACTCTTGAGTAATACAGCCACCGTAACTCATAAAAATAAAACCTAATCAGTGCATTACCCTTCAGACATGTATCAGTTCAGTCTGTCTGCCTCTCTTTCTGCTGAGAGAATATTTCATTAATATTTTCAGCTCAAAACTCTGCTTGTGCAGTAAAACAAAATAACTAATTTCACAGCATCTGCTTTTATTGTTTTCAGACAAATGGACATATATATACCCTCATAAGTAACAGGGTGCTAGGACTGGGTTTATTGGCTACATCAGATACTAAAAGAGCAGAATCCTTCCTTGAAAGGCACCGTTCATAAACAATGGAGCCATTTGGCATTGAGACTTTTTAAATAAATGAAGCCAGCACATTTTGAGCAACCAGAAGCATATTTAATCATCGTTTCAGGTTTTTGGTGCAAAGGCACAACCATCCAACTTTCTTGGCTTTGCTTCACTGTTTGAAACAGTATCAGTACCCAGAAGCTCCTGTTACCCATTGTCTCGTGCAAAGCTACAAAATACATTCATGCCAAGAATTCTAGTTTACAGGTGCGATGCCAGGACAGAGTGGTAATTCTGGCTTGGTCCTTTTGAGACCTGCTTAGCAACCTGCTGCAGCTATATTGGAATCAAACCTGCACACTTTCAGGCACCTTGCTGAGAAGCAGAGATTCTCGTTTTCTCTACCACCCTGACTGTTGTCAGATGGAAAAACACTCCATGGCTTTGCTCCAAAATGCAGTTTCCATAAAACCAAATAGGCCAGTAAGATTCTACCAGAGCACTATACTTTATTGCTACAGATCACATCCTGCAGCCCATATGCAGCCAAGTCTAAGGGAAATTTCTCTCAAGTAAAAACAAGCTCAGTTCTTCATTATGTAAAGTTCCATGATTGGTAAGACTGCTGCTGTGATTCTTTGAAATAAATGTTCAGGTTTGTGGACTTGGGGAGAAGGACATCTAGGGACAGGGACCAGGGAATAAAATATTTCAACTTTAAAATATGCTTTTTGAGATGTTCAAAAGAGTTCAGTCATGACTAAAGCCATGGGGAGTTCTCCTGAATAAGATTGTTGAATCATGTCGCTTGTTTTATTTATTTTACTTTTATATAGGTAAAAACTATTGTGGTGACTTGAATTTACCAAAAGTGAGGTGGGTTTTTTTGTTTTGTTTTTTTTTCTTGCTGTAGTGAGAGACCATTGAACATTGCTGAAATGTTAATCTCCAGTAGTCCCAAGTCATATTCAGAAATGAAATATTTTTCCATTTTCTTATTGGCCAACAGCAAAGTGCAAGTGCAGTTCTTACCTCTGTAATTTTGGAGTAACGATGGACATGTTTTCTTGTCTGGCCAGGGCTTAATCATGTATTGCTGTTGACTGATTAGAACCGAACACTTCCATACCAAAGTAAGATTGACTTCTCAATGGGAAAGTGCTTTGAGAAATGACAGTACTCCCTTCCTATTTTAGCTCAGAGTCATTTTTCATGCTAAAAGCCAGAAGAGCAATTTTGCAAAGCCACTAAAAGAGAGACAATTATGCTGCAGTTTGTATTGAAAATGCAAGGAAGGATGCTTTGCAGTGACCATTTCTCTTGTAACAGGCCTTCATTTTAAATAGTGGTTACAGTCTTGGCTGCACTTCCCTTTTTTTTTCACTTGGAGCCTTAATAGCTTTAAATTCAACTTCCAGCTCTGCTGCCTTTTTCCTTTTGCTGACTCCTTGGCTCTGCTGCCTTTCATGCTGCTAACAAGGCAGATAAGGGTTAGAAGACGGGCTTCACTTCCATCCCTGCTTTCTGATTCTCTTCACTTCCCAACCCTCACGATTCCTTTCTCTGTTAATAGCTTGTTCTGTTTTAAATGCGCGGCTATGCAAGGACTTCCTGAATTCCCAGTCAGGCCTAGAAAGGGTTGGCCAAGACAGCTAGTCAATAATCTTAAACACAGTTATTTTCTGTTTTTAGGAAATCACTGAAAAGAGCACCCTTTCACACGTCTTAGCATGTTCGTTGCATTGTGTTCTTTGTAGTGTCAACATGAGCGAATTATCAAAGCTACCTGGAAATAACAGGCAATATTTGTGGTAGTTCTCATGGGAAAACTATATTCACTAAGTCGCCCAAGTGTATCATGGAGCTTCCAACTTGGGAATTTAGCAAATGTCCAGATGCTACTATTGGATATCAGATTATACTGAAGTAGTTTTATCATCTGGAGAATATTAACAGATGTGAGTTTATGGAGAACTATCCAACTAAGCAGGGAGCGAATGCATAGTCTTACACTGTAAATACATCAATAAAAGGGATTGATCTACATGCAAAATATTGGTTGCTGTTAGAAAGGGAAGAGTTCCTAGATTTGTTAGGACTGACTATCATTGGAATATGATGAGGACTTGGTCATCTTATCCCATGTGTTTTAGACATCCTGTTAAACTGTGAGAGCAGTAGCAATTTTTCCTCATTGATAAATCTTCACTTTTCATATTGGGTCATGTTTTTTCATCTGGAAGAAAATCATGCAGTCACTAGCTTTTGTAGTAGAGGTGTTTCTGGGTGCTATTTTGTATATTTTATTACGTGCATTAGGCTCTGACTATAATTCATGGTGATGGTTTGGCAGGGCACCTGCTGGGTTGGTTGGTGTAGCTCTGGGAATGTAGTTAACATTTTTGAATGAAATGTCATTGTTTTAAGCTGTAGAGCACCTCTCACTATTTAGTGGAATTTGTAGGCATGCCCTCATCAAGAGGGTTGAATGCCAACCTTATTTAAAATAAATGGGAACTTTCCCATGGCCTTCACTGGATCCAGAATATGGAACAGTCAGAAAATTTGGCCATCGTAAAGAAGAGCACTCAAAGATCTTAATACTTTCATCACTCCGATCAACAGAGTCGGTGTTCAGGTTGATTTCTAGACCACCAGGGAGCATGTAATATCACAGGTGTCAAGGCAAGATTTATTAGTTTCTTTACAGAAAGCCCATGTAGTTGATAAGGTGATGGTTAATCACAGACTTTTGCACAATGGTGCTGTCCCAGTGCACATAAGACACAGGGAAAAAGTCTCATTGTATTATTGTAGACAGCACTGGAATATTTCTGTGCATTTCATCAAGGAGCACTGCTGCCTGCAGCTTAAAATTTCTGTTTCAGTGCAGGTTGAGAAGGCCACAATAAAATCAGAAAAACATGTCCGTCTGCTTTTACCATTTACCGTTCCTGTTTCAAGGTAGATAAAACAATAAAAAATGAAGATGAAAGCTCTTCTTTGTCCTGAGTTTCAACAAGCAAAAGCAAATATTTGGGCAAGTATTTGGGCTCCTGTTTTTCACCCTGCATCCTTGACATATTTGGAGCAATGCGTTCTGATATGAACTTCTTCTAAATACCATTGGTGCACGGTGCACTCGCATGCTCTTTTGAATAGATCTGCATATGGGTTGGAAGCAAAGTGAACACCGTGCAATCATTTGTACACCCAGCTGGCATTTGGGGCAGCCTCCATTTTTGATGACCCCTCTGGAGACCTCTGATAAAGGGACTGGGTTTTCAGGAAATAATTTTCACCCTCTTTGAAAAATGTCAAGGCGAGTGCCTAAAAATCCTAGGTCCCACAGAATCCAGGCACTTGAGGAGAACTTGACTACTTCTTTTTTGTTTTTAGCTAGGCCAAGAAATAATTTGTCACCTATTCCTGTATCGCTGGTTCCTCTTCTCCACCTGAACAGGTGGTGCGCTTGCACATTACAGTTTAGGAAATGCGATTGCTTAGTTGGTGGGTGAATTGTTACCGTGTCTGCTCTACATTCATCCTTGAACAATTTGTTGAGGTGACAGTAGTTGGCCCAGCAGCCAGGAGAGTGGGTATAAATTGTTTGCTTTCCTTGTATCCCTCAGTTGTCAAATGCTCTTGATATATTGCTCTTGTGGATTATCTCAGTAAATTAAGATTAGCAGAAGCCACTTTGTGGGCGCATCTACACGTGCCCCCCACGGCACAGTTGTTACTGCGCTGTCATTTAGTACTTGTTTTAGCAGTTTTTATCGGCAACCTCGTTACAGCGAAGTAGCTTGTCGCTCATCATGGTTTGTGCCCACCAACGCTACAGAGATGTAGCGGTGAGCTACACTGCCGTAGCTCAGTGCTACAGTGGCGTAGCGTCTCATGTAGACACCCCATGTTATCCAGTGTCACTAAAAACCTTTCCTAATATGAATATGTAGTGTGCATGCTGACTTTCTCAAGAATGAGATCTGTAATTGCATTGCTCTCTTACCTGGGCTAGAATTAATATTAAACTAGCTTGACACATCTTCACTTTTCTTCAAATTGTAACAGACCGAGGTTGTATGACTTAGCTTTTGCAATTGACTCATTCCTTTTTTACAGCATCTAGCACCCTTATTTACTCCACAAGCGACTTCTTTACTAGTTGCATCTAGATGTGTCAATATATTCATTTTCTGGCTGTTGGATAAAGAAAATTGGATCTCTGTATATAAATTTCTCCTGTTCCTATTCAAAACTTGTCCCCTTAGCTGCTCTGAGCCTTTTGGGTAGGGTGGGATAGGACTAAATAAATAAACAGTTTGAGGTGGTCTCATAATCATAGTTCTTGTGTGTTATAAAAGCCAAAATGGTTTTCCCTGGCTGGATGGGAATGGTTTGGCTAAAGGGTAACACTTGAAGCCAGGATGTCTGGGTTCTATTCTTGCTTGGCTGTGTGACTTCAGGAAAATTACTTGTGCTCTCCATGCCTCAGTTTCTCCATCTGTAAAATTGTTGCCAATGTTTCCGTACCATGCTGAGGTTCTGTGACACAGTTTTCACTGTCTGAATGGCTTTGGGTTCCTTTGGAAAGGTGCTAGCTATGGAACAGCAGTGTTTCCAGTTATCCATTACATTTGAATTAAGGGGCCCTTTTTTACGATATGCTCTTGCATGTATATGGAAGTGCTGTTTGCACGCTTTTTACAGTGCTGTAATTTAGAGCACTTTTTATAGCACTGTAAAGTTACAGCACTCTTAAACGTGATGTGCACAGTGTTGGGGGGTGCCGGTGAGGTTCAAAGCCTCCTTGCACTTTCCAGCCTAGTTTCTGCAGCCTCCAGGAGCTTTTCTACTGGTCAGAAATTTGACCAGCGTGCAGAAGTTATTCAGAGTGCTGTAGGTTGCTGAAGTGCTGCAAAATACAGCACTTCAGGTTTTAATACCTCATTTAGTAAGGGTTCATTTAAAGGCTATACCCATGTTTAAAGTGCTGTTAAGTCACAGCAATAAAGCAACTTCTTTACACGTCCCTTCCTGTGAACTAAATGAGCTCCCTTTTTAAGTCATCAGGTCTTGTAACCATGTGACAGGGTATTTATAGTATATCTGCTCAGCAGGGAACATATAAGCAGAAGGTTTGTGTGCATGGGGAAATGTGTGTGAAGGAGTTGGTGCACAGATAACTTGCTTTCCTTGCTGCACCTTCACTCTACAGGTGGACACTTGGCAGGTGTAGTATGAAATGGCTTGCTCCACTTTCAAAGCAGCGGCAGCTTCCTCACATTGCCACAAACTAGGACTGTTCACATGGCAAGTAAGAGTAGAGTGGCTGGTGCACCGTACGCCAGCACTCCTGCTGACTGCATGCTAACTTGCACGTGTAGACAAGCCTCAGAGAGAGACTGAGCGGAGGACAGGAACACAACCTGGCTTTAAAGCCGCTGTCTTTTTAAGCTAGATGTCGACAGCGCAGCTGTCTGTTGCTTTGCTACCCGCTTGCACAGTGGATTTAGTGAACAAAGCTAAATCACTTTCTAGAATGCACCTTATTTACTTCCCTGTCCTTTGAACTTGTTTTGAAATCCCCATTGGTCTGTCACATTGTCCCGAATTGTCGAATTGTCTGTGCATTTAATACTACAACTTCACATGCGGATCGGAGAGGGGAATGCATGCATCCCAAGGAAGAAATCGAGGCATCTGAAGTATTTGAGAAGCTTTTTCATAAACTGATGAGTCACGTTGCAGGTGCTCGGAGAGCCATTGGCAGGAATCATGGGAAGGGCTGTGCAGCGGCTGGAATTTCCCTTGAGGTTTTGTGTTCGTATTTCTCTCTGGGAACTCAGCATAGTTTTGCAAACAGTTCTCTGCAGATCCTGTGTCCTTTAGCTGCCTGCCCTGCCCTATATGCTGGTTAGTTTTCATGCCTCTGTCTTTTCAGATGAAAATTCCTGTCCATTTAGGATTTTCTCTTGTCCAAAAATCTTCTTTCCCTGCAGTGTCTAGTGTCTTCAGCTCTGTTCTAGAAATGACCACGGTGGAAATACTGGCTTTTAATAATGTGACACATGGTTTTCCTTCTAACCTTATGGTGTGAATATATAGGAAAAAATAGGGTTTCTTTTGTGTATTGGGATGTGTCTTTGTAAATGATGTTCAAAATAGAAAACTGTTCAATTTTACTGGAGTTTGTATGCATTTTACTTTTGTAATTTTTTAAAATGATTTGATAGAATTTTATTTTAGGACAGATTCTACTTTTTGTATGCAATATTTGGACGTGCTGTATTTTTTATTTTAAAAATAATGTTTTAAACCACTGTACATGTGTAAATCAACCACTTAATATCTTTTCAGACCAGAATCTTACTTTGTGAAGGTGCATGTTACTTTTAATAATAGTTGTTTCACATTAAAAGGATTACTTATTGTTGCCAGTACTTCTCAGTAATGTAGGGAATGTAAACTAATATTAGACTTCTGCTGTAGTATCAGTGTTGAAACAAATTCAAAAGTATTACCTTGAAATGGGGATGAGTTGGTTTGAAGTAATACCGAACACTGTGGACCGGATCCAGAGCCTACTGTAGTTGCTAGAAAGAATTCAGTTGATTTTATGGTGGACTCTTAATTGGCCCTTCTGTGAAGAATAGACGCCATGATTTGTATTTCAGTAGGACCCAGAGAGCCCATTAGGAGCACGGCCCAATTTTGATAGGCACTCCCATGAAAAAGGCATGTTCATCAAGAGTTGTTTTATTGCACAAGGTTGAGAGAGTCACTTTAGCACACATTTGTTCAAAACCTTGTACCCTAAACAGAGTTGTGTTGGAAAGAGGAAGGAGGTTGAGAGGGATTACTGATGAGAGAAAAATAATAGGACCTCAAAGAAGAGAGGGTGCTCTAGGTGAAGGGGTATCAGCAAACCATTTCTTTGAGCGAGCCTAATAATGAACAGTATGTCTTTGCCCACGGAAGTGGTTTTCACTGAGCATAATTTGCTCATCCAGCAATCGAAGTGATGCTCAAGTAGACAAAGGGAGTTAGGCAAGGCACTGGCCCAGGACTTGAGAGATGCAAGGTCAGGTCCTAGCCTTGTCCCAGCTGTATACCTCCTTCCTCCTGTCTTGTCTACTTAAGACTGTAAGCTCTTCATGGCAGGGGCTCTTTCCAACTCTGTATGTGCAAAGTGGGGCCACAGTGTCTGTGGAGGGCTCTAGGCTCTACCGTAATACAAGTAATAAATGACCTTTTGGAAATGAACTGCTCTGCGTATGTCGTTTAAAGCCCGCGCGTTCACCAAGAGAAGTCTGCTCTCTGTGTTTTGCCTTTCATTGCCCCCAAGGGCATTTCCTGCTTAGAGCAGAAGTAGAAGATACTAGCAAAATGCTACCAAGAAGCATTGCAGTGTGTCCACACCTGAACGCACCTGACATTGCAAAAGGTATTATCTTTTGGACCACCGCAGACCACAAGCCAATAAATACTGTGCCCACAAGCACTGCACCCATACAAGGGCTGGTTTTCTGTTAATGCTTCCCACTTGCGAAAGGCTTTACAGTGTCGGTTCTTTTAAGTTGCATCTGACTGGTACTGGCCATTTTTGTCAGCAGACCCAGATGGAGAAGATTTCATTTATCATATTTACTTGAATAATAGATGACCCCTACCCCCATAATTAATTTCTATATATAGAAAACGTATACATTTTGTTTATAATTTTCCAGGTATAGAATCTAATTATTGGAGGTTTGCCTTGAATTTGTCACCTTCCCACTCTGCTGCTACAGCAGGTAAGATAAATTTGGGGGGTCAGGTAGCTCCCTTCCCCTTCTTACCATCAGACCCTGCTCTCCCTGGGCATATGGAAGAAGGGGGCAAATTTGAAAACACTAACCTTAAAAGAAACATACCTGTTGTAATTTGCATACTGTACTCATAAACTGTTCATCTAGAATTTGATGCATTTTAGTGCAGATACTGCATAAAGACAATTATTTTGGCTGGATGGTGACTTAACTCGTAGCCCCACCCCTTGACAGATACCCGGCCCCCTGATCACCATCTTGGGACTGGAAGTCCCACCCCTATTCCCTGACCTTTGCCACTGGGAACACCCCCCACTAACCCCCCACAGTATGCCTTTTGGGAGGGCGGGTGCCATCTTGGAACCGGAAAAAAACCCAAATCATATACTAAAAATCAGACATCTACTATAACGTATTTAAATTTTATTTTTAAAAAACCTTTATCCCGATTTGTGTTTGCATAGTGTGTATAGAGATGATTGCATAATAACTCAAAATAAAGTCTTACTCTTGGATGTTGTGTCCATGTGGGATTTGTAGGCAGTGTGAAGGGGTGTGGGTGTGTGGGGTTTGTGGGAGCGGTGTGGTGTTCACATAGGCCAGTGCCACACGCTCCAACCTCCATGGTGCACAGCCCTTGCTAAGGGCCGCAGCAGCCAGATGTGGCAGGCCCTTGAGGTGCTTTTGGCCCATGGTAAGCAGTGTCCCCTGGCGGTGCTTGTCTCTGGTTGAATCCCGGGAGCTGCACATGGTGGCACAGAGCCCGCCTGGCCTGGCCCACGGCCGTGCACCTTTTGAACCAAACTGGGCTGGGTCTGTGCCAGCATGTGGGGTTCCTGCCACTGCTGCACCATCGGGCCAGGCAGTCTCTGTGCCTCCATGTGCAGCTCCTGGGGTTCAGCTGCATGCACCTGGGGGGCTCTGCCTGCCATGGGTCATAAGCGCCCCAAGGGCCTCCTGCTGCTGCTACTGCCAGCAGTGGGGGGCTGTGTACTGTGGCATGGGGGCCCACCCCCATCCCCAAATCCCACCCCCTCCTGCACTCCTCTGCACTCCCTAGCTGTCCAGTCGCACACCGTCACACTTGGGGTTCCCAGGTGGCATGCTGGGAGCCCCACGGATGTGAAAGCACAGTACCCACTTGGTCCAATGTTGGGTGACCTGAAAGCCTGCTGCACACCAGTAGTAATTGTTTTTTTGTAGGGGCCCCATGGGCTGGGTAGAATGGCCTAGCAGGCTGGATCCAGCCTACAAACCATATCTTGCCGACCTCTGGGATAGTTCATTGGGCTGGGCCCCAGCAGGGTCAACAGTGTTTAAAACCATGGTGTCCCTATAGCTCAGCACTGGTGTGTGTACTCCAAATAACCTCTCCTACCCGCTCCCCAACACCTCCCCCCCCCCCCCACGATCCATTTGTATATAATTGTAAACCAAGGAGCTTCCTGCCCCCTTCTCCCCACTCCTCCCCCATGCTGGTTAGGAGGGAAAAATCTTTGTCTTGCATTTGTGTAAATACGGTAATCTGCCACACTTTTTAGGTGGGAAATGGTACAAGGAAATGTGGGTGAGACCCAATGGGTTGGCAAGTGATCCTGTGAGTCAGGTCAAATCTCGTGGCACACGGGTGTCTTGTGGACTACTATAGATGCATAAGGTGAAAGGTACTTAAATGGAGGGTCCACGACCCAAATACCTTCTACCGGCAAAAGGGATGGGGCTGTAGAACACAGATCTACGCAGGACAAGTAAATGTTAGAACTGAAAAACCGAAAGCTTTTCATTTGCCTCCATGTCCTCAATTATTTTCCTTTAATATTCATTTAAACCTCTGCATACTATCAAGTCAGACTAAGCAGTTTTCCTAGTTGCTTCTGCCCCCTCCCCACCTCTAAAACACAGGTACTACATTTCCTATGCTCCAGTCGCAAAGTGTCACCCCAGAGTTGATGCCCATTAAAAATCCTTGCTTACCAGATCTACAACTTTGTTCCTGTCAGAAGTCTGGGATGCAGCATATCTGGTCCCTCCCTCCTCAGGGTTTTGTTTCCACCTTGAATGTGGTGCTTCCTATTTCTAGGGCCGCACGTCCACTAGCCCCTGCGCCTTCACTTGTTACAGCCCGAGGTTAAGTGGCCATTCAAGCGTAGACTGACGGGGTTGGAAGGGACCTCAAGGGTCATCTAGTCTGACCCTGGTGCACCAATGCAAGAATGCTACTCCTGATTTGAATCTCTTTTCTATCCCTTGTGCATAGCAGCACTACTGTAATCCCCTCTGGCTTTTTTTTTTTTAATTTATTTATTTGTATGCACGAGGACTCCTTGATTTGTTTTACTTTATAAGGTTTAACAGGGCCCAACCTGGCCATTTTCACTTGATCCCTGCTCTCCCTGTTGGCGGTTGTTGAGGACAGCAGCATTAGCATCTTCCCACAAGCTAACCCCGCTTTGAAATGAAAAGCCTTAGCAGCCAGATTGCCCTTGCTTAGCCTTGGTCCAAGAGACTGAACTGATGCGGTTTCAATTCCGCAGAAAGCTGTCATCTACGATCAGCTCTTCTACAGCTAGCGCAAACCATGTCTCAAACGGCATCGTCTCTTGTTGGTTTGGTGCCTCGAGGGTGAGGAAATCGTTCAGCGCTCATGTTCCCTAGTATCTGGGCCCTGTTGTTATTAGGAACATGCATCTTGTCTCCTATAATGATACGATTCCCAGTGGTCTATAATAATGCAGAGATGTCTATCCAGGCCTGGGTCACACTCTGGGGTCTGCAGCAGGGTCCTGTTCTGCCCCAAGCAGGATCTGTTCAGATCCAGGCCCTCCCTTCTTCTTTCCAGTGCTGCCCCATGGCTGTTACCTCCCTTCCTCTCTCGAGAAGCACTTCCCCTTCAATGCTGAAACTCCTTTGATGATCACTGTTGCACCCAGTTTCCCTACATATCTACAGCGACAAGAGGGCTAGGGTCAGTGTCTGCTCCTGCAGACGCCCTAGGTAGGAATGCTCTGCTGAGAGCACAGTCCCTACGCTTTGTTGTTTAATGACTTTTGTGTTGCACTTTCTTCCCATTTTAATCCCCCCTCCCAAGAGCAAAGAAACATTTTCCTTCTAGCCAGTGCATGTTGACCTGTGTCCCTTTCCTCGGCTGCAACTGGCCAAGGAAAATGCCCCCTAGTCCCTTGAAAAATGCCCCGTGCCACTAGGAAGAGCAAGGGGACCCAAAGGTTGAGCGTGGCTTTAGCAATGCTTGAACCCTGACAGGAAGGCGGTGGAGACCACAGGCAAGGTGGGCACGTGCTTGGGCGAGGGGAGGAAAAGGGCCGTCTCTCCTCCCTGAGTTCCTGGGGGGAAGGGGATTTTGCCAGACTAATTGCCCAAGATGCTGGCAAAGCACAGGTGGGTGGCTGCCATGCTGCGTTGTGCGTGCTGGGCATGAGTCAATGTTTGGGGCACTTATCTGGTGAAGCAGCATCAAGTTGGGGTGCTGGGTTGGGGGGGCCTTGTGTCAGCTGTCAGTACCTGCAGGCCAGCCGTGCCAGACGGGGCTGTGCCAGCTGGCGGGAGGGAGACGCTGGGGGCTAGGCTGGGCCAGGCAAGGGGAATTAGGTTGGAAGCCAGGGTCTGGCCAAGCAGCGTATCTGCTAGCCGGGTGGGAGCCTGGAGGGGATAGGCATGCGGCTACCGCAGTTCAGAGACCCTGTGCATCCTGAGGGTTGCTCCAGTCCTGAACACGTAGCCTCCCAAATCTGCCTGCCCATGGTTCATGTACGTCCTCAGGGAGCTGCTCTCCCTTTGGTAGCTGGGACACTATTCCCTCTGTTAAGCAGAAGGAAAAGGTCTGGTCCCTTGACAAATGCTCTGTGATGAACTGTCTGACCTACAGACACATGGCACCTCGAAGTGGGACCAAGAGACCAGCAAAGCACTGCGGGGAGCAGGGCTTGGACAGCTGGAGGCTGCAAGGAGCAGTGCTCTGGTTGTGGGTCTGTGCGGAGGAACTGGTGTGCATCCCCAGGCCTGTGGTTTTTACCTCCCAGTTAAGTTGAGCGGGTACTTTTTTGTGCCAGATCAGTCCCATTCCTCCCTGCTTCCAGCACGGTCCTCCAGCAGGCGCCTCTCTCCTAGGGAGCAGCATGGGACTGCTACATCGGCATGAACACATCGCTGAGCATGCCGCAGCCAAGGGCTTTTCCTGAAACTTGGAGCTGCACTTCCAAAGGCAGACTGGCCGGAGCGTGCGGGATGCTGCGATCCCTTCAGGATGCTGCCAAGAACAGCGAGGTCTCTGCTCCCCGGGCTGGAGAATAATTGGCTGAGGTAATAGTTTTGGAGAACAACTGTTCAGGGCAGCGATGTGTGTTAACCCGTTAGGGACCACATGCCACGTAGCTCAACTAGGGAAATCATGGAAAATGTGAAACCAAGCGCATGGCAGCCAGGACCTGGGCAAAGGGGCATGAAATGGTTTGTGAGTGGCTTGGGCTGCATGTGCAAGAGAGACCCATGGCTCCAGGGCTATATTAGCATCTGTTGGTGGCAATGGACCCACGTTCTCCGTGGGGCAGCGCGGGACCAGTTGTCTGGGCAGCTCCACCTAGACACGGCTAAAAAGAAGATGCCTCACCCCAGGACCACGGCCCAAAGGGAGCCTTTTCAGTGATGCACCTTCGGGAGCCCCTGCAGCACCCCCAGGCCTGGCCAGGGAGCGCAGCTGTGGAGGAGACCCCGCTTTGCCTGGGAACGAGGCAGCAAAACGCTGCCTCCCAGCCGCTTAGGTGCACCGACACAGTCGTCCTTGCAGGAACATGCTCCGAGCTTTGCTAACGCTGCTGCTTTGCCTCCTGGCGAGGGTTGGGCACCAAAGAGCAGGAGGGAGGGGAATGGGCTGGGGGGAAAGGGCTGCTGTTGGGCACTATTCCCAGGCTCAGCATTGCCTCGCATGCCTCCAAAGCGTGGTTCAGTATTGGGTACCTAGGCTCTCAACAGCAAGGGTAGTACACAGAGCCTGGCAGTCGTACCGCCCGCCCCTCGGCAGAGCGGCGGTGTCTGAGCAACGAGTCCCTCTGCTCCGGGGGGGGTGGTCCAGCGGCACGGGGGGCCCTTTGGGTCAAGGTTCCCCCTCTGACTGAGGCTCCTTTCGCCCGATGACCCTGGGCCAGCAGCGGGCGCCTGCTTCCTGGCACGCAGCTTCCTCTGGCCCCGACTCGTGCGCTCTTGCCTGTGCTGTGGCACAGCTTTGAGAAGGACGGACCAGGGTCCTGCACCTCAGCTCCATGCTTAGCACTCTCCCAGGCAAGGAGCGGGGTGGTTTTTGTACAGCAGGGCCCGGCTGGACTGCTCTGTGGCATGCAGGTGCCTGCCTTCTGCCTACGCCCTGCTTAGGTGCCCAGACAACCCATCTGGCTCTCGCCTGCAGCTCCTGCTGTGGATGTCTGGCCCCTGCAGACCTGGCCCCTACGCATCAGCGGAAGGTACCGTAACATTTGCAATGTGTTTTGTTTTGTTTTTTTTTGGTTTGGTTTTCCCCTACGTGTTATAGCTGGACCTTGTCATGGTGCTCAGCAGTGGCTACGTCTAGCCAAAGCACCAGATCAGTGACATCACTATTCACGGCATTTACCAGGGACTAGAAGTCTTGTGCCAGCACGTGCATGGGTGTGACTATCCGGCGTGGCCATGCTCCTGCCAGCTTTGCACTAGCTCATTCAAGCAGTCAAGCAGCACTGCTGTGGGCACGCGGGGCGCTGCTGGGTAGCTCCGGGGGTGGTTTCTCTGTGCTGTGAGCTCTGGACTGCTGCCAGTACCTAAGGCTAAGCAGTTTGAAATTAGCCGGGACATAAGGGCATCTCATTGCAGCCACATGCAGCCCATTCCCTGAAACGTGGCTGCAAGGAGCAACCACATCAACATTACTCCTACCCGGCGCTTATGAACTGCCAGCACAGCCCCAAGAGGGAGCCACGTCCCTAGTAACGTCTCTGATGGCCAAGAGCTCCCAAATCGACAAAAGTGCCAAAGCGCACAAAGATACGGACACCATTTTTGTCATGCATCTCAGTTAGGTACGTGGGCACTGGATTTGGGGTGAGGATAGGGTTTGTGCTCTTTTAATTTTTGCCTTCATCCCCCTGCAGGAAACACAGGAGAGGATGTAAAGCAGGAGGGCCTAGTGCGCTGATAGGGATTATACAAGACCTGTGTCCAGGGGAGCTAGCAGGCTCATGGGCACCAGCTAGTCCAGGGAGAGCTTTTTAAGCATCAGGCCCCAGCAATAGTGCCTGTGCCACTGCTCTCTTGGTCAAGCGATGCACGGACAGTGATGCTGAGCCTACCAGCCCATCTCCTTCACCAGGTGCTGGTGTTGCCGTGTCCCCTGGCTAGATACACGGGGCATTGCACTTTTGAGTGGCCCCCTCTGATTAAATGGAGAGGGGTCAGAGAGCTCAGGGCTTTTCCTGAGCTCAGTCAAGCGTCGTGGCCTGAGTTTGTTGCTGTTCCTACGTCACGAGGCTCCAGGGCATGATTGTAAGGGGAAGCTTTCCAGTTCCATGGGCACCAAACCGGAACGAGATGTGGGATCCACTGAGTAAGGAAGGACCATGTCCTCCTCTGCACCGAGTTGCCAATATTTTTACAGAAAGGGCGAATCGTGGAGTGCAGTGAAGGTGAGAGAGAATAAAACGCATTGCAGAACCAAGCGAGTCTGTTACATTAATGAATCAAATTAGCATCTAGGCAAATAATTTAAGTGGTAGACAGGGTTTTTTTTAAAGCAAATATGCAATTGGTTCCAACATGAAAGTGCATTAATTGAGCATGGGGATGTCTTGATGCAAAACAAAGCCATTTACCGACCGTTTATGTGCAAGGAAGTGCAAGGATAACTGAGCAAAAAAATCCATCTTATTCACACCAAGTTTGTTTTTACTGATCTTGTGCCTCTCAATTACTTTTTAATGGTCTGCATTGAAAAGAAATCCCTGCATGCACACTTGAGGATACAAAAACACACAAATGAAAGCTGGTGATTTACTGAGAATAAGCTATTATGTATGCAGGTGTACCATGCTTCAGGTTATTAGTAATCCAATCTATTTTTTACGACATTATGGTGTAATTTTCTGTATAAAACTACAATATAAGTCTTGAGCTGTATCGGAACATAAACTAAAATGTTCCTGACTCTGTCACTTCCCATGGCCTTTATTTTGATTAATAAATGTGACGAGAGCTATTACCTTCTCTAGTACGAGGAGATGATCATCCTTCAATCAAAATGTGTCCACTTTTACAACTCTTCACAGTGATCTGTAACAATTGTGAAGGAGCCAGGATACCATTTTGCTGCAAGGGAGAGCATACAGCCGAAAGGTTCAGCATGCACATCGTATTTTTGTCTTACTGCAGCAAGCTCGCATCCTCGGTAGAGAGGTCCTGGTGTCTTTGGGGGACCAAGGTCATAGGGTTTCCTGGTCTCAGCTGAGGTGCTACAGGAAGCAGGGAGCAGAGGTGAGGTTCACACCACACGGTTAGAAAGGGATTTTTGTGTTGCTAAATTCAGAGGGGTCTGAGTCAAGTGTGGTTTGGCTCAGTGGCCGCTGCCGTCCAAACTATGATTTATGCTTCAAAATGTTGGTGTTCAGTTCACCTCTGCCATGTCTAACCAGGCAAAGCAGGTGTGCAGAGCTGAACTTCGTGGCTGAGCTTTGTTTTGGACCCAGCACCCAACAGCTCAATTTGTGATGAACGTAATCCAGCGTCAGGCTTTCGGCTGCAGCCTGACGGGTTGGTAAAGAAGGAATGACCGAAGTATGAACCTGGAATATGCAGCTAATTGCATTCAGGGGATTAACTTGGCCACCCACAGCACGGGCCCTGAGCAATGCCAGGAGAAGCGTCCGGAGCTACCGGTCTGGTCCTCGCCGTCAAGTCGTCTTACGAGGTGCGTGATCCAGCCGTGTAAGCCTCCGAGAGGAAATAAGCCACCAGCTCCCCAGGTTGTTCTGTTTTATTTCTGAATTATTCTTTACATTGTACAATATATAAAAATACAGAGTACCCAAAAAAAATTCACAGTGTCTAAAGGCAGTGATTACAGTCTAGGTCACCTTTATACTAATAGTACCATCAAGTTCAATTGCATAGGAAGGGTGATGTGCCTTCACAAGAGTCCAATCCTGCTCTCCAGGGTTTGTTTTTGGGGGCCAAAGATTTTGCGTTCTACTATGAATTTCCTGTGTAGCCAAGATCCAATTATGCACTGTCATTCCCCTCCCCTGCCCATTATAACACAAAGTCCTGTGATTTCACCTTCGCCTGCCATTCCTCCCTTACTTCTCCTCTACGACAAATGATGTTGCCAATGAATTAGATGCAAGCGGAGAGCAGCTGCACATCCCCCACCGGCATGCAGCTGGCTGGCTTTGACACTGGCTCCACAATGGAAACTTTTTGCTTCCGTTATTGATGGAGTTGATCCCCGGACTGCTCCCGGACTCTGTGGTGTGCATCTTGCACAGGTGCCCAGCCCATGGAGCATGTTGCCATTACTCATCAGGATCGCCTTTGGCCACCTGACGAGGTTGGCTTGGATCAGGCTGGAGTGCCAAGATCTGAAGTCTGCATCTCTGCCATGAGTTGCCTTTCTTGACCCTGGGCAAGAATATGGTGCTCTTCAAATAGTGTCCAGCCATGTGAGACAAGATGCTGGACCCTCCATGACAACCTGCTTGAGAGCATTTTCCTGTCTCAGGTTGAGGCATGGACAGCACCTAAATGGCTGGATGTTTCTTTGAACCAAACTTGTCCTTAGGACCTCTGGACGTTTGCCCTTAGCTGGTTTACAAAAGACATCCCTATGTGCCTTTCCTGCTGAAGAATTAAACAGTCCAAACCAAGCCCTTGCAAACCTTTGGTAGTCCTTACCCTGTCCCAATGAGCGGATGGCCAAGGGCAACCTCAGCCCCCCTGAAAATTACAGCTTGGATTTTCAAAGGAGCCCAAGGGATTCAGGTGCCTGACTTGCTGTATCAAATCTTTTAGGTTTCTTTACATACCTCAGCTGCTGGGCTGGCAGGTTTTCTCCTTTAACTTAAACAGTAAGAGCCCAGCGTGTGAATAGTTCTTCGGTGTCTAGCCTGCCAATCAAATAGAGGGAAACTAATTGCAAAGCTCTTCAACACGTACGTGCTAACTGACTTCCCCCCAGTTCTGGCTGAAGATGCGTTTTACTTTAATGGTACAGTAGTCCTTACTCCCACGTGCTACTATGCTCACACAATTATTCTCTACTTGTAATTAAAAAAGAAAGAGTGATCCACATAGCCGGCATGGGAGGATTATTCGTAAAACAGAAGTTGCTCCAAAAACCGTTCGTGCCGGCATTCTTACGCAGGCTTTGTGCTGGGGAAATGGGCATTTTGAACTATAAAAATCAATTTTCTTCTCAATTTAAAGATAATTAGATTTCATTTAGCTACAAGGTATGTTTTGTTAAAGCAAATGAAACACTGGCTGTTTCAGTCCTTGCTTTCAGTTTGTCCAGATGGAGGTTGAATAACAGCACTGCCCTTCTAAACGTTCTCTGCAGGCATCTTGCTCTCTCTATATATATATTTATATATATTGTGTGTATATATTATAAATATATACTGTACTTATCCACTGATAGATAATGCACACTATTCGATCAAAAGAGGAAGTTGGTACACAAACTTTTAAATTTACATTTTATATGTATAAAAAAATCCTACAATTTGGTACAAAGAATAGACAGTTCTCTACGGACAGCGATTTCATCCTCACATGGGCGTAGCTTTACATCATTGGAGGGATCATCTTTGTCTGTAGCCTACATGGTAATTAATGGACTCTGTTCCCACTTTCTACATTGCTTTCGACACAACTTCTATTTCACTTTCTAAAAATAAGGCATCAAGAGCAGTTGTTGTACAATACACATTCCTGTCTTCTGCGATTCATGTTTCACACGTCTCAGAAGAGCAGCTGGCTCACATATATATATATACATTTGCAAGTGCGTCTTTCAGACAACAGCACCCTTTTCTCCAGGAGTTTTTTTTCAGTGTTTTACTTGCTGGAGTGAGCTGTGTGCATTACTAAGGGGAGATGTTCACACTTGGCTTTCCAACCCAGCGAAGTCCAACGGCAGCTTTGCAATATAGAAGAGGTAACCCTGCACAAATGAACCTTCTAGGAAAAAAGTACAAGCATTTGTATAGGGGGAAAGAAATAGCCAAGGGGGGGAAGAAATAAGACATGTCTAGCAGTCCACCTGCTCTTTGCTGAATCCCAGCCCAAAACATTTGCACAGCCCTCGAGTCTCAAGGTGAAGGTCAATTCCTTGTCAAGTAAATGACCCGAGTTTCTCATAACAGTGGGGGCAAAAAAAAAACAGCGGAGGAAGCGGCTTGTAGAAAGCAATGCTGTAGAACCAAGTGTATTGCACATACTTTTAGATGACCCTAAGAATGGGAAATTTTAAGCCATTTAACATCAAGCTGCAGGAGCAATTCAATCTACTATAGACATTACAGACATGATGATCAAGCTGCTGAATTACCTGCTGGAATCAAACAGAAACGCACGAACATCACTGTATCTGGTGTCATTAACCTGTCATGCACTAGGGAGCTCTTAAGGCATTCAACCCTGACATCACATTAACATTGCCCTTAAAGAACTGCACTCTCATGCAAACATTAATTGAGTAATAAGAGTTCAGATGCCTTCTCCCCGCCCAACCCCCTCGCTTCTACTTTCTGCTCGAATGGAGCCCACAGCTTCTTGCTGTGATTGCCAATTATATGAAAAAGGGCTGAATCCATTTGGACGACTGGTAAGAACAAATTTCTATGTCTTGCTGAAAATATAACTGCACACCCGCTCCCTCCCCGGTATCTGCCTTCAAATAGTTTATAAAATATGCACTTCTGAAGCACAATGGAAGTAATGATTTTTCTCAGTGAGTTGAAACCCTAAATAATTTCACAAGCTGCATGGAAGGAAAAAAAGGCAGTTTAAATATATTATTCTGAGAGGCTGGAACTGGGAAATGTTTGAGAGGCAAAAAGGAAAATGCAAAAATTCAAAATGATTGCAAGGTTCAACTCGCTTGCTCACACCTTCACACAGGGCAGCCGCGATCCAGCCCAGTAAATGATAATCCTACAGCTCTCCGATGCAGGACCTCATCTGCGTGGGACGCTCTGGCATCTATAATTTGTAATGTCTATAGTGATTGTGGGCACCCACGCTTTCTTTAGGTTCACTGAAATTAAATTTGGGAAGTCCCGACTGGGCAGCCTGATCCAACAATGTTCAGCCACCGGTTCCACTATGGTCTCTTGGGTTTTTTTTAATGGCACTTAAAGGAACAAGGAAATGCAGCAGAACAAGTCCCGGTTCCTCAAAGGAAGTCCACCAGGAGCTAAACCTAGGTCCTCATAACTATTTATGTGCCTAACTCACTTAGGGGCCTTTGAAAAATCCCAGCCTTAGGCTTTTGGAGCAATGCCGCTATGTCGATGTCCATGCTGCCGTCCCATCCATCCTTGCTGCCTTCTCCTCTGCTAACACGCCAAAACTGAGGGCAGCCCACGTAGGGTGGAGGGGTTGCAATGTCCCTCGTTAAACAGCAGTAGCAGAAGCAAAAGTATTAAGAGTCTGCGCCGGCCCCTCATCACCTGGCTGGGAATCCAGAGCACCTCTGCTTCTCTAAGGGGAGTTTCTCTTCATTGACATTGGTGCAGCTGGGAGCAGGACCTCAACTGGTCTGATGGGCAGAAAAGACCAGGAGTCACTGATCTAGTCTGGGACACCCCAGTGACCAGGCTGACAAGGGGAATTTTATAAGAAAAATACCATTATGGCCATGGGTGACTGCAGACAGCTTTCGGGTTCAGCTAGCTTAGAAACAGAAGGCAGCTTTGCTCTTTCGCTTCTCAGTCCTGATCACAGGGGCCATGTGGGCTTTTGCACACACTCTGGCCAGGCCTTTCTTCTATTCCTAGTCCCTACTTCTGCGGTTGAGTTAGGCGGACACCCAAGCCAGCCGAGCGAGCGTGTGCTGGGGACCAAGGGGCGTGAGGAACTAGTACAGCACTGGCTTCTAGCAAAAATCTGTTGAAGGAAATGCATCTAAAACAGACCTCTGGAAAAACACCCTAGTTGGGGACTGAAAATAGATATGGCAAGAGCTGAGGGATGAGGCATACAAAGATTCCCCGTTCTGGCACCACGTGGAGTTCATGCGTGCGTGCTTTGCACTCGTTATCTCATGCTCGGTAGTGCAGCATTCTCGCAGTCTTAGCGTCAGGAGTTCATTATAAATACTTAGGAACATCGAACAGTAACAGTGCCATACTTGCTCACGTTGCTGACACAGTGGAGGGAATTGTACATTTAAGCACTGGCGAAGGGTGAAAACAATAATGTCAAGGAAACACCTGGTCGTGGACACCATGGCTTCTGTCTCAGTCTAATACAGGTCTCATGGACATAGTCACGCACCTACACGACATTACATTGCTAAGCTGGATAAAAAATTTTTAATAATGCTACAGTCCCAAATTAATTTAACGGCTGTAGCCAGATTTGTTTGTTCGTTTGCTGAGCAGGTAGAGGAATACCGGCAAACAATGCACGTTGTTCAGCTGTATAATTAATGAATTCATGGAGTTCTGCCTGGAAGACACCGTAAGAATGCGCAGCAGACGTTCGGGTCACGTCACGCCATGGAAACATTCCTTAGAAAAATACCCGCCCCCCCCCCCCCCCCAAAAAAGTCAGTATCTCTTACTCTGAAAATAAACGAACTAAAAATAATCATACAGTAAGAATTAGCCCAATGCATGATAATGTCACAAAAGGAGAGCATGGCCATCAACATTGTCATGGTTGGAATCAAAACTAGAGGGGAAAAAAACCCAAAAGAGTAAATGTTGTCTTGAAGAAAGCCCATGGCTCTTGAAGAGCCCTTCACTTTTTCTTTTTCTTTTTTCCAGCGGTATAAACATCTTCGCTATGCACTCCAAGTTCACGTCTCATCGTGCCAACATTTTCTTTGCTTAACATCTCACTGCCTGTATAGTTTTCTCTTAATTAAGACCAGAAACATTCTGAGATGCTTCTTCGGGTAAAGTCCGCTCTTCGCATGTTCTTCCTTCGCCGGTCAAACGGCAACTTACCCAAAAAGACTATTTCCCGTAACGGGAAAGGCATCATCCCATGGTCCCACTGCCCTGGAAAGTTATTTTTATAGAAACTTAAAAAAAAGGAAAGAAAAGAATGAAACGTTCAAGTTGTTAGCACGATGGAGTCCCGTGCAGCTTGTCTTGTGAACTAAGTGCCATTCAGAGTACCTTTGCTATCGTATCGCAGGAAAGGCGCTCTTCACCGTAGAGAGGTTTTTTGCTCTAAGCAGCTACCTGTTGAGTTTCTTTGAGTACACCTGTATGGTTTCATTCTCCTGCACGGTGGAAACTTGCCACAGCACATAGTCAGCTCCTTGGCAATTTGGGCCTGGACAGAAATGCTGCTCTTCCAGCCTTGAACACTTGCAGCCAAATATCCGTAAAAGCTTATGAAGAGCGGTCCGTGGCCCGTAAGCATTCTGCCCACTTAAGGAGATGTGGTGTTTACAAGTAATACAGTAAACCAAAAAAAAAAGGCCCTACTGTACAATATTTACATCTAGAGACTGGGCCAATATTTGGTCCATAAACCCAATTAAAAAAAAAATTCATATAGGAATGGATCCAGTCCTTGCATGATCTGTCCACCATCAGCTGTTGGTAAAGGTCCTTCCAGGGGAGGCCTCAGGCCTGTAGTCATATTTATTCAGTGTACTGGGGTAGTAGGTAGTCGTGTACACGTTGGTTTGCTGCAAGGGGTAGAAGTTGGTTCTGTCATCGGGTATTAAATTGTTCTTGTTAAGCGTCTGTGAAAGGGGAAAAGAAAGTGCGTAGATACGTTAACGCTGCCTGGTCAATGCATCCTTCCTATTTCCAGATTAGCACCCTCTCTGCTGCCTTCTCCATCATGTTCTCCACTCCAGCCACTAGCACCTTCCCTCCGTCTGGGAGAGTAAGATGGGTGGATACCATTCAGATGGCTTCCTTTATGGAGTGATGCTGTGGAGGGACCCACAGCTCCTGCCATCCTACTTCGGTGGATCTGTGCTCACCCACTACCAGAGCCAGAACCCAGAGCCTTCTCCAGAGACCCAGATTCTCCTAGTAGGTGGCATGATGTCCGCTCATCATTGTCACACATGCTGGGCCTAAACAAGCAGGGCTTAGCAAATAACGATAACACTGCAACCTATCCCCTTCCAACGTGGGTTTTTTTTTTATTTTACAGCCTCCAGCTGCCTCTCATAGCAGTTGCCAAAGTGGCCCTTCTTTTTCCCTTTGGCAGAGCAGGTGCACATTTACCTGGTCTCCATCTCCACTGGTAGATATCCAGGTTTGGACCCCCCGATATTAAGTGTGTCACTTCTGTAAGCTACAGTATAAGTAACAAGTCAGGGTCACTTTGTGAAAAACTAAAAAATAAATAAATAAAAGACTAAAGAAATTTAACAACCGAGAAGCACGGGTGGTCAATAGCAACCGAAACAAGAGCAACATGAATGTACCTTTTCCCATCAGAATCCAGGAACGGGCAGAGGGGTCTTGTCTTCCCTTATTACGGACTTGCTCATGTTCATGACACCAGCTACTGTATTCCCTCCCCTCCCCCGGGTATAAACCTCATTGACACGTCAGGCGTTACCAGTGGAAAATGGTCAAATCCAATGTTGGAGGACGTAAGAGCTCTTAGATTCAGCGATTCATAGATGCTAGGGTTGGATGGGACCTCAACAGCTGCTTTATGTCTTGGGGAAACCTCATTTCAATCACGGGAGGCACCTGGTTGTACTTCCCGAAACCTGCCCCCGGCATTTCATTCTCACGTGACCACATGCCCGATATCTCTCACCTGAGTACCTCCCTCCGTCATCGTCCTCCTCCTCTTGTTGAGGCTCTACACAAGGTCTATGCGCCACATACAGCCTTAAAAAAGGTGCTCAGTTCACTGGGGGTGGGTGTCTGTGATTGTCTAGCTCAGCATCTGGCGTGAAACCCCGCTCGTTTAAGAGCCAGCATGGATCAGTGGCTGAGTAGGAGTAGGAAAGGAGGCGAGGATGCCTGAGTCTTGCTGCTGACTGCTACTGCCTCCCTAAGTGACATAATCTCTGTTTTCCTACGGGGACGCCACAGACATTTCTTCCTGCCAGGCGCAATGTGATGATTAACAGCTGATGCTCAAAAGCATGAAGGACCCAATACCACCACTTCTAAATACCGCCTTACTCACGAAACCAATGTTAAGCACATTGCCGGTATCTGTTAAGCACGGCTTTGTGCGAATACGGGTGGCAGCGCCGGGCCCAATACACCTGGCAAATGTGACTGGAATAGGCAGCGCTACTGTTTTCAGTGCCCAAGTGAAACCTGTAAAACCTGAGTGTGCCTCCAACTTGTCTCCTGTTCAAGCAACCTTGGCGGACCGAGGCAGGAAAACCCGATTCCTTCTACCTATGCACATTTCAGCAGAGCGGGGATCATCAGACCTCGCGGTAGTTGAGAGGCTGTGAGTTAAAGACCCATCCAGGATGTAGGAGGAAAGACTCCTTCGAGGCAAAATGACCCACAGAGGAAAGGAAGCTACTGCAGTGAGAATATGCAAAGGAAATGCATTTGGTAGGCAAATGTCTGGGACTGATTCACTTCTGAAACATTTATCTGAGCTGGTTTAAGCCAAGTACTCACCCAAGAGCCATGATTACCTGTGCTGGCTACAAATGCATGTGGAGTTGTTAGGGAACGGGCTCCCTAAACTAATCCACTTTCTCCTGCCTAAAAAATGGAGTTCCTCTCCGTTTCATCTACCCGTGCACAGCCCACATGGGTTGCAGAGATGGGCTCCTAGTCCATCAGCTGTGGAGTGAAAGGGTCATTTGGAAATGATCTGATCAAACTTGGCCAAGGGCTGAGAGTCCTTTTGGCCCGCTGAAATGAAATGCTGGGAAATGCCACGCTCTGCTTCCCATGATCCAAAAAATATTAAAATAACAACTCAAGCAGTTAGGTCCAGCATGTGTTGGTCAGATCACAGGGCTGGGAGTCAGGGAAACAGGGATCTATTTTCTGGCTCTGCCGCTTGCTAGGAGTCCTTGGGAGACTCGGTTTCTCTCCTCACCTGTAGCATGGGGATAAAAATGCTGACTTGCGCTGGTGAAATGCTCCTGGGTGAAATGCACTCGACACGTGCACCGTACGGTATGGCCAATGGACTTGTTCTTGGCTACTACCTGACAACTGTTTTTCCTGTTCCATAGCAGAATGGTTTGGACGCCCTGGCTCCCTCTTTGAAGCCTCTGGGTTTCCCTGGGGACCGTGTGCAACGCCATGCTCCCGGCCGCTGATTCCCACCGCAGGAGAATGCAGCGAATTCCCCCACTACCTTGCTCCATGCCACCGCAGTCACAACTGCGCGCAATGAGTGTAATGCATCACTGGATCCACTCAAGTGCACAGCACAGGCATAAATGGGCAAGAACACAAATGAGTGCAGAGAAAACCAGGGAAACCAACTGGGGAGCTGCCTCCGAACTGACCAATTATTGCACCGAGAAACCTCCCGTGTCTTGTGGGTTGCGCAGGCACGTTGCAGAGGAAGCTGAAGGCACGGGGCAGCAGGGGATGGGTGGCCATCTCAGAGCAATGCTCTCAGGTTAGCTGGGTCACCTCTCTGAAGTGTTAAAAGGAGAGCTAGGCCTGGATCGAGCCTTGCCACACATAGGATGCGTTTCATTGCTACCACTTAGAAAGTTTTCTGAGCAGTCGCACACTAATGCTTGCTACAATCTAAATAAAACATCCTCAGGGTCGGCGTCATGTGCTGCAGGGGCTGGGACTGACAAAGGGTTGTTTGCCAGCCCCAACGTCCCCCCGCCTGTGCACTGGAGTCTCCTGACTGTACTACCTCCGTGGGGCACGTGTTAGGTGATGTGACCTGGAGATACTCCTCACGAGAAGAGTCCTGGCTTTGCTGCGCTACGATGGCATTTAGCACATGGTCTGCTGCTTCAGCGACTGGATGCTTGCATTTGCAGTACAGTTAGCATGTCCTAAGTGTAACGTGTGCCAAGGCCCTCAAACCAAAGCATCCCTTATGTTTCGTGGTGTTTGAGCCCTGTGGCTCAAGCCCATCTCTAGCAGAGCATTAAAACCACAACAGTCCATTTCTTTGGCCTTCAGCTGGAAAGTTGGTAAAAATATCAGGATCTTCTGCAATGCTTTAAATCAAGCCCACAAAAGCAAGCTTAGCATTTAATTAGCAAGATTTGCAGTTTTCTCTCTCCCTCCTCTTTACTTTTCTATAGCACTTAGTTAGGAAACAAAAAAACCCCCACCTCACAGCTGTTTCTTTGCTCTCTCTCTTTTTTTGATGGTGGGCCTTATATCTTTGGGAAATCCCTTTATGATAATGTTTTAAGAGAATTTATATTGCAATTAGCTGCAAAGAATTTGTCTCCAGAAATATTGAGGCGACAAAGTGAGATCTAAATGGACATGATCAATGTGCAGGGCCTTCTTTTAATACATGAATAGATGATTAGGCTCCCAGGCGTTGGAGACTGCTTGATATTTTGCAAGAGAGGGAATGAGGTGGCAGTGAATTTTAGAGGCCCACATGCACAGATCTACAGTTAGATCGCTGTGGGTGGCCTCAGGTGGCGTTTTACTCTATGGTTTAACCCTTGCTCACTTCCCTTCTCCGATGGGCAGGGTTGGGAGACCATGACACTCCCTCAAGAGCAACATCTCTCACTCAGCCCCATCCAGGTGGGGCATCAGATTGATGGACCAAAGTTAGCCTCCAGGTCCTGAAGTCAATGGAGTTGTATTAGGGAAAAATAGGGCCCACTCCATGCAGAAAGGTATCGGTATGTCTGGTGATGGCAAAGGCAAGAGCAATCGTGAGCGTGGACTCCCAGCACAGAGTGGATCACAACCCAGCTGCTATCTCCCCTGGGCACCCTCCCCTCTGGGCAACATCGGTGCCAGTTCTCAGCATCCTGGTGGCCGAGAAGCAGCTGCAGAAAGCCGTGAGTTTGTGCATTGCAGGGGAAAGTGCACTGAGAGATCAGCTGTATCAGCAAAGCCACGTAATCATTTCTGACATCACCTCCATTTGCGAGTCTATCCATCAGGGGTCTGCATCCAAGAACTCTTCAGCAGATGGCTTGCCAGCCACACACGCTAATCCGACCACAGCCCATTACTCAAGACACACATAAGAATTTAAAACTTTCTCTAGAAGGTTTTTTATTCCATTGTTTTGGCATGTGACTAAAATGCAAGCAAAGAAGACTCTTTTGTCCTAAGAACAGGAATATCAAATAGGGATGCAGTCAGAAAAATGAAGAGCGTTTCTACTGCGACAACTAACTGTAGCATTTCAACATACTGTGTGTCAGCCAAGTTAAAGAGCCTGTGTCCAACCAACTGGGCACTAGGGCTGTGCAAAATTTTACCAGCAGTTTCATTTTGACACTGTTTCAACTCATTTCAAGCTCAAAACAGCAAAACCAAAGAGAGCTTCGAAACAGCCTCGAAATGAAATGTTTCAAAAATTTCAAAACGTTTCGAGTTTTGAAGCTCAAGCTGGGCTTGCCTGCAGGGAAACAGAAACTAAAGTAAGGACGGGGGAGGGGAAGGAGTGCTCTCATTATTGACTGTGTAGCTGGCCAATGACTGTGATCCTTTCCTATGGTCCCTTCCAATCCCGGTGCTCTGGGGGAGGGATGGAAAAACTGCATCAAAGGCAACATTGTTTGAACTGCCCTGCTTTCTGCCTTGGTGTCAGGTGAGTGAGGGCACACCTTAACACACACACACGGTGTCACCCACCTGTGTCACGAGTTTTGCCTGTCAGCAGCTAGAGGTGCAGGGCCCCAGAACCCAGACTCCCCCTGCACTGATCTCCTGGACAGCTGGCAGGCATCGTGGCCTCAGCAGGGGCTACCATCCCTGCAGCTTTCACCCCGCTGTGCCTTAACACGCACACAGTGTCACCCATGTCATGAGTTTTGCTTGTCCGCAGCTTTAGGCGCAGTTTCCCAGAAACCCCTGCAACTATCTCCTTGAAACTTGGAAGGCTTTGGGCCTTCAGAAGGGGTTAGCATGCCTACAAGTTTTATCCAAATCAAACCAGAAATGACAAAGTTATAGGCTGTTTTGAGCTTCCACATAATAGCATGTGGGCGAAATGCTGAAACAGCATCAAAACAGTGAAAGCTGTTTCGACAAAACGAAACAGAACAGTGGTTTCAAATCGAAACACAATTTGAAACAAAACGCTGTTCTGTCGAAACACAAGTCGAAATGGAACGGTGCCGTTTTGGACACCCCTGCTGGGTACAGCTTAACACTGCATCTCCCAATGTGCAGAGAAATTCAGAAGCCACGTGCAAAATCCAGTGAAACATTTTAAAAGCTTCAAGGTGCTACCAGAAAATCTCTGCATCTACTACTGTAACCTCTGATGCATAAATACATGTAATTCCTACACACATCGGTCCAACCAAGCTGCTGTGCCAATAACAGTGTCTACTCCTGAACATGGTTAACATCAATGTCTACCGGTATGTGTTCTATCTTGCTCATTTATTAGTGATGTTTTTAGGCTGAGGGAATCATTCAGATTTTCCACGTACAAAATCTCCTGCCCACCATGCCAAAAACTTGTGCCCTTACTCCAGGGCAGTAAGTTATAATCCATTAATGAAGTTAAATTCTCCCAGCAGGATCAGCCCATAATCACACCTAACAATAGAGACATTCCAGTACTAGTCCTCTTCAACCTCAGATACAATGCTGTGTACAGCCTGATTGGGCATCTGTTCTGTGACAAGTAGAGCAGATGATATAAATTAAGTTTTAAGTACGAAACTGTCTAAACTTCAAATATCAACTAAAAGAAAGGCACAGATTTTTCACCGCATAGTTCGACTGACTCTAATGAAAACAGTATTTTCTTAAATAAGGATCGAGTGTTTTCTTTGGGTAAATGATTGCTGGGAATGCAGGGATCTGGGTTTGACGTCCCAGGGTGGCACTTTCTGTCTTGTCTTCCTATATAGCTAGGCCCTTGGATACCACCGCACCTGCTTCAAGTAACTGTTCAATGTTCCCACCTGGCCAGAATTAAATCTGCCTTTAGACAACAAGGAATAGACCTAGACCATACCTGTGACAAGGCTATCGAAACACCCCCCTGTAACCTGCACCAAAACAAAAAGAAACCCCCCTGTGACTGCACACTGCTGGTGGCCACCACCAACCCCGCACTGGCACCAATCACCAGAGTCATCAAAGGACTACAGCCTGTATTCAACAGGGATCAGCCCATGATAAAAATATTCCCAGCCCCTCCACTCCTGGCTTTCCAACAACCCGCTAACCTTGCCCAACTCATCCTTAGAGGAAAACTGCCCACTGTCCAACAGGCATCAAGTGGGACATAGCCTTGCCTTGGCTAGAAACACTGACCCTGTCAACACATTGCCATTGCTGCTACAACCAATGCCCCCTGCATCATGAAACTATCAGACTCCCTGGTTCCTACACGTGCCTTTCCCAAAATGGGGTGCATCTGATCCAGTGCATCCAAGGCCTTCATGACAACTACACGAGTGAAACTAAACTACGCACCAGAATGAACTTGCATAGAGAAATTATGAAGGACAGAGACACACGTACACCATTAGGAGCACATTTCTCACAGTGTGACCATTCCCTCTCTGACCTCACCATCCTTGTGCTCAAGGGAGATCTACCTAACTGGTTGAAAAGGAGGAACTGGGAACAAGAATTCAAAAGCTCGGTTGGACACTCCCAAACAAGTGCTTAACATGTACACGGACTTCATGTCTCATTAAAACCTACCTGATTCCCCAATTCTCCCCCACGCATGAAAGCTGAGAATGACCCTCCTCCCTTCTGACAGTCCTTCATGTCCCGGTAATCAGGTCCTTTTCTTCTGCTAATTGTTTGTCTGCTACCCTGGGAATTTCTTTCCCCACTCTTACAACCTTTTTTTTCATAACTATGCTGTGTTGGGTGTTCACTGCTCAGACCTGATGAATTTGTATTTGAAAGCTTGCCTGACTATCTCAGCTATGCAGTTGGGCCAATAAAATGTATCATCCAAAGAAATCTTTGCCTCTTGCATAATTCCTGGACCAACATGGCTACATGACTATAACACTACCTAGGCAGGGAGACACTCTCCTCATACTGTATACAAACCACCAAAACCAGACTAAGAATGATACAGTGGCAGTGTTTCCAACGCAAGGACAATGCTTTTAGGCCTTGTCTAGTCTCGCATTTGGTCGTTACTTCTCATTTGCTCATGTCTCTTAGCCCTTCAGCTTTTTCCCCCCTTTTGGGGGGATACCTTAAAGTCCTGGGGGAAGATGTATACCCAATACAAAGAGTTACAGTCTCAATAGACCAGGGGTGGGCAAAATGTAGCCCGGGGGCCGGATGCAGCCTCCCAGGCCATTCTATCCAGCCTGCAGGGCCCCTAAAAAATTTAGAAAATTAGTATTTATCTGCCCTGGGCTGCCAGTCATGCGGCCCTTGATGGCTTGCCAAAATTCAGTAGCAGCCCTCTGCCCAAAATAATTGCTCACCCCTGCATTAGAGTCAGCAGAGCCATGACAATGATGCTGGCTGTATAACTGCCCCAACATTTTTTCTGTCAGATGATGACATTTCACAACCAGTCTCTCTTATATAGTGCAGATGTTCTTAGTTCAGTGATCCTCCACCTCCCCCAGCTCGTATCATCTGTGGGTAAATAGTCCTCATTTTTATCTACTCACTAGGCACATCTACACATGGACTTTAATGTGCATTAGTCTATTTTAATGCGCATTAAAGCATCACAAAAAGCCGTGCTCTTTTGCTAATACACATTAAGTAGACTAATGCACCCTCGATGATCTCCCGAGGTCCCTTCCAGCCCTAATGTCTATGAAATCTATGAAAATCTTTTTCTAGTACCTCACAATGGTGATACTAAATTTAATGTGCATTACCTAAAGCTCATGAATGAAGGTGTAGATGTGCCCTCTAATTAGGTTTCATGCCTTCCCAACTGGAGTTACATCCAGAAGATCCTTGTCCTGGGCCAGCACGTGAGCAGACAGGAAGACGCCTCCAGCCTCAACAATATATTATCTAGATCTCTTTTTAAATTAAAAGTACATTTGTCCTCAAATGAGTTGCCCTGGGATGACCTGTCCCACCAGCATGGCAGCCTGTCCCAACATCTTTAGGCTTGGTCATTCACGGGGCAGTGGATTTAGGCAACAGGCCAGAATCAGTGCTTCAACATGAAGGTGACTGGACTGCTTTATGAACAGGCAGCAGCGCACGATTTCAATCAGTCCTCCCAACAGCCACATGAGAGCTGTACCTATGTAGGGCTCAATCCTGCTTTCAGTACCGGCGGTAGCAAGATTCCTATCAAATTCTGGTAGGCAAAGTCTGACCCTAAAAGAGCGAAATGGAAGCTCCCATGCTCCCTAGGAAGAGGATCCAGCCTCTTGCAGTAGCAGAGAGCAAAACCGTCACTCATTTTGGTAGGAAAAGTGAGAGGAAGAAGGGGATCATGCAAAACATGTTGTATCCAACCCTTAATCCTGTCTTGTATCCTTCCAGATTCCCCCCGCCCCGAACCAGCTGTGAACCATACTGTGCTCTCCATTCGGGTCCTCTGTATGCTTGAAGGAGCGAGCCATATCCTTCTTATGAAAGGAAGTTCCTCTCTGTCACAGCCAAATAGGTGGGAACTGCTGAAATGCGTTAAGAAAAATTTCCCATGATCCAGAACTTTGCGGGACGGTTCAAACCTTGGAACGAAGCTCAACCAGCCAATCTGGGAATAATTAGCATGAAATCGAACTAAAAGATAAAGCATATGACTAACATCCCATCTGTTGGTATTCAACATCCCCAACAAAACAAACAGCACGCCTGCCACCCACACTTCTTTTTCCCCCCTCTCATAAACCAGTTGGCTTAACATTGTTCGTCTTCTCATCCTATGCGTTACTACTAATCCTGGCAATACAGACTAACGCTGGAAAGAGGCTTTGGAAGCCCATCTATTTAACTCCAGGCTATAAAAAGAAAAAAGGTTTGGTGATTTTGGCATCCCTTTTTCAAGCCTCACTTAAAACCTTAGTGCCTGACACAGCAAAGGATGAAACCTTGGTCCAAATGAAGTGATATAACTTCCACTGACATCCTGGGAATCGGCATTTCTTCCTTGGAGCAGCTCCATTGAATTCAACGAGACCCCTGGCAGTGTATAAAGGGAACCGCATGCGGAGAGGCTGGGGCCTCGTTGCCTATGTCCAAAAAAGGTGTTTTCTGTTTGAAAAGCGAGGTAAAATGGCTTATGAAACCATCACAGCCTCTGTTTTTCCTAATGCAGCCCATCTTCTGTGCGCCTGCATTTGAGATGGGGAGATCTTTGTTCCTTGCGGTTGCTAAATAAATCAAATAATAATCACAGTAGTGGCGGAGCCATAGATGTGCTCAGGCTAATAATTAAACAAACCAATACTCGGCTAGGAAAATAATATTAATACTTCGCAATTATGCAGCAGTTAAAAAAAAAAGTGGCTAATTAATCCTTGCACAAAGAGGTACGCAGTGTCGCTGAGTGTGCAAAACAGAGACGCAGGGAAGCGAAGGTCCCGATTCAGCAAGGTCCTGAAGCAGAAGCTTAACTTTAAGCTTGAGGTGTATTGTTACTTTTAAGCAGCAAGAGTAACAAGTCTGGAGCTAGGCACATGCTTAAAGCGTTCAGGATCTTGCTGAACAGACCCCAAATCCAATGGGAGTCCTTCCACTGCCCTCGATGAGTCCCCTCCCCATCTCCTCTCTGCAGCGTTGGTGGTTTGCTGCTGTAGCTCTCACCATGGACGGGTACAAAACAGGTGCCAATTCCTGCCCCGGTAACCTGACCCCACATTATGTCGGCAGGCTGAGGATGCTCAAAAAGTCACACATGCCGTGGCTGTTCCTGCTTCAGCCACGCTGTGCTGACGCACACCAGTGGTTCCTAGTGACAGCCACAGGCAGTGGTCTGCAGCTGGTCCACTGATCACACCCATCCCACATCCTTTACATGGCTTGCAGTGAAATGCTGGGGAGGGCACACACGGTGGTCCAGAAAAAGATATCAGGGCTGGTACTAGTCCAAAAAGTTTGGGCACACCAGACACAGGCCACCTCCTCCCCTGCTCGGCGATGTGTCTGGGTGGCCACCCACTTCCTCTGCCCTTACAACACACTGCAGAGACATACCTACGGGTCTGTCCAGCCCGGGAAAGCTTTCCTGCCTTGGCGTAGCTCCACTGCTGCAAGCAGCTTTGATGCACATGCGCCGCGTCACTGCGTGTGTGGGGCCGCCCCCGAGCTTGTTCTCAGGGCGTACGCTCCATCCAGAGCTTGCAGGTTTGCCTGTTCCCCTGTTTAGCATTAGTGAGGATGCGCAGGCAGCACAAATCCTCATCTCCACTGTCACCTCCCCACCTCCGCTGCATTACCTGGGCGAGCCGCGTGGAAAGCTGCCAGCCCCAAATATGCTGCCACGGTGCATTCTGACCGAGGCTTGCAAAACCGTCATTACACCGGTCCCAAAAGAGAAAATGCAGTATAGACAGGGCCTAGTTTGCCATCTGCTACCTCCCCCCGGCCTCTTAATGCCTTACTGCTTTCCATGTACCTCCCTCCCATCAAATAGCCGCCTTCCGATTACTTCCACCACCCCTGCTGTGGTGCGCTTTCCTCCCCCGGGCCGACTCTCACCTTGTGATGCCCTCTCCACATCGCTAACCTCCCCGGGTCCTTATCCGGCGTCTCTTTCTCTTGACACCTCCCATTTCAGTGCCTTCCGCTCGTTCGATTAACGAGCTGATCGCACCTTCTCCGAGACCATTAATAAAGATGTTATCTAAAGCTAAACTTCAAACCAGTGCCCCACAAGACCCCTCCCTGCACCGCAGCATGTTGCCATTAATCACTGCTTGAAGCTTACGGCCCCTCAGCCGGTTTTCAATCTCCCTTGTCTGTGTCAATTTGAGCGCGCTCGCTGAAGAAAATGTTGTAAGCAAGCGCTTTGATAGCGCGCGGGGGGGAATGGAGCGGTGCCAATTTACAGGAGAGGAGGATCTCACCCTGCAAGGGACGTCCCTGCTGCATTCCCTTCAGCCGCCGAGCCTGCAACTCAATTCAAGGAGTGATCAAGTTTGATTTTCTCCTCATCAGCAGCCGAGTCCCGGGCGAGCTGTCAGTTCCGCCCAAGCACCCTTCGTTTCAGCGGAGCAGTTGATACGGCGCCTCTCCCAAAAATTAATTCAAATAGGCCCTCGTACGCACCCCGACACGGACTGGCCCCCGTGGGTACGCGGAGGTGTTACGGCCGGGCCCATTCATCGCGCCTGGTCTCGTCCTGGACGGTGGTCCCGACTCAGCCGAGGGCTTCCATCCAGGACTCGAGCCCTCACTTTGCCGAACGGGGATGGATTTAAGCACGTACTGAAGGGTGAAAATATGCTTTGTGAAACAGAGGCCCTACAGAGATGCACTCTTGCCCCCACACCTAGGAGGCCTCACCCACCTGGAATTAGGACAACCGTGAATCCAACTTCGTTAGCTCAGCGGCGACTGAACGAGCCAGGCAGGGACGGCGTTCTCTCGGCTTGTCCCTTTAATGCTTTGCCCCGCATCTGCATGCAGCAGCCCTGGGGTTTTGCCTATGATGCCCGTGAATTTTCATAAGCAAACACCCGGTGTTGGGGCTGCCCCCGAGCTTGTTCTCAGGGCGTGCGCTCCATCCAGAGCTTGCAGGTTTGCCTGTTCCCCTGTTTAGCATTAGTGAGGATGCGCAGGCAGCACAAATCCTTCCTGGGGACTCCCCCCATACAGAAGATCCCCGGCGGGGGGAGAGAGGGGCCCACAAGGCAAACTCAAGGTCAAACCCACTTGGGACAGGAAACTGGAGGGGAGGAGATGGAGAGGGCGCCACACTCCAGCTATCGTGCGGTAGCCCACCCGCAGCCACCCTGAGTGTGCCCAGGCTGCCCTCTCTGAGCTGGATCGAATGCCTGATACCTGGCCCTGAGTACGACCCCTCATTCGTAGAAGTGGCATCCCTAATCATCCAGGCTTATGATGCCTGTGATTATCACGACAGTCACGGGGGCTTTCAGCAATCTGGAGTCATAATTGAGTCTCCCTCCAAATGCATCTAAAGGCTTGTGCTTTCTCTGGTATTTACTGCTCCCCTAATATATTCCCAAAGCCCTTCTCATTTCCCCAACACCCTTGGATTCACTCTCTGCCCTCGTGATTGCCCTTACGACTCCTGCAAAGCGCTACCCAATTCTCGCTGCGTTATACAGACTCCAGGGGCAGTCCTGACTTTGCAGCTAGGACCGTGCTCTTCACTTCTGCTTCATGGCAGCAGCGAGGGAAGGACACCTTCCTTCTGTAGTGGCACAGGTAGCGGAGCCAAGGAAAAGTTAGTTTTGGCTTTTGGGGTCGTTTGAAGGGTGGGGACATAGCTGAGCAGCTCTGATCCTGGCCTGGAGAAGGCCAATGGAATAAGCACCCGATACCCAGCTCGGTATTGATATTCCTCTCTCATCCCTGAAGGGACCCGGCTCCTGGCTTTCACTTGGTTTTGGACTGCAGAAACAGAATTGAGCGATTCTTCTGTTGTAAAAGACTCAAAAAAAACAGAGCAGAATGTTTCTGACATTGCAGATTCCTATTTGAAATCTTGTAAATCATTTGCAGGGGCTTGCACAGCAAATATTGTGCCTTCAAAGGCTCTTGCGGCACCCTAGGGCTCCAGGGCACTCTGGTTGAGAATCAGGGGCATAGGGGGTATCTGCTGCTTTCCCAGACCTGAGGAAGGGCACCGTGTACTGCAGCCCAAAGCTTGTTTAACACCTCTCCCAATTGCACAGCCGGTCCAATACAAGATATTCCCAAACACGTTTTGCTCATAGAATCTTTCCTTGGGCTATCCTAAACATGACTACCAACACAACGAAAGGTTTACACAGCATTTGAAGTGACTGGACCAGGTTGTCATCTGGTAGAGCAAGGGACTGCACCTAAGGTCATGCTCACAAGCCAATCCTCCCCGCAGCCCTGACATTGCAAAGGTCAAGGACGCGAGAAAACCCGGCAGGGTGAGAAGGAACCAGCCAAGCTCACGGCAAGGTGGAGGAGCAATCCTGACAACTGCAAGGGCCAGGGCAGGACGAACTCATGGGATCCCTGCGGCGCAACGGGCAAGCGCCGCCTGTGAGATAACGGAGGGCCTGCATCACGAGCCACAAGAGTGGAAACCAAATGCCGTGGTGAGCAGTTGCTTAACATTGCAAGGGGGTGTTTTACTCCTGCGAGCTGGACCGACGAAATGGGCAACCCCAAACTGGCCGTTTTCACCACTGTCGAAGGATTTCTCCATGAACCCGAGGCCTATGAAACAGCCCCTGGACTCTGTGCTGCCTTCGGGGAATGACGCCTCTCTCAGAGACAAGAGCAAACGAGCACATAACAGGCAGGTACGCTCCACTGCTCAGTTTGACTGGACCCAAAGAAACCAAAGGGGAGGGGAGGGGAGGAGAGGGGGCGAAGATACTAATAGACTTTGACTGAGCCACGCTGCTTAATCCTTTTTCCCCGTCAGTAAGCTTTCTTCCTTCCCTTCCCGAGCAGGCATTATGGAAATCAAGAGTCCCCCGAAGCGATATTTGCAACTGCTGGATCGTACGATGAAGGGCACAACGCTGCTCTGCCAATACAACCCCCTGCCCCTGCTATTCTTTTCCAAATAATACTATACTCATGGCAAGTGCTAAAAATATGTACTCTGCCATTCAAGCAGTTAATGCTCTTAAATGCCACTTTGTTCAGGGGAAACAGTCTTTGTTAAACATGAAATTCACTGGGAACAAAATTTATGTTTCAATCTGATTTACTGTATCTTTTTTTTGTTCCAGCTGATTACATCAGCTAAATCTCTCGCTAAAAAGCTACACAGCCAGGGCGAATGCTAAAGGGAAACCGTGGATAACTTTCTTGATTGGGTTGTGTTTCATCAGCTGTTGACTATTAGCCTGAACTTTATAGCCCATTCATGGGGCTCAAATGATGCACAGTCTAGGGGGTCATTGAAATTAAGGCAAGCTTAAAGCATGATACGGCTGCATGTGCCGGGTTCACGTGGGAATAAATGGGTTTGCTGAGTTTAGGTGAAGTAGCAGCGTATTAAGTGATAGGAGACTGCAGCCTTGAGTTTTGAGAGAGAGAGAGAGAAAAACAAATACCCACAGAGACCAAGAGTGATTAAGACAAATGCTTCTCTGGGTGGGCTTGAAAGCACTTAAAGCTCATTTAAACTTGAGCCACCGGCTGCTTCCCTGCTTTAAAAAAGAGGCCTGATTTTCAGTAGCAGTAAAAATGAGCAGGCCCTTGAGGAAGAGATTTTAAAACCGAGACAGCCCTCGATATCCCTCCAAGCTCTCTCCCGTATCCCACGGTGGGAGGCTGCACCAATGTCCAGGACTGGCGATTCCTCAAGATGGATCACGCTGCAGAAAGGCAGGTGCCCCAGCTCAAAGTCTCCAGGCTGATATTTCATTGCTGCAAATTACTCAGAGATTTCTAATCAACCATAATAGTGTCTGGCATATTTTGCAGGGGCTGTCTTCCCCTCACTGGCTTTTGGGGACCCCAGCGGTGCTGTCTACACTTGTTGAACAGTATTTATTTTAGGGATTTTCTCAACATATATGGATCCCAAGGGCTTTAATGGATTTTTTTTCCATTGATGAGCAATTTCCAATGGCCGTGGTTTGCATTCAGTAGTCTGATTTTGTTTGGGCCGCTCTGATATCCCCAGACTTCTCCAAGCTCATTTGTAGTAGGCTGCTGTCTTCTTCTAAACTCAAGGCACCAGGGGAGCTATTAAACATTTACAGGTTTCTTCCCTTCAGTACAAGCCGAGTCCGGAAATCCTCACTCAGTTTTTCACTTTATCCCATCCCATGTAAATCGCTTGTTGTAGTTAACAGACATTTCCCCATGAGCAACGACGGCAGGATTCAACCCTTAATTTGCAAAGGATACTGGTAGGGGCAGACAGAAGATGGACACTGGAAGCCTTCTTGCCTGAGGTGTTGCTACAGAGAGAGAAGCTTCATTGTGTAAAATCTATGACGAGGACCTCAAAATTAACCTTTGAGCTCCATTACGAACCGTTATGTCAGTGCTAGCCAGCTAAGAAGCAAATGTGCGGCGACCAGAGTAACTGAACCTGAAACCTGTGGGATAAGAACTGGATTCAAAACCCTACAAACACATGTGAATCTTTTGGCTGACTTCAGTAGGATTTAAATTTGGCTGGACGTGCAGATGCCTCTCCCAGGCACCTCTGAAACAGAGATCATGAGCAGGACATTCAAAACTTAGGTCTCTTTATTAATCAAGGATTCAGGACTAGGAAAAGGTTCACCCTGAGCCTTCAGTCCAGGTGCAGCTGCTCCCAGGGCTCCTCCTTGGAAGAGCTCAGCCCCGACCCTGGGTCCTCCTGCTTCAAATCCCAGATATCTCCCTCCGCTTTCATCCACCATTGGGCTAAAGTGGGAGTCACTGGGAGCATCTACACATTCATTAATGTGCCGTAATTATGGAGCATTGCTAATCACAGGTACTAACATAATGCACAGTAATTAGTGCTGATGCATGCTTTTTAAGTAACACTAATGCACAGTAGACATATTCTACAGTACACTAGCGCATTAGCACGGTTTTTTCATGCCGCACTAATGCGCAGGAGAAGTCGTCCACAGCAGCGGTTCCCAAACTCGGACAGATTGCGCACCAGCAATTTAAAATGCCACCTTGAGTACCACCAGCAAATTTTCCAGTTCAACCTTAAGTACCGCCAGCTCATTTTTGTCATATAAAATAATGATAATAAATCTGTTAATGCGTGCCACTGACAGGTTGTCTGCGAACCACCGGTGGCGCCCGGGCCACAGACTGGGAACCGCTGGTCTAGTGCACTGTTAGCGTCTCGTGTAGACATGCCCCCCGAGCAACGCTTGAGAGGAAGCCACGTCCCTCGTAGGTTTGCTCTCCCCACTTCTAGTCTGTATTTAACTAATCAGCCTGGCGGCTGTGAAGCTGTTCTAGGTTCTGTAACCCAACCTGCCAAAAGGGAAAGAAGAGCTAATTTTTAGTTCATTAGGCTCTTGTACGGCAAAGTCCTTGATTCCGTCAAAAGTACGGCATGAACTTTCACCAATCAACGAAACATGGAGTGCTTACCAGATGACCCCAAAGGTCCCTCCCTATAATTTATGAATAACAAAAGCAAAATCAACCTGTTGCTGAAAAATGCATATGGATGAAATCTTTTCAAGCATCACAGCCAAAATATCTAATAAGAGAAGTCCCAGTATCCCTGATAAAGCAAGACGGAGAAAGGCAGTAGAAAAAAATAAAGCATTCTTCAACAAAACACTGCCCTGGCAAGTTATCAACTGCACAATCAGTAGGTCACCGTCATCTATGATATTTGCATCTGATCTGAATTGTGGTGTTGCACTTGACTGTCCGACAAGGCCTGTACCAGCTAACACTTCCTTCGTTAAATCTGCCTTCATATAAAATTCACCTTGAATTACAATTCTACATTCAGTGCTGTATATCTGAGTGTAACTCTGTCAAACTTTCTGCTGCGCTCACCTGCTGGTTGGGGAGTAGAGCTATTTCAAGATGAAAATGAAATAATGATGGTTGCAGAAGTCCTAGCAGTATCAAAGAAGGTGGGAAATAATAGAGCTGGGCCTATTCGTTGTCTTGTGTTAGCACCCCATCAATATGCATTATTGGTTGCTTTCACTGCAAAGCAGCCTACTGATCATACAGCTCCTTAATCTTGGATTTCATTAAGGCTTACACACATGCACACTCTTTTAAGTCTAGTGAGACCCCCCCCAGAAAACCAAAATGGGAATTTTCTTAGCATTTTTTTTAACTGAAACCTTGGGATTCTGATATTTCCAATGTTTGCATTGTGCTTCATATATGTAAATCTTGCAACGAGAGGCTGACGCAGCCAAAACCCTGGAAGACTCACATTATTCAGGTGAGCATTAGCCATTCTGTCAGGGGTGCCAAACTTCCAGCCTGCTGGCCACATCTGGCTTGAGGGTCATCTGGCTTGTAGGGATCCTCTCTGGCCAGATGACTGGCCTCTAGATCCGAGCAACAGTGCTTCTCGCCGCAGCTGTGCTGGTGCTGCTGCGGCCAGCCCCCAAGGAGACACTGCTGCCCCTGCTACTGAATGTCCACTTTCTGCTCACCCTTTGCCATGCAAGTCAGTGGTGAGGCCATGACCAGTGCTAGAATTAGCCCCACATACTGCGGGCTGGATCCAAGAGTCGTCGCGGCTCTGCACTTGGGACCTAAAACCACAAGAAGCTACATGGTCTGGATCATTTGAGTTTAACAACACAGCTTTGGGATTATAAGGAGGTTTCACTTACTATATGTAGGCAGATATGGTCAACACAAGGCCATGGGGCCTTTTATTTGAGAATCCTGCCATCTCTAGCCCATATGTTTTTAAACTTTAAAAAAACAAAACTACCTGTTTTTTTTTTAACGAGAGCGAGCAAAACTCTCCAGTCGAAACAAACCTCAGAAGGGAGACCTGAGCCAGGAAAACGTCTCTGCTTCTCCCTGCAAAAAATCTGTCGGCGACTCCCAACCACACCATGAATCGCACCCTTTGCTGTGTGCGCCCTTAATGCGCACGTGCCCTCTCTCAACTGCGCCAGTACCTAACGCACACTGCCGCTGACGCACGTGTAGTATTAAGTCCAAGGTTGTTGCCACTACTAGGAGTTTCAATTAAAAATGTTTTATATGCAAGAAAAATATAAGGAGGTCGTGTTTTACAGAAGGAGTGGTGAGTAGGGGAGGAAAGACATCACTTGCTGTGCAGGCTTCACGCCACCTTGAAGTCCACTCAAACTTTTGGCGCAGTATCTTCTCGCATCTGTCTTAACAGAGGCCCCTTTCAGCCTAAAGTCTTAGTCCTGTTCTTCCTTTGTGTACATCAGTTATTCCCTAGATAATCCCTCCCTCGTCCTTTCCTCCTCCTACCGGGGTCCCTCCTTTCTGGAAACCACCTTACTTGCCCTGCTTGCACTGCCTCTGCTTGGCTATCCCCCACTTTAAGGAAAATGCTCTGCACTGGGTAATCCAAAACCTAGTCTAATGAACAGGCAGGCCCTCTATGCAACATCTCGAGAGAAAGCAATACCCTAACAGCTGTGTTGCTTTTACTGCATGCTACCGCAAGCACTGGATCCATCAAAAACCCAGGTCCTTTTCTGATACCTCACCAGCCAGCTCTTTGCCCTGTTCAGCTATGCTTCACTTCCTTATTACTCCCACTCAGCGACATCCCTCCACACATTCACATTTCATCATGCATTTGCCTAATTGATTGGGATTATTCTGGAAACACCTGCCTTTCTAAAGCTTAACCCCTCCCACCCACTATTTTCGTCTCACCTTCAAGCAGCTCACCTAGAGCTGTGGAAATAATTATGAAAACCGTCAGACAGAGCCCTGCACGGACTCACATCCTGCACGTGTCCAAGAAATTCCCACTTCTACTCCCGTCCCTCTGCTTGCTGCCCAGGCTCAAGGCCGGTCCTGCAAAACCTTTACTCACACAAGGAGGCCTTACCTGCCTGAGTAGCCCTCTTGATTTGACCAGGTTTACTCCCACACTCGACAGAATGACCCATGGGTTAGGAGTTGTCTGGATGAAGTCCCCCCGTCCTCTACAGGTCTCAATAATTTATTATCTACCCCCTATTTTGAGCGTAGAGAACAATCCATCCTGGGAAGCTCGGTGGCAAAGCTTTCTGAAAACCCAGATATGTCTGTTGCTCCTCTCCTATCTAGATCAATATTTATTTAATTTGAAAAAGGAATCCAATTTGTGTGACATGATTTACTTTCCACAAATCCATGCCGACTCCCATTAGTATGCTGCAGCCTTATTAAGCTGCATGCAACTGTATCGTTAAACTGTCAGGAAATACATTTTTGAGGCTGCCTTTAGAAGCAGACAGCAGGAAACTCTGAGCTGAGGCCAGCAGTGCCCTGAAAAGAGGCGCTCAGTGCTGGCGAGGGCCAAGACCACAGCTGCCGGCAGGGTCTGCAAAGAGTCAGGCTCCTTCTTGACGTTCGTCTTTAAAAACATCAGGATGGGAGGATGGGAGTTGTCCTTTTCCAACTCCCTGGTGCCCCACTATTACCCTTCATGTTTGCATTGGGATAATGGCCAAAAGCCTCCATGAGGACTGGGGTCTTGTGCCAAACGCTGCGAGAATATGGAAGCAGAAATGGCCCCACACAACTAACAGCCTATGCGCCCTAACCCTGCGCTGGGCTTCAAGCAGAGTCCGGGGGGCTTGACATGGGAGCTGCTGGTACGTCTGCCTGCACGGCGCGTAATGCAGGGTTGTGGCTCAAACAGGCCAGACAGATGAGCAGGAGTAGGCACGTGCAAGCAACAGGTCCGTGATAGTTAGCTATCCTGGGGCAACCAAAAGAGGGTTTGCTTAACCCCACAAACCATCCTCCCTTCCCCAGTGCCCGAAAAGCAACCAGCTTCCAGCATGACGACCCCCATCCCTCCCCCCCCAGCCACCAGCTCTCCTGGCCCGTAATGTATAGATCGCCCAGAGATGCCCCCCCTCCACCTGCAAGGCTCATTCGCCAACTGTTTCAGTGCAGTCTCCAGCGCCCTAACCCGCACCCTTGCTGGGGCCATGGCTAACGATGCATCGGAGATGCCGAGAGAGCTGGGGACTGTCACCCTCGTCTCCTTGAGAGTCCTGAATGCCGGACTCTCCTCCCTTTGCGCGCACCGAGTAGTCTCGCCCATCCCAGCACAGCTGCCTGCACAGTGAAGTGCTGCCCAACGTAGGGGGGCAGAATCGGGCCCTTCACTTTGCTGCCCTGCAAAGGGCCCCAGCGACTCCTTCCTCTGGTCCAGTCCCCGGGTGCACTGAAAGCCTTTCACGTTGCTTTCCCGCTCCTCCGGTTCTGCGCATCGGACCCTAACGGTGCCTCTGAGCGCTGCTCGTCCCGGTTCCTCCGAGGACAGGTGTATACAGCTAACACACATGCACGTATCTGCTCAATTTACACCAGGGGATGAAAACAGAGGTGCGCGGCCACATCCAGGGTGCCGGCACGGCAAGCCGCCTACCTTGAACTCCATGGGGGTGTACTTCTCGTTCTTGGGGGTCGTGTTGCCTTTGTAATGGAGATGGTTGGGAGTGGTCGGGTGGATAACAGTCGACTCCTGGGACTGCCTCTGACAGCGCTGACAGTACACGTAGATCACAAATGTCAGGAGACTAGAGCCAAAGAAGCAGGAGACCCCAGTGGCAATCAGATGGATGAGACTAAAACCTGCAAAGGAAATGACAAGCGATGCTATTTTTAAGGAACAGCCTTTCTCCCTCGCCTGACAAGACCACAGGTGCACATCACAGCTATGACATCTCGGGCTCAACATTAATAAGCTGTTGAATCTGGAGTCTTAACATCAGCTGACATAATCTCCTCGCAAAAACTGGCCTCCCCGGCGCATGAAGTTTAATGGGTTCATACACTGCTTTTTTCCCCCCCTGTCTTTCCTCTCTCTCCATCTATTGGTACTGAAGCCAAACATTATGTTAAGCTGACAGCGAAAGAAATAAGGCATTCCCACAATACATATTAATGGGCTCCAAAGCACATGTGTGTCATGGAAATCAGGGAGTAGAAAAACCAAGTGTCTCTCTAAGGGTAGAAGAAAAACAAAAGTCCTGTGTGTTGGATACTCAGAAATACCGAAGGGGGGAAATGGGGTAGGCAGGGGCACAACTTCTCCTCTCCTAGCTTGTAACTTCTCCGGGTGCTCAATGTCGTTTTCGGGGGCTCGAAGGGTGCATTTGCACTGAACTGCTCCGTACTATTCCCGAGCGCCGCTCACGGACCTGCGAGTAGGTGTGTTGGACAGGTGAAGGGCATAGGAAAAATGACAGAGAAGGAAGGGGCGGGGAGGAAAAACCAGCAGGAAGAGAGCTGCCCCAAATCCTGTCGAATCACATTCCTGCACAAGTTGCGAAGCTGGAGCTCGCCCCGGCGAGGCAGCGTGAGAGCCATCTGGAGGGATCTCGGGCGCTCCAAACCCTTCCAAAGCCGTGTGCTACCTCCTGGAAAGAGGTAATGGGAAGCTGCCAGGGAAAGCAGCAGGCACTGCGTGGCAGGTGGCTGCGGAGGCGAAACGAGGAAGCCAAATAATAAATACTAGGCGAGAGTCATTCGTCATCCCCGCTTCACCCCAGAAAGCCCTTTGCTGCCAGGGTGTAATCACACCACCCACTGCTCTCCACCTTCGCCAACAGGAGCAGCGGTGCCCGAACAGCAACTCGAGTCGAGCGCGTCATCCGCGCCAGCCGACGTAGGCGTGGATCCCGAAGGAGACTTGCGCAGTGCCTGGTTGTAACCCTGTCCTGTCCTGTCCTCCTCTTCAGCTGAGGGCACTTTCCCAGTCTGGCTTCTGCTTTGTGACTTTCCAAAAGGAGGACAGTACGGGGTACGGCTGCTGTCAGGAAGCATCGCACCCCGGCGTCCTCGCCCTGGAGGCCCGCTAGTGATGCTCGCAGAGAGAATATTTAGGTAGCCCCAAAAATACAAAGGATTTCTTTGCAGCTTCACACCACGCATGGAGAAAGCGAAGGGACTGCTTCTTCGGCGGTGCTGAATGGTGCTCTTCCTTGTTCTTCCTTGCCCACCAACAACCAGAGACATCTTCCTTTTGGGCCAACATGCTTGTCGTATAGCTTTCCAAGCAGTAATTTTATTGCTCTCCTCTACCATTTACAGAAAAAAGTCTGCTGTGTTTAATAGGGCTGAAACCAATAGAGTTGTACAAAAACTTAACAGGTTTCAATCAAACTTGCACCGAGACAGATACAGAATTTAGTGGACTGATAATCTGCAGTTATTTTTTAACCACCCTAGAAAAGTCTATTGGAAGGGTGTAATTTTCTGTTACACTTTAGAGGAAAAACAGGCCAAAATTGTATAATTTCCTATTCAATTTTACAGGACTTTTCCAAAGGAACAGTTCCCTCCTAAAAAGCCTACCGTTGCCTAACTCCTACGGCTCATCACTACTTCATGACAGCAGAAACAAAGTGAATTCACTTCTGCGTCCACACTATGCAGCTGCGTCTGCGTCATAAGAAAACCAATTATGGTTGCACTATGAGGTGCAGCGCAGTCTCTTTTCCATTTAACTCTGGTCCTTGGAAGAGCTATGTCATTTTTCAGGTGTGTTTTAACAGCCCCCCAGGGGACAGGAGACATTATTTTATCTGCAACTCATTATATCCTATAGAGGGCCTTCCGGGCACATTGGTTTTTATAACCTAGGTTGCTTCACTTTCTGAAATGCAACACAAGGAGCTTCTATCGATTAGTTTTCTTGCCAGATATTGTAAAAAGCAATATACAATATTAGCCACGGTAAAATGTAGATTGCAACAGCAAATAAAATTGCAATGCAATGGAAAAGGAGAGCGGCGGGAAATGTCGATAGCAACGCACAACTTGGGAGTGTGATGTTAATAAGCAACACTGAAGTTGGAGCAGACTCCTTGTGTCATGCGAGGCAGCGAGAGTGGTGCAAAAAGCCAGTCTTTCCATTAGCAGGGCTGAAGTCCCACTTCCGTTATTTCCCTGCAAACCAAGAAGCTCTATATCAAATCCACTGACGGCTGGTTTGCCTTTTTTGTCATCAACTTCTTTGTAAGGAGAGCTGCTCAGGAGGGAGTCAGTAGCTGCACTTTGTCTTGGGCCCCCGAGCAGGACGGAGGCTGATCGGGCTTTCAGGATCCTGGTGGAAAGGCACGGGAGCCCTGCGGTGCGACCCCGCTCCCGTGGTGACTTCAAATAGACAGAGGGAGTCACTAATCCCTTTTTCTAAATGGTTTTGTGCATCTAGGCTTTGCCGGGCAGTGGGGGGAGGGAAGTTAATCACTAGCTCTTCCAAATGCTTTTGTGAAGGAAAAACCCAGGCTGGAAGGAAAGAGACCCTAGGAAAGACAACTATCGGCGCTTGTCTAACCTTGTTTGCAGTGGGGAGGAGGCTCCGCTCGCCGAAATCTTTATAGCCCCTTGCATGCCGTCTCCGAGCAGTTGGAGGCTTATCGTTTGCAAACCGAGGGCTACCCCATCATTTCCCCGGGGCAGGCAGAGCGAGACTGGCTGCCAACTGATGGTTTCCGACCACCCACCCCAAAACCAGAGATAAATAAGTGTCTTGAAGCTGACAACAGGTAAAAGCGGTACGTTCTCCCAGTGTGACTCCGACAACGGGACTCCACTGGCATGAAGGGCTGCCAGCGGGGCCAAGCGGCGTAGATGAACAGTTTGGTTGATGCCGCCATGTGAAGTTATAAAAAAAATAAATAAAAAATAGCCAGGTGGAGATAAAAATAAGACACAAAGTTAGCTGTACTCTACCTCCACAGGTCGTGCCCTCATCGATGCTCGAAGCTGGCAGGATCACTAAATGAAGAGAAAGCAGGTGGGGGAAGCTGTCATTTTGCGATCAACTAAAGTGCGCTAGCTAAGTAACTCAAGCCTCTGCTCTGTGCCCGAGAGGCCAGTTTGTGGCGGAGCGAGGGTCTCCCCACGTCGAGAGGTCAGCAGAGCAGAGACGGAGCAAAACCGCTTCAGCCCATTGCATCCCACCTCCCCCAGCCCCAGGAGCCCGAGCAGGGCCAGGCGCCTCATCAGCTGAGCCAAACAGGGCTCAAAGTCCCAGTGCCCATTAAGCAGCACCATTACTGTAATACAGATTACACAGCTTTCCAGGAGAGCCGGGCTCCGCCAGCCGGTTCAGACACGCCGTGCTACCCGTTACAAGGGAGCATTTCAAAGGTGTCCATAGGAGTGGGGCGCATTTGCTTTAACGGGCATCCAAGCCAAAGCTGTGGAAATCTTGGCCTCTCTTGACATCCGTACCCGAGAAGCAGGTTACTCCTAGGAGGACTGCCCTGCCCTCGTGCCCCTGGTGCTCACCGGGGATCTCGTTGTACAGGCAGTCCTGGTATTGCGTGCTGTTCCCAACACACTGGGAAGACTCGGGGTCATGAATCTCACAGTAGCGGCTGCGATACTGGACCCCGTCTTCATTGCACAGGCTCCACTCAGACCAGTCGGACCACCCGCCTTAAACCAGATGAGACTTGCATCAGGAATAATGCATATACACCACCACCACCCCAGGAGATGCCACCGTGAGCCAAACCCCTTCAATGCACAGGGGTAGCTGGATGCTGGGCTTGATCTCCAGCAAACCCCAGACAGGGGGACTTCCCTGAGGTGGACTGGATTCCTCCGGCATTATCGCTGCCAACCTAAGTGCCAAACTCCCCCAGGGGAGCACCGCTGACTCCAGGAGGGATCACTGTGTGGGGTCGGGTTGGCTTACAGGCTCCTATAGCAGACCCAAGCCTCCAGCAGCCCAGAGGTTTTACGCCATCACGGCTACCCTAATCTGCCAAAATGGCTGTAGGGGCACCGCAGACCTCCCGTATGCATTACAGGGGCCCTTAGAAGTGGGGGTATACAAGTGGGGTGTATACCACCTGCATACATTACAGGAGTCCCAGCTCATGGGCAGCCTACAACGTGACTGGAGGCAGGGGAGCAAATGGGGCTCGGGGAACCCTTTTCTCTGCCAGCCATGCTGCACGCTCCTCGGCCCTGCCGCTGACGGGTAATATGGCAAAAGGAAGGCCACCCCGTTCAGCGGCCACACGGTCTGGTGCTCCCGAGACTCCTTCTGTTTGTCTTGCAAAACATCTCCGCTCACAGCTGATCTGCTTTTTCAATTACTCTCAGTGGATCAGCGGCTAACGAGGTTTTGCCTGGCCAGCGCTACAGCACCAGGGCATGCTCCAGTGAGCAAGTTAAGAGAAAGGTGATGCATTTACTTTGAAAATTAGGATGCCTGCTCTTCCCTGGTTCCTCACATATTCCCTCCTTCCTCTCCCCCAACTCAGTGTGAATGGGGAGGAAAATAAGTGGCCACCTTCGCACGAGTGCGTATTGCAGAGCGCCTCCTCGGTGTGCAGGCCGATGCAGATGTCCTCGCCGCTCGATGGCGCCGGGTTGGTGCAGGTGCGGGTGCGCTGGTAGTGTCCTCCCCCACAAGTGGCTGAGCACTGTGACCAGGGCGTCCAGCAAGACCACGACCCTTTCACTGAGGGGCATTGAAAATGAGAGAGAGACAGAGATAGTCTTTCCACTCTCTTTTTCTAACGAGATCCTGGGGAGCGGTTGAGTCTCAGCTCCCTAACCGATCCCCAGTTTGGTCACCAAAACTGCCATTTTCCTGGGCTTGACAATGGTTACCTTGAACCAACAGAGAGCTGCAAGGTGTCGTGCTCGACACGCGGTGAAGTGAATCTAGCAGGAACAGCGAAGACCATACACTGAGGTCCATAATGTCTATTTAAATATATTTGCTCCTGCATGTGGCCCCTATAACCACAACTTGTTATTTAAACACTTCCCAGCACTTCTCTCTGGCGGGGCGACAGTAGGATCTAGATTTACTTGCTATAACCCAAATGTTTTTAATGCTATATGCCCAGGGCTGTTTGTGCAGCGCCTTTCCTTACTCACACCAGGCCCTCTGAAATGTCTGCTGCTGTCCCCGTTCTGCACTGAGAAAACTGAAGCTCTGAAAAGTTATCTGACCAAAGCGGTCTAGCCAGCCTGGGCTGGCCGAGGAAACCACAAGTCCTGCCTCCTAGACACCTGCTTCTAGCTACCGGACGTATTTCCGTATCCCAGTCCTTCAAATGGCATTTTAAATTGTCTGATGACTCAAAGCAACATGCAACACTGCATTTATATATGGATACACATAGAAATGATGCATGCAGAACAGGGTCCACACTGACTGCATGGAGGAAGACTAGGATTATTTCCTTACCTGGGCAGGGGTGCGGGTTACAATCTTGATACTCCATTGCAGACCCTACGCAGGGCAAGCCGCCGTTTTTAGGTTCTGGATTTGTGCACGTTCTCTTCCTGATCCTAAAGCCCAACTCACAGTCCCTCGAACAGGAAGACCAGGCCCCCCAGAAAGACCAGCCACCATTGATTATCCGTGCAGAGGTCTTACCACTCTTGAGGAGATCCTCAACGAGAGCTTGAAGAAGAACAGATGAGAACAAAAGGTTTAAAACTGTGACTGGATGTCCAGACTGGGCTTGAACTTGCAAACAAACTCAATGAACCCTCTACGCTTTTTTGGGAAAGTGCTGGGATTTCAGCATCAGCAGCTCTGTTCTGCTGCCCAAGGGTGCAACTGGAAGTAAAATGTGGTGTGCATGTGAAAAAAAGGGAAAGCAAAAACACAACCTGATATCATGAGCAGCCTTAATGCTCAGCAGACTGTTCTACTGCGCATTAGCACGTCACGGCAAAACCCGTGCCAATGCACAGCAGACTTAGCCTACTGCGCATTAAGCGTCACCAAAAAAATGTTCGCCTTTGCTACTGCACCTTTATCCAGTACCTCATATTAGAGGTCCTAAACTTAATGTGCAGTAGCAAAGGCGCATTAAGAACCATGTAGACATGCCCATGGAGTTGCATCACTCCAGGAGGACTTGAACCCCTGTCGTGGGACTCCAGAGAGGGCAGAGAGAGTAGGCATGGTGCCCACTCAGGAAGGCTCACCGCCTTCCCCATCCCCTGACATCAGCACCCCACTTCCTGCTAGGGGCGTCACGTCCCCCGTTTCTCCCTAGCAGGAGGAAGCAGTCCCTACATGCCCCTGAGCCTAGGGCTTAAGCCTGGCCTTCTTCAAGAGTGAAGGGAACAAAGTGGCTCCTTGCAGCCTTCCTGCCTGTGGTCTCCTCCCGGTCTTGGGGGCTCTTTCCACCCTTGCAATTAGTGGCAGTGTGAGGAGCGGAGGTTGGGTGTATCCAGATACACCCGTGTCCTGACAGCCTCCCCCTTTCACCAGGGCTGAGCCTGGCCCCAGGCCCCCCTGCGAGCGGGCAGGGGACATACAGTCCGTGTCGCAGACTGCGGAGCCGTCACTGGGGCAGAAGCGGCTCTCCGTCTTCTTCCTCCCAAACTGCAGCTCGTGGGGGTCGGCCAGCTGGGCACGGCAGGTGTAGCGGAAGCGCTGCTCCTGGCGGGCTCCGTTCTGGGTGATGTTCACTGGCATCCAGGGGGTCCAGGGCGTGTTCCTGCGCACCTCGGGGCAGCTCTCTGGGTTGCAGGTCTTGTATTCCTGCCAATGAGGAAAACCACTTTATTCATCCAATAAGACTTATGAACGCCTGCTCCGTGGCTGCACAAAGGGATCCCACAATCCAAGAACAACTTACTCTAAAGTGACACGCACCCTGCCTGCACTCGCCCCAGTGCCCAAGGACAGTGCAAGCCACGGGCATTACTTGGCACTTAACTGGAGGTGCACAGGCCTCCTGACGGTCCTTTTCAGTGGGGTATATTTGGCCTTTTGCTTAGGGGCCGTATCTTTTCAAGATTGTGAGCTACAGGAGGCAAGGTCACGTGCCTTCTTAGAGAGCCCCTAGCATATTTTGGGCACCGGAAAAGGAAATAAATAACAATATCAAGTGGGATCCTTTGCTGCATCTGCATCGACCAATGTAATGACTTCTGGCTGCAGCAGTGCTTGGCTGATGAAAAAGATCAGCTCATTCTCTGGCACCCCATGTATGCTACTATGCATATCTTTTTAAGAGGTTGTATCTCCCTCTCCATTTGTTTTTTGAAAATTCACAGGGAAGACCATCTCTCTGTGCTTGGGCCGCCATGGACATCAGCGGGGGCTGTGTGTATCAGAAGTGCTGGATGCACGGATATCCGAGCAGCCCTAGATTCTTGCAGTCCACCCAACCTGGAGGATGGACTCCAAAGAATAACCCTGATTTCCTGCTTTTAAAAAGTGCAAGGCAGTCCCTGCTGGCGAGGGAGAAAGGGACTTACTGCTTCTAGCCCGGACGCCAAGCGCCGTGTGAACAGATTCCAGATCAAATTTGTTTAAACCTAGGAAGACCCTTCATAGAGCTAATTAAAACTACCTTCTACCTAATAGCTGGGAGCTAAATGGTGGGAACGGTCACCGCTGCATCCCTGATAGGATGTGCTTATCTCTGTCGACTCAGGCACAAAGCCCGATCCTCATGAATTGTGTGAGCTCCCCCCATGCACCAATTGAAAGGAGAAAGGGGTGGCAGGTGCTCGAGCCACCATACTAGTGTGGCCATGGGCCAAACCCCCAAAAAGGCTAATGAAAAGACTCCCCCTTCCAACTTCCACACGTTGACTTCACTGAGTTTGGGCGCAGGCCCACCGGAGCACACGCCTGTCCCACAGCCACGTGGGGCAGAGGCTGCTGTTGGCCTTTTGCTCTAGCTTGCGAAGCCAAACAGTAACTGAGCTCCTCCGCATGCTGCCGACCGGGCTGTCAACGCGCGTAAGGGTGTGCTGCCAGCGGCTGCCTACCACACGGGAAAGCTGGGTTCGAGTCCCAGCTGAGGTGACTTGGGGCGAGTGCGATAACGTGAAGCAAATCTTCCCTTGCAGAGATGGGAGCTCAGGAAGGGTGGGTGTTTCTCAAGTGACTAATCCTGCAGCACGGAAAAGGACCATCCCAGTACACATAAAAGGGGGGGAAAAAAAGCAAAGAAACCCTCTTGGTTGAGCAGGGGAATCCAGGAGAGCCCCGAGGGGGAAAAAGAGGCCTGCAGGCTGTAGAAGCAGGGGCAGCCGCCAAGGAGGAGCGTACCTGCTTGGCTCAAGCTTGCAAGGAAACAGTGAAGAGAGCCAAAGCGGATCTGGAGCTTAGGCTGGCAGCTTCTAAATGATGTCTTTGCATCTCTGTTCCTGCACACGAATACAAATATGTATCCCTTTGGGACTTTAGGTAAGCCCAGTATAGATATCAACCCACCAACGGTTTGTGATGGCCTAGGAAAGGGGCACCTGGAGGGGTTGGATGTATTTAAGTCAACAGGTCCTGATGATCTTCATCCTGGGGTACTAAGGGAATTAGCTGAAGTCATAGCGGAGCCTCTGGCACGAGCGCTCACGGTGCTCGGGTCAGGTCCCAGAGGATTGGAAAAGGATGAATGTGCTCCCTATTTTCAAGAAGGGGAGGAAGGAGTTAATCTCACCTCTATCCTTGGCAAGACCTTCGACAAAATTGTTAAGGGTCACATTTGTGGGGGACCAGCGGGTAAAATGATGCTAAGAGGCAATCAGCCTGGGTTCACAGCAGGCAGATCCTGCCTGACTAACCTGGTTTCATTTTACGAATGGGTCGCAAAACGCGTGGCTGAAGGAACAGCGGTAGATGTCATTTACTTAGACTCTAGAGAGACCTCTGACACAGCGTCACACCCAGTTCTTATAAATAAACGAAACAGTTGCAATGTAGATTATTACACAGTCCGGTGGGTAGATAATTGGCTTATGGGACGTGCCCGGAGAGCGGTGGTGGACGGGGCAGTCTCTGCCTGCAGGGACGTGGGCAGCGGAGCCCGCAGGGCTCTGTCCCGGGAGCAGCACTATTCAATAACTTCATTAGTGCCTTGGACGAGGGGGTAGAAAGCACCCTGTCCAAGTTTGCTGGTGACACAAACTATGGGGGGAGGTACGCAAACAAGACGGCAGGGAGTGAATCTAGGCTGATTTGGACAGGCTGGGGAAAGGGGCCGAACAGAACAGGATGCGGTTTAGCAAGGACAGGTGCCACGTGTTGCACCTGGGGAGGAAGAACCATCCGCAGTCCTACAGCCGCTCGAAGTAGCGCAACTGCAGAAAGGGGTCTCGGTGTCGTAGTCGACTGCAAAATGAACATGAGTCACCTGTGTGATGCAGTAATTAGTAAAGCTAACCACACTGCTTCTTGCACAAGTAGGTGCATCACAAACAGGTCCAGGGAGGTGATACTTCCCCTCTATGCGGCACTGGAGGACTGCGTCCAGGTCTGGGCGCCGCACTTCGGGAGGGATGTGGACAGCACGGAGAGGGTCCAGAGGAGGGCACTTGTCTGGTTAGAGGCCTACAGAAAAAATCCTATGTGGACCGACTGGGAGACATGAACCTCTTCAGCCTCCGCGTAAAAGGTGATCTCATGGCCGCCTACAAACTTATTGGGGGGAGAAGGGGAGGCAGCAAGAAATACGGGAAGAAATGTTTACCAGGGCACCTGTCGGGGTAACTAGAAATAACGGCTGCAAACTGGAAGAGAGCAAATTCAGATTGGACATCAGGTAAAAATTCTTTACGGCGAGGGTTGCCAAAATAGGGAATACGCTTCCAAGCGCGGTGGGGCTGTCCCTTCCTCGGAGGTGTTCAAAAGGAGATTGGACAGACACCTGGCTGGGGTCATCTGAGCCCAGCACTCACTCCTGCCCAGGGCAGGGGGTCAGATTCAATGATCCAAGGGTCCCTTCTGACCCTAACATCTATGAAACTATGAAACTATAACTCACCACGGCGCAGCCCGGGCAGGTGTTGGCATTCTCGCAGGACCTCTGCCTGGAGTGGATCCCTCCACCACAGTTCGCGCTGCACTTATTCCAGGGGCCCCAGGAAGACCAGAAGATCGGCAAAGGGCACGGGGTATTCTCGTTGCAGAATCTGAAAGGGTGCAGGCAACACAGTTCCCAAAACGAATCCGAGCGAGGGACAGGAGACAGCAAAAGGCAAGGAGGGACCGGGTTGAAATGATCCCCCAAGGCAGCGTCGCACGCGCCACATGCACGACAGGTGCAATTCGCCCGTGCACACGAGGCTGATACACTCAGACAGGTGGGGCGTAGGTTTTGCCGCTGTGAACTGCACCACTTAGCTTAGAGGAGTGAACAAGATATTTTTGGGGGGGGGGGCCTGTTAACACATTTGGCACCCATGAGTAGGACTAGATTCCCAAGAGAGCGTGGATGCCGTACAAGACATCAGACAACTTGCTCCCTAGCAAATTGCAAGAGCAGAGCACCACGCTGTGTACCTGCAAGCTCTGGGTAGTACAGCGGATTGGCAATCACGTATCACTAACAGTAAGATAGATATGATGCTTGTGGGGAGGGAGTTAGGTGGGCACAGCAGAGCTCAGCGGGGCGCTGCTTTGTGCCGTGTGGATGTACCCTTAGATGCCCATATTTATTAGATGGGTTTTCAAAAGAGCTCATTGCCCCCACCCCCAATGTGTCCCACCGGGACTTCGAATCTGGCCCATAGGTGACAATCTGTCCTCAGTTTTGAGTGCTGAGTACCCGAAAACCCGGTCTCTTAAAAAAAAAATCCAGCCCTTGCTTTTGTTTGGTTCATAAACCGCTGCCTGAAATCAGGCTGAAATAGCTGAGTGTATCTAAAAACAGACCCTGCATTAACGTTATTGCATTTCCCTTCTTTGTAAAGGTAACGACATTTTTGTTCCATTTCTGATTCAGTCTCCTTCTCCAATTGAATCACTTAGACTACAACCGACTGACATGCGGTTTCTAAAACAAAGCAGGTCCCATCTTTGACTGGCTACGAATCAAGCCAAACATAAAGAGCCCAGAATCAAAAAGTTAAATGAATTACGCTCTGCGGTCTGAAACGCTCGGAGAGGCCTGCCTCTGGTCACCACCCCCGGGACTCGCAAAACCTGCTGCCAAGAAGACCTGGCCTTTGCTGTAATGTCAAAGCAGGAAATTGGATGGGAATACTTTGAAGCACCTGCTTAACAACTGGCTGGACTCTGAGAAGTGGCTTACTGCAAATGGCAGGTTGGGCTCCAGAGTTATTGTCTTCCAAAGATTTCAGATGAAATTTGCTCAGCTTCCAAGAGGAAGTTTTCGGCGTGAACAGCTCCGCAACCTTGCATCTGAGACCGAAGCCACGTTCGCTCTTTTTGTACATCGTCACTACACATTCAGACCCAAGCAGGGGAAAAATCAAACTTTAGCTGTGAAGTGACGGCCACAGCTTTGCTACAACCCAGCGGATGAGCTACCACACCTTAACTTCTGGATTTTCCTCCTTTCTGTATGCAGGATGTGACTCTCCAGCCCTGATGCTGCACTGACACCAGGCTATTGCATTCAAACCTCCATCGCGTGGGGGGCAATCATGCCCTCACGTGTGCAGTCATCACCTCTAGAAAGAAGATGTTTTTCCCCCGGTAGACAGAGTCTGAGCGCTGCACGCCTCTTACCGCTCCTCTCTGCTCTGTCCAACGCAGACCCGGCCCCCGTGGCGCGGAGCAGGGTTGCTGCACGACCTCTGGCGGACCTGAAAGCCAATCCCGCAGGACGTGCTGCACGGGGCCCAGGAGGACCACGGTGTCCAAGCTCCATTTCTAATAAACAGGGTGGGAGGGAGAGGTGAGAAAACAGGAGAGGGGGGTTAATCCAGCACCATGCTACCGGCTGACAAGTCCCCGAGCAGCAGCCTGAGATACGAGCCTGAAAGACGTGCTCCATGTCAACCAGACTGAACCTAGGCAAGGATTTAGGAAAAGGTTTTTCAGATGTGTTTGGCTCTGGCTGATCTCCATTCCCACTAAACTCCAGGGTAAATCTCCCACCGACTTTGAAAGGAAGAGAAGTAAGCCGGAGCTGAGCTCTGCTGCAAATCCCGCTGTGCTTCCACGGGCTCGCTGCAATATGATTGATGATGATCCTATTCCTCGATAAACCTCACCGACCGTTCTCCTCCTTGGCCTGCCTTGTTGGGCCATGTGAAAGCACAGCAGCAGATCCCCAATCCCAACTTAAAATCCAGACCTGGTTCACGGCATGGGTATAGCTTCTGTGCGCCCCAGAAGCCAGCCATGGCAAAGGAGATGCAAAACCTACCCAGCCCTTGTAACAGCGGTGCTGCCAGCTCTCCCAATCTTCTCATGATGTTTGGTGTTATCCTCACAGCCCCTGAATCTGATTAGGAAGTGAGACTCTCAGCTTCCACTTAAAAACAATTAGTTTCCTGCTTGCAGGAAAAAAAGGAGAGCCTGGTTCCTTTAGCTTCCTGTGACTGTAACAGCACAGAAACCAGAGGCATTTAAGCAGACCCCAACCGCTGTCATTTTAGAAAGCCCATGATTTTTAAAGCCAATCTCGCAACTAATATTTTGGGTTGGCAACACCACGGTGCCTTTGAACACAACTGCAGTCGGGGATGGAGGAATCCGACTCTGGATCAGGTTCGCTAGAGACTCCCCGCCGAGAAAGAGCCGGGCCGCTCTTGGTCTTCCTGCGCTGCGTCATCTCAATGCGGCACTGGTCCGAGTCCAGCCACCTCACTTTGTAAGAACGAAAAACAAAAAATGCCACTTTCTGAAGCCCACTCAGTGGTGCCCTCGGCTTACAGTTGATCTCCAAAGCCGAGCTAGGAAACAGATGTTAATTTTCAAAGCATTTATTGAACTAACACCCCTGGCAAGAAGTGTGGTCCAGCTTGGCACCGATCGAGGTGCAGGATGAAAGCTAAAGCTGCCGCTGCCCTTCCACACTTTTCATGTTCGTTATCGGCTCTCGCCTGCTCTTGGCAGAAACGCGCTGGGGATCTCTTCCCCCTTGTGCCACAAGAAATCTGTTTATATGAAAATCCCACCCGCCCACGTTTTAACCCACCCATCCCTTCACCGTTCTCAACCCAGCGAGAGAGTTTTATGGAAAATCTTAAATGGATAAAAAATATCACAATGAGGATTTTGTTGTTGAGCACTCGTTGTAAAAAGAAAAGAAAACACACACAAAAAATTCCTCGTAGCCGCTCTCATAATCTATTTCTGTTCTAGGGTTTTGAACAGCATTGAAGAACATCCTGTGTGCGTGCATGCATGCGTGCGTGCATGCATGTGTGTGCACGCGCATTGAAGAGCATCCTATATCTATCTATCTATAGATAGGTAGATATGTATATGTATATATACATAGATAGATATGTATATATAGATACGTAGATTGATAGATATAGCTATATTGAGCTGTATAAATATCAATAGATAGATAGATAGATAGAGGATGCTCAGAAATAGATATAGATATTTCCAACTCCTGCAGAAAAGGAAAATAACTACAGACTACAATATAGCTTAGACTCAGACAAAGCCTCAAAAAAAGAATGAGTCTCGTCAGCTCCTTGTTTTCCTAGATCCTTAATGGCACCAAAGAGTTTCCAATTTCAGATTTTCCAGCTCTTGCTTTCTAATAAAGCTCATCTTGAAACACCTTGCTCTCAGTGCAAAAACATCACAATGCCATCTGAAGTCAATTAAAGGAAGTTCTAGGGCTGAGGCGGATGTAGGATGACCAGATGTCCCTATTTTTCAAGCCCTGCTGCTTCCCTGCTGACGGCTGGGTATGTTTCTCAGCCGCTGCTCGGAGGCTGGTCCCCACTTTTGCGCCCCTGGACCGGAGTCAAGAGCAGGAGGGATGCTAACGCCCGGGTGCCTGCCGTCAGTCACCGACCGAACGGGGCGGCCGCAGGGGCCCCGGCTCGGCGCAGGGCAGTGAAGCGGGGTAGGGAAGCCTGGCTCGGTTACACAGGCAGCACAGCATGCAGCTGGAAAGACAAGCCCCAATTAAAATGTGAACTTTAATAAAGGCAGCTGAATCTTCTGGTGCCAAAAACGGGACGGAGGTAGGAGGAGTTGATGAAAAGCTTCCTCAGCGGGACGAGAAGAGGAGCTGAGCTAAATTAAAACTCTGCTGGCCTTTTATCCACCACGGCACTGGTGCAGAAGGCAAACAGCGGTCACAAAGCTCCCAGCCCCTGCCTGCTCCTCCTTCCCTCGGGTCGGCATGGCTCGGAGGTAGGCCCAGACCCCAAATGCCATTCAGCTGGGCCTCCTTCCCTCTCCCTTTGGGATACCGTCCCACACTTTCAAGCCCAGATGCCTAGGGGTGGGGCCCATCCTGTGTGATTATTGCCTAGAGCCAAGCCCTGCTGCCCCGCTCCCGCCACGCTTCCCACTCCCCAGCTCCGGGAAACAAAGACCGAGACGACGACGGTCAAGATTCACACTAGTCCTCAACCTTTGGCCCGTTTTGTCACAGGCGGCTCTTGCTGACCTCCCGTGGAGCAGCCCCGCGCGGACCCCAGGGCCAGACGCGGCCCAAAGACAAGGCGATACCAGCAGCAACTTATGGGACGAGGCCACGTCCCAGCAGGAGCCGTCCCGTTCCCCTCCCAAAAGGCGCTGGCACGCAGAGGTACCTCGAGCAATTCGCCACCTCAATCCGGGCCCCTTCACAGACGCGACCCCCGCAGCGAGGGCGAGGGCTGTCACACGACCGCGACCTGCACACGCAGGAGCCGGTGCTGTCCCCGTCCGAATGCTCGCACGGCTGCCACAGCGACCACGGCCCCAGCCTTCCGTTTGTCGTCAGGTTTTTCACCTAATTTGGGGGGGGGGGGAAGAAAAAAAAAGTCATTACTGAACGTTTACATTTCTGGAGATGGCACCGCAACGGAAATGAGATTAGGACGCAGCCGCCTGCCCACGCCGTCGTCTAGCGCAGCCTCAGCTTTGATCGTGCAGCAGCCGCCTTGTGCCCAGTGGTGGTTCGCTGCGCTGCTGCGGCTGCAATGCGCGGGACGGTTCCTGTAGCCTTTGTTTAGCGCAGGCATGTCCGACGTACAGGCTGGATCCGGCCCAAAGAACTGCCCTGGCTGGCCTGCAGGGCTCCGGGAGTTTGGGGACGGGGTGGCTGAGGCCAGGCTGGACTCTGCAGGGGAGAGCCCCGCTAGGGACATGCGCTTGCAGCACGGGGGAGCAGTGGTTGCACTGCTGCTTGTCCGGAGCTATGTGCGGATCTGGCCCACAAAGAGGACGGTTTGACATCCCTGGTGCAGCACGTCTATAACATGAGTGTCCAAGTGGGATCATGGGCCCACTGCGCTAGGCGCTGTACAAATCACAAGGCCTGTCTGAACCAGCTAGCAGCCTAAACCAGATCGGAGAGTCAGCAGCTGGCCAAGTGAGCTGCTGCTTACAAAAGCCGAGTCAAACTTAGCTTTTGTAAGTCAAACAAAGTCGACTTTTCGGCAATTTAGCTAGTCTATAAGGTGCAACTCTACCCTACCTTCCGGTAGATTTTATAAGTGCAGGATGGGAGGTGGGGGAGACGAGCATGGCAAACTTAGTCTGGAGAAGAGATGACTGAGAGGGGATTTAATAGCAGCTTTCGACCGCCTGAAGGGTGTTTCCAAAGAGCATGGAGTTCAGCGGGGGCAGATGGCAGAGCAAGGAGCAATGGGCTCAGGTTGCAGCAAGGGAGGTTTAGGCTGGATATTAGGAAGAACTTTTTCAGGAGGAGGGTGGTGAAGCACTGGAACAGGCTCCCCAGGGAGGTGGTGGGCTCTTCATCCTTGGCAATTTTAAGACCCAGCTCCACAGCCCTGGCTGGGATGATCTAGGTGGGGCTGGTCCTGCTTTGAGCAGGGGGCCGGGCTAGACCTCCTAAGGTCCCCTCCAAGCCCCACTTTCCATGATCCTGTGACATCTGCTGTGCCAGGCACTGTCAAGCACACTGCACTGCTCCGCCGCAGCTGCCTCTTAACTTGGAAGCAGTGGAGCTGCCTTGGCACGGAGCTTCAGGATGGGCTCATTAGCACAAAATAATGAGGCCTGACTTTAATTAGGCCCTAACCTAATTAGCCTGCCTGCAACACTGCATAGACATGGCTAGACAGGGCAGCGTGCCACAGGATCTCACTCTGGGGTGCTGTAAGTTTGCTGTGAAGACAGGGCCACCCCAAGAAGTGAGACCACACGGCCGAGCAGGGCCAAGCAGGGCAAGCGGAGCACTGGACTGGGTGTCAGGAGACCCGCTGACTAGACCGTGCTGCCTTTGAAAGGCAGGCTGCACAATTTTTAGCTTTGGGTCAGAGGCCATCCTTTTGCTCCGTCTTTGTACAGCACCTCACACACGAGAGGCCCGGTCAGTGCTTTGAGGTTCCCGGGCTCGACCGTCAGACAAACAGCAATGGTACCGGAGAGAGGGTGTTGCATGAGTGTGCTCCACCAGCATGTGCTCCTGTGCAATTAATCTAATCAGTGCTTTTAGCCTTCTGCTTTCATGACTGCTAAAATGACAAATAACCTTGCACATTGGGTATGATGTGTAGTTAATTAAAAAAAAACCCACCCTAGTGGCACAATTATTTAGGCAAACAGTCTTCTTATTAAAGGTAATTCCTCAGATATTCCCCTCCCACCTCCCTCTCACCTTCCTCCCCTCTCTCGCTCACATACGCACTCCCCTTTCTCTCTCTCTCTCCCCCACAAAGGCTCTGGTGTAATGTGAAACGAAAGAATCGCAGTTAGAAAATTCCTGTATACCAAAAAACAGTGGAGCAAATGCTATTTAGCGTGACCTGGGGGATCTCCATCGTGGACAGCTACAGTGCAGCTGCCGGAGACGTAGCACCAAGGAGGTGCACAGGACCAAGAGATGCCAATACCAGCAAACAGGCGGCCACGGAGCACACGATGCCACTTCCCTAGGGTCTAAGGGGTATGCATTGCCTCAAGGCAACACATCCCTGGCAGCTCCTCATGGGCAGACAGGAGTGACATCCGGTGGGAACTGCCCCATAACGGGACAAACTGGAAAGAGTGCAGCAGTGGGCAAAGGCTATGCTTCGGGGGCTGGGGCACCTGACTTCTGAGACGAGGCAGAGGGAACTGAGCTAATTCAGTCTGGAAAAGACAAGAGTCAGAGGGGATTTTTGGTAAGAGGGACCCTACCAACTGCGAAACTATGATTTAATAGCAGCCGTCAACTGTTTGAAGGGGGGTTATGAAGAGGATGGAGCTGGGCTGCTCTCAGTGGCGGCAGATGACAGAGCGAGGAGCAATGGGCTCAAGCTGCAGCAAGGGAAGATTAGGTTGGATATCAGGAAAAACTTTCTTATAAGGAGGGTAGTAAAACGCTGGAACAGGTGACCCAGAGAGGTGGTGCAGTCTCCATCCTTGGAGGTTTTTAAGACCCAGGTAGACAAAGCCACGGTGGGGAGGATGTAGTTGGGGCTGGCCCTGCTTTGAGCAGGGGGCTGGGCTAGATGTGACCTCCCGAGGTCCCTTCCACCCACATTGGCTGTGATAGCGCAGCTGGCAGGAGTGCAGTGAAACAGGCCTGCCATGACACTTGGACATACAGTGCCACCCCTGCTCCATACCCCCTTGGCCCACCTTGCGTGGGCTGTGCGAAGATGTCGAGCTGCCCTCTGCCTGCGCCCTCCTGGCTTCCAGCGAGGAAGCAGCAGCGAGGGAAGGAGGCAGCTGCCGCGGACTGAGAGGCTAAGCGAAGGATGTGGGGTATAAGAGCTGATGCAGGGAGAGAAAGGCCAAAGAGACCAAGCACAAATTGGTGACCACAGCTCATAAGGAGGCTAATATGGAGAGCAGACTGAAGGGTGGCCAAGACTGGGCTGCCACAGGCTACTGCGGGGGAGGCAGGGGCAGAAGTTGACCGGATGAGACCCCCTCCAGACGGCTGCACGCATCCTGCCCCCCTTCCAGCTACTCTGCGCTCCGTTTCCCACCTATAGCAAACCCCTGGAGGCCTCCTCATCCGGTATGAATAACTGCTGAGCCTCCTCCTGCCCCCGGACTGAAGCCGAGACTTCTTGTGGGGTCTACCTCCCTGCAACATGCCTTCTCCGTGGAAAGAAGAACAAGGTGAATCGGGGATGAGCTCTCCCCAGGGTCAAGTGCTACATGCGGAGCTGCATGAAGCTCAGCAGCTCTGGTGCAACTGCCAATAAAAGAGACACACAGCTTGGCCGGAGCTCCTCATTCCAAGCTGGTGAAGAAAGGAGTGGGCTGGGGCCCTGGCTAGCATCCCTGGCTCAGGTCCGGACCCAGCTACAGCTGCAGACAGAAACAGCACTGCCGTGCTCCAGTTCCTCCGCAGTCCCACAGCGCTCTGCCTTCACTATGCATTAGTGCTTGCTACTCCCAGAAAGGTAAGCCTCTTTCTGAATCCTTAAAGACGAGGAAATTGAGGCCCAGAGAAATGCTGGGACCTGTCAATCAACTGCATAACCAAGGGTAGACCGCTCTCTTGCTAAAACCTGGTTTGCGTTCTGGGTCCGGCCTTGTGCTAAGCTACTCTGAGCTGTCACCTTCTCTCTCAACCCATCGGCCAGCATCTGAAATAGGCAGCCATGACCTGGGAGTCGTTCAGCTCTATGACTACGCTCGCTGGGTGCATCAACATGTGACCGGCTGGCTGGCAGTGACCTAGCCCAGGGGTTTTGAAAGGGCAAAAGATGATTGGAGGACTTGGGATTCCATTTCCGCACCAATCAGCCCCCAGAGACTCACCCCCCCATGTCCCGATTGGCCCCTTGGCTCACCTGGAGGGGGATAAAAGGGGCAGCATGGGCTGACTCAGGGGAGAGACCAGTGAGGGACAACAAGGAAAGAGCTTCACAGAGCCGGCAAGAGCTGAGCCAGCGGGGCAGGAGCAGTGCCCCAGAAGAGCCTGAAAGAGCAGGACCTGCAGGCAGCAGTGGGACCCTCAGCAGCGCGGCACGCAGCCGGCACGAGAGGCCACCCACTGGGCTCCAGGATCCCATGGGAGAGGCTGCAGCCAGCAGGAGAGGTTACATACCACCCAGGTTATATACATATGCAATTAATGTGAAGCAATAAACTCTGGAGCAGTCTGTGTAGGCTACTCCCGAGTGCAGCATCTACACGTGCGCCCAGGACAGCAGCAATTTGAGCTGGAGCGAAGCAGGCCCAGGCTGGCAGGGGGCACCGGGGGTGAGCCCCAGGCTCCAGGTGGCAGCGTTAATTCATTTACCACAGCCTCATACCATTGCACATGTAGATGGTGAAGCTTTACTCTGCAGCTAATTAACCTACTCTACAGTAAGGTGCATGTGCAGAGGCAGCCACCGTGTTGTAGTTAAAGTGGTTCTGAGCGTCTGGCCTTTGCTTTCAATAGATTACTAACCTGCAATAAAAAAAAATCATTCTGGGTGATGGTTACCAGGCAAGATGTCCAGAGAGGGGTACCATGAGGGTTTTTTTGCTGCGTTTGTTATTTTAAACCATAATCAAGAATCAACACAGTTTAGTTGTTACAAAGTTGGAAAAAAACAAGAGAAACCATCTCGAAACATGCTAGTTTGGGTTTCAGTGCCCTTTTTCTTTTGTCTTGCCAAAGAAAAATCCAAATATTGGATCATGTCACCTATGTCTGAGCCAGAACTCTTGCCGGTTTCAGTGGGGTGTTCTGCTTAGAAATCAATGGTACGATATGGCTTCATTTAGAAAAAAAAAGTCGACAAATAATTATTGGCTCATAACTGATACTGGGAAAGAACCCAAAAATTAGATAAGTAAGCAAACATAGCTGGAAGGTTGAGATTTATAAGCATGTCGTGTTGCAGATATGGGAAGCTTGTTCCTCTTGAAGAAATTACATATAGATTATTATTCCATCCTTAAATCCACCATAACCTCTTTAGTGAGTTCAGAAATTTGGATTAAAAAAATCTGGTGCCTCCATCTTTTTCCAGACAAGTTCTCCAAGGTGATTCCTCTATAAGCTAACACAGTGTCAGTCAGGAAAAGATATCCGTGATCATATCTATACAATTTTGGAGCTATTGTGGTCCAATCAAATACGAGAAGCCTCATAACTGTAACCGCACATGCATGCACCAAAGGTTTCATCTTGCACAATCTAAATGCAGAATATCAAAGCTAAAAATCCGAAGTGTTTTGCAAACAGAATATTCTAATATATTCTTATATCATAGGCAGAGCCGATAGCATCAACTACTACTGCAGTTTGCCAAGACAAAGGCCCCAACCACAGCTGCGTATAACTTTGCTGAATTCAAGCGCTTGCGCTGAAATTTTCCACCAAGCGTCAGCCTGAATCTGAAATATTTGGGAAAGCTTCAGCCAAAATGATTTGACCATTTCTGAGAACAAGGCTACGAAGGGAAAAGATATTGTTTTGGCCGTGTTAAAAACACTAGCAACCTTTTCTTTGAATTCAGGATCCCGAGCAGGGGGACTAGCTTTTTTTCCGAAGCTGCCTCGAAAATCTGCCAACGTTTATCACTGCTATAGGCCTTAAAGTTGCAGTGTGCACATGCTCAGTAGAAATGTCTGTGATTACCGTCAGTAAAGTCCCCTGGAAGTTCTTACCCTGCAAGTGCAGGTCTGCATTACTGGGCACCCTTCCTGAGATCAGAGAAAGTCTCTTCTGAGCTCTCAGCGGCACTTGGATGAGGAAAAAGGGGTGGAGGGGAGGCACTGGGACGGGCAAGGCAAAAGGAGTATGTCAAGAGGCCCTGGGAGAGGACTGGGACGTGCCCCACCATGCAGTGCTGGTCCCCCTGAAGGAGGACAACCTGCTAAAGCCCTTGATTACTCTGGCAGCTGAAGTGGCAGAGCCCTGTTTTATGGATCAAAAGGTCCCAGCCTTGTTGACGGCTCTCCCGGGTGCCACCAGGATCCTCCACGATGGAGCGGGCACACGACACTTATCTGCTGGGGTAACGTGCACGGGTTTTGTACACAGGTAACAACTGCACAGAGCAGAAAAGCGAGCAGCTGTCCAGGAGCTGCTCACAGCATGGCCACGTCCTGCTGGGACACAGGAGGGGAATAGGTAATGCCCTGCTCATCCCAAGCAAAAAGCTATCCCGCAATACCGCAGCCACACAGATCTTACACGGGTGTCACTTCGACCTGTGTCTATCGACCTTGGGTTTTCCCAGGGTAACGCCAGGCCGGGCTCGAGTGAGTTACGCTGGGGGAAGGCTGTACACTTGTACTCTTGGCTCACACCAGGGCCAAAGCTTACCTCTGTGTAAAGGCTAAGCATGGTTTACTCCACCTGGTTCCAACTCTGAAAATACACTGATGCATCTGCTTTGGTAACAGCCCATCGAGTGGCAGAAGAGCACTGAGGAGGCAAGAAACCCACGTGCTGTTGGCACTGACTGCAGTTCAGGGTCTTGCGTGGGGCACAACACAACCACACTCAGGCTCCTAAAGCCAGTCGGGGGCCTAACGGGTAGACTAGAATCTGGACCCACGGGCTAAAAGTTAGATACGTGCTAAAGTGCCCCAAGGGAAAACCAGGAGCAAGGGTCATAAACTCCTAGAAGAAGGTTTCAGACTGGATATAAGGAAAAACGTCTTCACGGCTCATGTGGCCGGAGTCTGGAATAGACGCCCCGCGGGTGGTGGTGCAGGCTCCTACCCTGGAGACCTTCAAGAGGAGACTGGATGTACATCGTGCTGGGGTTTCACAGTTTCATAGTTTCATAGTTTGTAGGGTCGGAAGGGACCTGAGCAGATCATCTAGTCCGACCCCCTGCCCTGGCAGGAAAGAGGACTGGGGTCAAATGACCCCAGCAAGGTGTTCATCCAACCTCCTCTTAAACACCCCCAGGGTAGGAGCAGTCTTTCCTGCCCAGAGCAGGGGATGGGACCCCATGATCTCACGAGATCCCTTCCAGCCCAAAACTTCTGTGCACCGGTGCGTGAATCTGTAAAGTACACTGCTTAAATCAACGGCCCACGGCCCGCACCAGAGGGAAACGCATTTGAGTGCAGGGCAGAAGGGGAGGAAGGAGAAAGAGACCGATGCACCGTGTGGTCGGTAGGGTGCTCGGAAATCCTTCGGCATGAAAAAACGCCGCATTGATGTAAATTCATCTAGTAACAGTAACAACGCCTAAGCCCATTTGCATAATAAATTTTAATGCAAAGGGGGAACGAGCGTCCCTGGGAACCGGGCTAAAGTACAGTGCAGCGCTCCTGAATATTCTGTGCAGCTGCTACGACCTTGAAACAATGATCTGGACTAGCTTGTTCCCCAATGTTCGCCACAGCAGACGTGTTCAAACTAGAGGATTAACACCTCGCACACCTATCAACAGGCACAGGCATTAAACAGGACGCGATAACAGCATGTGCAGCCAAGGAGCCCTACATCCCAGTTCAACACCGGGAGGGTTATAAACACACAAGCTTCTGAATCCAGCGGTGAAAAACTTAAGCCTGCCAAGCTGAAGATGGATTGAAGTAATGACTAATATTTCCTGGGAAAATTTCTGAGAAGGGAAAGAGATAAGGGGAATAAACATCCCCGCACCTCTGGACATAAACAGCATACTGCCGCTATAACCCATCCAGCCCTCGCTCTGTGTACTGTACTTGGTGGCATTAGCATGCTAATTGGCATTGGATAATAACGATGGAACTTAATGAGAAATCTTCCACATGACCCCCCTCCCCTCCCCTCCCCTCCCCGCTGCAATTTAATAAGAGCTGCTCTCCTTCCCAGGTATGGGTCAAGCGACAGGAATTAGCCTCCGCCGTGTAGCCTCGAAGACTGTGGGCGTGAACGGGATTTGGTCATGGGGGTGGGGGAATAAAAGTGGGGAGCACGGGGGAGTGAACTGCCACGCCGACCCGACTCCCTGCAGTCAGTTTTGAGAAGCACTTCATGGCAAAAGCAAAGCGGCGTTCCCCCTCGAGTGCTGTAAATCAGGCTTGAGCCACGCTCAGGTGAGCAAAAGCTGATCGCTTTGCTCTCCCTCTGCCGCTCACCCGCGTGCACACGCGCTAGCAACCTCTCCCCCCAGCCCTCTCCTCCACCATACCCCGTGACTCTCTCGCTCTATTCACACCCCCACCTCCCCACACCGCCCCCCTCCACTCCCTCTTTTTCTCCTTCACGCTCTTCTTTGCTTCTCCCGTGGGATACCCCCTGCGGAGGAGCCCCGCTGGCCAGCACAGAGGTACCGAAACAGCCCTATGCTAGCCGTGGTCTCCCAGCCCCCAAACCACAGGGCCTCGAGATTAGCTGGGGCCAAAGAGCTGTATACCCTCCACTCTGCTCATTGCTAGGGAGCTGTAGAAAAAAGAATATAAATTACACTCTGCAAGGCCGGGCAATTATTTCGGGCAGAGAGCCGCTTTCTGAGTTGGGGCAAGCCACTGAGGGCTGCACGGCAGGCAGCCAGGGGCAGATAAATATTAATTTCTAACTTTTCTTAAGGGTCTGGATAGAACGGCCTGGTAGGCCGCATTTTGCCCACCCCGAATTAAAGCCACCCTAAGGCTGCTCCAACTTTTGGGGGACGTGCAAGGCCTATAAAGCATCGAAATGTAGGTATTCGATACCGGGTTGACTACTGTCTGGATAACCTATTTCTCTCCCTCTGTCCTACACGCTGAGTACATTCATATATGTTTTTGGCCTTTCAAGTCCACTTACTGGGCACTCGGTAATATTCTGAGTCCACAGGCTCATGTTGGAGCTGTCCTCGATGGTAGTGCAGCGTTTCTGCTTGTTATCCCAGCCGCAGTACGGGTCTCTGGCTCCCAGACATTCCCTGCATGCGGAAAGAGAAAAGATTAGAGCTTTTTAAGACCGGCCGGCTCGAAAAACATGTATTCAAGTGTAGTTCTTCTAATATGACAGCTGTCAACCGCGCTGAACCTCAGAAGAAACAATTTCTTCTAGGCAAAGCTTTACCTCCCCGGGAGGAGAGAACAGCTGAATAACAAGGGTGGCAGGACACAAAGCAAATGTCACTTGTGCACGCCGCAGATTAAAAAGCAGTTCGCTCCCTTTCGAGGCCTCGGGGGGGTGGAAATTACTTTACAAATTTTCGTCAAAGAACGCTTGTCACGGCGGTATCTTTGCGCCCCCTCGTAATCACTCATCGGGGCCAAAGCTTGCACAAAGCAACCTCTGTGAGCATGTTTTCTGACACTGTGTCCCTGCAGAGGGGTTAGACAAGCAGAATTAGCCACTGGGCCACTCATAAAGGCTTTCTATTAGTCTTGGCCTTTGTCAGAACAATGGTTTCATTTATAATCCTAACATCGAGATGTCAGCTTGGAAAAGTCACAGCCGAACATTATTTCTGAGCCTTCGGCCGCTCCGAACACTGGCGCATTCATCCTCCTGCCCGATCCACATCTACGAGCGAAGTGTGTGTTCCCACCGTGTGAGCTGCTAAAGCAAAATAGCGCTGGCTACTACTTCCCTAGACAGCACAGGCCAGTGATAAACTCTGGCCAAACCTTCGGCCATGCTGGTCACTCCCATGGGTTCCCTCCAAATCTTTGCCTGCCTATACACATGCTTGGGGGGCATTTTCATTAGACCGGTTCCCGGAGAGCCGCTCTAATTAAAAGACCTCATTGTCACATCAATGAAGCCCCCACACCTTTAAAAAGGGCCATAGGACCCTTTCACTAAACCTCATTCGACAAGGTTCAGCTAAAGCACCCCTGCAGCCATTTTAAAACACATATAGGCTTAATAGACATGACAGTGAGGTGCCATTAAAGCGCTTTAATTAGAACGTAGAGCAGGCTCAATTAACCAAGGCTAGCAATGGCTACTGATTAGTCAAGTCCGCGCCGACGCGTTCTAATTAAAACAGGAATGAGCACGTGTATAGGCAGCCTTTCATTTCCATTATGAAAAGACAATAACAGGACAAGCATGAGTCAGTGAGGGAGAGAGAAAGCCAAGAGGGACAAAACGTTATTTCTTTCTTTCGACGAGCCAGCCGTAGCGCGCACGCAATGCTCAAGTCTTTCCAAAAGTCCCACGCAACTCTAGAAAGGCCAAGTGAACAGTGGCACGGGCCCCAAGCACGGGGGGGAGGGGGAGAGTCAGGTCAGGCAGCGAAAAAGGAGGGCAGTAAGATTTATTCCGAGGGTAGGTATCAGCGTGATAAGTGAAACATCAGAAAAAAAATCAAATAAAACAAGATGTGAAGTATTCCCATCCAGAAATCTTTGAAATCCTATTAGCCCATAATCAGCTACAAATGAAAAAGCCTGTCCCTCGAGCACAACTCGGATGAAAGGCTAGTCCGAGCCGATTCCAAAGCAATTTGCCCGAAAGGAAACCCTGGCTGCGTTCGCTCTCCGGTACGATTTCTGTTACTGTTTACCCGTCTCCAATTTGCTCCCGCTTCGCAGGAGGGTGTTTGTTTCACCGAAGATTTAAGCTGGCAAAATAAGGGATGCAGCGATTTCTTGGTCGCTTAAAGGGGGAAATGCAGTGAACAAGTTGCAGTGATGGGCAGCAATGGGTTCCTTTAAACGGCTTCAAAACGCACAAGGAAAAAGGCATAGACCATCCTGGCCCGGCCCATAAACATAAACATAAAAAAAATAGAGGAGACTTGGGATCCTGAGCCCAAGGACATAGAAAGGGATATGTGCGGCTGTGCTTATTACTCTGGCCAAAGAGCCCAAACCCCCTGCTTCGGCAGCCCGCGCTGCTCCAACGCTGCCTTTTCTGCAAGAAGTGCGGCCCCGCCGGCGTCGCTGCAAGGCCAGCAGCCCCTCGGCAGGGTCTGGCCAGAGTTACCAAGCTGGCCCCGGGACTGGGAGCATGCTCAGCCCCCTGGGTAACCTCAGTGCTTCAGGAGGGAACCGCGCCGTTCCTGGAGGGAAGAAGGAAACGCCATGGAGGAGGGAAAAAGAGTCAAAGCAAACCAGAATCCTGCCCAGAGCTCGCAGCTCTCTCCTCGTCCCGCCAGCCCTCGACGCCTCCAGCCGAGCGGCGAGCGGAGGCAGGTGATTGCAATTTGTAAGGGGGAAAGCTGTTGTGAGCGGTGCCCTATTTTTTTCTTCCCCTGGAATTTAATTCCTCGGACGACAGGCACTGTATAAATTCTCCAAACGATCTCCATATGTTCAGTGCCGCAGCCCACGGCCACGCCGCAGGCTGCAATCTGTCCCTGTTAGGCACTGACCACTTCTCCGCCACTCTCATAATGTGTGTCATGCTGCTAATGTGCTGCTCGTCGCTGGGGGCAGCGAGCTACAGACCTGAACGGCGCGGCGCGCTCGGTGCATCACAGCCCGCCGGTCCCTCGCCTCGCACGCGAGCCCCCGCCGCCGACGGGCGAGCAGGAGCTGCATCGCGGAGCACGCACCTTGGCGAACGCCTGACACCAGCTACGCCTCGCGCTAGGGGTCTGGATCGTGGCCGGAGCAGGCCGTCATCTCCCTGCTCCCTGCCGTTTCCAGAGGACATGGGCTCCGCTGGTGTGTCAGCATGCACACACTATATAATTTACAACAATCACAGAACAGGATTATTTCTCCTCCTCCTGAAGCCTGATCATTTGAAATCTAAAAACAAAACCCAGGAGGCTGACCCCTCTCATTTCAGAATTGAAAGCCCGGGCATCTGACTCAGCCCAATTATATCAAGTGACGGGGAAACGTTTTAGACTGAAGAGAAATGGATTCTCTTATATGCAGTTTGCTTATTTCCCCACCTCCCCCATTGTTATAAGCTAAAAGAGCATTACCATATGCTGTACTGAATGTTTCCACATCTGTGTTCATTTAAATCTTTTAAAAACATGTCCTTATTTACTTTATGTATCAAACTGCCATGCACATCCTTATTTATTTTATGTATCAAACCGCCATGCACATCCTTATTTATTTTATGTATCAAACTGCCATGCGCATCCTTATTTTATTCATCATACAGCCATGTGCACACAAAGCCAATACACACACGACAAATACACACATAGGCAAACATACACGTTTGCACACACATACACATCGAAATTCACGGCAAAAAACAGTGTTATGGTCGTCAGCATTTGTTGCCACCGCTTGTCCCTGCCCCTACTGCTGTCCCTGGACCCAGCACAGCAGATCCAGCCCAGGAGGAGCCTCGAACGCAGTACTACCTGACACCCACGCTGCAAAGAGTCTGTGAATGTCTGATGCTACCAATATGGATGGGACCACTGACTTCATCGGGGCCAGGATTTCATCCCATATACAGACGCTTCCAGGGTGAACACCGTACACCCGCGAGAGCTTAACATTATCTCAAGGGACAAATGATGCGATATCATCTCACCTCAGTCCTTCTCAGAAGGGAATCCACCGGCCTTCCAGCAACCCTTCCCTGGAGGTACACCAGAGCATGGCAACAGCGCTCCTCTTCGTAGTGGGGGTCATTCATTGCTGACCTATCTAATAAAGTCCCATGTGGGGGGCGAAGGGGCAGAGGCAGTTAGCCAAGTTAGTCTGAAGTCTGGCAGGAGGTAGAGCAAGGTGGCACCCATGCGCTTTTGCGGGTAGCAACCTACCTCTTCAGGCCGCGTGCACGTGAGGGTGTGTCAGACGTGGGCAAAGTGAGATATTGCAGACAGCAAATGTCTCCCCCCACCCCTTCTCTTTACTAGAAACCACTCAGTCAGAAGTCAGGAAAATACCTCTCCCGCGAACAACTACCAGGCTGGATTTAGTATGACAGGGTGTTAGTATCAATAGTGATTCACTTTCGTTCATTGGCTTGCAATAAATGTCTTCTCTGAGGCCTAATGGAATACACCAAAAGCACTCAATTTAGAAACAATTCAGCTTGTGTCTCCTGTACAGGGTGTTTTGTCTCTCTCTCCTTATTCTCACTTACCAAGGACATTTGCATGAAAATAGGATCTTCTTCCTAAGACTTCACTTGCTGCCTGCAGTTTCGGAGCCGTGCGCCTGTGGGCTGGTGGCGATCACAATCGCTTCCACAGCCGTGACTCAAGATAACACAAGGGATTAGGGCTCCAGGCAGGGGGATCACTGCCGAGGCCCCAGCCGCACCTCAGTAAAGTCCACCGGAAAGATTCCCTGCGACTCGGACGTGCTGTTCTCAATCACAGCGTAGGGGTCTGGTGGTCCTAGACATACCCATATTTGCACACCCGCAGGAAAGGAGGTCTGGAAGGGAGCTCAGGAGGTGATTCAGTCCAGCCCCCTGCCCAAGGCAGGATTGTCCCTGCCTAAGCCATCCTGCACAAGCATCCTCCAGATTGAGCGCTGGAGGCGACGATGTTTATTGCTTCCACGATGCTGTCCCCCATCGTTGCGGGAGTCATCGAGGAACTGTGGCAAGGGATCTCTAGGGTCACGCATCTAGTTAGTCCCAAGGTGAAACTCCCCAAGGGACACTCAGCGAACTGTGCAAACCCATCTTCATGCTCTGGACCACACTCATAGGAGATGAGAAGGGAGCCCGGGTAGGCACAGCAGCTCCGAGGGTACTGAGCTATGGGTGCTGGGAAGCCAGGCTAAAGCTGCAAGGAAGCAGGGGGGCAATAGGGAGGGACGCTGGATGTTACCTCTGCAGAAACAGTGCTGGGCTCCAGCAAGTCTCGGCAGCCCCTGGAGATTGGGTCCTGCTGGTACTGACTGACTCTTCCCTTGCTCAACCCAAGGGATGAACCTGGAGCAGGCAAGCACAGCGCACAGCACCCCAGAGCACGGGTCCGCATACCGCGGGGCACATTTACATCAAGGGTCTCTCCTCCTTCACATCCCCCATCACCCACGTCTTGGTTCCACGTCCTTTTCAAAGGCTCAGCCTCATACACCCACGCCCCACTGTCCATACCCTCTTTTCCACCCCAGGCCCATTGCATCTAGCAATACCTCTTCCAGTCACAAGACATCCCTCCAGCATGTATTTCTATAGGCTATAAGCCACGTTATCCTCTAAGGTGGAGGAGGGTGGGTGGCCAACTCTTCTGCATTAACCAGTGCAGGAACCCTTAGGCTAGTACCTTGGACCACGGCAGGGGCGCCACTGATTTCCTACTTCTCTAAGCTTCTCTGTGCTTCTAAGGCCGGGGCAAGGAGGGCAAGTGCCAAGCTCCCCCGGGCTAGCAGGGGGAGGCCGAGGCTGTGCTTGCTGCAGGGTGGGTGGGAGCTAATGGAGGTAGGAACCAAAGCAACTTCCATGAAACCAAATTAGCAGGTGGCCCCTGGGGCCATTTCCATAGAGCTGAGGCTAGGTGCCAGCTGCTTTGGGGTTGGGGGGCAGCGCTCCCAGGACCGGCTGAGCTGGCCCCAGCTTCCCTTGGGGGTGCCTGTGAATCAGATCTGGAGCTGGTCTGTAGTTCACTGGCAGTGAGGAGGGAGGGAAGGAAGGAGGGAGGGGAAGCACTGCAGATGCACCGGCTCCCCCCACCACCTCCAGGTTGGTTTCACTCCACAGCTGGGAGCGGAGTCTGCCCACAGCTGGCTCCCACAGCCGCACGAGCAACGGCACGGCACTCGCACCCCAAAGCAGTGGATTCCTTGGCAGCAGGCTGCCCCCCACGTGCCACAGCAGCCACTGCTGCATATAGATCAGGTGCATGGAGCAGGGCACTGCTGGACCTCTTTGCCTAGCAGGAGAGGCAAGGAGTGAGCCGTAACATTGAATCTGACTCCTCTTTGCAGGGGGTAGGTGCTTCCAGCCACCCCTGGGAGGGTGGGAGAGGGGCCGCTTCATCCTGGGATACTGGAGGACCTCAACTCGTGCGATACATCTGTAGGGAGTGGTCACATCTTAATGGAAAAGGAGCTGGGTTGGCAGACGAGGGATAATCCTGCCATGGAGTGACAAAACTTTGAGCTGCATAATTAATAAGTCACTGTAGAAATGCAAAACTCCAGAACTCTTGGTTCAGAAATGATACCTTTTATTAAACCAACTGAGCAACTGAAAAAAAAATCTTTTTCTGCAAGCTTTCAAGGCTCACGTGCCCTTCATCAGGCTCAGGGAAAATTAAAGATGGTAAAAAGTCCCCACAGGTAGAAAACAAACTTCATTTTTGCACAGAGGCAGCTGAAAGTGGACATTTTGCTAGAAACTAGAGTTTTGCATTTCTTTTTGTCTCAGACCAACACAACTACCAAATACATCCCTTAAGCCACTTTAAGGTGTTCACGTGTAGACAACCCAGGGGTTACGGGCTCCAGGAGTTATCCAAAATGACTCTGTAATGAGGCCCTGTCTCTAATGGCGTTCATATCAGCCCCCACCCCAGGCACCTAAATGATGCATGCACTTGGGAGCATTTGCTCATGGGCTGAAGGATTTCTCCCTTAAAAACTTAAACTTTCCAAGTCTCTATTTCCAAGAGTTTCTGCTACAGACTTTAATTTGCTGCCATCACAAGATGACTTCATCTTTTGGTCAGTTTTCCCTGATGGCTAACAAAAGCTTTGGACCGTGTCATACATAGCCCTTTAAACCACCACAGCAAGACCCAGGTGATTACAGTCCAACAGACCAAAGGAAAAAAACTGAATTGTTGTGGCTTCTTCCTTCTCTTCTGCTTCATCGGGGCGAAGGACAGACAAGGGCTCCTCTGTCCCCAGAGTCCCCGAGTGGCTGTGCAGGAGACTCAGACTCCCAGCCGAGAAGAGCGGACTTTTGTCTTCCCTAAAGCCAGACAGCAAGGAAAGAGGAGAGGAGGACTCAAAGGAGATTTGCATCTTATGAAAATAAGATTGAAAAAAAGGGGAGGAGGGGACCCACCTCAAACAAAATGTTGAGACCTTTAAAAATGTAAAAGCTGCGGAGAGGGGCTAGTGGTCCATGCACACCCATTGTCTTCCCGCACCGAGCAGCCAAGCGGAGCGGGACTGAGCTGCATTAGTCGGGGTCGAGTAGCAACTTCATTCCTCTGCTGGTGCGACGTACGGTATTTCAGGGCCAGGCTTTGCCCCTCCGTTACTCGCAGCACGTCGGGTCTCGCACTGCAAGCAGCAAACCGGCCGCGGGAAAGTAGGGTACTATGCGAACAGCAAAATCTGCCCGCGTGGCTCACCAGCGAGCTGGGTGATTCGCGGGGTAAGACTGGCCCGGACACGCTTGGGTGCTTTGTGCTGACACCGGGCACCAAAAGACAGGGAGCGGGTGCTTGGGCGAGGGAGAGGAATTTATCACCTACACAGCATCACCTTCAAATGATTTCCACTGTGCACACGATTTGTTTCGAATGCATAAATTAAATCCCAACACAGAAGAATTACCTCGGAAATTAAATAGCAATCTTCCAGCCCACTGAAGAGCCAAAACACATCTAACTTATTCGAAAGTAACAATGAATTGACACGTGGCCTCCATCGGCAATTTTGCCTGAATTTTCCTTTCCACACCATAGACCTTGACTCGGCTTCGTCTTGTGGTTTCCAGCTCCTGCCCGAACGTTTCCAGCCTCTCTGGAATTGATTGTGGCTTTACAGATTATGGCCTCACACCATCTACACAGCAAACTATTCCATGTCTGATGCCCTCTCCATCCTGTCTTGGTAACAATGAGTTTTTTATTTGGGGAGAAGTTCATAACTTCATAGATGTTTAGGGTGGGAAGGGACCTCAACAGATCATCGAGTCCGACCCCCTGCCTGGGCAGGAAAGCACGCTGGAGTCAGACGACCCTGGCCAGGTGCCTATCCAGGTTGGGGGTTTTTTTAAAGGCAAGAACGAAAAGTAGCATTGCATTCACTCTAATATGAGGATTAATACTGCCCTGCAAACATTCAGATTCAAGCTGAATTTTTGTTTATGTCAGTCAAATAGGTTGTTAAAAAAAATGAATAAACGCTGCTCTCTGAACACCAGTAGGATCTCTGTCATCGCGCCAAGCAAAACTGTAATACATTAGGTCTCCGACCACCCACCACAAGGAAACTGGGACACTATAAAAATCCCAACGAAGGGATAGTCAGGAGGCGTTCCCGAATGGGGAGTGCATCAGAGTCCACTTCCTAACCTCAGCAAACTCAAGCCTTAAGGAAATACCCCTCATATGTCAAACAAACTGCCCATTGCAGAGCTCATGCTGGTGTCCTGTCTAGGTCCTGCCACATGACTAGCTGGGACTTGGACTCTGCGCTTCGGCTGGGTCATTGCAGGTTTTGTAGCTCGGAGAACGCTGCTAGCTCCTGCGGCTTGCTGGAGCAAAACCGAAGGGTGCTTGCTCCTGGCAGCAAAGGAATATGAATGTGTGGAGAGGCGACCTCTAGACAGTGAAGACCAACCAAGCCCTTCCTGAGAGCCACTCTGCCCGATTTGCTGAACATAAAAACTGCCATTTATTGGGTCAGACCATAGGTCCATCTTGCCCAGTCTCCCCACTCCCCATGATGGGCTCAGGCCCGTGCCCTCTTACAGCACATCATATAGGCCAGTGGCATGGAGCGGATGCTGAAAGGGAGAGCAGTATGACTCTGTTAAACTATTAATGTTTGCAGGGTAGTATTAATGTTCAGATTAGAGTGATCGGGGCGGTTTCCCCAGTTCCTCTCCCACTTGCAGCCCCCAGCATTTAAGGTCTAGGAAGTTCTGGTTCACAGGCTGTGCCCCTAACTCCCACGCTCAATAGCTACTGATGCCCCTTTCCTCCAAGAGTTTGTCCAATTGCTTCGTTGGCGGCATTGCCAGCTTCCACAATACCTTGCGGCACGCCTTTGTTGCATGCGGTGTGAAAAAGAACTTCCTTTTGTTAGCTTTGAACTTATTACAGCCTACCTGCTGCTCTGCTTTCTGCTCCCTCTGCCCTGCTCCCTCTGCCCATGCACTGCCTGCCCCTACCCAACCCGCCACGTGCTATATGCAGAGGCTGCCCATGCCACTCGTGGCAGGTTGGCCACCTCTACTCTGGAAGATGCTGCCGAGTCGGGCCCAGAAGCAACCACGACGTGACGGAGATGGGAGTCATTAAGCAGGAGGACTGTAAGGGCAAACTGACTTTGCAAGAGTCAGAAGTGGTGATCAAAAAGTCCGAAAACAATCAAAGAAGTCCAGCAAGGCCACACCACGAGACCCCCCCCCCAATCCCATCCAGTCCTTTTAAGAGTTTGTGGGCTTTTTTTCTCAACTCTGAATGAATTATTTCTGCTCAGTAAAATGTCCACTGAAGATGCGGTTAGACAGAAAACGTGTCAATCAAGGAGTCAGAGACTGTAATAGATGTCTAGGCTATCTAGAGTCGACCTTGGGGATCTAGTTGATCTCTTGCCTAGGGCTGGGTTGACCCTACACTGGACAAGTGCAAGGCGGTCCCTTCAATCTGTCCTCCATTGCTTTGTTCCTCGTGTCTTGAAGTGCCCCTAGAGAGCCGGGTGCCGCTAAATTGTTAGTACGTTCAGCAGTGGACGTAAGTGCCCGCAGGTCCATTAGCCTACCTCGCACGGTGGCACAGAGAGGACGCTCAGGGACAGCATTGAAACAGGGCCTACCCACAACTGTCCCCATCACCCTACAGCCGATCCATCACTCGACACCCTGAGCCATCCTCTGTCCCCATCACCCTACAGCTCCCAGCATTTGGCGGTCCAGGAAGTCCTAATTTGGAGGTTGGCAGATGAAGCAGATGATTACAGGTTCTGCACAAGATTGCTGGATTTGTTGGGTGTTTTGGGTTGCTTCGGCATGAACGAAGCTTTGGGAAATCCCAGTAAATGTTACTGCCGTGCATTTGGGCCTGACAAAGAAGGCTGTCACCAAGCCAAGCAAAATGGACCTCTGTGAAATACTCCCAGCCACAGGATCAATCAGTCACCCACAAGGAAACTCAAATGCCGTAAAATATGAACGCAAGGGACAGCCACCTCCACTGGGACCAAACGAGCACCTCTCTAAACCAAAGGCTAATCTCGTTAGCGGCTACCCACCGGGGTAACAACGAAGTGGCTAGTGCACGTGGGCGTACCGCTGCATCAAAGTCTAACCATGTTGGCTGCTGGCCCTGCTGTACCTGGGCAGAAAACTTGAGCTTTGAAAGAAAATCACCAAGAAATAGGACGGCCAAAGCAACAGTAAAACGGCCGGCTCTTCAAAGGCACGGGGGCTGTCTTCCACTGCAAGCAGTGCCTCAAATATAAGTAATGTGACACATGGACATGACAAGATGGAAAAATTGAAGGCTGCCGTGGATATATACCCTGGAGTTGCTTATAGCATTTTGCCATTAATAATACTTGTATTGCAGGAGCGTCAAAGTCATCCGAATATCATTTATTCCAAGAAAGCAGCAGGCTTTGCTGACAATCAGTGCCGGACTGAAACTAATTTCACGTTGCCTACCAAGCAGTCATCGAACGATAATGACTTTTAGACACCACTGATCATGGCTGGCTTCAAGCCAGTTGGCGAAAGGTGGGAAGATCTTTAGTCTACACCTGTTCCCGATCTTCCGAAACATCCAGGTCGCAACTGCAGTACGCGTAAGAAAAATCAAGGAAGACCGAAACACCCCAAAACAAATGGGGTGAGGTGAGGCGCCAGCAAGAAAACAGAAGCCAGAGAGCCCTGAAATTACCTCTTTTCCCTTGGTTCAGTCTTAGTGACCTTTGCCTGTCTCACTTATGCCCCTTCGGTTTTCACCTGCTGCATAAATCTGGGCTTCACCTACTGCTCAAGCCAGGTGATAAATTCTGCTTCTGCGATGACAGTTTGCTCTGGGTCATATACTTAGGGACGAGAGATGGGTAAAGTGGTATCCTGAAAGCATGTGGATGTCTCTGAATGACAGTTACTAGAACAATTAAGCTTTGCACGTTGGTGTGTGTACTGAATCGTGGACGTCGCGAATGGGAATGACCTACTAGCTCAGCCGTTTTCCAAGCGCTGCAAGACTGTACCCTACGGGACACTGATGGGTCTTGCCCAGTCTACCATAATTTGCAGGGTCCCAAGCGGTGGGATGGTCACCACTTCCCTTGGAGAACTGTCTAAACAACCAAACCTCCCTCCGTAGGTGAGGACCACTGGCATCCTACTCCGTGGATACTCCCCGGGCGATACTGCCTACCTGCTGTTTGGTTTTACTAGTGATTTCAACAGCATCAATCTCAGAACATAAACCTCAATCTTTCTCTCTCAACTTGTCCTACCTTGGATTTCCCTACAGACACGATACTGCCGTATTTTCCTCCTCACTGTTATTTGCGATCCCATCACACTTTAGTAACATCTGCAAAGCATGCTATTTTCCTTCTTCCGTGTCATTAAAGATAATGTCAAATGAGATAGGCCCTAAAACCAATCTCTCCAGTACCACACTAAAACCCTCCCCTGCCTTGCTACATTACCACTAATCATTGCCCTTCTTCAATTTTAGACACACGTGACAACATTTGTTTCGCAGACGCTTTGAATTACGTTTCTGCGAGAAACAGGATCTGTTGTTTCACTGACACCCACGGGCGTTACATCCACTTCATTCACTTCAACAAAGAAACGTCCAGATCTTGCAAGAGCTGTCCGCTGTGCTTATTTTTAACTACCAGAGTAGACTGATCGAAGCCAATGGGACTTGTCGCCTTTTTTTAAGGTTAAGCAGATACATAAATGTTGGCAGAATTAAGTCTGAATTTCTTTTGAAAATCATATTCATTTATCAGTGTTTATTCTTTTTAAATCCATGTGATCCTAGATGATTGCAACCTTCTAGGAGCAAATCTTAGTCCTCTTAATATCAATAGGCGTTTGCCATTTACTCCAGTGATCTTAACTTAGATGTTTAGTGATTTTTCTCATCATTTAGCTCATTAATAGGGATTGTGGATGACTTAAAGGACATTAATTATCCCAATCGTTCGTTCTTTCTTCTGTGGCATTTTCCAGGGCATTTTCAACGTTAATTATTAGCAGTATAGTTTGTAGCTAATTCCCTTAATCCTATAGGGACCATATAAAAAATGGAAATAGATTATTTGGATTTTGCCTTCTCTGCTTTTTAACACTAGTAAGTCTAGCAGCATCCATCTCACTGCTTCTCTTTATCCACCAAAAGAGCATATACAAAAAAAAAAAAAAAAAGAATTCAACATCTCAGCAATCGTTGCAGTCACGCAAACGTTTATCGTCGTTCAAAACTAGATTTTCAGAACTGCGCCCAATCTGGGCCAGATTTTCAGCAAAACTCCCCCTCCTCTTTGGCATCAAATTAAGGGGCTGGTGTTTCAGGAGGGTTCAGTGAACATGAGGCCGGCGCTGTTGCAATGGGAGATGATGAATGCTAACCCCTTTGAAAATCTGGCCTTAATTCTGTCCTCCTTCTCTGCTGCACAACTTGCTCACCAGAACTTTCCACAAGCCAGCTGCTTGTTTTTCCTTGGCTTTTCTTTTCGGGACGCCGTCGTCAGCGGTGCCCTAACAGTGATGTCTTTGAAGTTCCCCTGACTTTTCTTTTCTTTTTTTCCACCCACACTGGTGGATTCCAACTCTCCCATCTCTTCCACTTCATTTAAGTCCCTGAACTCCAGTAGCCTTGTAACTACAGATGATAAACCCAGCATTTCATCTTTTAGGCAGCTTCTACCTTTTGGATTTGTTTGTTTTTTAAGATTTAAAAAAAGGAAACGAAGCAAAACGACTAACATTTTGCTTAGAAAGCCTTGCAGAAGTTGCAGAGCGGAGCTCCCATTGGGCGTGTTGTAAGGAAAGGTGGGGAGAAAGTGTGAGAAAGAAGCAAACAAAAGGCTTCTTTGTGGTTGATCCTGACCCCGCTCCAGGGGCACATCAGGAATTACTCACACCTTTTAGCTGCCTGAGCACCGGCATTGAATGCCTCGAGACGGGCAGTGATCCTCGCGTAGATCCCAGTCAACAAGTAAGAGTAGCGATCGGGTGAGCCCCAGCATTTTTGCTAAGCTTTGCATTACACTCTCTGACCGAAGGGTATGTACAGAGGAAATTAGGCCAAGCAGGAAGCATAACAATCAGCATCACTCAGCAGCAAAACCCCTGCACTGGGGTTAAAGAAATGCAACTCACAGGCAAGAGTTCAGAAGAGAGAGGGTCACAGCGGCGTGCGAAAAGGGGCTAACTCTCCCCTCACTACTATGAACCAGGAGCAACTTCCCTGGCATCACTATTCTGGTGGCAAATATGGTGTAAGGCCTGAAAGATTCACGTGTGTGTGCAACTGCAGGGAGATGCCTCTTCAGCGGCGGGTACAGACTAGCTGGCTCGTCCCCAGGATCCCTAAATTGCATGATCTGTGCACACGTGTGGGGTGCGAGGAGTGAGGAGACATAAAAAATGGCAGTAAAATCGTATCGGGCAGGAGCAGGAAGAGCAATGGGGCTTTAGAGGCCTGCCAGCCTGTTCCCCGCGCGCATACGTCCTCCTGGCCGATCTGAACGCGTAGTCAAAGTATTGCTGTAGCTTCGATTGCAGCTACGGGGCCGCAGCCAGTAATACTCTACGCTCAATGCAAGCTCAGAAGAGAAACTGGGGAGGAGAAGTCTGCACCAAGCACAAAGCCCCTTGTGCCCACGGTCCTCTGAGGGTCCTACCTACTTCACTACAATCCCCAGCAGGTCATAACAACTTTGCCCCCCTTTTTAAATCAACCGTGCCCTGCTACTGGAGACTGACCCATGCTAGAAGCACTGGACAACATCTCAGATCCAATACTGAGATCCTGGGTTTTGTTTAGATCCCTTCTAGTGATCTAGAGGACACCAGCTCCAAAACTCAAGCCCTTCACCAAAGCCTGAGCGGATCTTGAAACAAAACTCGCGTCCATGCCTGCCTGCTTCTGTGACTCGGAGGAGATTTCTAGACCATGTTCTTCCCGGATGTCAGCGCAGCTAAGCTACCGTGCAGCAAACCAGCCCAGAAAAACAGAACAGAAAAAAGCTGGATCCCTAATTCCAGGTTTTGTCTGCATTGGCCACTTTCCCAATACCCTCTAGTGAAAGTCGGGGACTGCGGCTTTATTGCAAACAGGAGTGTGCGCACACATGCACATGCACGAGGCAATGTCCCAGCGGCCTAGTGCCGCCCGTAAATTTGGGCAGCTGACACTGCAGATGTCTGCCAATGAAACGGGCTGCTTTGAAAAGGCCAATTGAAACAGGTCAGTAGACATGTACAATGTGCTGTTTAGACACCCAGAACTATCTTGGGTCAGTGAGCCGCATCCAGACGGAGTGGTCACCATTTAGTAGGTTTAACTGATGCCACGTCAAGAAGCAAACAGCAAAGAAGATGCCAGAAGGGCTTCTTCCTGCCTTCCTCCCTCTTCCCCCATCTCCAGGGCTGGATAATACATCCCACTGCCTCCCAGCAGCCCTGCTTCGTGGATCAATTTTATCTCCGTGTACGATTTCCCGTTCCCGGGGCCTGCCAGGGAGGCTTCCAAAATACATTCACCAATCGTGATTCCAAATCAGCCCCGGGGGGGCCGAAATGCTCAACTCTTTCCTCCTAAAATGAGATGGGGCCAATGAAAACAAACAGCACTATGGTATTCTTGCCTGGAAGGCACAAAACCTCCATCATCTCAAAGCTTCCCCAGGCCCTGTCAAAATGATTAGATTATGAAATCTGCTGAAACCAGAGCTTTTCAGAGAAGCCAGTCAAGAAGTCCCTGCCTGGCGAGAAAGTAGGTGAAGGGTGGAGTGGGAGGCAGGAAACATGTCTTGCTCCTGAGGCATCGCTTTATTGGCATGTATTAAACAGAGACAAAATAAAAAAACCCAATAAATCAGAGCCCCAGAGAAATGCCAGGTAAGGCAGCACCAGCTGAAATTAAACTACCCTTCTTGATACCATTCAGCGTGGAAAGAAATGAGGTTGGGAAACATGTCATATGTGTTCAGCCTACCAGGGAAAAGTGTCAGGAATATGGAGTTGAGAAATCCCCTAAGAAAGCGGCTTCTCTTTAATACAAAACCCACAGCCCCGGCTGGCTTTTGGGAAGTTATGTAGACACTGCAAGTCTCCACTTCCCATCCCCCAAATGCATGGTCTTTCTGCGGTGCAAGGCAACGTGATGAACATCTTCTTTTGAGCTAAGGCCCCACCACCACGGGACCTGCTGAATGCCATTCATCAGACAACACGCTCGCACGGCATGTCACTAAGGTCACCTTTGTCTAGCACCCAGGACATTCACAGGGGTGCAGGGGAAGAGCAGATAAAGTGCTTTATTTAGGAGATATGAGCTCAAGCTCCCAGTCAACTCAGTTCTGAATGGGTATACAGTTGTGCAAGCTGGGCAGAGGAGGTGCTAACTGCCCAAAGGCAGGCAGATGAGGTGCTAACTGCCCAAAGGTGGGCATATGGACACTAACTGCCCAAAGCTGGGCAGATGAGGTGCTAACCACATCACACCATCGTGCACCACCAGTAACATGACTGGCATACCTCTCACAGGCTAACCAAATGGGCCATCTAGACCTCTTTTCCTGACCTTCTCCTATTTTGGTACAGATCCAGCCTTTCACAGGCACTTTTGCTTAGCTCAGTCAACTTGACAACTGCAGTGTACTTTCAAGTACCTAGAGCTAGGGTACAACGAATCAACAAGGAACGGATTTTGAACCTCCAGCCCCCGGAAAGAACTCATGGGCACCATATTTTACTGAAGAGGCACCTGCAAAGTTTTGTTTGGAGAAAAATTGAAACCTTCCCCAGGAAGAGGGGCACCAGCCAGACATGTGAGCTAGAGATGAACTTGCACAGTGAAGCAAAACCGTGTTTGGCAGGGGATCGTAACAGCATGCTCATCTGAATTCTGCTCTGAATTGTTGCAGAACAGTAGATTATTTAATTGGGAAGACTATGCTGCCCCTAGTTTCATGAGAGCTGGGGACTCCCAGGAACCAGGAGACTCACCCACTCCCACAACATTACCTCGCCCCCAGACCTTCAGCACAATGGAACGGGGAACTATTTCTTTGAGGACTTCAGCATTGACCTTCACAGGGTCGTGCTCTGCACCATCCCTTGAAATGGCAAACATTCACATTTTAACAATGACCAGAAAATTTAATTTGGGAATCATTTTCATGATGGGACACACTGTGAAAAGGAAATCTCTCGTGTTCTCTCTCCTTTAACCTCGGCTGCTGAGGCCTGAGGATAGGGTGATATTCTTCAATGCTGGTTCCCTTTCTCTGACTAAATCCTTCTGTAGCAAACTGTACGAGGAGCTAAACGGTTATGCATTCACAACTTCTGAGTCAAAATTGCAGCAACTGAAGAGTTCTTTTTTTCCCGAAAGGGATAGTTATACTGCAGAGGCTAGGGCAAAATAGCAAGAAGGGAAACCATCTTTAAAACAAGCCAGTGGATCACTTTAACCCCATTAGAAATAAAATAATTGTGACATTTACCATTGAAGGTTTCTTAGGAGTGGGACCAGGGAGGTTTTGCAAGAGGCCATGAAAGAGGTAGCTACTTGAGAGAGTGCTAATGAACCGCTTCCCTTTTTTCCAAGTATCAAGGACATCTATTTCTGGTATTGTGACAAGCCATCCTGGAGTTTCTAGGACAGTCCTGAATTTAAGGGCTGTGTCAGTGTCCCTGAGGACTTCCTGAAATGCGATGCTTGTCCCAAATTTAAAAAACTGGCCTTGGATCAGCACCAGGCAGTATCCTGTTGTATATGCAAAGAGGACACAACACAATGCTGTAGCAATGCAGTCACACTGCTTCCAGGTTGGGGGACAAACAAGGGCTCCCCTCTGACCTGTGTCCTTGTGCACAGGGGAGAGGATTAGTGCCATTTCAGCCATGCACTAGGGTGGTTACCCTGGCTGGAAGAAGTGGTGTAAATGACTTCCTTCTCATTCCAGAGATTGGTGAAGTGTCCCAGGTTTTGCCCCCTGAAAGTTGGTTGATTGAATTTCATACGAGGCTTTCAATCATGTAAGGGAAGCAGCACCGAGGTAACAATGAGGAGGGAAGGGAAGCTTCAAAGCAAAAAAATAAGTCCCCACAGCTGGACCCCCTTCACACGTGGACTAAAGATGTAGGACAGATCCCTCGAGCCTGTGCCTCGGCCACCTGATAGCCCACAGCTTTACCTGCTGAAAATGGGGACAGGCCACTTCAACAAAGAAACCTTTTGTACTCAGCTCTGGGCACATTTGGGCTTTGCAACCAGGAGTGAAAACTGAAAGAAAGTTTCTTCCCCCTCCCCTCCCTTTCAAAATGTGCAGTTGAAACATGGGTGTAGGTTGTAGCCGTGTTGGTCTCAGGACATAAGCAGACAAGGTCCTTTGGGTGAATCTGATCTCTTTTATTAGACCAACTTACATTTTTTCCAACCATTTAAGTTGGTCTGATAAAAGATATCCGATTCACCCAAAGAACAGTTGAAACATGGTGCCCTTCCAGGTACAGGTGAAATGAGCTACTGGCTTTTAAAAGCAATAAAAAGTTGCCGCCCAACTCTGCTCTGTGCTGTGAAAGCTTTGGGAGGCAATCGTTTAAAAGCCAGGACCGGGAATGCAGAGCGCTGCGGCTTTCCAGAGAGCGACCAACAAAATGCAGGGAGTTGATCAAATCCACCCCAAAATGTCAAGGTAAAAAAAACAGCAACAGAAAGCAAATGGTGGATGTTCTTCCTCCGTAAACATGTGATTCGTTTCTGATTAGGCCTAATTGATATTACCAAAAACAATACAGCTCATTCCCATTGCTGCTGGCACCAGGAGCCTATCTGTCAGGATATACGCTCCCACAAATACCTTGCATGCGTCTCCCGGTGATGACAAAAGGCCTTCGAAAATGACTCAGACTTGAATATGTTTCCCCCGTGCTTTTCCTTTTAAGCCGGAGTGGAATATATCAGAGCCATAAATTTGCTTACCCTTCTGTTCTGTACATTGAACACCTCTCCAGAGGAATTTTTAGCACTCCATTATTTAAACCCACAAACAGTGACCTGTCACTGTGCAGGATTTGGAGGCTCTTGATTGGTTCCTGTTGACCGGCGGGAAGAATTTGCATTTCCTCTAAATAACAGCTCCTTAGGCTCCTATTAGTGGTAGAAAGTGCCTTCAAAATGGTGCCGTACTCTAAGGGAACAAGAAGCAGGACACAGGTAAATCTCAGAGATATTGGCTCAATTTTGTATCTGGCACGAACACTAGCGATTAACAACATTACATTACACAGCAGCTTTCAGGCTAGCCTCTTCAAACATGTTTGTACCCACAAATTGCCTTAGCTTGCAGGGTCAATTCTTATTCATGTGTTCAGGTGTCCTTATGGACATGGATAAATTCAAGCTGGAAATTGGAGAAAAGCTTCTAACTAGCAGAGGTATAAGGTTGTGTGGCAGCCTTCCAACAGTTTTTAGGGCAAAACAATTACTTTGTTTTAAGTGGAGCTGGGAGTGTCTACACAAGATGCTTTAGTGAGCAGTAGATTAATCTACTGGACAGTAAAGCATGACTGTCTACATGTGCACATCATTTGCTGCGCAATAATTCAGGCTAAGGCGCAGTTAGCTAGTACTTGTAAATACAGGTATTAGATTAACTGTGCAGGAATTACTGCGCAGTAACACTTGTGTAGATACTGAACAACATGAACAACGCGTGCCCCCAGAGGCTGGGGGTCACAGCAAGCTCCTGCAGGCAGCGGCAGTGGTGAGGATGTGGTGGCAGTGAGCTCCCGCAAGTGGCCACAGCAGTGTCAGCAGGGAGAAGAGGGAGCAAGCACCGACCAGTGGTCAGCGACTACCCGCAGAGCTGCCGGTAGTGGCAGCCAAAAGTGACTGGGGACTGCCCACCAACTGGTGGTGTCGGTGGGGGTGAGGGTGGCCAGCAGTGACTTTGCAAAGATGCCGCCGGCAGTGTCAGTGGTGTTTTTCGCAGGAGGTGCAACACCAGTTTCAGGGGGTGCACGCACACCTGCATGCACCCCCTAGGCGTCACCAGTGCTAAACAGGAGTAAATTTGCTCCCAGTCAGCCTAGGCAGCAGGAAGTCACAGGGGACAGGAAGCTCTCTGTCCCTGGTCCTGGCACTGCTCAGCTCCCAGTTACCCCCAGAAGCTGGGAGCTGATTATCACTGGAACTGGGGAGCTCTCTGTCCCTGGTCCTGGCTCCTATTCCAGGGGCCAGGTGGGGGCTGGGAACCAAGCACCCACCCGTCTCCCAGAAAATGCTCTGCACAGCACTGAGCTGGCTGCTCCAGGGAGCACCTTGGGGCTGGGCATGGAGCCAGGATAGCTCTGCCCACTGTCTTCCACCTCGGTGCACATCAGGTCCACTCATGGTGTTCAGAGGGCCAGGAGACAGCCACTGCTGCAGCCTGCAGATCCCTCCTGGGCCCCGTGCCCCTTGTCAGCCCCCCAGCTAAGAGCTCCCCCTGGCTGCTAAAGGGGGACAGAGCAGGACAGGAACAGTCCTATACAGAGCTGCTCTCGTTAGAAGCAAATCTGCTCCCAACAGGGAGCACGTGTAGACATGTTCACTGAAGCTGTTTATATTATAAAGTAGCCTGCAATAGCAGGAAATCATACTCAGTGTCCAAGGGGTCACCTTTCAGTAATATGTTCCTATTACTTTATGGAGTAGATAGGTCCTTTTTTTTTTGCCAACACAAAAAACAAACAGAGCACCTGGCTGGATAACTCAGTTGTCACAACAAAGACTGAATAGGCTCAAAATCTAAGGGCGTGACTATATGTGCACTTTAATGTGCACTAGCCTATTTTAACGCATGTTAAAACGTCACCAAAAAAACCCCAGTGCTTTTTAGCTAATGCACAGTAAAATAGGTTAATGCACATTTTTCTAGTACCTCACAATGGAGGTACTCGATTTAATGCATATTACCTAAAGCACATTAATTGAACATGTAGATGCACCCTAACTGATTGTTCCCAAGCTACAGGTGGTCTTTCAGGCTGGGAGATTATCTAGATAGAGTGCAATGGCAATGAGTGATGTGTGTGTCAAAGCATGTGTATATTAGCACTATCTGTGTTGTTGATTGATTCAGTTGATGGACTAGTGGTCCTGTAGAAGTGCATGAAAAAAATCCCAAAAGTTAAGCCACAACAATGTCCTTGCAGATCATGAGAGGCAAAAAACGAATGGAATTCAAGTCCTGGCCTTCACTCCTGCCATTGTAACTGGGTCATCTCACTTAAGGAATCAACGTGTCGAATTGGCAGAAGGAGGTTATATTTCATCCTAATTACAGTTTTCTCATCACGATCATTTCCATGCAGACTTAAAACAGTGGGAATGTTACTAGAATACATCAAAGATGAGCACTTTCAAAGTAAGTGGTAGCAACAGTGAGATAAATTATGACACAATCCTGGAAGATGGTAACACAAGACTGAGACAGCGACTCCGCATTCAGATGTTAGATTAAACTAACACTTACAGAGGCAATTTATCTTATTTTAAAGTCAATGCTCTTGCAATAGAGGACAGCAACATGATACCCGTGAGGCTGGCCATCTGCTCTGATTAATCAAACTATTTAATTTAACTTTCATCCTAAGTGTAAATATGGGTTAAGACAGCCATTTGTAATACGGTGTCCTTCTCTTGTGTCTTACATCCAAGGTTCTTGTGCTTTCCAGTAGAGGCAGGCCACTGAATTGCTGTCTGGTCTCAAAGAAAGGCCTGCCTCAGTTTGCCCACCTGTAACAAGAATACAATGCGCGCAAATCCATGGAAGCACCTTAAGGTCATATGATAAATGGTGCCTAGAATAAGGCACAGTATCGTTATTACAAATACTTGTGCCTCGCAGCAACCCTGGCAGGAAGTGCCATCGCTGCTGCTATAGAGACAAGTACACGGTAGCAGACAGACAATTTAGTCTGCACAAACCCACCCTGATTCAGCAATCAAGGGCAAGCCCTTTGACCTTTCCCACGGCCATTATAAGTAATCAGACGGAAAGCACATGTTACCAAAAGAACGAGACCATCTTTGCTTTTTTACATATCCTGGATTTACGGCTTCTTTCCTATGGATCTTATCTCAAGTCCTCTATCCTGTTTGGAACTATTTCTTACTCAGGCAACTAACTCCATGGACTTTTGACTGGGTAGGCACTGAATACAAGCCAAGCAGCGACCTCAGGGTCAGGCTATTAGGTCTGTGAACAAGAAAAAAGAACTCCCATAAGCTCTAATACTCTTACCTGTCCCAATATACATCACGTGATAGAGAGTATCTTTCCCCTGAACAATATCGACCACCAGTTTGGAAAACCGAATGCTGTCCTGAGTCACGTACGGATCTACAGTCATGGGCTGAACCACGTCATTCATCAGGAACAAGCGCTGGGCATCCTGGAGGATCCTTTCAGTTAGGTTCTCATTAGGGCTGTCGTCCTTCAACGTCCCGCACTAAACATGGAAGACAGGAATTCAACCAGCTGCGTTTTTTTACCCCGTCCAAATGGCCCTAGACCAAATCCTGGATCCCTTCGCTATGAAAAAAATACCTGTTGACTTCTCTGGGAGGCATGACTGAGTAAGGCATTTTGTGTTTAGCCCTCCATTATACTAACTGGGTGCATCTACCTGATACATGAGCTTTAATGCACATTAGGCTATTTTAATGCTCAGTAAAGCATAAAAAAAACCCCATGCTCTTTAGCTATTGTGCACTAAAGTAAGCTAATGCACATTTTTCTAGTACCTCACAACAGAGGTACAAGATTTAATGTGTATTACTTAAAGCACATTAATGAATGTGTAGACACACCCAATGCCTGTACTACAGCTAGGTTTGGTCTTCATGGTTTATCCCATAAAGATACTTCTGCGTACTGGTCCACTGGTCAGGGATGTTGTATTTGATGGCTGTGACACACCAACATGCTTGTACATCTATAGATTGGCCACAGGGATTACAAATTAGCTGGGAAGAAATAAAAAACTAGAATGGTCAAAGGCATTCAGAGGAGATAAGAAACCCCTGAACTGCAACTCCTTTTTGAGTTCCTCCTAGATAGCCCCTCTCACCCCGAGTGCTGCATGAACCTGAATTGCAACCCTGAAAAAAATGTGCTCCTGTCTGAAAACAATGAGCTCCTCACCTCACCTTCCCATTCATATTCCCTTCCCAACAGGTTCCTCTGACTTAAGTCATCCTTCAGAAGGAAGCTGGCCTGTAACTTGCCTGCAGCCCCAACATCTTCACAGGTAGGAGCTAGGTACAGTGAATCTGCCCCTTCAAACGAGAGCCTTGCTACTAATGTCAGTGGCACCTTCAGTCCTCCCAGTTCACTTCCCATAGCCATCCAGTCTCCTTAGGTGGAGGAAGGGGAATCGCTGTCTTTGCTCCTTATAACTGTTAGGAGGCCCGAGTCACCACAGAATTTACTTTATATCTTTACTTTAATGTCTAGCACTTAATATTTTCAAAGCACAGTAGAAGACTGTACTGCTGTTTTAGACAATGACAGGTTTGCTACTAATGTCAGTGGCACCAGAGTTGGACCTTCAGTCCTCATATCATGGAGAAGGCAAGAAGGTCTCCATTAACCCCTTATGCAAGATGCGGAGCCCAGGCCAATGCTACAGTAATTAAGGGCAAACTCATACTTAGTGCTCACTCTCAAACCTGATCCACTGGACTGCACTGCCTCTGTTACCTGGTGACCATGAGCTACTGGACATTACAGCAGGAAAAAAAAAACACACTGGGGTTTTCTCATGAGGACCATCTTATTTGGGTTAATCTACATGCTACCGCACAGTAAGAGGCGGGGTGAATTTACTGACTCCCAATCTGGATGCCCTTAATGGGAACTAAGGGCAGCACTTTTGTGGCCCAAGCTATTCCCCAAGGCATGCTGCACAGACTGGGTCTCAGTGTGCACGACCAACACTCCTGCTGGGGCAGTTAGCCAACAGGAGCTAGGCTGCCGTAATGGCATACCACAAAGAGGTTTAACACAATTGCTGGTGAAACCTTCCTTTGGAAAGGAAAGCACCAGTTGGGTGAATCTCTGTAGGCAACCTGCTGCTAACTTTTTGGGGCCAAGATGGTGCAACTTCACTCAACTCAGTGGGGCTGTGCTGACTTAGACCAGGCAAGGAACTGGCCCTCTGTTTAGCATCTTTGGCATCTTTCCAAATACACCACATCTACTGTAGAGAGCAGAAGTTTTTTGACATGCCCTTGCAAAGGAGTTTTAAGCCAGAAAAGGTGCTTTGGATTTCATTAGTGCCTAATCCTAGCTCTAAAGCATTTTTGATCTCTTGCTTTTTTCCCCCATCGCCTTCCCATTGTCTTTCTGGACATAACCTTGTGTCGTGCTTCGGGCATGCCGGTTCTCCCCCAGCATTCCCTTTTTCTTTACCACCCCATGTTGCAGAAGCAATCCGGGTGCCTGGGATGTCATTGCTTGTATCATGTTCTATTCTTGTCGTGTTGGAGATAATCCTTTTGGTCTTTTGGCAGCCCTTGTGCTGACACAGCATCCCTCTGGTTTTGCTTTATTTTTTGTTCTAATTTCCTGATTATCTGCACTGTCCTGATACTCTGTATCCTTCAGTATTTCTCCTTCCTCGGGGGGGAAGGGCGGGGGGAGAAGGGGACCCTGTTTCTGGCATCCTTCCCTCATCTTCCTTTGTGAACACCAAGCCTAAGAATTAATTTAATTTTTTTGCAATATCTGCCTCTCCTGTCACTAAATTACCCTTGTCATCTCCTAAAGGCCCTTCACTGACCTCTTGTTCCTTGTGTACTTGAAAAATGTCCTAATCTCTTTTTGCAATCTTCCCTTCGCCTGCCACAGACTTTCCATTCCCTTTCTTATTTCTTACTTCTGTTAACTTTCTCATCTTGGTCCTGCAATCTCTCCACTCTCCCATTATATCTGATATTTTTCACTGGATATAAATCTTTTCCAGATTCATTTTTGCACCCCTACCCTATTCATCTAGGGCTCAGCCCAGCCAGGTCCTCCTTCGAATGAAAGAGACTGAGAGTGCTATGACCAGCTCTCGAGCTGGGCTTTGTTTTCTAAGTGCACCCAGTCCAGGGATGGCCAAAATGTAGCCAGTAATGGTAGAGAAATGTATGTTGGGACCCACAGTCTGCATGGATTGCACCTCTGCATTACAGACTTGCGGACTGGGAACTAGATTGACCAAATCTGGAACAAAGCCCATTGGGCCCCTGGGAGTCCAGTTGGCTGAAGCTGCTCACGGCTGGTCAGGATCAGCCAAGTTCTCCCCCCCAGCGAGGTCCTGCGCTGTGCTGACTCTGAATCTGGATGGAAGGTGGTTGCAATCTGTTCCATATTATTGCAAATTGGCTCTAAGTCTCAGGATGCTGGAATACTGCCAACACAGAGATTTTAAGGCCAAAAGGGAGTATTATGATCATCTAAACTGGCCTCCTGTGGAACTCACAAACCAGAGAATGTCACCAGTAATTCCTGCAGCTAGCCCATCTCTTCCGGCTGGACAAAAGCAGTGGTCTCTAGCCCGTGGTTACCTGGCAACATTTTTGCCCACGAGATGCTCTGATGTTGCCTGCAGCCAGAGGAAATTAAATATGTGAAGCTGAGGTTGACAGGAAGAACAAAGTATGATGCTGGCTGCAGCACGCTACTTGCTTGATATTGCTGTTCCTGGGCAGTGAAAGCTGGGGACCATGCAGATACAGGATCTCTCATAAAAAGACAACCAATCTTGATCAAAAGACTAAATTTGAAAGTCCTTCAGGGAACATGCAGATGTGCCCCTACCAGATCCATGTTCCTACCTATGGTAGCAATGAGCACACAGGAATTCCTGCGCTGTCAGACCTATAGCACATCCAGCCCATCATAACTGCCAGTAGGTAACAGTCCTAGTGGCTTCAGTGAATGACAGATGAAACCCTGCACTAGGAAATGTTGGAATGACTGTTTCGTGGACCCTTTCCTCTTCTCTCTCGTAATTAGAGGGCAGCTTATGGCCGGCAGCAGTCCTTCCACACTTGGTCCACTTTAAAATCTTTCCTATGACAAACTTTACTAGTCTCATTAGCCATCTAAACATTCAGGCTAGGGACAGGCATTACACATACACCGGTTTTAGTGATCGCAAACTGGTTTATACCTGTAACAGAACAGATACTCAGCGCACAGAAACCAGTTCGAAAATGGCGGTTTGCGATAAACCTGGTTGAATGTAGTAGCAGACTTCACTGATTTGGGTCAAACCAGTGTATGTAATGTCTGTCCCAGACCCCTTCCTGGTTTAAGTTCAATCAGCATCCTCCCGCGTGCCAGACGCATTGCAACAGTGGGCGGGGCTCTATTCTCTGCTTCCAGCCCAGCAGGTCTGGCCCCTGCCCCCTGCTCCCTGGCTCCCTCTCTCCCGTGTCTGCCTGGCTTCCTCCTGCTCCCCCTGCCCCCCCGCCATCACTCCCTGCTCAAGCAGGGATTCCCCTGTCCCCTCTGCCTTACACAGACACCTATCAACACACCACATGCTGGCTACGGTCCGTGCTGTGGGAGACAGAACAGTGTCAGATTAGGGATTTTTGGAGCTAATCAGCAGGTAGCTGGTAATGTCCTTCTGTTCCTTCCCTGGAAAAAAGTTGTTTAAGAAGAGCTTGAACTAATGAGAGAAGCTTTGCTTTGTTTGATAGGGTGATAAATGCTAACAAGTCCCTATGTAACTCCCTGCTGTGTAACTCAATGCTCTGTTATCAACAACGAGGTGGGGGGGAACCCCTCCCTAATCAGAGCGTCCTGCAGGGATGGCCATCCTCTCCCCCCACTCCAGTCAGCATCGTGGAAGGGAAGGGAGGGCTACTCTAACCTGAGCCACTGAAGGCATGTGCCTGTATTCCTTCAGTCCAGAGGAGATGTCTGTGAGGTTACAAACCGGTTTAGCTTAGCCAGCTTAAACTAACCTGCAAAGACTGAATCAATTCAGCCTCAGGCTTTTGAATGTCTGTCCCTAGCCTCAATCTTGCCTTGACACCTGAGTAATCTATGCCCTCAATATAACAACTGTGGCAATGCATTGCACAGACTAAATGTGTGGTGGAGAAGCAGGTACCTTTAACAACTGAGAAATCAGAACTAAATATTTTTTCCTCATTCTTTTACCAGAACTAGAATCTTTCATAAATGTCACTATTTTCCCCTCTTGTTCACTCTGCTGAAATATTTTGGTAAATCTTGAACATTAAAAAAAAGCACATGCAAAATTATTAAGAATTCTGATGTATATAAAAATCACCTTATTGCCCTCACCCACAACCAAGTTTTCCACTATGCTTTCCACAGTGGAGTTCAACAAATGGTACTCGTCTCGTGTTTCTACCAGACTCAAGGGCTCCATAGAAGTCAACCTGGTACAACAACCGCATTAAAGAAAAACATAAAAGGGTCTGAAGCAAATTCAAGTGCTGCAATAATACCTGAAAATTAGGGGTGGGGTTTATAGTTGGCAGCCACGCTGATCTTGGATTCTCCTGGTATCTGAAAGGGCCATTGAATGCCTGAGTAATGGCACTCAGATTGAAGGCACACACTGCTGAGGCAGCTATACTGTTTCTAGAAAGCAGGGGGGGGAAAATCAATTTAATCATTAGAACATTGACATTTTCATCATAACAGACATCAAACGGCACTCAAATAAAATACATGTAAATTACTAGGTGGAAGTATAGTGATACAGATCTCCAGGGTGGGAGGTGGGGAGGGGAACCTATACGGATTACTCGACAATTTGGAGAATGCATTTTAAACTCAGTTTTAAAACGTCTGTGATTTAAGAGGCATGGCAGCAATTCTGACGTGAAAGGTGAGTACAATTTAATTTGCATGGATTATGTGTGTCTGATTTTATGTTTATATATTTATTTATTTTACATCCCATCAATCCTGATTGATTACAAACGGCCTAATTTTTAATCTCTCGGCATTTCTCAAGGTGAAGCTGAAATTCAATTCCTGCAGCCGTCTGAAAAGCATAGCTGCACCCACATTCTCTAATATACACATAATGCGTACACACGCATGCACGCACGCACACGCACAAAGGGAGAAAGTGCATGAGAGCACCGGGATAGTAGTTCAGCTTGCAAGAGGGACCTGCTGACATACAGAAGTTGCGGTTGTCAATCATCCTAGTTCATGTCTTTGCGGTCCCAGCTGGGAATCACACCTGTCTCAGACAGACCATTGGGAAGACAAGGGAGGCAGTCTTTACAACAAACGCCCCTGAAAGAAACCGAATCTGGAAGAGCATTTGTTTCACCCTATTTAGCATAGGACCTAAGTGAGCCCTGGCCTTTCTGCTCCTCTCACCAAGGGCATATTCCTAGCAGGTGCTAAGTACACTTGGTTCCTTTTCATTTCAGCAGCGCTGAGACAGTTCAAGATTTCCAAATGGTACCCAGCCTCTGCCAGGATTAGGCCCAAAGCACAGACAATGACAAAGCATGTATAAGCCCTACCTGGAATTCAACCCCCTATTTTTTTTTTTTAAAGGGAAAAGAAAAGAACATAAAATTAGAGAGAGATATCAAATGAAAAATAAAAATAGATCACGAAGAGACAGCAAAGGAGACTGACTTGTCGTGGTGCCTTTTCAATAACCCTGGGCTGCCTTGGCTTGTTGGGCTGCTAATTAAAGCAATTGGAATTGTCTGAAAGAACACAATTTTATGAAACTCATAATTACTTCCACACACTCCAAAAAATAATAATAATAATAAAAAGCCTAGCTACACACGCCCAAGGAGAGAACTAGAGGGGCAGATTCGACCCCAGCAGGGTTCTTCAGAAGAACACAACACGAGGAGCAACAGTTTTGTGCGTTTTCTCTTCTCCACCTTTCCCCACCCTGCACCCCTTCCACGTCACTGAGCATTGCAGCGATTCCCCCAGAAGGTGTCAAAGCCCCGCGCGCGAAACCCGTCTTTGCTTCTGTCTGAATGCCGCTGACACAGTGCGTTTTCATAGAAGGCAGAGCTTCAGACACAGCTAATGCGGGGTGACAAGTACATGCCTCGAGGCACCACAATATACTAGTCTAAATAAAGCTTCATATATATAATATATACATAATATAACATATATGTATATACATACACACACACACACACACACACACACACATACATACATAAAGGTAAGGGAGGTGAGGGTGGCCAAAATCTGGAACGGGCTTCCAGGGGAGGTGGTGCTCTCCCCTACCTTGGGGGTCTTTAAGAGAAGGCTGGACAGGCACCTGGCCGGGGTCGTCTGGCCCCAGCGCTCCTTGCTGCCCAGGCAGGGGGTCAGACTTGATGATCTGTGGAGGTCCCTTCCAACCCTAGTATCTATGAATCTATAAAATATATATATACACATACACAGACATGCATAACACATATATATATTCATGTATATGTTTCATGTATACATATATACACACACACACATATGTGTTTTAAGTATATGTTTTATGTATATATTATATATGTGTGTGTGTTTTATGTATATATTTTATGCATGTTTCATGTGTATATTATATATATGTGTTTTTTATATATGTTTTATGTATATATTATATGCGTGTGTTTTATGTATATAATTTATGTATGTTTCATGTATATATTATATATATACATATGTGTGTGTGTTTTATGTACATGTTTTATGTCTATATTATATAAATGTGTGTGTTTTATGTATATATTTAATGTATGTTTTATGTCTATATTATTACACATACATACGCACGTAACATATGTGTGTGTGTATATATATATATATATATAATCTGTACATACATATATATTTATATGTATGTATATACATATAGAAAATAATGGATCTTTTTAATATAAAATGGAACTTTATAAAGAGCCCTATTAACACTTCAGAGCAAAACTCCTTTCCTTTGGCAAAGCTGACAAGGGGGAGGTGTATCAGATGTGCGTCATGCAGTAGTCCGGTCCCACCGGCCAGGATTTTTCCATCCCTCACTCCGACCATTTTGATCCTAATCGGAAACCACTGACATTCATTTCCAAGTATTAGCTGGCCTCTATCTTACCCAGAGAAAAAAAACCTCAGTCTCCTTTATTTGCATCAGGGCTCCTGATGATTAACTAGGCTGTTAAGTTCAAAGGTTTTTAAATGCAAATCCCAGTGACCTTTCACTTATATAAAAACTTTTAAAGTACTTTATACTCTACTTCCCTAAAGAGCCATCTTTCCCACAGGCTTAGCTCAGTATTGCACAAGGAACTATATCTCGATTAGTCAGGAGGTTTTTCACGACAGCAGGCGATCCAAAATGATAGCCCGTTGTTGGGAGATGGCCTCAACTCTGCTCAACAGGAATTTTCAAGGTTAGAAATATATTCTTAAACCAACAGAGTGCATCTTCAGTGCATCAGCGGCACACTGGATACATACACGGGCTGGAACATAAATCAACCTCATTTGGTATGCAGAACGCACGCAACGTTAAGTCCCCGTGGAAGTTAAAAGAATAATTACCATTATTTCTCTAGTCGGATGACAAATTGGAACATTTTCTCTTTGAACTCCTGAAAGAACACCGTGCCGTCGACCCAAAACACTACTCGATCTAACTTCAGCTCTTATCAATAACTCATCTCTTTAGTTACACAAATGTTATATAATCTCTTGTTCTCAGGAGGTGGGCGAGGGAATAGGCAGCTGGGTAGCCGTAATATAACGGGGCTAAGTATTACAAGAAGATGGATGAGGCAGCAGCCATCCTGTGCTTCCAAGAGATGCTGCGAGCAGCGCTACCAGAGTCACTGCCGGGCAGCGTCACCCAACACCTTCTCCCACTTCATTGCAAGTCTTGCTTCAGCTATTAATTATATAATTGATTCATCACTTTTCTTATTGTTTGAAGCTAGCTAGATGGATGGATAAAAGCTCTCCGTCTTTTCCCTACACACAGGTGAGCCCTTTATGATAACACGACCAGCGTCTCATCTTCACCAAATGCTCCAGCCAAGCCTCTCTTCCAGCTACAGAAGATTGGCTACCGTCCCTCGGGCCTGGCTTTTAGAGAGGGATTCAGGCAAAGTTCAGCGCTGGATTACAATTCCCCCGAAGCCAGGGGAGGGCGGCTCCGGCTTTGTGGTTTAGGCGCATCGCCCAATTATTTTTCTTGTTCACGCTGCCTCTGCCCTGAATGGTCCTCGGCTGACGTTGGCAGCGACAGTACGGAAATGGCACAAGAAAAATGAGCCCAGCCTCGAACCTGCCTCCCGCTTGGGATTTCTAGCTTTCGAGTGGCATCCCGACGCCCTTCCCTTCAGTTCGGAAATTCCCACCACGTTCAGTGGAGCCAAGATACCCACGACCGCAGTGTCTCACTGGCAGCACAACACAATGCCGAGTCTTTGGGGAGACCCAGGGCGGCTCAATTCCTTTTCCAGCTCCAATGCAAGTGCGACGTGTGCAATGGCAGTGCCACCCTCTGTCTTTCTCCCTGCCTTTGTGCACAGGCATGTGAGTTCGTTGTACTAACCAGCCAGGTTCTTTAACCCAAGAAGTCTAGGGCCTCGCTACCACTGGCCCATCCACCCCGGGAATGTCACGTCACCTAAGCCAGGCCAATAGCTTGAGCAAGCTGCCAGCTCTCTGCCGGTGTGGGGTATATCAAAGGCTGGTTTTTGGGGAGTTGGCGTTCTGCTCATGCTGAGTTGTTCCCACTTCGAGGAGCAGCCCTAAAGTTGGCTCTTCAGCATAAGCTGATTGCTGTGCTCTGTGCAACCACTCACTAGATTTTCATTGCCTAGTTTATAAATTAGCCTAGCACAAGCCCCAGGGAGTGTTTATTATTGAGCCCTGATAATAGACATGCTAGTCAGTCACAAACTTTATTACCAGAGCCTCGGGCTTCAGAGAAGCCTTGCTTGTGCTTTTCCAGCTTTTAAAACAAATCATTGCAGCTTATCAAAAATTAATATCTTGTTCAACTTAGCTCTTTTCCCCACACTCTGTCTCCAAGGCTCACCCCGAACCAAGCCTTCCCGACCCCGCTCTTTCCAAATCACCCAACAGAAAAAACAAACAAACAGCGGGACGGTGGCATGGAAAATTTCACGCACTTCTTCAAGTCTCCCTTTCTCTGATCGCTCCTTCTCCCTCCGAGTTTTAAAGGAAACTTTGCCTCTCTGAATAACGTGGCTGCGCGTAGAACATGTCTCCGCTAAATTTCGAAAGCAATTAACCGGAACGTGTAACGAGACTGGCGACAGCCATATCCACTGCCCTGGGGAGAGAGGAAAGGGAGGTGGCGCAGCATGGGAGAGAAAGCGCCCCAACTCACACGTTGGTAGTGAAGACTCCGTAGATGAGGTCTTGCTCGGGGAGATAGAAGGTGCTTTGCAGTTCGTTGTAATAGAAAGGTATCTCTCCGGAGCGGGAGCAGTTCAGCCGGGCCTTCATAAAAGTCGTCCACGTGTCCTCCAGCAAAAACCTCCCCCCAATGTCGTTTTTACAAACCCTCGCCACGCGGGAATAGACGGTCTTCCCACAGTCGTGCTCAACCGCGTTCTCACGGAAGAAGAAGTAGGTGAATAACCCAATGTCGTAGGCAGCGATGAAATTGGGCTCTGCAATACAAAACACACAGAGAGGTTTGCACGGCTCCGCGCTGAGACACTGGTCTGTGCACGGGGCGGTAAGACCTAAGAGCGCTGGGCGCACTGCGCTGGCAAAGGCAGGTGGATTTGTGAATGATGATACATGGGGGGATAGCTCTATTATAGCTTCATTTCCTCAGCATTAACCCTAGGCGTGTAAACCCTGGGACCAATCCTCTCCCCTTTGCCATCAGTGGCAAAGCTGTCACTCATTTTAGTGGCAGCTGAGTTAGACACTGGGGGAAGGCTTATACCATCAGTCCAGTGACCCCAAGACACAAGCTCTACCCACTTGCTCCTGCTCCTCGAGTGCCACCTGCTCAAAAATACTGCGTGCTCACTTTTTGGGGGACATGCCCAGAGATGCTCTCAGGATCTCAGTTGCAGGCGTCGTCCTGAGAGCAACAACGTGGTCGTTTTTCAGTTTGCAACGTGCACCAAGCTGGAGCAACCGCCCGTTTCTCACCAGTGGCCTCAAGATCACCATGGGGCAATACAGGCATCCCCCATGTGCTTACACTGTCCCTGCCACACAAAGTCACCCCATAGAGTTTCTCCATCCTATTTGTTTTGGGATTGCACCTTATGGGGCAGTAGATGCGCTGTCCCCATCCTCCCCGTGCCCTAGACATCTGCACGGAAGCGCTCCCCTTAGTCCCCTCACACAATAACATCTGGCTTTTATCATGAGCCTCTTCCAGCTCCCTCGATGCTTCGAGGTTTGCTCATGTCTGTAAAACAACGCCGCACCAAACCTGATCGTATCAAAGCATTTCTGCTCTCATCCATTCTTTTTCTCCCCAAATTATTATTATTATTTTCACAGGAATCCAAAAGGGCCTGGAATCAGTTTGAAGTGCACATTTTAATCAGCTTTAAAGCCCATGGAGCCTTTCATTGCAGCCGTTTCTGAAGCAAAGGGGAAAAAAAGCTGGCCGAGGACTGAGAGAAAAGAAAAACTCTGCTGGTTGCACAGGGAGCTTTTATGATGCTCTCTTCAGACGCAAGCTCAAAAGGAGGAGGAAGCAAGTACAGATCTCCTTTAATGCTGCTGGGCTCAGGAGCAGGGAGAACAGAGCGTAGGGGAGGAGACGGGAAAGTGGAAATGTTCAGGTGATGATGCACAGCAGATCGGGGCTGCGAGGCAGCATCTCCTCCAGCAGGGGTGGGTATCACAGCCGAGGGCCTGACGGGGCCACCGCAATCACCCCACCTGAGCTGGGCATGGCACGGGGCGTAATGCTTCTCCTGCTGAGTAGCTGGTGGGGGAACTACAGAGCTTCTTTCTAAAAGGCCCCCGGTCTCGGCCGAAAGATTTCAAGGGGTCTCCCAGCCATCAGCCTGGTGGCTTGTTCCACCGGCCAGTCCCTCCCCACCCCTGGGTGCAATGCGCTCACTTGGTTCCCCACTTGAAAGGACTTGGGGTTGACTTGCATCTAAAGGGTTTTGCTATGCTTTTGCCTAGTAAATGCAGGAGTCCTTTACTATCGGGTCCCTTCGCCTCTCGACTTGTACTTGTAGATGAGCTGTCTTTTTGGAACCACAAGCTGGGACAACCTGAGCCAGGCCCCTGGTGCCACCTAGCAGCTACCACTGAGACCTGTCCAGCTGCTGTCTCCCCCTGCCCGGGCACAGCTTCCAGCTGAGCAATCCCAGCGCAGATCAGGCGCCTGCTGCTGTAACACCGCCAAAGCCGCCAGGCTCTGTGGGCTGGGTCCAGCTCCCCCTCAGGCCAGATGTTGCTGACCCTTGCAGCCGATGATAATGAATTCACCTTTGAACCTTCTCTTCAGTAAGATAATAAATCACCTCCGCTCCAGAAGCTCTCATCCAGCCGGCTTTTCCAGGCTGTGAATCGTTCTTGCAGCCCTTCTCTGAACCACCTCCAATGTTTCAACCCCTTATTCGTAGCACCGGCATCAGAGCAGGATGCAAAGACCCAACAAGAGTCTCCCCAGGTCATCACTTCTCCCTATCCCTACTCAGTTCTCCCTGGTTTATGCATCTTAAGGCCATATTAACCCACTTGGGGAAGATGACTTCGCTAAGCGTTTCTGTAAACTCTTTTTCAACTTTCGTTCCCCTCTTCTGGATTTTTTCTGCTTGGGCAAGGGAAAGGCAGACCTGCAGTTGTAAAAGAAATGCAAGAGGGGACAGATAGCACAACTACAACAGATCAGCTGACGCCGGCGTGTAAGCAGCAAGTTCTCCCCCTCCAAACAGTGCAATTGTACAGCTGCCCTCACCTGTAGCTCCAGTCCCACCTATAGTACTGGAAGCGTGAATACAGCTGCTGATCCCAATGCCACAGACGTCCATGGGGATACTTGACAAAGCCCATTGACTCGGACAGGTTTTGAATTGGTTCCAGTTGACTGAGGTTTGTGGTGGACTTCCCATCACGCAGGTCTTGCAGTTAAGACAGGGAGTCTTTCTAAGGGACATGCCCTACCTCAGGCAGAAGCTATGGGCTCAGTTCAAAACTGCTGGCTGAAGTTTCGTGACTAGAGTTATGCTGGAGTTCACTCTCGATCATAATTGCTCCTTTGGGAATTAACATGTATTGATCTGCACACGGGTGGAGTTTGTATATACTGGCATGATTCGCTGGGTGGGACCAGATCTTGCTTTGCTTGCCGTGGATACACAGCCAGGGATAAGTTAAATCCAGTTCATAAATTACACTAGGATCAGGGAAGGACAGATGTGCAGCTATCCTGGGGTAGCTCGCATAGGAGGCAGCTGTAGCTGTGCCGTACTGTTAGGCAATGGGGAAGCTAATAATAGTTGTATTCTCTATAGCAAATGGCTATGTCGGGATCAATGTGGTGAGATGAAACCTAAACCGATGTAATTTACACCACTAGTATTTGACTCCTGATTCTTTCAGGGGCTAAATTTTCCACTGGTTTGAGTGATGCTGATGCAGTTTACAGGGTTGCCTCATCTGTCTGGTACATGTTTTTAACACTGGTGTCAAGTCGACTGCGCCAGGGCAAACGCTCTGTCTGGCCATGCCTGCTGAGCCTCTTCAATCCCTACCGAAGTCAGTGGGAGTTAAGGGTGCTCAACCCTTGCATGATATAATCAGCGTTTGCAGGTGCAATGTCTTTTCCATGTCCAGACAGCGCAGTAAGGCACCGCAGGAGACCCAGCTCTTACCAGGCACCTGCTAAACCACATGCTCCAGACTCTAAATAAAGATAAAATCCTCCCCCGCTATTTTTAACGGCCCTGATTATTATGCCTTTCTCTTCACAATTCTGGATTTGGGTCTGAAGCGAGTCAGCCTGCCCCACTGACCTGGAACGCGCCCATTGCTCAGGTCCGACCCAAGCGACCTTACCGTTTAGCCACTTGGAGTTGTACTGGGCTGTCCTGAGCGGGGGCACGTTTCCGAGGCTGCGGTAAATAGCAGGGTCCCGTCCAGAGAAATCGATGACGGTTGCGGCGTAGAGTTCTCCTCGAGACGTGATCACGGCCGTCGAGTTGTGCCGAGGGTCGTACGGGCATCGTGCCACCCCGTTGATTTTGTCAATGATTTTGCTAAGGTTTCCTACCTGTGTTTAGAAAGGAGAGAGCGAGAGAGAGAGAGAAAACGTATAGTACGGCGCAGCATTCAACCTCTCCTTGAGTACCGGGGAACAAGTCTTATGAGAAAGAAGGAGAGAAAAGAAAAAGGGTATCACGCCATGGGCGAGTGCTGATTGTAAGGTCAGGTTTACATCCACCGTGGCCCAAGGGGCAGCCCCGTCAGTGTGATGAAGAAGCCTCATGTGTCCTGGCCCTTTGCGGAGAGGTGCCTGAGGACACGGCTCATCACTGCCGGTGGTGCTGTACCCACATGCTCCAAACACGTATTTGCAGCCTCGTTCCCCGTCTAGGTTTCCCCCCCAATTTTTAAAGTTTGTCTTACTTCTTTTTTAAAGTGCTGTGGACTTGATGCTGATGCTGTTGAAACCAAGGAGAGGTCTGCCATTTGCTGTGGTGGGCACTCGGGGAAGGGCCCCCCGAGGTCATCCGGATCCTCCCTATCCAAACCATCCTGTACACGCCGTCATCTAAATGCTACACAAGACACCATCGACCCTGACACAACACACACCTAACACCCTAACCTGTCACCGGGAAAGCTGGGGAACCACGGCGGCCGGTGCCCTGCGAACGTTGGCCACATATGCTCAGTCCCAGGTAGCGGGCCAGGCCCTACACCACAGAAGACAGCCCGTATCAGTCTGAGCGGGGGGTAAAATTCCTTCCTGACCCCAACCGCGGTGATCGGTCTGACCCCGAGGAGAGGGGCAAGACCCTCGAGCCAGGAACCTCTGGCTTTGATCCCAGCAGGAGCATTGGTGCACCACAGTCAAAATCCCCAGCTTTGGCTCTGGCCAACAGCCAATGCCTCTGAGGACGGCTTAAAAACACCCTGATGCATGCAGCAAAGCCCAGAAGCAAGGGAAATACCTGTAGTGGACATAGGCATAGTTATGCCTAGACCATCAAGGACTAATGGCTGTCCAATTTCTTGAACACATCCAGTGATGGAGAGTCCACAACTCCCCTAGGCAGTCAACTCCAGTGAAGACGTTTTTCCAGATATCCGACCCAAACTTACTCTGCTGCAACTTCAAGCCGCTGCTCTGCATCCCCTTCTTTGAAGCAAGAGAGAAAAGGTGCTTTCCCTCTAACGGCAGCCCTTCAAGTATTTGAACACTATCGTGTCCCCTCTTAAGCACCTTTTCCACAAGCTGAGCATGCCTAGCACCTTCAGCCTCTCTTCAGATGTCGGGATCTCCATAAATCATGCTGGAAGTGCCCCGCACAGCGACTCCTTTAATGTTTCTCACTTCACCGCTTGCCCCGTCCTCCCCACCCCCGATTTGCGGAGGGGTCCCACCGGTCGGGCCGCTTGCCGCCGATCACCAGGGGAGCGAAAACTGTGGCGTATTTAAAACCTCCACCCATGGGCAGGGGAAAGGGGTGGCAAGTGGCAAAAGGAAAAACATTACAGAAGCCACTGTGGGGGGTACTTCTGGCACAATTTATGGAGATCCGTACTCACATGAGTTGCTTTCCAAGCTCTTTATCATCTTTGTTGCCCACCTTTGGACCCTCTCTAACTTCTCCATGTCCTTTATAAAATGTGGAGCTCAGGATGTAGTACAACTGAGGCCTCACCGGTGCCAAATAGAAAGGCACCTGCACCTGGCACCTAATGCTCCTACTGATGCATCTCAAAACCGCGTTTGCTTTCTGCGCGGCCGCAACACGCTGCAGACTCGTACTGCGATCTATCGAGACTATAGGCTGGTTAGTCTTACCTCAATCCCAGGCAAGCTGTTCAAGAAAATTATGCTGGCACACATCCAGGAGGGGCCAGCAGGGACTGCATGCTTAGGGGCAACCAACACGGGTTCATCAGTGGCAGGTCCTGTCAGACCAACCTGGCGGCCTTTTACAATCAGATCACCAGATCATTAGATGCAGGGGTAGCAGTGGACATCATCTTCCTGGACTTCTGGAAGGCTTTTGACACTTCTGGAAGGCTCTCTCACCCCGTTCTCATTAAGAAACTGGGGGGCTGTGGCGTAGACACCCACAGAGTCAAATGGGTCGCCAACTGGCTGGAGGGCCACACTCAGAGGGTGGTAGTGGATGGGTCCTTCTCAACCCGGAAGGACGTGGGCAGTGGGGTCCCGCAGGGCTCGGTCCTCGGGCCCGCACTGTTCAACGTCTTCCTCAGTGATGTGGACGAGGGGGTAAAAAGCACCTGTTCAAATTTGCTGATGACACTAAGATGTGGGGGGACGTGGGCACACTGGAAGGATGCAGCAGGCTACAATCAGACCTAGACAGGTTACAGGGGTGGGCGGACGAGAATAGGATGGGCTTCAACACAGACAAGTGCAAGGTGCTGCACCTCGGGAGGAACAGCCGGCACCATACCTACAGGTTGGGGAACTCCCCTCTTGTCAGTACGGAGGCGGAAAGGGATCTGGGGGTCATCATTGACTCCAGGATGAACATGGGCCGGCAGTGTGGGGAGGCAGTCAGGAAGGCCAACCGCACCTTGTCCTGCATCCACAGATGCATCTCGAGCAGGTCCAAGGAGGTGATCCTCCCGCTCTGTGCGGCACTGGTCAGGCCGCAGCTGGAGTACTGCGTCCAGTTCTGGGCGCCACACCTCAAGAGAGATGTCGAGGGCATGGAGAGGGTCCAGAGGAGGCCACTGGCATGATCAGGGGGCAGCAGGGCAGGCCCTACGAGGAGAGGCTATGGGACCTGAACCTGTTCAGCCTCCACAAGAGAAGGCTGAGCGGGGATCTAGTGGCCTGTTATAAACTAGTCAGGGGGGATCAGCAGGCATTGGGGAGTCCCTGTTCCCCCGAGCACCGTCAGGAGTGACCAGGAATAACGGGCACAAGCTGGCAGAGGGTAGGTTCAGGCTAGACATCAGGAGGCGCGACTTCATCGTCAGGGCAGCTAGGATCTGGAACCAACTTCCAAAAGAAGTGGTGCTGGCCCCTACCCTGGGGGTCTTTAAAAGGAGGCTGGATGAACACCTTGCTGGGGTTGTTTGACCCCAGTACTCTTTCCTGCCATGGCAGGGGGTCGGACTAGATGATCTGCTCAGGTCCCTTCCGACCCGACCAACTATGAAACTATGAGACTCTCAAATCTGTTTCCCCAGTGTTGCCATCCAGCCAGGCTTCACCCATTTTATATTTGTGCTTTAGACTATTCTTCCCGAGGTGTAGCGCCTTGCATTTCTCCACAGCGAACTTCATCCTGCTCACTCTAGCCCAACTTTCCAGCCCGTCAAGGTCCTTCTCAACATGCTGATATCCTCCAATGTGTTTGCAATACTTCCCAGTTTCGTGTCGTCTGCGAACTTGCTCAAGACGCTTTCTTTGCTAGCATCCAAATTGTTAATGAACGTGTTGAACAGTGCCAGGCCCCGGACAGATGCCTGTGGACTCCACTGAAAACCTCCTGCCGTTCTGATGTGGATCCGTTCATAATTACCATTTGCTTGCACCTATTGAGCCAGTTATCTATGCACTTCGGAGAAAAGTGGGCTGGACGAAACAACTACAATTTGTTTCTGAGAAGATCGTGCAGGACCGTGTCAAAAGCCTTGCTGAAGTCCAGATATGCCATATCCACAGCGTTCCCATCATCCACTCCAGTCAGAAAAGGAGATCCGGTTTGTTTGACACAATTCGTTTTTCATATATCCAGGCTGGCTGCTTGTGATCAGCCTTTGCTGGGAGACAGGACAGAACTGCTAGAGACACAACAGCTGCATTTCGCCAGTCTTCGCAGCCGTCAGCAAAACGTTTCTTAGCCAACGCCGAGCAGGAAAAGCCATAAAGGCCATTCAAGAGACCTCTAATTCCTTCATCTCTCAAGCCTCCATAGTGTTAATGGAGCAAAGCCTCTTGTTCCTCACTTGCAATTCACTCTTCATGGCAAATGAACCCATACGGCTTGGCAAAAGTGAAAAAATCCTCTTCCTAAACTAAAGGAAACCTGAGTCCACCCCTTCCTCCTGCCCACAGGCAGTCTCCAACCTCAATCCCACAATTCACTGTGCTACAGAGCAGTGGTCCGCAACCTTTTTTGTACCAGGACCCAGTTGTAAACACTGATGGCCAGTCCCGACCCAGTGCCCCTCTCTCCCGACCCGCTGCCCCAGGCCCCAGCCCCAGCCCCAGCCCCGCAGTGAATCTCCGCCAGCCTGCAAGAGAAAAGGCACGGCTTCCCACATTTTTCTCCTTTAAAGGAGAATCCAATTTTCAAGTTTGTTTGTGACCCTTTCTAATTTTCTTGGGACCAATTTGTGGGTGGTGACTCATGGGTTGAGCAACGCTGCTATGGAGGATCCAAGCTTTGCAAAAACCACGAGGGTCTTTTAACCGAGTCCAATCAACCTACGTTATGCAGACAGACAGGTAGGTACCGGAGGTAATTTATATCATTTCATAAGGATCGGGAACAGAGAAGCATGCAGGTGTCCTGAGGCAGCTCACACGAGACGGGTGTAACTACACCCTGGTGCTGGACAATGAACCGAATATTAGCAAATGGCTCTCCCAGGATGGCTGTGGACAGAGGAAGCCTAAGCTGGTGTAACAGACCCCAACAGCATTTACCCCTGATTAGTTCAGGCACTACATTTTCTACCGGCTTGGGTGATGCTGTTACTTGTGCCCAGCTGAGTATTTGTTACTTTTTATTTTTACTTTCTTTGTTTTAACACTGATGTATATAGCCAGCTGCACAGCTGCACAAAGTCTTCTTGGTCCATGCCTTCGGTCTCATTTCTCAGCCAGGGGCCAAAGACCAACATTTCAAATCAGGAGAATTTTTCTGCGACAAGGCATACTTCTTCTTGTCTGCAACGGGACTGGTTTCCCCCTGTCATCTACCCTCTCCCTTCTTTACCAGCCCTCCCCCTTGCAAGGAAAAGGCAATGACAGACCTGTCTACTGGAACACAATGGTGAGAAAGCGTTGGTACCACAGGTGAAAACCTTCTTGCCGTAGACGATCAGCACCCTCACGTAGTTCTGACACTCCTCCTGCAACGAAAAGTAGAAAAACGCCATGTGAGAGGGGGAGATGGCTGCATTAAAAGTATGGTCCGGCACAGAAGAGTCTCTAAACTTGTGTCAAGGCTCAAACACACCTCGGTTAGCCTGCAACAGCATCTGGGAGCCTTTATTGGGATTAGAGCCCCAGAGAGCTAAATCCTCTACATGGACAAGTTCACCAACAAATGACGAGCCTGCAAAGAAAAAGTGTCTGTGGTGGGGTGAGCAATACCACCTGCCGGTTATTCCTCTAACTCAGGGGTGGGCAAAATGTGGCCCGGGGGCCAGATGCAGCCCGCCGGGCCATTCTATCCGCCCCGCGAGGCCCCTAAAAAATTTAGAAAATTAACATTTATCTGCCCTGGGCTGGCTGTCACACAGCCCTCGATGGCTTACCGAAACTTAGTAAGCGGCCCTCTGCCCAAAATAATTGCCCACCCCTGCTCTACCTACAGTTCACATGAAAAACCTGCTCAACTTTTCACCAGGCCCAGAGAGGGCTCGTGCTTGGCTTGGACAACGCTGGAGCATGCTTACAATAGAAATTCATCTTACTCATTTTCTCAGTAATGGCACGGTGACGATACCACTGCAGGAAACCCCAGCTTTGCCGTAGCCCAGATGCCCCCTGCTAGCGTTCGTGCCATTGCTAGCAGCAGTATAGCTGTGCTGCTGCCAAAAGACAGCGACAAAATCCTCTATTGTGCACGACCCGAGTAATGAGAATCACTTTTGTGCCTGAAAGTTTCGCTGCCTGTTTTTTGCCCAGTCCCATACGGGCGCGATTGGCAGAGCAGCGAGGGCACGGCCCCTACCAAAGAGCTCGCCCGACCCTCTCAGCGGAGCGGTGCTCTGAACCCGGCGTGGGAATCATGCCTTGGAGCCGGGTGGCCGTCCTCCACCTCGCAGAGGGGAGGCTGGGAGTAACTGCTCGTTTGTTGGGCACGCTGCGAAGAAATCAAACTAACTTCTCCTGCAGACAGACAGGGGAACCGGGTAAAAATAACCACCTCGTCTCGGCTGTGTGGGCTGCTTTGAGCGTTCCCTCCTGCAGATCAGAAGCCACTAAGCTGAGCCCACGGTTGCAGACGCAGCTCCTTTCTCTGCGAGCAGCAATTGTGCTGCTAGTTCCCCTATCTCCCAGCGCTGCACACTGCTGATCATCTCCCCAAAGACTTCCTTTCCAAGTTTCAGCAGTGTAAAAAAGGCACTGTGTCATCTGGAAAGCAAGAGACTTGCTTGGTTGGATTAAATACTACCCTCCTTTCATTCCCTGCAGAAATCAGCTCCTCGAAGGATTTTACCTAAGGAAATAAACTACCAGCCACAGCTGCAGATTGAGGATGGGGTGGGCATGAGATCGGGGCGTTTGTTACGTTCGTTGCTGCCGCACCGAGCTGAGCAGACAGCAGGAGCTGAACTTTCAGAGCAAATTTGGGAGTATCCCAGGCAAAGGCTGCGCCGAACTGTGGAGTAGGGGCTGCCAATCTTAATTTTCAGGTCTGTTATGCCTTGATCAGATACAACAGGATCAGATATGAAAACACCTAGTGCCCTGGATACAGAGCTTTGAATCCATTTCAGCACTTCCCATTGCAGAAGCAGATAAACTGGGTGCGTTGGCCTGTCAAACAGGATCTTAGAAAGCAAGGTCCTAGTTGCTCTGCACTGAGATTAAAGCTCTTATGCCTCCTTTAAAAAAACTAAGATCTTGCATCACTGTCTTTCCCTTCCCTTTAATATGGAGCTGTATGCTGTACTAACTGGTAGTATGCTGTTTGGGTACTAATTGGTCATCATCCTGCACCCCAGAAGTGGCTGCATTGCACTGGTGGGGGAAAGCCGTTCTTCAATGTGGAGCACAGAGAAATCCAGCTCAGCCACAACCATAGAGGGAGGTTTCTGTCCGCTTGGACGTGAGATTTGTAACCTAGAGCTGCACATTTGATTGCAAAGGGCTGAGGGCTGGCCAAGTCCATGCTGTATAAATAAGAAGATATAAGGGCCCACCTCCCTTCCCCCACAGAGCTGTCTCCTAAGGATGGGAGGAAGGAAGAATTGTCTCCGGATCCCATTCTCTGCTCTCAAACTCCATCAGCTTTGAGAGTCTGAACTCAGATGCCAGCATCTGATCCGAACAAGCTAACGTAGACTAATTTGATGGTGGAGGAAAAGGGGCATGGGGTTGTTGCCAGGGTTGACTGTAGTTTTACTAATAGGTTAGATGATGGACTTGTAGGGGATGGTTTGGATAGGAATGATCATACCACTGGTGGGGGCTGGACTAAGTGACCTCTGAAGATCCTTTCCATCCCTACGTTTCTATGATTCTAGGTAGCTTACATTAGGGAAGCACAGAGCTCTGCACAAGTTATTGTTATTACTGGAGGAATCCAAATATCCCTCTGCAAACTATATTCCTCAAAGGTGTAACTAAGAAGTTTTGTGCCTTAGGCAGCAGTGGCAGTGGCTTATGGCTGTGAAAACAGCACTGAAAATTAAACCAGCCTATATATGGATGCAGCATGATCTTCCAGAGTCTGCAAGCAACGATGTGCAGCAAGGTGCATACTGTACCTTTTACTCCAGAGGAGGGACAGGCAATTATTTCAGCTGGAGGGCCACTTACTGAGTTTTGGCAAGCTGTCAAGAGCCTCATGGGTAGCCCCACCCCCTAACAAGTGCCCTGCCTCCTGGTTGCCATCTTGTGACTTGAAGTCCCACCCTCTAACACCTGACCTTTGACACCAGAAGTCCCTCCCCTTGCCCCCAGCAAGGGGTTTTACCATCTCAGAACCAGAGAAATACCAAATTATATTTCTACAAAGTGAACTTCTACAACATTCATTAATTTGATTTAACAAAAAATATTTTTGCCCTGGTTTACATGTGTTTGTGTAGTGTACAGAGAGGTGATTGTATAATAGCTTAAAATGAAGTCTTACTCTTGTATATTGTGGGGTGGATAGGTTTGTGGGGAACTGTGGGTGTGTGGGTATGTGGGAGAGGATGTGGGTGTGTCTGTGGGGGGTAGATAGGTGTGGGGAGTGGGAGGGGTAAGGAAGCATGTGGAGTGTGGGTGGGTATGGGGTTTGTGAGGGTCTGTGTGTATGGCAGTGTGAGGGAAGTGTGAGTGCCTGTGTATGGAGGGGTGTGCATGTAGGACTCACCCTATGAACACACTTACACACAGTCCCTCCCTACATACACACAGGTACACACACACCACACCCCTGGGGTACCAGTGCGGCCCCAAGCTCCCATGGGTCCAGGAATGCAGCCAGGAGCCACGGGGTGCTGGAGCACTGCAGGGGAAGGCAGGAAGGGAAATGGCTGGGGGTGGAGTGGGGCTGGGCTGCTGTATCCTGCTGACAGCTCCCCCTGGGTCCTACTGCCCCCATTTCCTGTCATCTTTGACAGGCAGTCAGGAGCAGATATTTTCTAAATTTGTTAGGGCCCCTGCAAGCCATATTTTGCCCACCCCTGCTCCAGACCCACCCACAGCTATAAGGGTGCTGAAAACAGGAAAGACTTGTATTTTTGCCTACTGAAGCTCAGTTTTCAATTGTGCCCATTCAGGTGAAAAATAATTCAGGCCCATCTATCAAAACAGAAGCAGGAAGATTATGGAATCTCTGCGGAGAAGATCTAGCTGCTGTGGTCTGAGCCTTATAGCACAGCATCCCGGCCTGTGAGTCAGCCCGCCCACTCCTGACTGTATTAGCAAGGAACGTGGTTAGTATGGAGAGTGGGCTAAAATGGAAACATTTGACAGCTGGTATTTTTCACAAAATTGAATGTACCGAATCCACTAAATATTTCATTGGTTGTAACAGGCAGAATCTAGGGCAAATAATGGACGTTTTCTACACTGCTCAGAAGAAAGAAAATGGGAATACTGCCAGGCAGAGAAATAGCATGGGGCAAAAGCAGTGGTAATTACTTCTACAATATAATGGCCTCAAATCAGGACAAGTTCCTCAAGCGAGCAGGTCCTCTAATGATGATAACTATGCTTCACCTTGCTGGATGAGGAGCTGTGATAACACTGCACTTTCTAGGCACTGATCTCAAAGCCTTTTTAAAGACATTAATTAACACCTCACCCCACCCCTCTGATGTATGTGTGCATTATTTCCCTCTTTCCTTCAGATGTGCAAACATGTCTGTGAAGAGAGCTTAAGGGACATGCCTAAGGTCACTACTACAGAGCTGCTGGCAGAGAAAAGAGCGAGGAGTCTTGAATTCCAGTCCCTTATTCCAGCTGCCAAACAGAACTCCCACCTACACACCGCCCAAAATAATAGTGTATTAATACAATGTTCAAGGCTGCACCCACGCTGCCACTTGCCTCAGTCTGCATAATGAGCAAGTCCCCAGCAAAAACAAAAGCGGTGCCGAGACTTTTGGATTCTCTAGCTTGCCCAGTGACTTTTCTTAAAACCTTCTCGGTGGCGTTTACATGAGAGCCGCTCTTCCCCAGTCCCTTTGGGAACAAACGGCCTTCTCTCTGTATCCCCCAAAACTTGGCCAGACCAAATGGATCAGTGCACAGACTGGACTCTTCATCACTACCTACTAGGGAAGCGGATGACCCACCCGGCTGCCTAAATTGCAGTCGCACAGCTCTCAGCAACACCAATGCTGTGCCACTATGTGACTTTCAAGGGGTGAGCCCAGCCCTTGGAATCCTATAGATCAACACCAAGGGTTTCTCAACAGCCAAATGAAGTTTAATCAGGGTGTGTACTCAGGAAACTAATCTGTGACTGATTTTGATACACGGCTCTCTTGCAGAGTAACTGGGAACAGTGGGGGCGCTTGTACACGCGGCGCCATTACCATGTACAAGTGATGAAAATGTCACTTCCTGTGGCTTAATGGTGTCATGCTGTACACATGCAAGACTTTTGGGGGTTTTAAATGAGTTTACATCCTTGCAAACTAAACTACGTCGGGATTTAATTTAGTTTGCAGTGTTGCAGATTGCAATGATGCAGCTGTCAGCTCACCCCGCAACTACGGGAGAGGTGCGCTGGCCCCACAGAAATAAAGGCTTGGTCCCCTTGCCACTTTTGCCTTCAGCAGTCTCCTGCAGCTGGCAGGATGCCTGGGACAAACCAAGAATGGGTTGGCTTGCCCCTGGGGCAGTGCGGGAAGGTGGCAGGAGTGCAGCTAGGTTTGCTGGTGGCAGGAGAAAGCAGCGGGGACAGAGTCCAGGCAGGCTGCTGGCTGGCTGGGTGCTGCCCCAGCTTACAGGTGCCCGATCCAACATTTCTATGAGCCCGCCCAGGACTCCAGCACCCCGTGCACCATTACCACTGTCTTCTCCAGCTGCCCTGGATCAGGCCGGGTGCTGCCTCCAAGCTGGGGCAGCACCCAACCTGCTAGCAACCCACCCAGCTGGCCCTGGGGGGTACCGCTCCTGCAGAGAGAAGGACCAGGGCCACCCACAGCTCAGGGGACGCTCGGTCCACCAGCAGCTCACCACCCAGGCACAGGCAAGCTCCGGGAAAAAAAAAAAAGGATTGGGCCCCTCGCCATAACGTGATAGAAAACTGAAATGGTGGGTTTCAATTAAAAACCCACCATTTCAATGTAGGGGCCACATAATAAAACCCCGAGGGCTAAACCCCCGTCACATGTACAAGCTATCTGGGAGACTGGTGCATGAAAGGAGCTCACAAATGCTGCAGAATAACCAGCTCTAACCTGAAGCCTCTACGAGCCAGCATTGTGAACATAAACACTTTTAGAAAATAGGGGCTATTTGGTGCTATTCGCTTTACCAGCTAGATACAAAACAAGCCCTGCTACAGGCAGGTCTGGCTGAATCCCACAGCTGGGCCCCAACTGTGCCATGACACAACATTTCCATCATGATATTTGGTCATGCTGCCAGCCCAGGTCAGCCTAAGCACGGTCCACCCACAGAGCACAACACTGCGAGCTGTGATTTAGGCCAAGAGGTTAGCAGCAATTAAAATGAATAGGACTGGATATACAATGAATGAAAACGGCCACTATTATGTTAGACGGGATTATTTTGAAAGATAAGGTAGAACAGGTATTGGCTCTCATGCCTAATGATCAAAGAATAAACCACTTTTTAACTGAGGTTAGTTAGAAAGAAGTTTCTTCTACCGGCCAGCTAGTCCATAATTCCTCCCCACTCCCCACATTGGGGATCTTGCTTCTGGCCTTGGAAGCATCTGTCAAAGAGGAATCTCTGGTCTGATCCAACACAGCAATTCCCAATGTCCTAGAAAGCGAGAATAATTTGGCATCTAACTCCAGAACACAACTTCTCTGACAGCAAGAGCCAGGCTCCCATCACTTTAACCGCTGCCACCATTAGAGACCATGCTATTTTATTCCATTTGTTCTAACAATTGACTTTCAACTTTTTGTGGGGAGGAGAAAGGGGGAGACCCTACAAATGATGTAAGATCAACCCAAGTATTTTAGAGCAGGCCTTGTTCTAGCATTTTCATATTACAAGTTGCTTTGAAGTGTCACCAAGTAGGCTTCAAACCAAAAACACAGAGAGTGGTACCTCTCCTCTACCTCCCCTCAAGCGGCATTAGCAAAAGGAGGGACTGAGACTCCTGCTGGGTTCTGTTTAAGATAAAAATCAAAAGGCACTTTTCAACATATTGAGAATAAGACTCCTGCAGATGCTTCCCAAGTCATTTTATCTGTCACCTCTGAGCACAGGGGTTTTTTGAAATCTTCTAAACCCTTAATCTCATTGTACAGGTGTATTTTTCTTTGAATGCCTAACCATACACAAGAAGTCCTTTAATTGGGACCTCACTTTGAATAAATCACTGGAGCTGGGTCTGCCATTTGGCTTCTTTTCCTGGTTCACTGAGATGATGAGCTCATCTATCACAATTTAAAAATACAAACATGACATAATTGGAAAGGGTCTGTCCCGGATGACATGCTACCCTTGACAAAGAAACGCAGAGTCTTTCAAGTACAAGGAAGGAGAACATTCATTTGTGGTGGGGTCCAAGATGGGGTTATGAGGAGAAAGGGATGCAGCTGGGCACACGGCAGAGAAAATGAACACTAGGAGCAGTTTCTTACCACCGAGGTTTTGGCTGTGGCTGAGAGCAGGGGTGCCCAACCTGCAGGGGCAGCCTCTATGTGGGCACATCTACAGGAGACGTCCACTGCGCAGTGCACTCATTTGCTCCACACTAAACATCTCGTGTCTACACTTGCAGCCGTGTTAGGCCACAGGAAACTAATTCACTCTGCACCAAGGTAACACTTATAAACACAAGTACTATCCAGCTGCAGAGGTTTTACTCCATGGCCTCGCATGTGTAGACACCTATGCGGCTGGCTGACGTACAAGAGTGTTTCGGTGCAGGGGCTGCATGCTGGCTAGCCCCCAGTGGAGCACCCTTGTGTCCCAACCAGCCCCTCCACAGCACACAGAGCTGGGTCATAGCAGCCCCAGGCTGGCAAGCTGAACCCTTGGGCCCCCTTCCAGCCAGGGCTGCTCCGACCCGGCTCAGTGTGCTGTGATCCCAGACACATATGTAAATGCAGAGCCCAGGAGCAATAAACTCTGGCATGATATGCACCAGAGTTTACTGCTGCATGCTAACAGCACATGTAGACACACCTTGGGATTTGGCAGGGCAGGGAGGGGACAGGCAGCAAAGCAGCAGATAGGGCAGGAAGCAGAAGAGAGAACAGGACATCAAGCAGAAAGCACAAAGTTAAGGCAGAGAAGGCAGAGCAGAAATGGGCAGAGGAAAGGGATTGGAGTGGTATTCAGAAAGGTTACAGAGCTAATTTGTGCCACGCCTGCCAAAAAAGGTTGGTCTTCACTGGACTAAAGTAACTGCATTTTCACATCATGTACCACTAACTCAGGGGCAGGTAATTATTTTGGGCGGAGGGCCACTTACTGAGTTTTGGCAAGCCATCAAGGGCCACATGGCAGGCAGCCAGGGGCAGATAAATATTAATTTTCTCAGTTTTTTAGGGGCCCCATGGGCCAGATAGAATGGCCTAGCGGGCCGCATCCGGCCCGTGGGCCGCATTTTGCCCACACCTGCACTAACTGGTGGAACTCATTACTGCAGGGTAGCTCTACAGGATACAAAAAGAAAGTAGTGGACATTTTTTGGAAAATGAGAACATCTAGGCTCTATTTTCAAAGGCCTGGCTATCGTTTTAGAAGAACGCTTGTGGATTTAAGCTAGGCTCTAACTGGAAAGTTGGGGTGATGGAAAATTGCCACGACCACCACTGCAGGGTTTCTTGCACCTTCCTCTGAAGCGGAGGTTTTGCCCACGGCAGAAGACAAGACACTGGACCAGACAGACATGAGTTAGATTCGAGATGGGGAAGCCTACGTTCCTGTCCTGCTGAGGACATCTCTGGAAGTCGCGTCACCCAATTCATTAAAAGGAAAATCAGACCGCAGATTGAAAAAAAATACAGCCGGGAGAATCCAGGACCTTTCCTTTCCCATTCTCCCATTTCACGATTCTGAATTTTCCGCTGTAAACTGCTCTCAAATACTGATGACTGTACCTACTGCATGGGGAGCACCGCTTGATGGGGAAGGGAGTTTGGGAGGTATCTCCGCGCTGGTGCTCGCTTCAGCAGCTATCTGCATCTGTATAAATTTGAGACACCATCCTCCCTGCTGGGATGGTAGGCATGACTGCTGTCAGCCTGGCCAAGCCTCACATGAGTCAGGGTCAGGGCTGGTTAGGAGACTACACATGACTCCAGTGCAGATGCTTTGGAAAGATGTAATTCTGGTGGTGGGAAGGCTGGGGGAAGTCACTGGGGGGGGTGTAGGTTTTGATTTATCTGTAAGTGGAGCACCTAGCACAATGCAGTCCTCCAGGTATGCTCAAGACACCCTATGAGATATACTCTGTGATTTCTATGGCTCTGCCAGCAAAACCCACGCTGTTAGGGACTTTATCCCTGACCTCTGTGTATGAGTCATGGCACGGGAAGGGAAAGGGCAAATTCTGGCCTCTTCTTCCTCCAGGGCTTCAGCATCGAACCCTGCACCGTCTTCCTCTCCATGAATGCCACTCTCCTATAGAGCCCCTTTGCCAAACACCAGCTCTATCGCCCGTGGCAGAGCGTGCCACAAAGCACTAGCCAGCAAAACGCCCTGCTGCCTCCTTCAAGGACCTTCCACTCCAGACAGCAGCAAACAGACTGAATGCATTTGCTGTGGATCATCCTAATTTGCCTTTTTGATTAAAAAAAAAAATCACCACCTTCCAAGCCTCTCATTAATACACTTTCAGATATTTATATTTATTTCCTTAGACAAACAGTTCCATTAATCAGCTCCGCCTGCGTCCCAGCCAAGCTGTCTTCCCTCAGCACAAAGCAGCTACCAAGCAGAATTTGCTAACGATTTCCCAAGCAGGTTCTCCTTAATGACCCCCAGATGAAAGTGGGGGATTTAATAGGAGAGCAAATGGGGCTACAACCACAGAGAGGGCGCACTCTAGGTGCCCCTATCTTATCACTCCATGGCTCTGGATGTCCGAGGGATGGACGATAACTCGCTCTACCGCTAGTGTCTTCACTAACGTCTTCAATAATTCAGTCCCCTGAAACCCAGGAATCCCTGACCCAAGCCCAGTGAGTTGGGCTTAGCTTAATATGGGCAGGGATTTGCCCCCCAAACTCAGGCCCACAGCAGGAACTTCTTGGTGCATGCTGCTGTACTAAAAATACCATCAAAGCCCACTAACCATCCAGGGGGGTTTCTTCTAGGCACACTTTTATTCAGAAGTTTCCCTTGGTCAGGTTTTTGGTTCCCCAGTCACTGTTAGCTCATTACGTCCCCCTCTTCCTGGCACTGCTGCGAGCCGTACAGCCCCAGACATCGGCGGCTCAACATTTCCAGCAGTCTCTACTGAAGTCTTCCATGCTATTGCCTCTATATGGGTTGCCAATTTGGAAAGCTGGGGAATAGCTGAGCGCTCACCCAAGAGCAAGGCTGCCACCCCCATGTTCAGGAAGCTGCCAATCTCCAGGGGCTAGGCAACATTACTGGTTGTGGCTCATGATGGGTATGTGAACAGAAAAGCACCTCCACCTAATAATGAACATTAGGCTCTCGTATATTTTGACCAGAGGATTTTTTTTTTTCACTATGTTTGACCCAATGGTATCCATTCTTCCTGCACTTCACCCATTTTCATTCTAGCTTCATCCTCAAAGTGACATCATTTAGAAGACAGAATAAGAGTCTGCATGACATTACCCTGATGCTCGTCATTGCATACCAATAAAGTAGCAATTTAAGGTGCTGGTTTTCACCTACAAAGCCCTCACTGGTTTGGATCCAGTTTGGTTACACAATTCTGTGAATAAAGAGCTAAAAAAGTTGAAAAGTGAGTACTCGTCACCATACTTTTTATGCAAAATGGGTTTATCAACCAGATCTGACTTCATTGTTTGAGTAGAGTACAACTTTCATTGATAAAGGCAACCCCGGGATGTAACACGTCACCCACCGAGTGACGCATCTAAGAACACAAGATGCAACGATGCTGTGGGATACTTCTGGCACCTCTGGATACATCAATGGGTGTGTGCTCACAGGAGAAGGGGGCAATTATACCCCTGGGGTATGCACTGGTAAGGCCAACGCGGACTCAGATTCTAGGGTCCACATTTTTTAAAAACTCGAGAAAACTCAGCGGGAGTTTAGGAAAAGACACAAGTTATTCAAGGGTGGGAGAAAATTCCTTTCAACAAGAAGCTTAAGGACACAATATTTTTAGCTTGTCAAAAAGACAACAGAAACAACAGTACATACAAAGTATCACCACGGGGAAAAAATCCTGGCCACTAAGGGACTCTCCACGAGTGGGGAAAGGCATAATCAAGACCAGTGGCTGGGAGCTGTGGGGGATACAGTCAACCTGGACATCACAGCCAGATTGATAGGCCATTGGGACAAACTGGCACGGGAGGTGATGGTTTCCCAGTCTCCTGATGCCTTCTGAAAATGCAGTGCCATCAAACACCAGTCCCTGGGTTCAACAGAGGAGCAACCGGGTAAAAGTCCATGGCCTGTGTCCATTTTCCAATTCGAATGAGTTAGATGACGTGATGGTCCTTTTTGGCCTCTGAATGTAAGAGTACATCCCTCTCCTCGTGCCACAGGTGGCTGGGTGGAAGGTTATTACAACGATGAGGGCCAATTATGGTCGACCGGGAGGCAGGGGCAGCGCCCAATGCAGTGTGTTAACATGTATTTTGTGCCTTTTATTCTTTGCACCACTGACTTCCCATAGTTTGAAATTCCAGGGGCTTTTGGAGGAAACTCCCTATATTGTAGGAGTCCCCTGTGGTTCACAGGGGACCTGGGTTCGATTCCCAGACATGTATACACCAAACATCTGGACTCGGTCATGGTACTTATACTTAGGGTTGGAAGGGACCTAAACCGACCAGCAGGTCCGACCCCCAGTCTGGTCTTTGGATTCTGTCGCAGTGGCCTAAAGGGAGGATGGAAAGTCTGGGCAGTCTCCACCCCTCCAAAAACTCCTCCCTGGGCATATGCATTGATAGTCGTGCATCTCCCATGATCCAGGAGGACTGATGGCTGCCACCCTATATTGCTAAGGGATCTGTTTTAGACACTCAAGAGATGGGAACTGAGGCATAGCAGTAGCTTGTCTGGCTATGGAAATCCCATCTCAAAAATGTAAATCAATAAATCCATGACTAAGAAAGGCAAAGAAACCCAGATGGGCAAGTAACCGCCCCACGCTGACAGAGTGAATCAGTATTCAAGGTGCAACACTATAATATCCCAGCACCAGGTAATGGTTATTCTCACAAGAACCATGTGAGCTTGGGCAGTGCTGCCGTCCCCACGATCGGATGGGGAATCAAAGCAGAGAGGAGGCGACTTTCCCGAGGTTGTGCCATAAGCTGGGAAGGGAAGGTCTCTAGAGTCTCAAGGTAGCCCCTAACCAGAAGTTCCCTCCTTCCTCCCTCACGGTCCTCTTATCAGAGCATGAGGCCGTGCCTTTATTCCCCATTTACTGCTTCCAACAGAATCAAGAATCACCCCACAATGTAAGTAACTGCTACCCACAAATAAACTTAAGGTGGCTCCAAAATGCACCCGCAAAGGGAAGCCCACTAGATATCTCACTGCACTGGCTCATCACCAGCATAAATCCCACTGCTCAGACCACGAGCATTTTCTGAAATGTTTAATCCACTCTCTGCAGCGCGATCTGTGGAGGCAGGGGCGGCAGCAGGAAGAGGCTTTCAGGCCAGCACTTTCAGTTGGCATGACAGTGAAAAAGATAAATTGAAATTATTAGGGGACGTGTTCAGTCAAGTGCATGGAGCTTCACATTGGGTATCATCCGTGTCTTGACAAAATAATTCTGGGTTATAAATTCAAATCCTTCTTGAACAATGGAAGACCATTTTAGTTGCACACACTCCACGATGGGTGATCACAGCAACACACTTACTTGAGCACGTATGTTTTAAAATAGAAGCGTTGAAGGTTTTAGATCCAACTTGAAAAGAGTTCCTAATGTCTTTATTTTATTTTTGTAATTCTCCCCGTCATTTTGGAGTCCACCGGGCTAGCTACATATTTCATTTACCCACAAGAAGTTTCGGATATAACGAATGGCCTCTATAGAACACTAGTTGATACCCAAGGTCATTTGTTTGGATTAGCTTAGCATGGATGTGATCGTTGGAAGTCAGAATTGGTGCAAATGCAAAATTCAGGCCAACTTACATTAGGTGCTTAAACATTGAGGGCTCCTATAGATGTGTGGGGAGCCTGCTCTGACACGCTGGAAATCCAGCATGTTGGAGCAGACTCAATTAATCTTTGCACCACTATTAATCAAGTCTGCTGGAGCACAGAAATGGATACGCTCCAGCAGCCTTTCACGTCACATGTATTAGCATCCCCATGCTAAAAAAACGGCGGCAGGGCACTCTGAAATAAAACATGTTTGATATGCACCCTACTGCCATTTGTGCAGCGTGGGGACACTGATACATGGGACATGCAGGCACTTTTAATTAGTACAGTTTGCTAATTAAAGCGCCGCATCCCAAACCACATAAAAATGCCCTGAGATAGCAAATGGAACGTGATAACCTGATTTCATGGCTACTAGGACTCTGCCACAGACTCCACGTGACCTTGGTCAACTCCACTGCTCTGGGCCTCAGTTCTCTGTCTATAAACCAGGATTGAGATACTTCATTTCTCCTACCCTGTGTCAGTACGCTCTGTTTCTTACTATACGTATGTACAGCACTTAACACGGCAGGGCTTCCATCTCAGTTGCACCTACAGGTGCTACTGCAATCCTGGTAACAATAAACTTCACATGCTCATTCCTGGCTTTCAAATCCTGGGTTTTGTTTTCACCCTTTATAAACATGGGGTGGACGCAGACCTGGGCTCGGCTCCAAAACACCTACGAATTGAGAAGGGCTGTAATGCGAGGTCTCGAGCCAAACTGCTGTTGATTTGAATTGCTTTCTTGCAGGCTGAACCGATCTCATAAAGAACTCAGCGATGGTCCCGCTGTACAGAATTGTTTTGTGTCCTTGGATTAAATTCTCCAATTTGAGTGAATTAGACAAAAACATGTGCTTGTCTGTAATTAAGACCAAACACAAGCCCATGTGGCTGCAATCCAGCAACTTGCTGCTTAAGAGTAAGCTGACCTGATCAACCGCCGCTTTGCAGCGAAACGCTAGTCCCGTTCCACCACCAGTCTGCTCCTTGGTTTGTTACAAATTGCTTCCCCTCTGGCAGTGAATTACCTTTAAATTTCATATAAAGCAGATCTAATAACTAAGATGTGTTGGGGGGTAGAGCACTGAAACGATTGTGCTATTTAACTTACGTATTTGTTGCGGTGGCCCTAAAAATGCTGCCCATTTGCAAACTGGAGCTGGCGTCAGGGGTCCCCAGTGTATTTTTTCAAGGGTGTGAAGTCAATAATTTAGCTGCCGCCTTTTTATACCAAAAAGAAACTTACCTCGGTTTTTCCTTTACTCTGACAGGACCTCCTGGTGTCTTCATCTGAGCCCCATTCTGTTGCCTGGGAAACCAAAATGCACAAGTCACATGATAAGATCGTGAACTATTGCTTCTTGGCTAACCCACATCTGGAGACTCAAAGAAACCAGAGCAAGCAGCTCAAGTCGAGTTATGCAGTTCGATGTATGGCAAACACCGTGGCAGTAAACAAAATGTCGTACGCAGAGCTCTTGCTGTGCTCGTAGAGCAGCCAGATGATAAACACATGAAATGTCCAGAGGTTCAGGCAACTAACACATTAACAGAGAACAGCTTTTGATTTGCATGAAAATACAATATCTGATTATAATTCAAGTGGAAGGGTCCAATACACCAGCCCTGTATTCCAAGGCTTTGCCCCTTTTAAAGGTACAGTGCAATGTTAAAGTGCCACGTGCATAAAGTACCTTGGATTTTCAACAGTAGTTTTGCACAAATTGTTAGCATTCTTAAAAAGTACATCCACAATAATCAACCTGGTACTGGTCACAAAACCTACCGGATAAAATGAGACAGAGGTTTCCAGGGATAGGCTAGTAAAGCTAAGGATTCTGGATATCTTGGACCAGATGTCCAGCTGCAGCATAAAACAGCAAGGCTGCCCTGAAGTCAATGGAGCTACGCTAATTTATACCGGCTGAGGACTGGACGCCAGGGTCACTCAGGTCTGTTTAGAAATGAATATTCTCCACCCTTTGTAAGAAAAGTCAGAACCAGCAAAACACTGCCAGACAGAGCCACTTCCTGCTTTGAAAACACCAGCAACTGAGCAATGATTAAATAACATCTACAGTTCTTCCCCCCTGCATTTCTCCCAGCCCTTATTTTAAATAGACCTAATATATTCAACTCACTGCTCTTCACTTGACAAATGGGAGGTGAAAATACACACACATGTATACTATGCATCATTCACAGGGTTAGAGAAAGGGCCCTGCTCACCAGAGAAAGGCCAGGCACATGGAGTTCAGATATGGATCCAACCCCCACCAGCAGAGACAGATTTTTTTTTTCCACCCCATTCCAGAGACAGGAAACGTCTCTAAAGTTCGGTCTGGGTCTGAACTTTGCCTCGGCTTTCTGGCCACTGCCAATATTTTAACTCTGCGTTTCCACAAAAATTGTCCCCTTGACACATGATAAATCCTGTTCACTGCACGAGGCAGAGGGAAGCCTGGAGAGAAAAGGGAATCTATTTTTTCCCCAGTTCCACAAAAATACTTTCTCAAAACTGGAAGCGGGAAGGAAGGGAGCACCATGCAGCACCCACAGTTATATGCTTTGCAGGGAAGTCTTTGGGAATGTTTATATCTCGTTCCCGAAACCTGTGCTTTAGACATGAACAGCAGAGGAGTTGGTTCATTGCAGACAGCCTGAAGTAAGATTTGTATGAGTGTGCGTGTACTGAAAAGTCCATAAGTGTGCGTGTATGGGGGAAAGAAGGCACGAGATCTTCCCTGGGGCCTGTGTGGGAAAATATATGCCATTTAATGTATTTTGGCCCCTTCTTAAGGCCAAATGTTTGCATCTCAGAGGTATTTTTTATGAGCCTCAGGATAGCTGTCACTGTAAGGGATAGTTTAGCAATATACCATGAGATTAGGATGCCATTTGAGGCAGGGAGAAGTAACAGTTCATTAAATTTGGGGGTGGCTTTTTAGATGGCAACCCCCCTAAATCTCCCAAGGTCTAGCACCCCAGTTCAGCAGTGCTGGGATCCCAGGGGCTTGTTCTGTCCCATCAAATCAGCCAGGTGCAACACCCTCTGCCCTCCGAGCCATGAACGACTGGTGCCTCCTGAGAGTAGGGGGGCACCATGGCAGCGAGCGGGCACCACCTGCAGACGCCAGTGCCACATTGACAGAGAGGGGGCGGCAGGTGTGAGCGGCGACTGCCTGCAGAAGTTGCCAGCAGCTTTGGAAGCGGCCAATCCCGGGGGGGGGGGGCACATGCCCCCCCCATGCCCTCCCGCACATCACCTATGCTCCAAGCAGTATATGACAAGCCTAAAAAAGCCCCAAACCCTAAAGAAACCAATAGCTTGGTTGATGACCCCTCACCCCTCCTTTCAAGGAATGCCCCTCTCTCCCTTACAGCCTTGGTTTAGCAGGATAACACACACACACACACACACACACACACACACACACACACACAAATCACTGGCGACTTTGGCAATTGATGCCAACCCTCAGTAAATACCCTGAGCTCTTGGGACTGCAGAATGCAGCCCTCCATGGAAGAGTCTCTCTATTTTTGAACACCTTCCCGACCAAGCTCCAAGCATGCCGCAAGCACAGTATGTGTCAGGGCTCGGTTACCTCCTCTTCTCTCCCCCACACAACCTTCCCTTTTATCTGACAACACTGTCCTTAGGTTCTCCTGACAAGCTACCTGATGAGCCTAGCAATAACAGGAGCTTTTGCTGATAGATCAAATTATAGGAACATGCTGTCCGTGACTGCACCATTAGTTAATGCAAGTTTCATTTGAGTCGAGAGGATAATTAGAGGAGGAAGGCAGGCTAGGGCGTGTTTTACAAGGCCAGCATACACGTCTCAGGTGGGTTATGAGGCACTAGCTTGAGGGCTGAGTAACTCTAGTGACCTCCAGTGACTCAAAGAGCATATTAATGACCGTGCAAAGCAGAACCCAGAGCACCTTGTCACTAATAAAAATAGAATTGAAAACCCAAGGAGCAGGGGTATGTTTGAATAATTATACATCAAGGCATGAACATGCACCACAGGTGTAACCCAAAGCCTATTCACTGGGCTTTGGATCAAGCCTCAATAAAGGGTCCCACAAGGGGTCAGAAGTCACCATCTCTCGAGCAGTTTTGGATTCTACTTGTTCTGCTTTGTGCCCTGGCCTGGCCAGCCCTCTTCTTTCAACTCCTCAGCATTTCCCAGTCCCCTCTTTCATCTCAGCTGCTTTAGGCCTCATTGATGTGCCCTGATAAGTCTCTGTTTTTGTTCACACTCCCTGCAAATGGTGAGTGAGCCATTTTAAGGCTATGCCTACAATTATCTGCACACACCTTCAGGCAGGTGCAGAAACCACACTCCACTCACCAGGGGTGGAACAACTCTGCTAGCAGGGCAAAGGTTCCCCCACCAGAGAGTGATCTGACTGGGTTGAGTGTCAGGTGGCTTCAAGTTCCTGGTCTCTCCTTCCATGCCAAGTCTCCCTCTCCCAGATGCCCCTTAGGAAACCCTTCCTCCTCTCCCTTCAATCTTGTCAGCCCTTCTGCATTAGCTAGCTTTCCCTCCCAGGACTTCCTGGAGTCTCTTCAATCAGTTTGCCAAGAGGATGAATGTATTTTGGGGTCTAGCACGTACTCAAATCACACACATCTGGCACTCTCTGGGCGCGTCTGCACATGCACATTTACTGCACATTAACTGAAATTACTGCACAGCATGGGTGTGCATGTACACATGCATGCCCATACTGAGCAGTAAATATGGTGACTTACATGGACTTGAGCATGTAATTTATGTGCAATTAGTTATTGCACAGTAATGCACTTGTAGATGCATTACTGTACAGTAACCCAGAGGGCCACCCTGCTTGGTCTGCCTAGCCACTAGGGGGCTGACTGGCCGCTTCTGGCTTCAACTTGAGACTAAAGTTAGTCCCAAGTGCTGGCAGTCATGTGGCTGGAGCCTGGAGCTCCTCCCGGTGGCCACAGGGGCATATGGCAGTTTACTCTGACCTGGGACTAAACTTAGTCCCAGGTTGTCTGCACGTGTAGACACCAACCTATTCCCACTTACTGTGCAGCAAATTTAAGCCAGCATAAATGCACATGTAGACACACCCTCCGTGCACATACAGCTCAGAGGTACCGATACCTACTTCAGTCTGCACAGTATCAAGGCAGGGCAAGGCACTGCACACACTCATTCCACTGCCTAATCACACTGTGTATTGCCAGCCAGGCTGACAGGTATTTTTGGTAGCCCCAAAAAGTCAAAACCAAAATCTTAATTTCAGTTCATCGCTGGAAGCTTCCTCTGCACCACTGGCTGAGCCACAAACCAGCTCAGCGGCGTGCTCCTATCCATCCAGTCTGGTGATCAGCTTGAATATTTCACTCATCTTCCTCAGCTGTCAGAGATATTTAGGTTCCCCAGCCTTGGCAAACGTATTCGGGGCTATTTCTGTACCTCCTGAAACAGTTTGCTGGACCAATGTGGTACGAGACCATGTAGGAGGACAACCTGTGTGGTAAAACAACTGAAACTGGCAGCAAGAATGAAGCATAGGAACCACAGGAAAAGGGGAATTTTCTCCTACTAGTAGTATATCAAGAGCCTGAGCACAGGGATGACTCGAGACACCAGCATTTCACCCCTCCCCTGCTCTGCACCCCCAGAAGTGTCCCACCCCCTTGCATTTCCTGTCTGGAAAGACCCCAGTACCCTCACCCCTTCCATCTTTTTGCTTGGAAATGAAATGCCATATTTACTCACACACCACACATGCCTTTCCCCCCCAAAAATCATTCCTCCAAAACTGGGGTACACATCTTAAGCAGAGAAGCTGATTTTTCTTTGCTGGAGCAGAAGCAGGGTGCAAGCAGACACCGTGACTTGTAACTGCCCCGATGGCTGCTGCTCAGAGCTGGAAAGAGCGGAGGCACAGTCCAGTGTTAACCCTCCCATAAATGTTGGTGAGGGAATAGCTTTTGGCTGAAGGGCCACTGAGCTGGCTGAGGGCGAGTGAGGTGCTCCAGGCACTCTGTAGCATCTTATGGTGTGGAAGAAACACTTTATTATATACGGGAACTTGTATAAAGAGCTATTTACAGTGAAGAAATAATAGTCTTGTTACTGCCCTTGCAAGGGTCTGTGGCCTTGCCCTGCCACACCAGGAAGTTCCTTGTCTCACCCATGCTGTCTCCTGGGATGCCACACTCCTTGGACACTCTCTGTTTTCAGGACAACTTATGCTATATCACATAGTCAAGCATGACTCTAGAAAAGTCTTATTTTCTACAGCCTCCTTTCCACAGACAAGGGTAGTGTTTCCTTCCAAGAACAAGGTGCATGTTTTATTTGTGGGTGTGTGATATGTGATAAAATACGGTATGTGTCTAAGCTGTCAATTCGCCCAGATACTTTCAGGACCCAGTGTGCAAGCACATGGTCCATATGCAGAACAAGGAAACGCCAGATTCTTCCGCCCGAGGAATCGCAATGACTAGTCTAAGGTTGCAGACACTGCATAAAACAATAGCCCTGAAAAGCATGCACAAAGCAGCCTCCCATCTGTGCCGGCTGGCACTGAAAAGTGCTGGCAACTTTCTCTGGGGATTTATGTTGCCCTTTAACGCGGTTTCCATTCATGAAATTCTCGTGTGCATCTGCTTCCTCTCACCTTCGCCCTTGCGGTTTGGGTGTCTGCGAACACACAATTCTCTTCTGAAGATTTTTTCCTGCATCTTTACGAAAGTCACGAGAGGGAGAAGAATGAATGATCCGAGTCGGAAGTGCCAATACACGGTGAAACCAAATGGAGGCGAAACACAAGTACCGCAGAAACAAGTCACGGTGGCAAAGTTCAGAACCGAGTCAGGCTTCGACTCTGTTTTAATAGTTTACACAGGCCAACTGCAATCTTTGCCTCCAGTTCCGAATTCATTCAGTAATACGGGATAATCCATCCTGCCTAGTGCTGTCCAGCCCATGGGAACCCCTCACACTCCTTTTGGGCGAGCTTTGCTGGTACAGCTGCTCAAGTACCTACAGGTAGATCCAATGCCTGTGTCACTAGAGAAGCCCCTTCTCATCTGTCCCTTGAAACCCCAATGCAAAGTCCTCACCAGCATCAGTGGATCAGATCTATACCCAGATCAGCCACGTATAATTAATTCAACATTTCATTTGAATGCAGTAGATTAAGCACATAATAATCCCTCTACTATTTTTAATGTCTAACGTATCTCATTTAGAGGAATAAGAAGCAAGGGCTGCAACCTGGGAAGCAGCGAAAGCCAGGCCAGTGATGGCTGCCATTCCTGTGCCCCATCTAAGACGGTGCCCAGGACTGGCTCCCTGGCCGCCCACCCTCTACTGATCTCATTACAAACCATCTCATCTGACACCAACCTCACTACCATCTAACCTATGTCCCGCACAATTGCACTTACAGTTAGGGGACAGCAGCCTGACTGCACCAATTTCAATTAAGTTATTTGTTTTACCATCCTATATCATTTACATTTGGTGGTGGATGGAAAGGAGAGACGGCATGTTTCATGCTGCAAATCTGGGGCCTGGTTTTGCAACTGCCTAGCATTTCCTGAACAGCACCGAGTCCTCTCAGCTCCTATTAATGTCAACAGGAACGGTAGGAGCACAGCGTGTTGCTGCATGGGCTCTACAGGGACTGCTAGCAGCAGGCGCTCAGCGTTTCAATCAATCTGCAGTAACGTGCAAAGGAAGTTTCTTCTGTCTGCCCAGGGGGTAAGAGGTGATTTTGGTTCCCTCCCTGTTCAATGCAGGGCATCCTCAGCGGAGCCTGCCAGCTCCATCAGCCTGTTCTGAGTTATGCATGAGGCAGGGAGGGCAGGAGGTGTAGTGACATGACAGTTATTGCGCACTGGAGACCTGCGCTGGCAGAGTTATTTCACTCCCTGTGTATTTACTCACATCTTTCCTTCCAATAACTGTACAGGGGGCCGTTATCTTCAGGTACAAAATATACCTCTCAAAAAAAAGACACAATCTAAAAGCAGCTCCTAGTATTCTTGATTCCTGGAAAAAATAACCGGGCTGCTTTTCTTACCGCTTACATTTGCAAATCTTTGACTATAAGACATGAAGGTTCTCCATACCCAGTGGAGGCAGCGGGAGTGAAGGGAGCTCAGTGCTTCACACAGGCCATAATTCAACAGAGTGCACTGTGTGTTGCTTGGGTCCATTGGCTTTGGTGCAACTAAAGTACGTGTCTGAGTGCCTGGTTGGAAAGAGCTGGACTTTTGCATTTTGCAGAGCTGAGAGCAGGATCAGGTCTTTCGGGGAAAGTGTTGCTTACAGGACCCAGTGCATTTCCCCTGACGACTCCCAACCTTAGCGCCTTTGTTCAACATTCACCATGAAAACTGCAGTTGCATAAAATGCAGCCCGTAGATCACTACTGATGACGACACAATTATGTTATACAGGCCATTTCTGTGTTCAAAACAATATGCCAATCACCAAAGAAAACACGTCTGCACTATCACCACCTATGCTGATCTGCCCAGATGGAAAAAATCGTGTAACATTTATAAGAATAACAGTCATTTTAAATGGTTCCCTCTAAAACTTATAATTAGTTATCTCTGCAAGACAAAACGATAGGCCAGATCAAGAAAACCCCACATTCCCTGGACACTGCTATTAAAAAAGCCTCTTGCATGTTTATACAACCCTACTGATACTGTCCTTATCAAATTCTATAGGGCTTCCCCATAAAGGCCTCCTGACCAAGTCTAATGTTAAATTCCTTTTTCCACCCCTATTTTGAAGCTTGGCTTTTGTCTCTTAAGCACCAGGCACATTTGCAACACTCTATAAATAATAATAATAATTTATTGAAATCTTAACTTCTTAATGATACAGCACAGTAGCTTGGTGCCCTAGGGGCCACTTCCGAAGTTCCATAGCAGTTAATTTATTGAAACCACGATACGCAAATCTGATGAACAGATAGCTAGTGCTGAAAGAAACCGTGATGTTTTGTTTCTGCAAATAGTCAGATTGCCTGTGCATTGTAGCGGACAAATTATAGATCACCGCTGCCTACTGTGACGCCTATGAAGAATGGTCTTGGAACTGAGCAAATTAGTTTTTGATGGTGGCAGGAGTGCAGAGGGGGGACCAGCACTGTATCCAATCCAATTGCTAATTGATTTTCCTTAAATGATCTCTGAATCTTTAGGATGCAATGAAATGCAAGCTGTACATGTTGTTTCTGATCTAAATGAACCACGCTGTGCATTAGCACATATCAGCGAGACGGCACAGCTCTTCCACAAGCAGCTGGTCTCACCTTATGAGCTACTAGCCACCTGCAGACGCTGAGACAGTCAAATGTGACATTCAGGATGCGGTGGGCAGGCACATGCCCAAAAGAAAGGAAGGAAAACGATCAGTGGGCCTAAATGCCCATAATCCAGCAGCCTTCTGCTGTACATAGAAATAACTTATTAGGACAGCGCACCTTATTCTGCTCTGACACTGGTTTTGGATGTGTGTGACTCCTGCTTCATACCAGCCTCAGTGAAATCAGAATAACACACGCTTTGTATTTAGGGGAAGGCACATGTCATCCAAAGGGTGGGCATTAGGGCTGGAAGAGACTTTGTGAGGTCATCGGGTCCGCCTCCTCTGCCCCCGCTCTGGACAGCAAAGATTGCTGGGGTTAACTAACATTTAAAGCTTACACTGGATCAGTAAGACACATAGGGTGTGTGTAGACAAAACAGGCGCCCTAAATGGAAGCGGTGGGTTTTTAAATTCAATTTAGGGCTGATTAAAACCCCGTGTCGTGCCCACATCTTGCTAACTTACCTGCCTCTCTGGTGGGGAGGGGAGGACAAGCTGCCGGCAGGAGGAGCAGTCCCCGGGCTACGGGGGAGGAGGGGGGGCTGGTGCTTCCCTTCGTGGTAGCAGCGCCTCCACCCACAGGCACCCAGCTTGGGCAGTCCCGGGGGGCACCGCAGCCACGGAGGGAAGCACCAGGCCCCTGCACAGCTCAGGCAGGCTCAGGGGGAGGGAGCAGGGAATAAAAAGATCAGCCTCGCCACTTTTCTTGGGGGGGAGCCTGCCTTCCCGGGCTGCTGCCGGGCTGCCTGCAGAGCCACGGAGCTGCACGGAGCCCAGTGCTTCGCTCCACAGCTGCAGGGGCAGCCAACTAAAACGTCTCAGAGGAGTTTTAGTTTGCTGCACCCCAAGTCATTTAAGGTGCATTACGCCGCCGAATTTCCTACAACGGCTGAAATTAATGCACACTACACTGCTGAGGCCTGCAAACACCGACACCATTAAAGCGGCACAAAAGCATTTAGCTTGCTTTGAAGTGTCGTGCGCACACACCTCTCATTTCGTCTACACATGGCCATAATAGCTGAACAGTCTAGTCCCCTATGGTTTTTTATTGGAGGCCTACTACAGCGAGAAATGTGATCACCCCAACACAGCTCTTCAGGCTCGCCTGACCTGGAGGCACACAAAAATCAGCAACTCCCCCTTAAACAGGTCAAATTGCCATGAGAACTGAACAAGACGGGCCAGGCCCTCAGTTTTGGCTTCTCTGGTTGCATTTACTTCACTCCAGCATACTTTTGCTTACAAATCCTTTGTCTCTCTTGCCTATGTAGATAAGCTCTTCCAGACAGACACTGTCTCTCACCGTCTCTGTGCAGAATGCAAAGCAGAATGGAGCCCGGCTCTCCGTTGAAAGAGGTGGGATTTAATCATGCAATAAAACAGACAGAAGCTGACTAGTACTCTTTTACTGCAAGCAGAAGTAGAGGTGCAGTGACTTGGCCAAGGTCAACCAGCAGGTCAGTGGTGGAGTCAAGACCAGAACTCAAGCTCTCCTGATTGCCAACACACTGCCCCATCCATCGCAGCCCACTGCTTCCCAAGTGTATGTTGGGAGAGCATTTTTAACATGAGTAATATGACAAAAAGCCTCACAAGCACTTTATCATTGTTATCTAGGAGGCAGCATGTTTGAAGGCTAGAGCAAAGGGTATCTGAGTCCTACTTTTTGTTCCAACCGTGATTTCCCGTGTGACCTGCAGCAAGGCGATGGCCTGTGACTTCCAACCCCGCCCTGCAAAATAGATGCCACAACCCTGGAGCCTTGAACTTCTGCCCATCCTGAGCTGGATCCCACTGAACAACACCGGCTCCTATATATCAAACACCTCCATCTCCCCGCAGCCTCAGGTAGGAACTTACACCACCAGACTGTATGTTTCCTTATCTGAAAGAGGTATTGTGTGAGGCTTAATAGCTCATGGCTTCTAAAGCCCATTCAGATGAAAAGCGCCGTGCAAGTACAAGGTTTTATTATTAAAGACGATTGTCTAAAGCTTTACTACAGAGCATTTGATACCAAGTACAACCTTATTTCTGGTCCTCGAGAACCGAAACAGTGTACACCTAGATTAAAAACTTTTTTGTAAAGTAAATGATAAACATCCACGGGTACAACTTGGGTGTTGGGATTCAGCTGCTTGTGGCTTTCATTGACTGAGATACAAAAGACTAAACTGTGCGTGCGTGCGTGTACAGACAGACAGACCGACCCTGACAGATAGGCAGAACCAGAGTTTATAAAGGGAGGGCCAAAGCCTCCTTAAAGAGACAGAGCCTACTTAAAAGTCATATTTTAAGCCAGGCAATTTCCTTTCCAGCTGGTTTAATGCTAATCTTGGTAATCCTGGTAGAAATCTACTATAACCAAGCACTGACTCCTATCAAGAGCAGAATCTGATAACTAAGTTGGATGGCTCGTATTCCCCTAGTGCCCAAGCGCCCCACTCATGGACCACAACCCCCACTGGGGTAAAAACATGGAGCAACATCCATGCCCCAAAGAGCTTCCCCTCTAAATAGAGAGCAAGAGCCAACAGATGGGCAGACAGAGACCCAGGAGCACAGGGAAGTAACAGAGAGTACTGACTGGCTTGAGAGGCAATGGTTTCAGTCCATCAACAGCACAGCTGTTATCAAGTTTTTGCAGCCCTCGCAGCAGAGGAGCATTTTAAGGAGGGATATGGAGAAGGATAATGAAGATAATACGTGGGGAGCCAGTTACACAGGGCAAAGATGGCCATAGGTCACAGCCATGGGCAGCTGAAGTGATCTTTATAGCATTGTTTCTGCATGGGTGCAAGTTTATTTTTCAGGGTTTTTATTTTGCAAGGTGACAAAGGCCAGGGCAAGAATTGCAGCTGGGTATGCGGATAGGGCGACCACCTCTTAGAGCTGTTAGGCCTGAGTCAAAGATGATGTCTAGACTTGGGGCCTAGATGACAGGCAGGATGATGGCCTTTTGCTACAGTAGCCAAGAAGAGAGGAGTAATTCGGATTCAGACAGATTAAACGCTCTGCATTTGCCAGGGTGGTGTGGCACTGTGGCTGACCCGTGAAGGCCCCTGACTGCAGCTCCAGAGGCATGAGCTTGCTCCAGACTCAGACCAAAAGCTATTCCCAGTTCACTTAGATGTAAACGGCTACTTGGCCAGTGAGGCTAGAGACCCAATGGTGGCTGGGGCCAATATGCTGGCTTCACTGCTCTGGTCTTCCTTAATCATGCTAACCCTATGGGTCGGCGACGGGTGAACCTTCTTAATCTTCAGCCACGGTAAGCTTGAGCTGATGCCATGGTCCCCATGAGCAGACGTCAAGAGAAACAGGCTAAACTTTGAGTTTGGACAGAAGGAGCCAGGCCTGCAAGAGACTGAGGCCTGCGGGTTGTTTGCATAAAGCCAGGAGTTGAATGGGTGTTTTCATACTTCCTTTCTGCATTTCTCTCGCCTTGTGTAAAGAACAGGCGGTGACATTCGCTTCCCGTTGTTTATAATCCATTTCATTTTGCTGTCGGGTGCAAACACGGCAATGATTGAGCTGGAAGCGCTGCCAGGGAACATTTATTAGTTTACCAAACCAGTGCATCTGTCAGACATGTCTATTGGTCTTCAATGTGTAAAAGTCTGTTTTTGCCTAATCTAACTTTTGGTGGGGTCCCTGAACCAGGACTGCTTTATGCAGAATGTAAAAGAAAAATCCCTCAACTAAAACACATGCATGTGCAGCCAGTGTTGAATGTATGCTATGGTTAACGCCATAGAGAACTGGCTATAAGTGGAGAGGGTATTAGATAAAGATAAGTTATGGTATTTTTTTAGATTCATAGATATTAGGGTCAGAAGGGACTTTAGCAGATCATCGAGTCCGACCCCCTGCCCTGGGCAGGAAAGAGCGCTAGGGCCAGACGACCCCAGCCAGGTGCTTGTCCAGCCTCCCCTTGAAGACCCCCAGGGCAGGGGGGAGCACCACCTCCCCTGGAGGCCCGTTCCAGATTCTGGCCACCCTTGCTGTGAAGAAGTTGTTTCTAATGCCCAGCCTAAATCTGCTCTCCGTCAATGTGTGGCCGTTGTTCCTGGTTACTCCAAGGGGTGCCCTGGTGAACAAAACATCTCCTATCCCTTGCTGTCCCCCCCCCCAGTGAATCTGTAGTCGTCCACAAGATCCCCTCTCGGCCTTCTCTTGCGGAGGCTGAAGAGATCCAGGTCCCTCAGTCTCTCCTCGCGGGGCCTTGCCTGCAGGCCTCTGACCATACGCGTGACCTCCTCTGAACCCTCTCACGATTCTCCGCATCCCTCTTGAAGCGCGGCGCCCAAAACTGGACGCAGTAGTCCAGCTGCGGCCTGACCAGTGCTGCGTAGAGGGGGAGCATCACCTCCCTGGACCTGTTCGTCATGCACCTGCTAGTGCACGACAGAGCGAGGTCAGCCTCGTTGATCTCTTCGTCACGTTGACGACTCGTGTTCATCTTGGAGTCAACAGTGACTCCGACATCCCTTTCCGCCGCTGTGTTGCTGAGAAGGTCACCCCCCCCGCCCCGGCCTGGAAGTGTGCTGGGGGCTCTCTTTGCCCAGGTGCAGCACTTTGTATTTGTCCTTGTTGACTCACATCCTACTCTGTTCTGCCCACTTCTCCAACCTGTCCAGATCTGCCTGGAGTTGTTCCCTGCCCACTGGTGTGTTCACTTTACCCCATAATTTGGTGTCATCTGCAAATTATACAGGAACTATGACAAGACACTTAGCAAAGTAGACAGCCGGGTAGAATTTGGTCTTCTGCCACATCGAGTTCAACTCGGAGGTTATGACAACAAACATCTGCTCAAGAGAGGAGCGTGTGGTGACCGGAGATTAAATGATAAAGCAATAAAATAATTAAATAAGGAGGTTAAAATACATTCAGGTAAAAGCGATCACAGAAACATTGCGTGTTAAGCCATCAGGCGCTGGTCACGTGTACAAACAGTGTACGTTACGCTGTACCTAATCCTGGCAGATGTTTGATATTTATGCAATGCGCAGTACGTTTTCTTCGCAGCTTCAGCTCCGTTCATTTTGCAAAGATCCGATTTCACATGTCTTGTCTAACAGGTTACAAGCTGGTCTACTTCCTTCAGCAGAAATCCTTGGCTGAAAGGAACTGTGGCGATGCCTCCATTTTAGCAGCACGGACCTAGCCCTCCTTCCAGGCCTCTGTATCGTCAAAGGATGTCCATCTCCACCCCTTTTTTGTTCTTTAGTAGAAGAGTCGCCATTCAGAAAGCAATCCCTCCCTCCCATTTGTGGGCTCCACTGATGGATGTGATGAGACTTTTAAACAGCCTTCCCTTACTGTTCTGTACAATGGTCTCTGAAGTAGACGGTTCAAAAACCCTTCCAATGGACCAGCCCATATTCACTACAAAATCAATTTACCATGGCTGTAGTCTCCTTTATGCTTCTGCACCAAGCACAGAGATTTTATTCTCCTTCATTTTTTCTGCTCTGGGTTTCCTCTCCATTGTGCTTGTCTTTGAAGCTCACTGCTGTGTTGAGATGTTAAGGGTTCACCACTATACACACTTTCCCCCCTTTCTCCCTCCCCCGCCGCAACCCCCATTACAGAGGTAGACTGGATGGATCATGCACAGTCAATTGAGAGACTTTTGTGTGGCCGCATTAAAGTCCAGCTCTGAAAAGCTACCTCGCTATATGCTTCTCAGCAAATTGTAATAATCAAAAGCACACAATCGGCTTCTGAAATCAAGGGTGGGGAGCTGTGAAGTCTTGATCCCGCTTTGGGCAGCATCAAGGAACATTTTCTTTCAGCATTGGTTTGTTTGCTGAATTAAGCTTAAGGAAAAATGTCCAATTTGGATACAATTCTCTCAACAATTAGGGGTGAGATTCGGGAACCAACATCATCAGCACATCCTGCAGTATTAGAGAGACTAATGAAGAACTCAAGATGACATTTCCACTGTTCTGCGCCTCTTGTTTTTCTTCAGGGAAATCATATCTATTGCATCAGTGGGGCCTAATACTGCTGCAGATGACAAACACTGCAATATATTCTCATTAAAATCGTATAAGAGGTTCAACACGGGCTTAGTCCTGTCTCACCTTTAAATAAGAGGCTGGCATGCAATTAAACAAATACATGTGCATGTGATTCAGCTTATCCTAGCTGCATTCTTTTCTGGTTGTGCACTTGAAGCTGACTGTCGTGCAACCACAGGAATACGAATAAAAAGGGGAAATCTTTAATTAAGCAAAAAAAAAAAATGTTTTATTGAAACCAAAGGAAAGCCTGGAGATTAATTAGGCAAGGGGACTTTTAGAACAGGCCAGAAAGACTAGGAAAGTTTTGCAGAGACAGGGTAAAAACGCCAGAGATTCAGACCAAACCTGGCTGCGGGCAGAAAAGCAAAGCCAGGCTCCCACGCATGGCCCTCTCCACCGTTAAATAATGTTTCTTGAGACAGCGCCACAGGAGAAGGGGCAGGAAAGGCACAAAATGCACAAGTGCAAATGGGCCCTCACTCCTACCCTATTGGATTCAGTTTGCTCCTATCAATGTTCCACTTTCTTTCTAAGGGCGAAGTTATACATTGCATTTAGACCATACTAAAGGCACTTAAAATGTGAGCGCCTGCACGTTAAAGCTTGTTAACTCATGCCAAGTGCCTTCTGAGCATCTCAAAGTTATGCTACTTCGGGAGAGCGTTAACTCCGAGTCGTGCCACCCAGCTCATGTTAGGGTAACTTCAGTTTGCTCCACAGAGATAAAAGAAGCGATTTGCAGTCCTCCAGCATCCCAGGATGCACCACTCAGCCTCCCTCCCCAATCTCAAGCAGGGATATAGCCCAGGTGTCCTGGCTTCAAGCCACAGCCATGCTCACAAGCCCTCCAGTGGCAAGTCAGAGCTGTGCAGGCAAGAAATGGTATTACCCTGTCCGTGCGATCGCTCATTAATGCACATGATGGCCAGGGAACAGAATAGTGAAAGGTCTCTAGTCTGTTCCCAAGGGACTCCTATTATCTAATATTATTCTTCATTGTGGTAGAGTCGACGGCTATATTTTTCAAAGCACTTTAAAGAGCCTTTAAAACTACAACAGTTCTTGCCCCAGAAAGCTGACCTGCTAGGGTTGTGGACAGCCATACCAGTTAAACCAGTACTGAAGGATACAACATAAGCTGTTCTGGTGTAACTGTTATAATTACATGCTCCTAACTCTGTTTCATTCAGGGGGAGTTACAGGCCCCATGGATTGTTAAATGATTTAACAGCTGTATTGGAACAGCGAATGTGCACTCCCAAGTAGCAATTCCCACTCCCCCAAAAGTTACATCTGTCTGAGGCCTAAGGGATAAGGTGAGAGACAATGAGTCAATCCAGTAAATGAAGAGAGAGGTGAAAGGGAAACCTCAGATGGCTGTAATCAAGGCCACGACCAGCCAGAAGAGTTCAGTTGCCATAGCCCTTCCCAAGTGCCACCCACATGGGATGGCAAGGTGTTGTGATGCTGAGCACAAAACCCCCAGAAAAGCAGACTGAAGCCCCCAGTCACCTCCTGCAAATCACCGACAACCATTCGCACCACTCCGGTGCTTCCAATCTTGCCTAGACACCAATCCGCTGAATTAGCAGTACAAAACAAGCACATTTCCACTAGCGTGTTTCTAAACCCCTGAACAGCGCAACCCCCTTTTGTATCTTCCTAATTTTGCTGCACATACGTGGGTATTCCAAACCTGCACTTCTCCAGCACCTCACTAAGAGCATCCAGCCCCTAACTGCAACTTTCTGCCTGCTTTCTGCCAAGCTGAACACCCCCCATGCAGGCTAACCATGCAGGTCTGGCATATTTTTGTTAATCTAAGAGCATCCGGGATCTATTAGCACTGACATAATTCAATACCAAGTGACTGCAGTGCTAGCTGGGCTGACTTCCCTGGCACCTGCCCCCAACCCCTACACCTGACCATGCTGTTTAAGTCTTAAACCAATCAAGTCCTTGCTGTACCCAAGAGCCCACAGACTCCTACAGCTACCTTCATAAGATTCGGCAGAACTGGTACCAATGGCTTCTTCACGAATTGCCGAAAGGCATTAATGAAGTCCAGGATGACCGGGCCTGACCTCAGACGTAGGTACCGCCCAAGCTGGGGCTTGAAGTTTTGTCACACCTATCTGCTTGTCAGGTTGCTCATCCTGCCAAAAAAAAATTCAGCCCAGAGGGAGAGAAAGGCAAGGATCCTGCTTGGAGAGAGCAATGGGGTTTATAAACAGAGACCTTTAAGGAAAGCGTGGCAAGCCTGCTATTTATGACTGCAATGTGGAGATACCAAGAGTTGAATCAAAAACAAAGCTGCTTCCTTAAGAAAAAGGGTCACGCACCCGTACCCCCTTTCCCTGCACCCGGCATTGCCAACATTTCTAGTGTCTTCCACAGAGTCTCCTTCCATCACTTGTGCAGTAGTAAACTGCTCTCTGCCAGGCTAGTGTCAGCAAGCCGCCTCCTCAGGCTTCCCGTAGCAGGTGCTGTATCATCTCTTTCCGAGGGCTTCTCAAAACAGATGCCTTCAGCCACCCTGCTTGGTCTGTCGCAGCTTGCCTTGCTGGTGACTCCTCCTTTCCAACACCAGCCGTCAGCACCTGATGCTCCGCTCGTCCCTGCCAAGCTTCACCCCAACACGGAGCTGATTTGCTCTTTCTGCAGCAAACGAGGCACCGATCCAGGGTCTTGCGTGCCTTCCCTTCCAGAAGCTCTCTCTCTTGCTTTCTGCTAGGATTTACGCCCCCTCCTGAGTCCTGCGCTTGGTTTCTCTCTGCCACCTGTCTTCCCTCTCTCCGCACCCTCCCCCAGCTCCCAAACCATTTCATTTAACCTCCAGACAAGGTCAAAGACTCCACTAGCAAGTGTTGGGAATATGCCTTATTTTTCAGATGCCGGGACAAAGACCGAGTCTCTACGGGTCTTAACGCAGTACATTACTCCTCTGTCCCTGCTCTATCTGCCTCCTGTTGCAATGGCTCTCAATCTTTTCCCTGAAGGATGTTCCATATTTTGCTCTTTCATAAATAACAAGGAGCTGATCCAGCAGCAAAAGTTCCTTCATTTGTCACAATTATGTTAGCTACAGGCGCGTTGGCATTGTTTGCACCTTGATTTTATGTATGAGCATTCCTGTTAGCCCTACATATCAAAATCCCGCCTTGGACAACAGCAGGTCATCTGTCAATACTTCCAGGCTAGCTCAAGAACTTCTTCATCATTCCTTTAACAAAAATAAAACTAAAAATAAAGCTTTCATCTCTTCTCTCCGAAGACACCTGAACTAAATCATTCCTTTTCCTTTCCGCACAAAGAAACAAACAGTTCTCTCTCAATAACTCAGAATAATGGCACAGCCCCTCTCAAAAGTGACTGATTAATAATAACCCATAATATCAAGAGCAGGTCAGATTATTTTAAGCAAAAATATTGCTACTGAAAAATGGCTTTTATGTACAAATCTTTTTTTTTTTCAAACTGCTGACTTTTTTAAACATCGTTTTTGCAAAATGAATTGCAACTTTTTAATCATTTTTTTATTGAACTAGCTGTGATGATGGTTTGGTTATCACCACACACACACACACACACACACACACACACACACACACTTATTTTTTCCTTTTTTTTTTCCTATTAAGAAACCGCAAAAAGTGAAAGTAGACATGGGTCTTTTCCAAACACTGGGAAATGTCAACACTTTTTACTCTATTAAAAAAATCAAAATAGCTCTAATAATAATCATTTTATAAAATTACACTTGAAAACAGAGATATGACATAACTTCGGAGTGTCCCGGTTAAGACAGTAGCTACAAAAGGTATTTACAGGTGCCTCTCTCATCAGATGAGGCCCTGCTGTCATACAGGCCACACTTTAAATTCACAGATCTCAAACCGCTTTGCCAATATCAATATCATTGCCCTGATTTTACAAGTAGGGAAGCCAAGACACAGAGGCTAAGTACAGACAGTCAGAAAGTCCAAGGCTGAATCAATTCAGTCTTTGCAGGTTAGTCTAAGCTGCATAGATTGAACTGATCAGCAAGTGAACAGACATTCACTTTTGATTCTGGAAATGTAGCCACGTCCTGCAGTGGCCCAGGCCTGAAGCTGGGGGGTGCTAGAGCACACCTCCCTGTTCAGCTGGAGCAGACAGCTTGGGGCAGCCAGCTCATCCACCCTGGGCGGGGGGAGGTACAAAGCACCCTGGGATGCTGGGGGACTGAGAGTTAATTTGAATCTGGAGGCAGATGTACCGAGTATGCAGGGACCTGAGGACCCTGGTCCCCCTTGGGAAGAGGGCTGCCACTTGAAACACATAAAACTTTCTGCATGTCCATCATCTTGGGCCCCCACCCCTGTCAGCAACAAGAAAAATTGGCACCCATGTCTGGAGGGGATCTGGGACAGCAATTCAATAAACTGACTTAATCTAAATCAGTTAAATCTGATACTACATCCATCCAGGTTTATCTTAAACCAGGTTCTGCCATTTTGAAAGTAGTTTATATGCACCGAGCTTCTGTTGCACTACAGATTTGAACCCGTTTCCAATCACTTACACTGGTTTGTGTGTTATTTCTGTCCCTAGCCAAAGAGGTAATGTGACTTGCTTATGATCACCCAAAATCCCCCTGGTAGTAGAAACAAGAATAATGATGACCTCTTCTGGGTCACAATGCACCAAACCATGCTGGCAAGCCAAACACATTGGGAAGGATCCAGCAGATACAAGATACTAGCATAATTGTTTGTGGATGCTATGTGCAAAGTAAAACGAAGGTCAGCACCGTACCTAGACTCCTGGCAGCCCCGGGCAAACTTTTAGTATCGGCGCCTCCCTTCGCCAGAAATGATAATAAAAATAGGACAGTAGGAAAAAATATTGCCATTTTTGGGCCCCCTTTCTGTCCAGGACCTGGGTGCCTGCCCAGTTCATCCATGCCTGTGTTCAGCCCTGATGAAGGTAATTATTATTTAACCTTTATACTGTATTTCAGTAGCACCTAGAAGTAAACTAGATCCAGGCCCAGTCAGGCTAGGCCCTGTACAAATTTGTACCTAATGAAAACTTCTGCCCCAGATAGCTCACGGTCTGAAAGACAACGCTTAACACACAGATGAGGCAAAATACTGATACTGGTGCAAAATTGGGGTGGAGGAGGTGAGATAATGCCAGTGAACGGTCGTGCAAAAAATCTTAACCCATCAGGACCCATAATCACAATTCGCTGGCTGCTCGATCCTTCCTAAGAAAAGACAAAAGTCTACACAGAGCTGTGGACGTCTGCTCCTTGGAAACCTTTGTCCTCAAGCAGAAAGCTGCTGTCCGAACGTGGCATTTTGGACAGCTAGATGTGACAACCAAACTCAGCTGGCAGCACGAGCGCCAAACGCTGCGGAGAACCAAACCGAGACTGCGAATTCACGCGGTGAGGCTTGAAGCAACACCTGCTACTCGGAAGATTAGTTTCCTCTCTTCTTGGCCTTGTTACGATGGCATCTCCTTCCAATCAAGGTAGCTGAGCAGTGTTTAGCACTAATCAAGTTGGGGCCTGATTACTCTTTTGTCCTCTTGACACCTGGCTCTGTTGGGTTTTTTTTCCCTAGCCTGGGAAAATGAACCCATGTTTAAACCAACAGCTTTGTTATCTTCGCAGAGGATTCAAGGTAGCCATGCCCTGGCGTATCAGGCAACGCTCTAGACACGGCGCGAGCAAACAGCCTCCCCTCCTGCTTCCCAAACTTTGCCTTTGCTGTAACAGCCATTCATCTGCCTCTGCTGCGTGGCTTTGGATTGCAATAATCCCTCTAACACTGATCATTGCAATGGCTACATCTAAAAGAAGCTGTAAAACACCCATCGGTTAAACAGCTATCAATAGGAACAGCAAGATGGTTTATTCTGGAGAAACGACGTGTGCTGAGGTGAAACGTTTTTACCATAAAATACTTTACTATAAAATAAGGTCTTTGTTTAAGAAGTTCAGTAATTTGTTTTAAAGGAAACCCCCAAAATCATGTTTAGGCCAGTTGCACAGAGGGAGACATCAATGATCAGGGAGTTTGTATGCTCCCATTATAAATGAGTCCTTGCTCCCAGAATCCACATATAGCCCGCTAAACTTTCCCTCAAGTCCTGCCTTGAGTTGCAAATGCACTTTCTGCCTCTGAAAAATATTACAGTGCAAGTCCTTAGGCCAAATACTGCACCGACCCCCTTGTACGATGCCGTGCTCTGGATGGTTGGAGCAATGGCTTGCCCTTGCATAAAGATGCCCCACTGCGCTGTGTAGTTAAAAGGTCCCATTCGAAGCCCGTGGTAACGACACAAGGAAGCACACGTGATCTTTTTTTCTTTCCTGCCCCACGTCAAGGGACTCGCAGCTAATTTCTGGCCACGTTACAGAAACAAACATTTCATCTCCTTCCACAGAGCGATTCATTACTGAGTCCAAAAAAAAAAAATTGGAAGAAAAAAAGCCAGCTACCAGTCTGTCTAGCTATAAAAACAACCCTGGGCTGGTCCGTCGATATGAGCCGTGATCTGAGACCAGCATAAATCAGGATGAGCTCCACAGAGGGCAATGAATTGATGCCAGTATGAAGTCGGAGAGGAACCAGAGCGGGCCCGAGCATCCCGGGATCCGAGCGCCGGGAAGAGAGGGGAATGGGAAAATAAGCTAAACAAAAAGGAAACAGGCGGCAGGATCTTTTTCAAAGAGAACAAACAGAAGCAACGGCGATTAGAAGAAATAAGCAGCATGCAGATTTTTTTTTTTCTTCTTTTTTTGCCTGTGAAAAGCATGTTTAATGGTCCTAGCTGGAACTTGAAAAGACTAAGCACATTAGTCTTCATTCCCCCACACATAAAATGCCTGACAGGGTTTTATCAAATAAAAAGCCAATATGCCAGAGTTATCAGCAAGCAACTTCAGCAGCTAATTAAATCCTCAGTTTTTTGACTCTTGCTCTTAATGTTTGCTGACAAAGACCAAAGCCCTGGCAGTCCTTTCTCCATTTCCATGCCAAGGTGAGGGGCAGGAGAGGGGGGAAGAAGGGGGTCTGGGAGCAATCAGCAGCTCACAGACATCACAGCAGCTCTGTTTTTCGCAGGTGGACATCAAAGGCAGGATCCCTCGCTGGAGTAAATGGACCACATTGACCTGTGCTGACCGCAGCGGAGCTGGCAGTAGGGGGGTGGCGTGGGCCCTGCAAGGTTAGTGCCCGAGCCTCCAAGCCCTTCTCATTGCTGACTGCGGAGAGTAATGAGATTGCCATCAAATCAGACCACACCGCGCAGCACGGGCGAGGCCTTCGGTTCAGCACAACACGGATGCGCAGGCCGCAGTTCATCCCCGTTCAGCACAACACAAGTCCTGAGCTCCAGCAAGTCCCAAAAGGGACTCAGCACCTCGAACGTTCAACCTGTGCATCAGGACATGGCAGAATAGGGTCTGACCACCAGTTCGAGGCCTCGCCCCCGCAGCAAGTGTGATGTTCAGTGATCACTGAGAGCCAAGCAGCCTGACCATGGACTGAACAAAACCATACAACAGGAGCCTCTACACAGCAACCCGCTCCACTGCCTCAAACCAGAGCCTCTCAAAAGGAAGAGCTCCCCCCAGTATTTGGAGGATTATATCCTACGGCAGAGTCCAGACGCCCAGTAGTGTTACCAGAAGGGGATGAGGGGGTGCAGCGCCCTGCACCTTGATCAAAAAGGGGTGCCAGAACAAGGGCAAGGGGCTCAAGACATCAACGGGTACAGCGTCTGACCGCATGGAGCAGATGGAGGTGGCCAGACACCAGCACGCGGGGGGCTCGAGGCTCTGGGGCAGGGAGGAGGCGGGGTGAGGAAGAGGGACCCTGCCGCTGAACCGTCTGCTTCATATCCAAGCCGTTTCCTCCCATTTCCCCTGCTGTGTCGAAGGTCAAGGACCCGGCAGCCGCTTAGGCGGGAAGCAGGGAAGACCAGACACTCATCATTGACCTCTACATTAACACCTGCCCGTTTCCAAACCTGACCGCGCTCAGACAGAGGATTTGCTTCGGGCCTCGACTCCCGATAAAACAAAACACTGAACGTGCAAACAAACCTCGTCCGCCCCCAATATGTCCGTCACGTAAGCCATTTATTAGGGAACGGCTTTAGAACCGCGGGCCAAGCGTAAGGGATTGTCGATGTAGGCACAGAAGGTAATTTTCAAATAGATTTATATGTTAATCTGTTAATAAAAAATGTGCCGTTCTGATAAAATATGTGCCAGTCATAACAAAACTATGATCCCCACATTAAAGTTGGCTTCTGCGGCAGCATAGGGTTTTGATTTTGTCATTTTAAATAAAATGAACTGGGCTCCTCTGAAAATTTAGAAATAAATGTTTTCCCTGTGTATTTTTATCACTTCATTCACCGCGGTGGCTCAAGATCTAAAACAGGCAGGCTATAGTTAAGATAACTGCTGTCAACAGCTTCTCTTAAAAACTATTTTCTTTGGGGAAAAGTGAAAATTGCAGCTCCCTTAATGCTGCCTTGCTAGTAAATATGCTGCAGATATTCACAGCCATCCCCAGGTTTTTGACAAACACCTGGGCCTGGAGTTTTTTGACCAGGTAGAGGCAGAACAAGTCATGTCTGTGCCCTGCGCAGCACAACCGGTGGCCAGGCCACTGTTGGAGGTTAGGGTTGGCAAGCCGGTCAATTGACTGGTCATCTATTGTCAACTGACTGCATATTTTTTGACCAGTCAAAGATTATAGTAATTTTACAAAAAAACCCAAAAAACAAACAAAAAACTCACTTTTTTTGTCATTTTCTTGATTTTTAATGGTTTTGAGACATTTCTTAATGGAAAATTTATGCTTTTTCTGTGTATTATTTGGAACTGCTGGCAATTTTTTTACAATTTTTGATTGACTTTTGACCTGCCAATTGACCGAGCTTTACTGGACCAATCAAATATCCAACCCTACTGGTGGCTGCCCCTCAAAATTGGTCCCCCTAGTTACAGTACGGAAGCAAACCTAAAGCACACATCAGACTGCTGCAAAAGTGTGCTAACGGGGTGCTCAGCTCCTAGCCGACAGGCCAGATCCGACCCCGGTGCCATGTCATCCAGCCTGCGGGACTGCATGTGGGTCCACGGGGAGTGCCACAGGCCACGGCCCCGCACGCTAGAACAGGTGTGCAGGGAAGCACAGAGCCTGATCCTGGCACGTGGGACTCGGCAGGTGCAGCGCAGGGTCCTGTGGCCCGATCCCAATGGCAGTGGAGGTGGCAGGGGGCCCTGGCCCTGATCCTAGCATGCGGCGGCTGGCCAAGGCTGCACAGGGTCCGATCCCAGCATGCAGGGTACTATCTGGCTTGTGGATCGGCCTTGGCTTCCCAAGGGCCCAAAAGGCTGAGCGCCACTGATGCAGACTGATGTACCAGCATCCTCTGCCCTTGCAGGAGAGCAGCAGGAGCCCCACCACCTCCATCTAGCGGCCCAGGGCGCAAACCCCATCAGCTGTGACTCTAGGGGCTGGGAATCGGAGCAGCACTCTGAGAGGGGGCCACGTAACTGGTTGGCAACGGCCGCCACTGCTGAAGTTAGCCATCGACAATCAAATGTAAGTACAGCAAAACCTTTCTGACTTTCCGGGGCCGAAGCTAAGGCAATTTAGCTCATTTGCATCACTACAGGCTCACCTAAACATACAAGGGAGAGTGCAGCAGCAGGTACACACTTCCGAGCAGCTCCTCCTCCCCTTTTACAGGGGCCAAAAAGTATTGTTTGTCCGTATGCTAAAACTCACAACCATCCGGATGAAGCTTGGACCTGTGTCCAAGCACACCTAGAACTGCATCAAGACTGCATGAAATTGGGACTCCGCACGGTTTCGGTTTATAGGGAAACCTGGAGCAGGGAATATTTTTGCAAACGAACACCAAATCCTACTCCCTGCTCTCAAGGAGCTCGTATCCTGGGTAAGTCTGCGGCGCTCTCAAAGAGGTTATCGAGCCTCTCACTTGACCCACGAGGAAACTGTGGAAGAAGCCAAAGCGGCTTGCCCAAAGATATTCTGTATAAACTGAATCTGGGCTTTCTGTCTCCCGTTCCAGCATTTTATCCACAAGGCCAGGTTGTCCCACCAGGCTGGCTCACTATGACCGGGGACGATGTTAAGCATCATTTGCAAGTGCTCCAATAAGCACTGGTCCTTTGTGGAAACAGTTTTGGAGCCTTAATTTCAACACGGGTGATTAATAGAGGGACAATTTATACTGCAAACTACATTATTCAGGACCATCATTCGTTATTATCTTTATAGTGCTGGTTAATTGTGCAGAGAAACACTTGGAATCAGAGGCAGCGACCTCTGCTCAGGCTGAGTAATGCTTTTCTTACTCCACTCCATTTGTAAGGTCATTTGTAAGTTTGGCGGTATCAGGCCCCGAACAAGCAAAACAGGATGTATTTAATCTTTGGTTCTGATTAAAGATCAGGAACCTAAAACCTGATTATTATGTTGCGGGGCAAGATGTTCGGGACCGATAGTCAGGTTTTATTACCACGCGCTGCGCTCCGTCGATAGGCGCTATTGATTTACCACCAGTCGTGCCCCAGGTCTGAGAGCTCTCTGGGGATCCGCGCAAGAGGAGCGTGACTCCAGGAGCAGCAGTGCAGTTTCAGAGCATGACCTGGGTAGCGTGATTGTTTCTATTTGCCGGATCAAAGGAGAAAAATGTAAGCCACATTCTCGTTCTTCTTCAAAAAGTTAGCTTTACTCTCTCAAAGGCAAAATGCATGGCATCAAGAGAAAGCGATGTCATGATTTTAAGAAGCTCTACATCAGAACCTAAAGTGGTGGGCCTTTATTCAGGGAAGTATGTGTTGAACACATGTGTTTAAGTGGCCTTGATTTCAGTTGGATTTAAATATGTGCATGGAAGTCGGCACGTGGGCATGGATGCTAGCAGGACTACTCATGTCTGAAAGCTAGGCACCTGCCAACTGGTAAAAATCTTCAAAAGCACCTGCATGACTTAGGAGCGTAGTCCCCTTGATGTCCAACTTAAACCATTTAGGCACATTTGAAATGTTACTCTATAAGGTGCTTTGCTGAGTTCATGCCATATTTAAACAGTGCCATAGGAACGGCCTGAACTGTTGCCTAAAGTCTGCTCCACTTACTAAAAATTGAGTAGCCTCTAACTCACCACATAACCCCACTGATTATTCAAGTACAGTGCTTTATAACTACAGACCTCAGAAGTTGGTCCCAACTCAAAAGGGCAAATGATCTTGATTCAGATTGCTGCTTATGACATCTAAAGAAGTATTTTAATCCTCCCATTTGTAAGATATTAGAGCTACCAAATCTATCTGCCCGGCTAGACCTACAGTTTTATTTGCCCACGGCATATTTGAATCATATATTTTTCAGATGCCACTCCTTTAACAGAGCCCGTTTCTAGAAGGGGTACCTATTCTTAGATGTTTCTCCCATGTAATGATGTCATCTATATTCATGACAGGCTCATACCCTGAAATGTTAGGAGAATTAAACTTGGTTGGGAATTTTCCAGCCAAATGATTTTTCATCCTAAATGCCAGTTTATGCAAACCCAGCCCTTTCAAGGACGCATGCTGATTTGGAGGAAAGTCGGCAGGGAAGGTTTCTCGGCTCCAAGAGGGAAATCCAGGTCTTTCGTGCATCTCCCAGCTTGTGTAGAGGAGTGGCTGATTTCACCTCGGCTTCTAATTTCACTCCTGGGGCCTGCCGCAAAGACCCAGGGCTGCAATTTCTGAAGAGGCAAACTCAGCCAGGGACCATTTAAATCTGCTGATATCTAATAACTACTTCAGGCTGTGTGCTGATGAGGACGAGTCTTTCCTTTTTTTTTTGTTGGTAACTGAAGATAGGTATATTAAAAAAAAAAAATCAAACAAAAAGCTGAAGCCTCCCCCTGAACTAAAAGTGAACTTGAGACAGCAGCGGTGCAGATGATAAAAATGCTCATTCTGGAGAAGGGGCTGGGGGTAGAGAGCTGAGAGCAAATGTGGAGAAGAGACAGCATCAAAGACCGTTTCCAGGCCCTCCACTACAGCTTCCAAGCCCCTCATCTCCCATAACTCCCTTGTGCCCACCTACCTGAACCGCTGCACCCAACCAGGACCCTTTCATCCATTTCCCTGAAGTCCACCCCCTACCCTCTTAACCTCCTTGGAAGGTAAAGCTGATTTCTAAACCATCCAGTGACTTGGCTCACAAAAACAAGGCCATCCATTTTCCTTGTATGGGCAACAAATTTGCGCTGTTTCCTCTCTGATGCCCACTAATTCACTGCAACGCTATAATGAAATAAACACGACAACATGAATACGAATAACAGCAGTCCAGGCTGGGACCAGAAATGATACAAAAACTTCTCATTGGAGCAAAATCCCTGATCTGAACCGAAAAAGATCTATTCCTTTGGTCAAAAGTCTAGTAGATACAATGGAAAGACTCCATTAATTCCCATCAGGACCTAACTGAAATCAGTCCCTCAATGGTGAGGTGGAGAGAGAGAAACCTAATATCCTTCAAGTTTCCAAACCATGGAGCTGTGGCAAGGTTAACACTGGCCCTGCAAAATGTTAACTACAGCATTAGGGCACTTTTAAGTTCAGGGGGGTGTGAATTTGCTCCTAATGGAAGCAATGAATAAAGCAACGCACATGATGAATGACTTCATTGCCTGTTTCAGGGTAGGAAAAGTTTGTTTTCTGATTAAAGAAAAGCCAGTTCATGGAGGGGGAACAAATCATTCACCCTTTACCCAGAACCAGCTGTGGCCGTGGGGCAGGGGTGGACAAAATATGTCCCACGAGCCATATCTGGCCTGCCAACTGATCCTATCTGGCCCACTGGCCACCGCTAGGAGCCCGAGGGAGCACCGTGCCCCACACCACTTCGCTTTGCCGCAGCCAGCACCCACCACACATCTCCCTGCCACCCGGCTTCCTGTTGGCACTGTGGCCACACAGTCCTGGCACTGAGGTCACTGGCAGCCAGGCCCCCACAGCACGGTGCATGATGCAGCGCACCAAATAGCCATCCCACCTGCCCGCCGTGATGAGCTGCTGCCACTCCAGCACCGCTATGAGCTGAGTCCTTGCTGGCTGCAGGCAGGGCTTGGTGCACAACAGCAGCTCCCAACTTGCTTTGTGCAGCTCAACGGCAGCAGGCAGGATGGCTCGTTGCGGCAGGCAGGATGGCTACTTGGCGTGCTGCGTCACGCCTTGCCCCGTGCCGGCCCAGCTGCTGGCAGCTGTGGTGCCAGGACTGCACAGCGCCAACAGGAAGCCGGGTGGGTGGGGAGGGTGGATGGAGGGGGCGAAGGAGTCTGCGCGCTGCATGGCTCAGCCCAACACATGGAGCAGTAAAGGGTGCAGCCCTCCCTCCTCAGGCTCCCAGCAGTGGCCGGCAGGCTGAAGAGAATCAATTGGCATCTCCCCGGTCACCCCATGCCCTCCCTGCACCTTAACAGCTCACCAAAACCCATTAAGCATTCCTCCAGGTGAAATAATTGCACCCGCTGCCCTCGGGCATGGCAGATAGAAGAGGACAACGGTTGTAAGCTCTGCCCAGGGCCTTTTGCCTGTCTCCCCGCCCCGTGTCCCCCGCCCTCTCTGCAAGTAGTGCTGCCCAGTTCTTCCCCTGCAACCACAGCCAAGTGAAGGATTGGGGAAGAGGAGCTCGTATCACCCTGTCCCATATGCACCTTCCAAGTCCCTAAAGGTACCACTGGAGGCCCGGGTTGCACTGGGAGATGTGAATCAGACCTCCTGGATGGAAAAAAGAAAGCTCCAAAACCCGTCAGTCACCGGGCTGCGTATTCTGCTTCCAAAGAGCTGCTAACAGATCAGTACAAAGGAGCTCCAGATCTGATTTCTTTTAAACCCTTTTTCGCCTCTCTCCTTCTATAGAACTGAACTGAAAATCCCCTTCATATCCCCGCCTGGTTTTCTGATCCTTTCTTTCCCGTCATGCACAATGGAGGGGGGGCGGGGGAGGTCCTCTCCGCAGCATCATGCCCTTCACGGATGCAAGCCAAGCAGCTACTCAGGCAACCATTAGGTCTGGAAACAATCGCCTCCAACACGTGTGTCAACATAATTCCCTGCTCTCATTGTCATGCAAAAAGGCTTGTAGAACAGGCCGGATACACCCAGAATGCAAGAACAAACTAAGCTCATTATGTTAACCAGGGATCCCACAGCATCCTACCGGTCCATGCCGTCCCATTTTCCCTTGCCGTGTAGCAAGCTGGCCACTGCAGAGAAAATCTCTCCAGAACAGAGGACCTCCACGCAGCCCCACCCTTTATTGATAGCCCCACTGCAGCAGGACGATGCTCAGGGAGATGCCCCACGTGGGGCTGCGCTGCAGCGGAGGCCTTGCAGTCCTTTGCAGAGCACCCTTGTATTCATAACCACGGTGGCCCATCTCTCCTCTCCTTCGTCAGCGCTCTGCTTGGCCCAAGCTACCTCCATCTCTTGAAAGGGGAGATCTGTCAAGCCAGCCCCTATGGTCCTTACAGTTCCCACTGGTACTTGAAAGACTACAAAAGGCAGATTCAATTCAGCCCGCAACAGCTAAACTTCTGCGCTGCCCTCCAGCCACAGTCCCACCTCCTGCAAACGTCAGAAGCCGTGCATGCGAGAAAAGGCACGGTGACGGGAACCGCATAGGACAAGGTGCTTCATGTTGAATGGGGCTCTTTGCAAAGAGTGCTTCGGCTTGCCTCCATGCCGCGGGGAGCTCCAGCGAGGTACGCAAGGCACCTCCAGGCACGGGCATGTAGTCAGAGGCAGGAACAGGACCTGAGACTGGAAAACTCATAGGGCAGGGTGCCCCGACTTGTCAGTTCTGTTGTAACTAAAGAACACAGTCATAAAGACAAGAGGCCGTCATTGTTATTAGCAGGTACGGCAAAACCTGGTGTCTGTACGAGCTGGTAGGATAAGTGGTCACTATGGTCTTCATCCCAAGGAGAATGCATACAAAACACTTTGGCTAACCTGTCTTCCCTTAAAGCTTAACAATTCATTTCCAAATGCACACGCATAAATCACTATGCAATTTGCTCCTGCTAATTAGTCATCTTAAAAGGCACTGGTCTGGGCCTTCCATAGTACCCATCAAATCAGCCAGTCCTCACAAAGCCTTGGATACACATCAGCTTTTCTTGGCCCAACGAGACATAGAAAATCAACTTTTCCATTCTGCAAAATTAGCTTCTATTTTGGCAACAAGTGCATATAAGAGCACAAAGCAAAAAAATCGTTGATTGAGTATTTTTCTCTCTCCTAATCATGCAATTCTCACACAGCAAGCCCTTGGAACTTTTGTACTATGATCTTTCTTCATTACAATATGTCAAAAAATCATTCTTTGCTGTGCCTCACTAGGCCAGACAAAATATATCACAGAAAGTAGAAAATGGCTAACTGCTGCATAGTTAGTCCCTCCTGGACAGTTAGTTGTTCTAACCAGGGATCCTAGTTTTCTAATTACCACGGAAAACCATGGAAAAATGCAGAATTCACATTTTTCCATGACTTAATGAAAGCTTGGCAGTCTCCCGTGGCGAGCAGCACCGTTTCTGCTCTCTTTTATTTTTGCCATAGGTATTGCAGCTTAGCCAGTCAGCAATGGGGGGGAGGCTGCTGAATGGCCGAGAGGCAAAAAATGCAGCAAAAATAAGAGAGAGCAGAATGGTGCTGCTTGCTGCAGGACACTGCCAAGCTTTTGGTGGGTCATGGGAAAATGCAGAATCTGCCTTTTTCCACGGTTTTGTACTGAATGGAGCATGGCAAAGGTCGCAGAAAAACGTGGATTTTTGTGCGCTTTTAAATGGAGATTTTTCACTTTTTTCCCAAAAAAACTAAGATCCCTGGTTTTTACCAGTCCTTTGGGAGTGATAGATTAACCAGATTCTCCTGTGCTCTGCTACTTTGGGGTGACTTCTGAATTGCAGCTTGAGGTTATTGGGGAAAGAGTGAATGCTTGTAGCACTGGCTGCTTGCAAGCCCTTGCAGAGTACCATGGACCGGCCTGACCTCTGCCACTGGATGGTAGGTGCCACACATGAGCAGCCAGCTCTGCCTTCCAACCACCGGCAAGTCCAATCTTGTTTTTTCAAAACACGTTCAGCAAAATGCAGCTCCTCGGCCTTCCAAGCCCACAGGGACCAACAAAAGCTGGGGATGGACAAGAATAGTAAAAGACTTCCCTACAAGCCTGCTGGCCTCTGCACTAATGGAAGCCAAGGATTTCTTTTTATTGTTTCATTTAAGCCTGTACCAGCTATCAGTCACACTACTTAAAGATGCCACATTTTTGGCACATGCCGCTGCCACCCAAACACTACAGAATGAAGAGCAGGGAAGCACTGTCCAACCAAACTAGCCTAGGGATGCCTTTCTCTGTCGTATTATCTCCTCAGCGGGAACAAGCACACGGCCTCGTCTACGCTCTGAATATGATTATATTCTGTATATTTATTGATAACCCCAAACCAAGGGCTTCTGATAGCACATGTGCAAAACAAGGGAGTGAGCTTACCTGGATAAGAGAAATGTTGAGCAGACTAAGTCTGAAGAGGTAGTTCCTGTATAAACAACAAGAAGAAACAAAAATTATTCAGTTACAGAAAACTTATGAGGGGCAGTCAACTATTTGGGGCTGAACAGTACAGTTATGCATTGCTAGAGGCATTGAGCTTTAAGCTGGGGAAACAAGTGTCCCCCCCAGTTGGTGTATTTCTTTAACAGTACTGGTGGAGGTCACCTCCACCTTCTTCTGGGCATGACAGTTGTCTATACTAGGCTGCCCCAGTAGAACTATATCAGTTAAAAAGATATTGCATCCACAACCAACACAGTTATATTGGCATATAATGTTCATCTGGACCAGAGCACTTTGATAAATGGCTTTACCTGGGAGCCAAAAGGCATATCCATCACACAGACTTCTGCCTGCAAAGAGATGTTGGTCAGGAACATGATGGGCACATCTACATGAGATGCGTTAATGTGCATTAGCCTAAGTTTATGTGCATGAAGGGCAAGTGTTTACATGTGCACACCCTTAATGCACATTAAATTAGGCTAATCATGCCTAAATGCAATACCTGCAAATGCAGGTATCAAATTTAGGCGCAATTAGTTAATGCGCATTAACACACGTGTAGACACAACCCGGCACTAACTTTAGTGCTGGGTCTGCTCTGCCACTAGGAGGCTGGCTTGAGCCCAGCCCCAGGAAACATCCAGGGTCTGGGGTGCTGGCACCTGCCCAGGGGCCCTGCCCCCTAGGCTCCCCACCATGACCTCCCTTCTTTGGGCTTGAAGATCCAAAATACTGTAAATAGTTTCCCACTTGTAAGCAGGTTTTTTATTGTTGGTGGGTAGGCACAGTGATGGAGGAGCTCTGCTGGTTGAGGAGGGAGGGGAGAGGGGGTTCTGTTTGAGGGGAGAGGGGGGAGGGATTGGGGGTGGGTGTTGTGAGGGAAATAAAGTTTTTTTGTTTCACCCATGTGTGTGTCCTGAGAGTGGTGCTGGGGGGGGGGGGGAGGGAGTATGTGGGCAGTGGGGCAGGCAGGCTAGAGCAAGGAATGCAGGAGGAGGGGGGAGCACAGCCAGTGCCGTGGCCCCTGCTGGGGTGTGCATGACTGTCCTGGGTCCTGGGAAAGGGGGTGGCCTGCTGGGCCAGCACCATGGCCAGTAGGATCGTGGGGTGCTGGTCATCGCTGACAGGAACTGGGCCAGAACAGCATGGTACTGGGCATTGCTGGCAGGGGCTGGAGCATCCCTGGCATGGGGAGGCAGAGTGGGCAAGGAGGGTACTGCTGCATGCTGCTCCTGTGCTGGGCATGTAGCTCCTGAGCAAGGAAGGGGCTGGCCAGGGATCAGAGTTTCCCAGATTCATAGATTCATAGAAGTAGGGTCAGAAGGGACCTTGTAGATCTTCTAGTCCAACCCCCTGCCCTGGGCAGGAGAGAAAACTGGGCTCAAATGACCCCAGCCAGGTAGACGTCAAGCCTCCTCTTAAAGACCCCCAGGGTAGGAGCCTGCACCACTTCTCTTGGAAGTTGGTTCCAGCTCCTAGCCGCCCTGACTGTGAAGTAGCGCCTCCTGATGTCTAGTCTAAACCTACTCTTTAACAACTTGTGGCCGTTATTCCTTGTTATGCCAGGGGGTGCTTGGGGGAACAAGGTCTCTCTCAAACCCTTCTGGTCCCCTAGTGAGTTTATAGATGGCCACCAGGTCCCCGCTCAGCCTTCTCTTGTGAAGGCTGAATAGGTTCAGGTCCCGCAGCCTCTTTTCATAGGGTCTGCCCTGTCCCCGGATCATGCGAGCAGCCCTCCTTTGGACCCTCTCCATGTTGTCCACATCCCTCCTGAACTGCGGGGCCTAGAACTGGACGCAGTAGTCCAGCTGTGGCCTGACCAGTGCCGCATAGAGGGGGAGGATCACCTCCTTGGCCCTGCCTGAGATGCATCTGTGGATGCATGACAAAGTACAATTAGCCCTACTGACCGTGACCTCGCATTGTCAGCCCATGTTTATCTTGGAGTCAGTAATGACTCCAAGATCTCTTTCTGCCACCGTGCTCTCGAGGAAGGAGTTTCCCAGTTTAACTTTAGTGTGAAGTCTCTGCACGGGTAGACACCTGCCAAAAAGTCCTTAATGCCCATTAGCTTAATGTGCATTAAATTTAGTTGCACTTAAATGCATGTGTCATCAGCGAATTTGAACAGGCTGCTTTTTACCACATTGTCCAAGTTACTAATAAAGAAATTGAACAGTGCAGGCCCAAGGACCGAGCCCTGGGGGACTCCACTGCCCACTTCCCTCCAGGCTGAAAATGACCCATCCACTACCACCCTCTGAGTACAACCCTTCAGCCAATTTGCAATCCATCTCACTGTGTAGGCATCAATGCCACAGTCACCTAGTTTTTTAATGAGAATGGGGTGGAAGACCGTGTCAAAGGCCTTCCTGAAGTCCAGAAAGACTACATCCACTGTGACACCTGTGTCCAATGCTTTTGTGACCTGATTGTACAAGGCAATCAGGTTGGTCTGACAAGACCTGCCTCTAATGAAACCGTGCTGGTTGCCCTTAAGCAGATGGCTGCCAGGTGCTGGCAGCTGGCTCTGGCTTCAACATGGCTGCCAAGTGCTGGCAGCCATGTGACAGGAGGCTAGAGCCCTCCCCGCCCCCAAGTGGCCACAGGGGCACATGGCAAGGCTACAGGGACGTGGGACTAACTTTAGTGCGAAGTCGCTGCACATGTAGACACCTGCCAAAAATTTCTTAATGCCTATTAGCTTAATGCGCATTAAATTTAGTTGCACTTAAATGCATGTGTAGCCAAAGAGGCTGACCTTTGCCCAACATAACTGGGCTAGCAGAAGCCCCTAGAGTAGACCAGAGGCCCACCTCTTCCTGAAATACTCTTTTGAAATGGGATATGGGTGTTTTTTTAAAGTGTTGCAGCCAGTCTGTAGCACACACTGTCCACATGGAAGAAGTTATTTTGACTTTCACATGCAAGATCTTGTTGTCCCCAGGGAAGTAAAGGGGTGTCAGGAAGAAAGCTCTTGCTTCTTGTAATCATATCTCCCTCTGTAAATCATGCAAGGCAAAAGTAACCAGTGTGATACCCTTTGAATGGGAGTCAGCTGCACTTACTCCATCTTGACTCATTCCCCAGTGCTAGTCACTTTCTAAAGACTTGATCAAGTTTGCCCATTCTTGTATCCTTCCCTGTAGATTTTGCTCAAATTCCACATGCAGTTTTAAGGGCTTAAACACCTGGTAGGTTTTATTTGCGAGTAAGTACATCCTCTGCTTCAGGGAACCTTGCAAGTTGAAACACACGGGGCCAGACCTGCAGCTGGCTTGCTGAAGTCAATGGCTCTACCTTGATCTACAGCAGCCTCGAGTGTGCTGCCTGGTGTGAGCACTCACCACAGAAGGAGTAACTTAAAGATTCTGCAATGACCTCCCGATTAATCCACATCAGAATTTGTACTACAACTTTTTCCATGCATGTGTTCACAAAATGCATCCCAGGTATCTTTTCATGTTAGCAATTATGATAATTTCTCCAGCAGTTTCTTTATAGGCTGAGAAACATCCTTCCTTCCCCTCCACCTGCATTATCTCTCAAGTATTTTGCTCTTTAAACTCTTTCTCCTCCTCTACAGACTGCCACAAATATGACGCCCCACTATAAGCAATGGGGCATATTAAGGTTACGTGCAGCAAGAACATCCCTCAGGTGAGCAGCAGAGTTTGCTTCAGCAGCACGGGCGCCTTGCACAGAAATTATCCTGCAGCTCCAGTACATAAGGCCTCGTGAAATAATCCTGCTCCTGGAGGAGTACATCGGAAGGCCTCAAGTCTTACAATACCCCAAGGAGGGAGGTCTCGTAACAACTGACTCGGAGTTGCTATCCTGTTGTTAAGCATGCTATTTAAATGCATTGATTTTGGAAGTCTTATAACACAGATTCCAGCTCCTTGTTTTAGTCTCATAAAACGCTGGACAGTTTGACTGAGTAATAAACTTTTAATATTAGATTTGTTTCCCCCTGATAGCACAGCGGAGCAGATGCAACCAAAAACTCTTAAAGGAAGAGGCACCATTCAAAGGGCAAGGTGGATTCCTCTGCACTCAACCAAAACAGCTGCGGGAAGAGAAGGGAGTCCATTTAAATGAAGGCAAGCTCAGGGTGCAGACAGATGACAGATTAACACCAGTATAACTTGCACTGGTTTTATATGCTGATGTAAGTAATCCTGGTGACCAAAGCAGACAGACAACCAGCTGTCCTGAGATAACACCAACTGAAGGCTGCTATTGCAGCTGGTCTCCATAGCTCACCCAGGATGAAATGGCCTAGAGCTGAGGACGCATTACATGCACGTTAGTATACACTCTGCCACTACATAGTTACCTCTCGCTATCTAAGGTATAACTTCACACCAGAGTAGAGTGACTTTCACTGGTGCTGGGCTGAATGCTGTGCGTCTGCTCCACTTCTAGCCAGTGTCAAAATCAACCCTGCTGGGACCCTGGCACAAATCTGCGTCCTCCCATTTGCACTCATGACCATACGGCGCATGCACAAAGAAGGCTAAGAGAGGGAGACGTTCACAGTCTTAAATTTGTTAAAGGTTACTGCAAAGTGATTTAATATAAACTGCTTCCATCCAGTGATGGAGTACAGAAGTAACAGACTTAAACTGCAATTGGAGGTTAAGGTTAGACATTAGGGGACTTTTCCTAACTGGAAGGAAAGTTAAAGCCTAAAGTAAATTAACTAGGGACGATGAGCGATCTCCATTGCTGGAGATTTTAAGAGCAGGTTAGAGAAGCATCTGTCAGAAATGGTTTTGCTCTAGTTGATCCTGCCCTGGGGCAAGGGGTAACCAGATGACCTTCATGAGGTCCCTTCCAGCCTTATTTCCTATGAGTTAAATGTGAAGGGTAGTCAGGGAGCAGGTACCACGGGTAGAGCCGTTATCACAATAATCTTCCCAAATCTCCAGAGAACATCCCTTCCCTGCAAATGCAACCCTCTGGGACCGTCGCCAAGGAGTTCGATGTTTGCCATCTACCCACGGGGAAAAAAACGGGCTGCATTTACAAGCACAGAGATTTCTTTTCTTTCCTCCTCCTCAGCAAAAGGTTTGTCCTTTCTCACCTCCCCATCAGACAGAAGAGCTCTGGCAGCTGGATTATGCCTTCACAGAAACACCTTTGTGCTCCTTTAGCACGCAGTATATAAGCAGTGCCGCCAGCAGAGCAGAGGCCAGGCTAGGACCCAGCTCCTTTTCGGGTACCACTGCTGGCCTGGCAGAAGTGAAAAAGCAGTAACGATGCCCTTTGAAAAGTCAGCGAACGAAACTCTGCGAGAAGATCTGCTGAGTACGGCGGTCCTGTTTTCACACAGTTACTTCCAGGAGAAGTGCAATTTAAGGCCCTGAACAACCCCATCACTTGAACATGCATGCCAATACCTCGGGTTGCCCCACTGACTTCAGTGGCCTGTACACATGGTCTAAGTTACGTGCCACCGCAAATCTAGTGAGTGGAGTTTAAAGTAAAGGAAAATATTTGCACGCAGGGTCCGTATGTGAAGCCACAGGGAGTTTGAGCCCCACTCACCTATGCCCCTCCTCACTTTTATTTCCTTGGTAAACTTCAGTCAGTTCCTTTCTATAAACTATTAATAAAAGGAAACACACTTGGGGTAGACCAAATCTGGCAAAAAATAGCTAATTATCAGACGCAACTAAATTCTCCTTTGCAGCATCTCTACCTTGTAGCTCCAGAATAAGCCATGTACATCGTTTTAAAGGGATAGGACCGTATTCTGCCGACCTTCCCATCCTGACCCATCACATCCACAGGGTTGCTGTATCCTGGTAAACCAGTTGTCATTGTTTTACTCCAGAGCTGGCTGCGTTTCAGTGGTGTGTGGATAGAAGATTATACTCGGTAAGTGCTTTTGAGAGGAACGGCACCGGGTCTATTCTAAGCGCTAATTATTATTGCTAAACCTCACTACGCACAGAGGTCAGCGCACTTCTAAAAATTCCCTGACTGTTAATTATTTGTCTTACAATAGCACGGCGAAGTCTCACCTGAGACTGAGGTCCTCTTGTGAATGCCTTCAGAGTAAGAGCAAAACCGTGCCTTGCAAAGGAGCTTACAGTTCAAACCCTGAGGGGTTCTCCACCTCTTTAGACTCAAGGCCCCCTTTATAATTATTACATTTAGCGGCACCGTCTGTGGAAGTGGGCAGAAGGACCCCCTCCCTTTCTCCATGCAAGGAAGATACCACCCCCCTTCCAGCCTTTGCCCTAACAAATGAAGCCCAAGGGTACCCCTCATCCAGTGGCAATTGCTGTATCCTGCCTGCGGTGTCATTCCCATTTCACAGATAGGGAACTAAACAAAGAGAGGTTAAAGCAACGTGTCCAAGGCCAGACAGGAAGTCAGTGGCAGAACCGGGTACCAAACCCTGATTTCCTCCTTCCCCAGTTTGACTCTCTAAGTGGCCTCTCCAGGGCTCCAGTTCAGGACAGTGAAAAACTTAACTTTAACCGCATGCTTTAAGGGAATTCAGGCACATGTTCAGTCCTATCCCAACCTGTGGCCTACACCCTGTTTTATTTGCAGGTGTTCTGGAGGGCCGCTCTAGTACAAAGCCTGTGAATACAAAGCACGTAGTAACTGGCTGCATAATTTGTATTTGGCCGGTTTGAAAACTGACAGTGCCTGGCACCGCCCAGGGTAAGTACTGGGGCATAACGGGAGCTGTGTAGAGGCCCCTTAAAAAAGGGGCAAAACCCACTTAATTCTTGCAAATAACCTTCCAGCATCAAAGTTATGAACCAGCTGCTCCCTGCGGCCAAGCACACCTTGGCTGAACTCTGTAACATGCTGCCCACGCTCGCTCCCAAACTGCCTGGCTTCAGATTCGTTTTATGGTGAAGGCAAGTGTGTCATTTCCCATGTCGCTGAGCTACAGGGCTGCAAGGCAAACCGGGCATTGCTAATGGGAAACCACTTAACATGATCTAGAATAAAAGCAGAGATCTCCTCTAAGGGGCTTATAGGAATTTCACAATGTACTTCTGGCAAACAGATTTGTGCTGTGCTCTCTGCAAAGCCCTCTTTTCAGGGGCTTATGCTATGTGTCAGCACTCTACTTACTGATGACAAGAAAACTTCCTTCTCATTAAAAGAAATCCTCATCCTGAGCTTGGGGGATGAGCAGGGCAACAAGTTAGTGCCATGGTGTACACTGGAGCGTAATGAATCAGCTACTCTAAGTGTACACACTTACCAGTGGCAACTACAAAAAGGTTCACATCTTTCATCCCCAGGTAAGCTGCCTTGCATGCATCGAGACATCAAGAGGCAGGGGTGTGCATTTGGACCAGTTCTCAGCCTTTTTAGACTCAAGGCATCCCTCAGAAAATAATAACTCTTGCTTTTCACATGTTCTATTGTTCACTCATTTCACTCCATTTTTGACTATGGAAAGATAATACAGCTCTTTTTCCATTGCAAACATCTCAGAAAGACCGCGGCAGGTCAGAATGCTTTTAACACTATGGATTCCTTATCTGAAACCTCAGGGTTTCACTTGTGAATCATGTTTGCACACCTAACCATGCAAACAGCAACTCACAGCACCCCTGAAAGGACCTCCCGGCACCCGTAGGGTGCCACACCATGGATTCAGGCAGTTATCTTGAAGTTTGAGCTTTGCTTCTGCCCATATTTATCCAAGCTTGCCTCTCTCTACGCCCAAACAAGCCAACTCAGCTGTGCTTCAGAACAATCTCTGCTGAATAACACAAAGCCACAAGATCTTCCAAGGCTGGTTGTTACCAGGACTCACACAGGCAAATAATAATGTTTGTAAACTTTAAAAATTATGGTTGGGGGCATTCATTCATTAGGAATCAACCATGATGGATCTGTATAGCGAGTGCAGCCGCGAGGAGAAGCTAGAGGCTGTAAGTCTATTAGCTCTGCTTTGGTAAGGGGTATTTGCTGTTTGTACAGCACCGAGCACAACCGGGGTCCTGGTCCATGGTGGAGGGCCCTAGCTGCTACTGCAATGCCAACTTAGCAACAATGTTAATTAAGGGAGCTGGGGACAGTGGGCCAGGCAAGAACAAGACACAGGCTTACACACAGGACAAATCCTAATCCCTTTTTTTGGCATCCTCCGAGAAGCCGCATGGCTGGGATTGAGCACTGGGCTGGGAGCCAGGAATTCCTGACTTCTCTTCCCATTGCAGCAGCGAGAGCCCGTGAGAGTACTTTATACTTGGACAACGCATTGCAAACCCAGCTCAGCCAAGCTCCACGACCCCCTGGAAGTCGGTAAGGATCAGCCCCCGCGTCTACAGAGCTTACGCAAGCTCCCCACAAGCGAGTCAGGGATGGACTCCGGGCCCCAGGTCTCCCGATGGCCAAACCCCATTCTTGTCAGGCCTGCAGACTTGGACCCAGGGCCATAGCCTGACCTGCACAGCCAACCCACTGCTCTTTCCAAGGCTTTCTTAAGCTTTCAGCAGTGCCCAAAACACTGCCCATGCCTGGATCCCCGTGTGGCTAGCTCCTATCACTCGATCCTCCTCCTGTATAAGATTAGGAACAGGAAAGATCTGGGTAACAGGGCTAAGACAGCACCTCTGGTAACTCTGCTGCTCCTGACCTCCTGGTTTCCCGACTCAGCTGGCTGGTGGATTTTGTTTTCCTCTGAGTCCCCTGGCTCCCTGGCGCAGGCTGCTAGACTTCACGTATCTCTTGACCCCCTGGGTTCCTAATTTGGATTGCCCCAAAATCTGGTTGCCTTCCCTGACTCTGCTTTGTATCCACATACAAATATTAAATATTAGGAAAAAACATTAGGACGGTGGTGAAGCATTAGGAGGTCGTGGAAGCTCCATCCTTGGAGGGCTTTAAGACCCAGCTCTACAAAGCCCTGGCTGGGATGATGTAGCTGGGGCTGGTCCTGCTTGGAGCACGGGGTGGGCTAGATGTGACCTCCTGACATCCCTTCCACCCTCATTTCTATGTTTCTATGATACAGTTACCTGGATCCCCAGCTGGCCCCCAGGCCTGCCTGCTCACATCCCAGCATTGACGTCACTGAGCTAAAATTGTCAAACACACAGCCTGTGGGTCGGATCCAGCTTACTGGCCCAGGTCACCCAGCCCGCAGGCTTTTGCCCTGGATCTGAGCACGGTGGTGGGGCTTCCTGCACGGCCCCAGAGACAGCAGCATCGAGCAACACCGCAGGCAGGAGCTTTGCCACCGGGAGCAGAGCCTGGGCAAAAGACTTGGCTCGCTGGGCTCTGAGCACAGCGCTGCTAGGGCTGCCTGTGCCCAGCTCTCTGCCCAGGCGTTGCCCATGGTACTGCTTGGGCTGTCTGCACCTCAGTTCTCCATGGGATGTGGGCTGTTGCCATACACGTGCACGCACAATATTCAAAACCTCTACTCTCCATTAAAGACTGTGCCCCTGTTGAAGCCACGAAGCAGACTTTTACGATCGCTGCCCAGGCCTTTGGGCCCGCCAAGAGACCTCTGGTACACAAGAGTGATTCCCAGCTTCCTCCTCAGATAGGGCTGATTTCACGCTCCTCCATCAAGCCATGCAACCAGCCTTCCACAAACGCCGCTCTACCAATTCATATACAAGGCCCAGCATACAGATACCAAGGGAAAGTTTTTCATACATTTCATAGACATTAGGGCTGGAAGGGAGCTCAGAAGATTATCGAGTCTAGCCCCCCCACCCCAGGGCAGGAAGGCAGCAGGGGTCATAGGGCCCCAGCAAAATAAGCATCCCGAGCTGGTCTTCCTTCACTTCACTTGCAACCTGCAGCCTTCATTGGCCAGTCGATTTGTTTCAACTGAGAAAAAAAAAAAATCAAAAAACCAGGTCTGGCACATCATTCGTTCTTAAAAATCAATAGCATCTCAGCAGAGAACTGAGCTAAATGGCACACAATAATATGATGCAGTTACTGTATGAGGAATTGCTTTTCCCAAAGCAACATCTCGCTGCGATGCGTCTGGCTACAGCCGAGGCTTCTTAAACGGGACGCTCTTGTAGGCAGCGTATTGTGCCGATGAAATAGCTTCCAAATTAAGAACGAAGCCCACTGAGCAGTGCAGGGCTGCGCATTCGTGGCGGTGGGGTACTCTGCAGTAGTGATGAGACTGCAACTCAGGTTCCTCCGGGCCCTGAAGCAGCCACTGGATCCTCATATAAGGCTCCAGACCTATATGAGAGGCTAGACAGGGACAGCACATAGACAGGTGGGCTCAACGCCACACTGTCATTCTGGATGCAAAGGCAAAGATAAGCAGTGACAAGCAAAGGGATCACAGTATCTTAGAAGTCATCATACCACAGGCTAAGCCATTCCAAAATCTTGCATGTTCACATTTGGGAAGAGTATGGAGGGAATAGGATTTGGGACAAGTTGGCAGAAAAACTCCATAACTGTGTCCCTTTATTTTTTGCTCTGATTAGGAAAGTTTTTCTCAACCTTTTTAGACTTGAGGCACCCCTGGACAGACTCCAGGCACCCCTCAGAAAATGCCAGCTCTTCCTTTCCAGACTTTTTTGACAACAGAAAAATAATAGAGCGGGTTTTTTTCTGTTGCAAAGAAATCATGGGAAAAAAACACCATTATGGATTTCTGTTTGACATCACTGGGTTTATCTCGTGAATCGTGTTTGCAAACCTAACAGTGCTAACATTGTGTAGCACCCTTGAAAGTATTGCAAGGCACCCCAAGGTGCTGTGGCACCCTGGTTGAGAATCACTGGGCTAGGAGGTTATTAGGATACAATCACTGGGTTAGGAGGTTATCCCACCCTACCTTCTCTCTCCCAGAGCAGGGCTCTTCCCTCCACTATTCAGGCATTATAGCCATCTCAAGACTGAAAATATATGAAAATATTCCTAAGGAGACTACCCCACACTCAAATCCATCCCAGTGCAGGCAGGCTCCTGCCAGGCCGTCTGCCCTTCTTGCATGCCACTACTTTTGCTGCCCAGGCCACCTTGAGTAATTCGTCTCAAATCTTTACGTCACTCAGGTATTTTACAGCTGGATATGGAAGTGCATTGCAAGCTACCTTAGGTGACCCTGGATATATCCAACCGTCCTATTGCTTTCGTTAAAACTAGGATGTTTCTAGCTGTACAAGGCCCAGCTACTCGGCATCCAGTGGTGCAGGAGGGCAGGAGAGGGTACATTGGAAGCAACCCTCTAGAGCTCTTGGGAAGGGAAAAAAAAAACCCATTGTGACCTTGCATTTGCTTATATCCAATTGTCCGGAACATCATCTTTCGACTTGATGTTCCTCTGCGGGCTACTAGAAGCAAGTGAGTCTCTCACGGGCAGTTGGTTTTGTGAGAGGGAATCACCAATATTCATTTTGTCTGCCGTACAAGACACGTCTGCAGCCTCGCCCCAATTGGGGATGTCAGGGCACTTTTCTGATTCTCCAGTTGTCGTTCACACGGACCCGGTTGGGGGGGGTCACACTAGGAGACATCCAAGAGCCTGTTCTCCTTCTGTTGACTGCGGTGATAATTACCAGCTTAGACAGCTTATTTGCAGAGATGTAACCGGTGCCACCCAGCAGCTGAATTATTTCCCTGGAGGAAGCAGAGAAATGGACTTGCAGTGGCCGCTGTCACAGCCTCCCTTCCTTCTGTGACTCCTGGAGCGAGGCTCATTGGCTCCGCCAGAGCAGCAACATCTTCTGTTCGCCGGCCAGGCCCAGCTACCTGAGCCTGCTCCAGCACAGCCTTTCATTTCATTTCATTTCTTCAGAACTAATTAAAATCCCCTGTCCTGCGCTCTGGGCAAACGTACAAATTCTACGTAGGGGGGGAAAAAAGTTCTACATTGAACAAATCAGGCCCTGATCCAAAATTCCCAGAATCCCCGAAGTAATGCATTCATCCCTCCCCACCTCCTGGAGGGAGAGATGCAATGAATCTCAGCGCTCGGCAAAGCCAGGCTCCTGCAGGCAAGGTCGAGGAGTCCAGCTCCAAAGCCAAGTGTCGCTCGCATGTAAGGGGGTCTACAGCCCCTTCTGGTTTAACATAGGACTAAGCGGATCTCGGCTGATGCCATACCACGGGAGAAAGAGGTCTGAACTATGCGAGGCTCAACCCACATTGGTTTCTTCTGTAGAGAAATGCCAAGCCTCGCTAATTAAGGTCCTAACTAGCTGTAATGTCATGCCTCATGCTTCCCACCTTCACCACGGATCCCTGAATGCAGACAGCCGAGCGGTTTCTTAAATCACTACACTTGCCCTCTGGACGTCACTATTAATTTCAAGTCGGAGCCCGTCTTTCTTGGATTAATCGCTCCGCTAGACCTCTTCCATATCCGACACCACCGGGATGCGACCGAAACCAGAAAGTCCCTTTGCTCTGCTAGGACCAAGCCATGCCAGGAACGGGTATTTGTTTCCCCTTGGAGAGTCTGCGACAGATTTCAGGCGCCCTCCTACAGTCTGGATGGTCTCATGCTCAATCTCATGCTTTCTGCTTGCTCACATCCCCGTTAATACTTCAACTGGCAAAGTCATTTCTCAGCCAGACACGACCCTGTACGGCAGGCAGGCTGGCACAATTCTGATGGATTGTATTAGGAGTTATCCTAATGAGTGGCAGTAACCTGTCCCCGTGAAACACTGAGTCATAGTCTATGGTTTCCTGCATCCTGACCCTAATGACAACATGTGATTGTAAGTCCTATTCAACCCCTCCTAGTGCCTCTGTTAAATGAGGATGATGATGAGGTGTTTGGGTTTTCTTCTTTAAGGTGCACATGGCCTGACTGAGCACTCACCGCTCCAACTGAAATCACTGCATTGAGAAACACTGGGCCATTGAAGATGCCAAGCTGAGGAAGGATGTCCCAGCAGCTGAGATATTAGAAGATGGAAATTCAAGACTTCCTGTGTGGGTTTCGGAAAAATCCCTTCATTTCCCTCAGTCCCCCATCTATGGAGCAACCCTGAGTCCCAAGAATGGTGCAAGGCCAAAACTGCAGGATACTCGGATACTACAGCAGCGGGAAGCACCTTGGACAGACTCACAGTTATGACCAAGCCCTTTGGTGTATTCCCACATGCTCCAAACCTGCCGATAAATTCCTGCACCAGGACTTTTACCACCGAACCAACTTCTTTTTTTTTAAAGAGCTCAACCCCACGCAGCACAATTTACTACTGCTTTTCTTTTTCAGGTTCTTTTTAGGGTTCACTGGCAAGGCAGACAGGCTGGGGTGGTGTGGGCGCTAAGGTATATGATTGACGGTCCAGGGACGGCAAATCTGATGCCGGAGCAGAAGCGCTCGTGGTGCAGCCATGTCTGAATCGAATGAATGAGCAAATTCTGCCAAATACCCTACCACAAGGACAAGGACACAAGGAGGAACAGGCAGTCTAGCAGTAGGTATGACTGAAGATGTCCATGGGGTGGAAGTGATATTTTCCAAGCGGCACAGGCTTTGCAAGTTTTACTGCTCTGCGCTAGACCTTTCTGCCGACGAGCTCTGTGAAACCCAAGAGCCACGTGGATGCTGACACCCGAGACGCTAAACTTCAAGGTACCAGAGCTCTCAAGAGAGTCTCAATCAAGCCTGGATACCAAGATGAATTTATAATCCTACCCCACCGGAACTTGGGTCATCCATACGGGACATCGGTCCTGCTCATTCAGTCTTGAGCTATTCAGCTACGTTAATACAAAATCTTCTGAATGTCTGTTCATCCAGAGGGCCCAGCAGGATGCTGGCACGGGGCGTATCCAGGCTAATCAGGGATCAGATCCATTGCAAGGTAAAGCAGTAGCCCCGTCGCACATGTTTTCATAGCAGGAAATAGGTCTACTGACCTGCTCCATAATACGCACTTTGGGTATTATGTGCTAGCCAAAATGACCCACCCTTCTGGCTCAAGGCAATGCGATGCCTACTTACCAAACACTGAGCGGTGCGTTCAGGACAGCTCCTGATCAGGTCTGAAAATGACTGCATAAGCAAAAGCGCACAGCCCCACCTCGCTAGCAGCTACACCCCGTGTGTACCCGAGATCACCCGTTTGGTGAAACCCTCTCTCTGTGTCAGGTCAGCGTCTCATTAGCACAGCATCAGTCACTCCCCTCCAAGCAGTGGCCTTCGTTGTGACGCACGGCTACGCCACGGCCTGCTGTGCTTCCACACCTGCACGAATGCCAGAAGAGACAAACATTTTTCATTTTAGCTCCCGATGGATCTGGCAGTCTCTTTGGCAGACTGAACAAAGGAAGGCATCCTGTCGTGATGCTTTCTGGCTGCTTTTCCGCAGCGGCAGCTCTTCTTGCTAAGAAAGGACAACCTTCTTATCAAGGTGTCTCGCGTCCATGCTCCCAGCAGGCCCTTGCCCCCAGCAGCGTCCTTCTGGGAGAAGTCAGTTGTCTCCCTTCAGGTCTCCCTGCCCCTCTCTGTGCATCCGTTTGCCTGGCTCCTGTCCTCCTGCTTTGTCCAAGCTGTTTCCCTTCAGTTTGCAGCTCTGCCAGACTTCTCGCACGGCATCTCAGCTGTCCCCTGTTCAGCCTTTTATTTTCTTTGATTGGCTATAATATAATCCGTGCAGCGTCTCTCATAGCAAACTTCCTTCTCTGATGCTATCGCCATGCGGTAGATAATGAAATAATCGAAGGCAGCGAGTCCCAAGACCTCTAAACAACTGGTAAGAGTCCACTACTAAGTCTTGCACCTGCTCCACAAAACCCTTTCGACCTTTCCCTAGGTTACGGCTCCCTGAACTGAGTTCAACAGCAGGCAAAGACTGTCAGTTCAAATGGGTGCTTTAATGCATCTTTTAATTTATCACTCTCGCATTTCCCCTCAAATTACTCCACTACATGCATCCCTTGCTTACCCTGTGAATTAGGAAATTTAGGTTGTCTCCCTCATTAAACCAATTTATTCTGAAGAAGCTCATTCAAGTTGCTCTGCCCAATCCATTCACCAATTTTATAACACCACCAGAAGAACAATACCCCAATCTGCCCAGCCTTTGTTCTGGTATTTGGAGTAATCTTCTCCTTGGCTGACTTGTCATGGCTGCATCTTGATCTGTAATGTGTATCTGTAATAAAAGCAATATCTCATTATGCGACACCCATCTGTAAGGCACGGGCGCCAATTTCTTTCCCATTACATTGAGGCTTCAGATTTTCTGGTAGTGCAAATACCGCCTGGGTTCATAAACGCAGCCTGTCCACAAGGAATGCTGCACAGCAAAGTTAAATCTGAAGTCTAATAATGGGAAAAAAAAGAATTACAAAGAAAGACAATAAGAGCGCCACATCATGTTATTACAGAGGCGGCCTCTTCATAGTCAAGACTACAATCAGGATCCTTTATCAAGCTTTACCCCTTATATTAGCTCTTCCTCTTATGGCTTTGGCTTGAAAGACTTGCTTGGTCTGGAAAATCCCAAGTGTATTCTTCAAGACAAAAGGGAATGTTTTACAAAGAACAGAGAATATTGAAAATGTCCCCCAAATCATGAGATTTTATACACGCACGCACACACACATATACATATGTCTAATCAATCTCATGCTGTATATCTCAATATACGTACATATGCAGATATGTACATATATTGAGATATTAATCTCATATCTCCCAATATGCATATCTACACATTGATATATACATATGTCTAATCAATCTCAAAACATATGTGTGTAGATGTGTGTGTGTATGTGTGTATATAAAATCTCATGAACCCCCCCAAGTACCCTATATATAGGCTCACATTTGTGAGAGCCCGGCAGGACAAATTATGCTGAGGGGAAACCAGCACGGGTTCGTGGCAGGTAGATCGTGCCTGACCAATCTAGTCTCTTTTTATGACCAGGTCACAAAATGCCTCGACGCAGGAGGAGGGGTGGATGTCGTATACTTGGACTTCAGGAAGGCCTTTGATATGGTATCCCACCCCATACTGGTGAACAAGTTAAGGGGCTGTGACTTGGATGACTGCACAGTCCGGTGGGTGGAGAATTGGCTGGAGGGTCGCACCCAGAGAGTCGTGGTGCATGGGTCGGTTTCGACCTGGAGGGGTGTGGGCAGTGGGGTCCCGCAGGGCTCGGTCCTTGGACCGATACTCTTTAATGTCTTCATCAGCGACTTGGATGAGGGAGTGAAATGTACTCTGTCCAAGTTTGCAGATGACACTAAGCTATGGGGCGAAGTGGACACGCCGGAGGGCAGGGAGCAGCTGCCAGCAGACCTGGACAGGTTAGACAAGTGGGCAGAAAACAACAGAATGCAGTTCAACAAGGAGAAATGCAAAGTGCTGCATCTAGGGAGGAAAAATGTCCAGCACACCTACAGCCTAGGAAATGACCTGCTGGGTGGCACGGAAGTGGAAAGGGATCTTGGAGTCCTAGTGGACTCCAAGATGAACATGAGTCGGCAGTGTGACGAAACCATCAGAAAAGCCAATGGCACTTTATCGTGCATCAGCAGATACATGACAAATAGGTCCAAGGAGGTGATACTTCCCCTCTATCGGGCGCTGGTCAGACCGCAGCTGGAGTACTGCGTGCAATTCTGGGCGCCGCACTTCAAGAAGGATGCGGATAACCTGGAGAGGGTCCAGAGAAGGGCCACTCGTATGGTTAAGGGCCTGCAGGCCAAGCCCTACGAGGAGAGACTAGAGAAACTGGACCTTTTCAGCCTCCGCAAGAGAAGGTTGAGAGGCGACCTGGTGGCTGCCTATAAGTTCGTCAGGGGGGCACAGAAGGGAATTGGTGAGTATTTATTCACCAAGGCGCCCCCGGGGGTTACAAGAAATAATGGCCACAAGCTAGAAGAGAGCAGATTTAGATTGGATATTAGGAGGAACTTCTTCACAGTCCGAGTGGCCAAGGTCTGGAACGGGCTCCCAAGGGAGGTGGTGCTCTCCCCTACCCTGGGGGTCTTCAAGCGAAGGTTGGATGTGTATCTAGCTGGGGTATTGTAGGCCCAGCACTCTTTCCTGCTTATGCAGGGGGTCGGACTCGATGATCTATTGAGGTCCCTTCCGACCCTAGCATCTATGAATCTATCTATGAATCTATATATCTATACACACACACACACACACACACACTAGCCAACTGCCCATCAAGAATGACAGGGGTGGGGGGGGGAGAAGGGGCAAGGACGGAGCCCCATTCCCCCCGCATCTGGGCCCCCTTCCCTCCTGCTGCTTAGGGTCCGGGCCCGCTCCCCCCTCCCCGCCACAGCATATATATGTTTGGGGAGTTCTTTAGCCTTTATCACCTTCAGATCTTCAGCCTTCATCATCCTATTTCCATGCTCTTCCCAAGAACCATAATGGGCAGACACTTGCCTTTAAAAAAATAAAGCTGAAATAATTGCACTATCATATGACCTCTAAAGTTGAGGCACTCAGGGGAAAAAAAATAAGTGCTGCAGGACTTACTGCTACATCTCCAAATCATATAAACTCACGTAAGAAGTTTATAGTGTATTTAAACAAAAGGAACTGAAGGGTCAGGATTAAGGTCACGCTGTACTCAAATGCACATTTTTTAGAAGTGTATATATGACAAGGGCAGAGTAAGTTTTGTGACAGCTTGATCTTTTAATACCCTTACTTTTACATTCTCGGGTTATTAAAAACATTGTACGTAGCAGACAGATCTACTACTCCCACTAAGCAAGCTTTGTTTCTGGGATTTTGACTTGGCATGCATCAGTTTCTATGAAGACAACAAACTTCCCTGGTAGATACTGCTACAAACTGCAACAGTTCTCGTAGGATTCGCTGGAAAGAGTAACTGAAATCTCTGACCTCACATCATCCCAATTCCCAGGTTCAGAAGAGTTTCCTCAATTCTTTTTTAAGTTTCAGTCTGTGTCCGCTTTCTCAAACCAAGCATTCTCCTCAGCCCCAAATCCCGGATGCTCTAAAAAGCCATTTCTATAATGCTCAATGGCAAAATAGAGTATGTATAAAGAATGATGGGGTCTAGGCTGATGAGCTGACACAGCCTCTAACTGGTAAAATAAAGGCTGAAACGCCGACCTTTGCAATACAACCATTTAAAAAGGCCATGCTACAGATACAGCTGCCAGGGAACAAGACATGAGAGCATTATCATCTCTGCCCTATTGCCCAAACCCTACCACAGCCCCTAGAGTTACTGACTTTTTACTAAAATGACCAGGAATGGTATATTTAAGCAATGTGGAGATGTACACTGTCATCGTGTTACTCCATCACAAGAGACATCCTACGATAAGAGGAGGACAGGGCTGTTCTCGGAGCTACCATATCAAGCTGAGTATTTGTAAATTCAAGAGGACAGAGTGTCAGCCAACAGTTTCTCAATACCATGCCTAGGGAGACAGCAAGGTACCGTTATACCAGGAGTGGGCAAAATGTGGCCTGCAGGTTGGATATGGCCCACAAGGCCCTTCTATCTGGCCCGTGGGGCCCCTAAAAAATTTAGAAAATTAATATTCATCTGCCCTTGGTTCCCGTCAAAAACGACAGGAACCAAGGGCAGTAGGACCCAGGGGAAGCCCAGCAGACTCCCACAACAGCAGGGCCCGCCACCCCTGCCACCCCAGCTGGGAGCCCCAGCAGGGTCTTCTGGGCCTGGGACCACATGGCTGCCCCACGCCACACCCACAGGTAAGGCGGGGTGGGGGGGAGAGGGCAGGGGAGGACCCCAGGCAGGGAAGAAGCCTGGGGAAAAGTGGCCCAGGGAAAAGCTGAGCATGGGCAGACAGGGGGAAAGCGGCCCCTTGCTCACCCCATGGCTGGCGCCGTGCTGCAGCCACTCACAGCCCACATCGGGCTGCCTGTGCCTGCTCCGGACAGCCCTGCGCGGGCTGCGACCGCCTGCAGCAGGGAGCGCTGGCCACGGGGCAGGCAAGGGGCCGCTTTCCCCATGCTCAGCATTAGCTTCTTCCCTGCCAGCAAGCAGGGGGTCAGGGCTGTGCGCTGCCCCCCACCTGTTCTGCAGGCTGGGGGGCACTGGGAGTAAGTGGGAAGGGAGCCAGCAGGAGCATGGGGCCTGCACCAGTGTCCCAGGGCCAATGCCGGCGGGCCCAGAGCTGGCTGGCAGAAGCGTGGGGTCCCAGCTGGTAGGGGCTCTATGGAGCCAGGTCAGCTCCCACCTCTTCCTGCTGGTGCAGCTCAGCCTGGCTCCACAGGCCCCTGCCAGCCTGTGTCCTGCTTTGGGCCACACCGGTGCTGGCCCTGGGACATTGGTCCCAAGATATTGGGAAATTGGTCCCAAGATGGTGACCAGGGGGCAGGGCACCTGTCAAGGGGTGCAGCTACCCATGTGGCCCTTGTCAGCCTGCCAAAACTGAGTAAGTGGCCCTCCACCTGAAATAATTGCCGTACCCTGCTTTACACTAACCCAGTCAAAACTACTCTGCAGCGCTGTCTAATGATATCCCATGGTGCACATTAGATGGAAACATCCAGGTCTTTACATTAACCCTCTTAAAACTGTTCATAAAATACAGATTTGCCAAATATCTGCCACTGCTGTTGTTTCTTTAACTGCAGGTGGCTCTGGTGTTACTCAGACAGGATGCCGTCCTACCCTTGTCTACCATGACATTGTAGCAGGAGCATGACGGCATCAATGCAAACCCCGGAATAGACAGCAAACTCGCAGCAATGCGTTTTAGCCGGGTTTGGAGCTGGAGTATGCTGTGGGAGGTCAACTCATACTGCACCAGAGCTGACAGTGTCAAAAATGAGGGGGGGGTCCACTCTGGGACAATGATACTATTTAGACTTTACACTCTTTAGGGTGTGGCCTGTTCATCCTACCAAAATTTGGCCAAAATGTGGAATGGGCATCCATGGGAGGTGGTGCTCTCCCCTACCTTGGGGGTCTTTAAGAGAAGGCTGGATAGCCATCTGGCTGGGGTCACATGACCCTAGCACTCTTTCTTGCCCAGGCAGGGGGTTGGACTTGATGATCTGTTGAGGTCCCTTCCGACCCTAGCATCTATGAATCTATGAACCAGTAGCCAATGGCTAAGATCCCAGGGTAGACAAAACCATTAGCTGGCACAGAAAACACTGGTCAGCTTCTATATCAAAGGCATGGGAAGGTCAATATAAGCACTAGTTTCAATAGTTTAACTTAAAGCCTGTTGTTTACGGGACAAATATCTAGAAAATATCTACTCAGCGCATCTACATGAGATGTTTACTGCAGAGTTGCCTAAGTAACTCTGCAGTAAATGTCTTGGTATCTACACATGCAGTGCTATTAGAAGGGATTAAACTAATTAACTCCGCAGTAAGTTAGTACTTGTAAACGCAAGCTCTGTCCTGCAGCGGAGTGTTTTCTTTGCAGCAATGCACCTGTAGATGCTGACGGGGCTGGCTGCAGCACAAGGATGCTTCAACAAGGGGGCTGCCTGCCAGCATGTTAAGTCGAGTCAGAGCAGTCCAGGGCTGGTGGGCTGACCCCCCAGACTCCCTGCCGGCTGGGGCTGCTCTGACCTGGCTCAAAATGCTGCAGTCCCAGGCACTCATTGAAACATGGCACCTGGGAGCAATAAACTCCAGTGCGATATGCACCAGAGTTCATTGCTGCATATTAATAGCACATGTAAATGCACCCACTAATTACCAACTTGAGCTGTTTCTTTGGAGCCAAAAGAAAATGCCCTCTGTATCATAGCTAGGTAGCTATCATATATTCTTTTTTCTATCATATATATGCTTTTAGCCTATTGCTTATATTGTTTGCCTCACCCTTCCTGTAAAGTCTGTTCCTATATTTTCATTAAGAGCACCCTCACAGCATATCCCATTGTAAACACACTTAAGCTGTTGCTGATGGCTGAGTTATTGGACAACACTATTCTTTTTGAGTTGTCTTATCTGTTCATTACACAGTAAAAAGTTGCTGTTGCTACCCATGATTCACTCACTCCTGGCATATCTTATTTCATTGTACCAGAGGTTTTGACCTGTAACCGCAGCCTTAAGTGACAGGGGAGCTGGCAGTGACCTAGCCCAGGGATTTTGAAAGGGCAAATGATGATTGGAGGACTTGGGATTCCCTTTCCTCACCAATCAGGCCCCAGAGATTCACCCCCCTGTGTCCCGATTGGCCCCCCGGCTCACCTGGAGGGGGATAAAAGGGGCAGCATGGGCTGACTCAGGAGAGAGACCAGTGAGGGACAACAAGGGAGGAGCTTCACAGAGCCGGCAAGAGCTGAGCCAGCGGGGCAGGAGCAGTGCCCCGGAAGAGCCTGAAAGAGCAGGCCCTGCAGGCAGCAGTGGGACCCTCAGCAGCGCGGTGTGCGGCCAGCAGGAGAGGCCCCCACGGGGCTCCAGGATCCCGTGGGAGAGGCTGCAGCCAGCAGGAGAGGCTCCCTTGCTCCAGCCAGGATCTGAGCAGTGACCTGAGAGGTTCCCAGCCCTGCTTCCAGCTCCTCCAATCAGAGGCCAAGCAGCTTGATGTGCAGCCGGGGCTCTGGGCTGGTCAAGACCCCTGGTAAGCTGGAGCTGTGTTACCAGTGGTGGTTGTATGGCAGGGTTCCTGTCTACCACACGGGCGATCTGGGTTCAAGGCCCAGCAGCAGTGAGTGAGATAAAAAGACACAAATCTTCTTAGGGGTTAATGTGCTTTTCCCCCTCCAGGTACCAAGGCCCTATATTTCCTTGTCACTTGACAGTTTGCATTTTGTGCCTTTTTTATATTTCACCAACCCGTATTGTTTGTTCTGCTGTTTGTGTTTTATATTTTGTTAATCCTGTTTTTTGTCAATGACTGTAAGTGTCTAACCTTTGTTGAATCCTGCCCCCTTGGGGCACTGTAGTGTCCACTACACCCCCTGATTTATGCCTGTTAAGTTCCCAGTATTAAAAGGTATATGGTTAAGTCCCCATTGGTGGTCTGGCTCTGCTCTATAGGGGAGGAGAGTCCCTACACCTCCCACAGTACTTGTGCACCTGCTGTGTTCCCTTCAGTTGGAGAGCAGGTACCTCTTGCAGTACCACCTGGGTTACACTTACATTTTGTTTCTTTTTATGCTGTATTTGTGTTTCTACCTATGTCTTCCTTTAGGATGCCATGTGTACAAATACAGGGACATATATGGGGGGGTTGTAGCCACGTTGATCTACAGATATAGGTAGACCTGGTTATTTGGGTAAATGTGATATCTTTTATTAGACCAGCTGAATCATTGGGAAAAATTTGCAAGCTTTGGGCCATTTCGGGGAAATGTGTACGAATTATATCCGACGGGTCACAACTATGGACCTACACCAACTCGTACCAGCTGAGAACCTTGTTCTGGCAAAATCTGCTCCAGGTGAGATCTAAAGGGTTGCAGAGTGGGTTTTCATGGGGAATTAGGGAAGCCCCATTCCCTCGTGCCATTTTAGCCTCCGTGCAGATAATGCAAAAGTGCTTATGCACACAGAGCGAGGAACACTATCACCAATGGAAAATTCAAATAGACAAACAACTGTAAATAATCCACTGAGTACGGTCCTGTCCTGGCAGAAAAAATGGACTAGATCAACCTACCACAACTCTTCAAACATGCCTGGGAGACAGCAGCTTTTCACTTCATTAAGCAGTCATTTTTATTGCATCCAAGACAGGTGGGGGGGGCAGTAATTTTCTCTTCCTTGTAATTATATTGAAATTCTAAATCTCGCTCCATAAATTACAGCTCTTTCTTTAAGAGAGAGTGAGCAAGACAAGGCACATGAGCTGGAAACACAATTTTCTTCGAAGCCAGCAACCTGAAGGAAAGAGCCTGAGCAGCAATCCTGGTCTAATTAAAAGATTATCGTTACCTGGCTCCCACAATGAGCTGATTCCTGTTGGCATCCAGTGCAAGCTGAGAAAAGTCATGTACACCTGGATAGGTGAAATTCGAGACCCAGGGCTTCAGATCTGCAAAGAAAATGAAAAAGTAAAAAACAATAAAGCTGCTCTGGAAGCAGTGAGTTCACCTGGACACCCACTAATGGATTTCCTACTGAGTATCTGTCAGAGGAAGGATAATTAATAATCTATTTAAAGGACTTCTATTTATTCCGAGCCCTCACAGAAAGTGCAAAAATTGCACATAAATGTGGGGTTGTCTCAGCGGTTATGTTTGCATCCAAGATTGTCAGCATTAATTCCAGATATAATGGCAGCTGAAGCTTATTTGCCTTAAAGTCTCTGAGCCAAATTGCAAATGGCTGTTCATAGGTACAACTTCATGAAAGCCAATGATGTTGGGCTTCCCTCATCCACTTACTCACTCACTCACTCACTCTCCTCGTTAAGTGGAAGGAACATGGTATGACCCAGAACAAGACAAGGGGGCTACCAGATAGGACACCGGTTTGGGACTCAAGAAACCTTGAGTTTCATTCTTGGCTCCAAAATAACCAGCTCGCATATTTTACCTTCCATCTGGTTTTCTCAGCAGTAAAATGGGGACTGAGCTATTCTGCCCCAATGGCGGTCCTGTACAATGAGGAGGGTCATATTAGTGCCCAAATCGACACAATTCTCCAGCAGGGTTGAATCAGGCCTAAACGAGATAGTCGTTTCATCTAAGAGCTCAGATTTCCCAAGCTAGACATTCTTCCCGTAATCCAGACATGAGGCAAAATACTTCACTGGCCATGTTCCTATGGGCAGAACTCTGCATGCAGTCAACAAGAGGAGTACAAGAGCTGACTTGGTTAAGTTGTATTGAAAAAAAAATTGCAAAGCACTTCTTGAGTCCAGATCCAGGGCACTCAAAGTCAAAGCTTTTTATAAATGTTAGGGCCAAAAAAGGAACTGTAAGATTATCTACTTTGACTTCCTACATAAAACATACAGGCTGTATAATGGTGCCCAATTCTACTTTCAAAGACTCCACAATGAGAGTAAAACACATCTTCTGCAACAGCATCCAACCTTGCTTTGAAGACATCAAGGCATGGAGAATCTGCCGCCTCCTAAAGAATCCTTCACTTCCAGTGGTTAACTGCGTTCATGGTTAAAAATCTGCTTTATTTCTAATTTGTGTAATTCCAAGGTAGTAAAGGCACAAATCAGAGCCACGTCAGCACCTCTCTATGGACGACAGACCAAAACCCCTGACCCCTTAGAGCACTGGATGCTCAGGGAGTTAATTAGACCCCACACAAGAAGAATTATGAAAGCAAAAACTAAGATCTTCCTTCCCCCTTGCCAAAGAGCAGTTAGTCCTTGGAGCAAACCCAATAATCCTTTCTACCCATCCGTGACACTACCAAGCAGTTAGGTACAAATTAGTCCATCAGGTGGCTTGCCTCTATGCACCTAAGTGTGGGTTAAAGGTTCTGGCAGACTGGTTTGCAGATCGTGCCCTTGACCTCTCATTCCCTCAGCTCCGCGTGCAGGATGAGTACACTTCCCTACCTCAAAGGGGTACTCGCTGTTCGCAGGGCATGCTGAGATCTGGGCATGCTTTGAAGGATGACAGAAGGCCATGGCCCCTCAATAACCATACAGCTGGCTGCTTGCTGGTTAACCCCAACCCCCACCAGGGACCAGAAGGGATGGACAAATGCTTGGCACCTCCCAACCCACGAGGAGCCCAATCGCCCGCTGGCTGAACCCTCCCTCCCCAGGCAGGTTCATTCCTCCTGCCTTCTGCGCCCTTGGAGATGCACTTGTGTCTTCCACTCTCTCAACTGAACCGCTCCTGTCCACCGTTTGGCAGGGATGCAAGCAATCACGGTCTCATGCGCTGACTCGGTGCTGCATTGCGCCCCCCCGACAACGGGAACAGTGCTGCATGGAGCTGAACCTCCTGCCTTCGGCCTGCCGGGAGCACCGGGGGCTTCCCAAATCTCTCTGGATTCACCTCGCACCGCAGGTGTATGCGCGTGCCCTCTTCCACTTCTCCATACAGAGGCATGAAGGAAGGAAGAATGGAGCCAGACTGACCTTCAAGTCTCCCCACCAACTCCACGGTCCTCTGAGACCCTTCATGATGTGCTAGCACGGTGGCTTCTCTTCTGGCCTCCTCCTAACTAACGGGGCTCTGTCTTCTTTTCCCGTAGCTCTTTAGCTGAAGTTACCTTTCTGGGGCTGCAACATGTAGGTGAGGAGAGCCAGCTGACCCATGCCAAAGATTTCCAGGCTGTTCCCGCTGAGTGCTGGGGGAGCTGGTACATCCCACAAAACCTTTTCCAGATCCTGCTTTGAAGCCCATAATTTCTCTTGTCTTCCTCCCCCCCCGGCACCTTCTGTCCTCACGATCTCACCCAGTATTACAGTGCAGCAGCAGAAGAATATTTCTTCATTTGCTGCTCTAAGCAAAAGCTGGGCATTGCAGAGAGGCAGCCATCAGCTCTTCCTTTAAATAGCAAGCTCTGACAAATTGCAGGTAAAAAAATAAAATTGGGGGCAATAAAAAAAAAAAGGCTGTGGGTGGCTCGATTCTTTGCGTAGTCAGTTTAAACATCAATCAAACCCATGAAATAACAGGCACCATCCCGATTTCTATTGCTGCTGCAGGTGGCACAACTTATAAAGAAACCCTTTGCGATTATTAAATTAAAGGCTGCAAGGCATGCATCTTCATAGCAAAATTAAGCTTTTATGGGCATGTAGTTGGAGATTATTAAACCCAGCATGGGCCCCAGCTAAGAATATCTAACTGTGCAGCGTCGGAATTAATACCAAACAGCATACTCCCCTCCCTAGCCTGCCTTTCTGCCGGAGTGAAAGGATGAAGGGAAATGAAAATGCAAGTGGAGAGAAAGGATGCAGATCTTTTTCATCCGGCCTGTTAAAACCTATCGTTCAGACCACAAGCATCCCCCAAGGGCGGCTCGGGCTTTTATGGAGGGTTTTTCTCCATGTTTAAAACAGGCTCAGTTGCACTAGGTACGTGTGTTGCTGGGCCTATCCCACATGAGCTGAAGTTTACACAGATGGACCTAATGAACTCCGGAGTTTGCTTGTGTTTGACCTCTCTCAGAGAACTGATTTTTTTTTTTTTTTTTTTGCAAGGCTTGTCTCTCTAATTTGGCTGGGAAGCCTCAGCGCCGGGGTATGTTTACAATTGCAAATGTACGTGTTTAAAAACACTATGAAAAATTAAAACTCCGGGTCCTCGCTTTGCTTCTCAGCAGCAGGGGATGGAAATCTAGGAACTGGATGGCTTCCGGGCCGCACGCTCATCAAGACCTCCCTTTGTGCTTGGTGTTTCTAACAATTTCCAGGGTCTTAAAGTACCATGCTCTCTATTTCTCTTTACTCGCAGCAAACAGCAGAACCGTTTCTAACAGGCGCGGTGTTAGCAATGGGATCCCCAGCGGCTGAGTCCGCGCCAGCCCATCCCCAGCCCGACGCCGGTTTATGGATCTGACTGGTTTATGGGCTTCTGGTGTGGGAGGCAGGCCACCCTAGATCTCTGGCCAGACTGGATTTGTTCACTGTAATCCACAGCCTCTTGGGCCATTCAGTCACTTTGCCTGGGTAGTGCGTATGCGGCTGCGGCGCTACCCCACCTGCAGCACCGGTAGAGGATTCCTGCCCCGCTGACTCCCAGCTCTGGTCCCTGCTCAGCTACGGGCATCAGACTGCCAGGTCACAGTCAGTCTTAGACCCACAGCTGTGGGCCACGTCCTGCCTCAGTCCAGTGGTGTCCATGGGTGCTCTGGATCCATAATCCCTTCACTGCCTCCTTGGCTTCTATATAGATCCTACTGGGAGCTCTTCTTCCTACTGGGAGCTGACCAGTCAAGTCCATGTGCCAAGGAGCCCTCCCCTTTTGGTTTCCCAGCCTGGACCCGTTCTCCTTTCTGGCTCTCAGTCTTTATAATCCTTGGAATGGGTGGAGCCAGAAGTGGGCTGCTGACCTGCACTTAAAAGGATCTCTGCCTTGGTTGGACCATGCAACTGCGCTTCCCTTCACCTTATGCAGGGTCTCCAAGCTCCCATTGCCATTTCATAAAAGATGCAGGCTTTTGGTTCACTAGTGCCTAGCTATCCATGGGTGCATAAAAAGAAGCGAAGAGAGACAGGTTCCTGACAGGTGTTGCGTTTATTGCGCACGTACTGTGTTAAATTGTGGCATAACGCATATCCAGTCAATGCAAAACAGCACACCATAAAATGGCAAACCGTTCAACGTGCAACACATCGGTGGTTGGTTTATACGGGGCTCTAACCTGAGCAATGTGGCATGTGAAGCTTTGCTGGGAAGCCCTGCTTGCAGGGCAGCTTGGGTGGTGCCGAAGGGCTCCCCAAGCCCCAGCACTTCTAAAGCCTTGCTGGCTTTAATCTTCCCAGCAGGGTAACTTTAAAGGTCCCGGTGCACATGGGGGGTTCTGAGGAATTTTATCCCAGATCCCCAAAAACTGTGCATGTCCTGCCATGTAGGACATGTGATTTTTTTTGATCCAGGCTGAAATTCATCAGATTGCAATCATGCAATTAAATTAATGTCTGCCAGCAGCCATAAGGATTTGCTTGGGGTTAGACACAGTACCAGACGGGAGGTCAGCTCTGCTTCCTGCTAACACTTTACTGTGAACAAATTACGGAGGGTGGCGAGAACAGTCAGCTGGAAGGGGAGAGCACACCTAACCACAGGAGCCAGTGGTCTAAGGGCAGGGATTTCCCACCAAACCCAGGGGCTTTGGATCAGATTTATGAACCTGGTGAGAATCATGTTCATGCCTGTGATGTCTAAAATCAGGCCAATCTCTACCGCATCCACACCTCGCGTGCTATGTGTGAGGAAGAAGCCAAGCAGAAGGTCTAAGGCTCCATCTACCCCTGCTGGACCTCACTTATACCCCTGGGCAGCTTACCCCTATACTGCAGGGTAACAGTGCTGTCTAAGCTGCAGCTTTAGATTAGGTGCCAATTACAAAGTAGTTACCCAAATATTTACCCAGGGTCCTGGGGAAAGGTTTGTTGCCCACACTGAACACTCTGGACATAGCTACACGTATCAATTTAAGGTGCAATAGCCATTTTTATGGTGCATTAAGGGCATAGGTCTATATGTGTGCACCCTTGATGCACCTTAAAATTAGTCATTTTAGGCTATTTGTGCCTAAATTTGATACTTTGCAAAAGCAGGTATCAAATTTAGGCATGAATAGATAAAGCACCTAACTTTAGTCCCAAATCAGTCCGCTCACTTCATTAATGCGCCTTCGCATGTGCATGTGTAGACGCACACCTAAACTGCCTTAATGTGCATTAGCCAAATGCACATTAAAGTTTAGGCGTGTAAAAGCACATGTAGACGTGCCTTCTGTTGCCCAGCAACAACACTTAAAAGGATGTAATCTAGCTAGTTTAATACTAGCCCAGCAATGCCTGCATAAACTGCAATCGCACCCCTAAACTGCACTGCAGACATGAGAAGGCACACACACGGGGATATTCAGGAGGACCTATTCGGGTATAGCTTTCGTGTGCAGACAAACCCTAAATCAAACCATGCTTAGGGGCAACCAACACGGGTTCATCAGTGGCAGGTCCTGTCAGACCAACCTGGTGGCCTTTTACAATCAGATCACCAGATCATTAGACGCCGGGGTAGCAGTGGATATAGTCTTCCTGGACTTCCGGAAGGCTTTTGACACTGTCTTTCACCCTGTTCTCATTAAGAAACTGGGGGGGCTGTGGTGTCGACACCCACACAGTCAAATGTGTCGCCACCTGGCTGGAGGGCCGCACCCAGGGGGTGGTAGTGGATGGGTCCTTCTCAACCTGGAAGGACGTGGGCAGTGGGGTCCCGCAGGGCTCGGTCCTCGGGCCCGCACTGTTCAACATCTTCAACAGCGATTTGGATGAGGGGGTAAAAAGCACCTGTTCAAATTTGCTGATGACACTAAGATGTGGGGGGACGTGGGCACACTGGAAGGATGCAACAGGCTACAGTCAGACCTAGACAGGGTACAAGGGTGGGCGGACGAGAATAGGATGGGATTCAACACAGACAAGTGCAAGGTGATGCACCTCGGGAGGAACAACCGGCACCATACCTACAGGTTGGGGAACTCCCCTCTTGTCAGCACGGAGGCGGAAAGGGATCTGGGGGTCATCATTGACTGCAAGATGAACATGGGCCGGCAGTGTGGGGACGCGGTCAGGAAGGCCGACCGCACCTTGTCCTGCATCCACAGATGCATCTCGAGCAGGTCCAGGGAGGTGATCCTCCCCCTCCATGCGGCACTGGTCAGGCCGCAGCTGGAGTACTGCGTCCAGTTCTGGGCGCCGCACTTCAGGAGGGATGTCGACAGCATGGAGAGGGTCCAGAGGAGGCCACAAGCATGATTGGGGGGCAGCAGGGCAGGCCCTATGAGGACAGGCTGCAGGACCTGAACCTGTTCAGCCTCCACAAGAGAAGGCTGAGGGGGGATCTAGTGGCCTGTTATAAACTAGTCAGGGGGGACCAGCAGGCATTGTGGGAGTCCCTGTTCCCCCGAGCACCGCCAGGAGTGACCAGGAATAACGGGCACAAGCTGGCAGAGGGCAGGTTTAGGTTAGATATCAGGAGACGCGACTTCACGGTCAGGGCGGCTGGGGTCTGGAACCAGCTTCCAAGAGAAGTGGTGCTGGCTCCTACCCTGGGGGTGTTTAAGAGGAGGTTGGATGCACATCTTGCCGGGGTCGTTTGACCCCTGTACTCTTTCCTGCCATGGCAGGGGGTCGGACTAGATGATCTGCTCAGGTCCCTCCCGACCCTAGAAACTATGAAACTATGAAACCACGGCAGAAGCTACGCCACTCTAATCCACCATCTCAAGCCATTCAAACCCTAGACACTATTAATCCCTGCAAGAAATCTGGGGGTAGCAGAGAAAGGCATAGACGATGTAATACAAACCCCCTGACTGAGTCCAAAGTTAAAGGACAAGAATCGCTGAGAAACCCTGCTCCAGGAAGAAAACCCAAACAAGCCAGAAACTCCTTTAATTAGCCTTCAGACTAAAGATTTATATCATATAAAGCGCCCATAAAATAAAGCTGATTCAACAATAAAGGCTGGCATAATGGAGCAAAACATACTATGCCGCTGGGTGCCTGCCAGACTCAGTGGGCATAAATAAAGACCTGCTCTGCAGACGCGCAGACTTGCTTTTGAAACAGCACTAACACGACCGCACACTGAGCAGTGTCCTCAGTGCCTCGAGATACCCTCCTGAAAAGCCTCTTGACTCGGTTACCGTGATGCCTGGCTCATTTTATCGGTGCGTGCAAGGATTTGGGGGCGCAAGTCTCTGGCACTCGAGAAAGGTGTGACGGGCTTGATGGGGGTTCCTCTGCAGGGCAAGGCCGGTGAAGACCGAAGCCCTGAAAGCTGCTGCCCGGTGGCTTTGGGACAGGCCTCAGCCCTGATGTGCAGGGGCCATGTCGCATAACAGTTCAGCCACCCTGTCCTTTCCGCGACAGGCTTCATGTTTCAGATGGCCAAGATGCTCCGAACGGTTTCGGAGGATAGTGGGTCCTGCCTCTGGCCGACAGCTTTCCATTGCCTCGTACTCACAAAGTCAGGCAGATTTGGGGGTCTATACTGATCGGACCCCCCTTCCCAGCCAGTTGCTCGCCTACAGTTTTTCCTGGCCGGGTTTGCTAACTCACATCGCTCAGTCCGCTTTGAGCCCGGATCACCTTCAATAAGGCAGTGGCTCTTATGATGTGGATAATCAACTGCCAGGAACTAGACTCAGACCAGGATCATCGTTTTATGAGGGCCCCTGACCCAGGATCCATCAGCGAGTAATAACTTCCCAGCAGCACCAACTCAGCCTGGATCCAACCCAACAGCCCAGAAGGGAGAAGGCTTTCGATACAGCTACTGGTCCCCCGAGCTCAGGTTGCCTATCTGTCACGGAGGAACGACTCCCAGCTGCACCCTCATGCAACCGCGGCACAAACCGCCAGGATCACAGCTTTACAGTTTCATCAGTTAAATCATCTTCACGGCCTTCTTGTATCAGCGCAGTCGTTTTCAAAGCTGAACACAAGAGTTACAGCTGCCTGGTACGATGCAATCTGCATTCAACCCAGTACAAACCGTATTTTCGTTTTGCAAATGCTCTGCTTTTGCGGTGGGGCGCTTGGGCTCGTGCAGTCATGTCTGGAGAAGTGGGCTCTACTCCTGCCCCGGGTGGGAAGGGAGAGCGAGCCTGCCAGCCGGGGCACTGGAAAGCATTTGCAGTGTCAGCAGGGCTGAAAGCAAGCTTAACTTTACTCCGGAGGCCAGAAATCTTGGCCTGGCTTCCCCACAAAAACTCCTCCCATGCACACGCATTACCCTTGCGGTACCGTCTTCCCATCACCACCCCCACCTCATTACCAGAATCCTCCCTTACTTTGACCCTGTCTGTTGAAATCTGTATTAATCATCCCCGCCTCAACGACTCCATTCTCGGCTTCCACCGTCTTCCCAAATCTCTGCTCCCCACCCAGGGCCGCAGCTGCAGCCAGACCACGCTCTTCTTCCATGCAGTGGGCCCAGGCCTGCCCACACCCCCTGTCATGGTCACTGAGTCCCTCCCTGCTTGCTTCCCTCTCCAAATCCAATTCAGAATTGCCTTCCGGGTCTCCAGATCTTTGCAGCTGCTTTGAAGAGCCACTTCACCCCGAGTACGACCACGGAGACATCACAGCATCATCCAGACTTGGCCACGGTAGCGCTCTCCTTGCAGTTCACAGCAGCTCCCAAAACCCAGGTCCTCCCAACTCCAGCTTCAAACTGTACTACAAAGAAGAAACGAGCCCTCGTGACCCAAGCCCAGACCTGGGCGTCAGGAAATTGTGAGTCCTTACAACACTGATGCCAATTGGCTCTGTGGCCTTGGGATGTCACCTAACCGTTCAGTGCCTCAGGTTCCACCGCTGTCGCACAAAAGTACTTCAAGGTCTGATTATTCACAAAACACCTGGAATATGTAACACACACCATGTGCTAAGTGCCGCTACATCATGACCCCAGACATCTCAAATCTTGACTCCCAATCCTTTGCTGGAAACAGGAGCTGGCTTGCCGCAAGCTGGGTAAAAACCAACGACCCTCATTTTTGCAAGTCGCTAGCCTTTCTTTGTTTCCTATCTTATGAATACCGAGCAATCAGACAACGTGTTCTTGTTTGCGGAGAAGGATCTCGAGGCTGAAAGCCCAGCTAAAGAAATACCAGATTGTGGCCAAAGCATCGCCCCACGGTCTGTCCTCTGCGAGGGCAGCGAGCCGCTATGCTGCCCATGGAGCACCCTGTGCGGGAGACGCGGCTCCTACCCAAGCCCCCGCTACTCCGTGACAGTAATGCCAGTGCAGCAGCTCACTGCGGGTCCAAGTCTTTCTCCACTTCATACTCCACGGATCGGCAGCCTTTAACAAACGCAGGCCTTGTGATCCAGCTGTGGCGGGGGGCTGCCGACCCCTCTGCAGTGCCCCAGCCCTCCCTCCTCTCCTCTTTGCTCCATTTACCCTCCACTTCTGTCGCCAACGGGGAGGCATAAATTTGGCACCGCAGAAAGACAGACCCATGGGCACAGAGCAGGGACATGGGATGCTGCAGATAGGATGCCGGCCATGGCAGAAGAAAGCATAGCACAGGGCAAAGAAGGTGCCCCTGCTACTGCGGGCCAGATCTAATCTCTGGGGGCCAGAGCAACCCTTGCCATGCCCCGTTCAAGCCCCTCTCATCCCTTGCACAAACGGGGGTGTCCAGCCCTGCCGTCTTCCTTGCACTGCCATCTGCGGTATAGGTAGCCAAGTGGGACTGCAACCACGTGGAACCGCATTAGCCAAGCCACAAACTGTCTCCACGCCAGCTGATTTGGAGCCTTCTCGTCTCCTCAAGCACATTCCTGAGTATTTAGACGCTGTGATCCACTGTTTACTGAAACAAGCACCCGCAGCCGTCAATCTCGCACACTGAGAATGATAAAACAAGTGCTCAGGCGTCACTCACTGCTTCCTATGAGACACCGATCACTATAATCCCTCTTTGCAGACAAGCAAGCAAGTTGCATCAGGGCTCCAGAGCCATTGCGGTCTGCCGGAGAAAACTTCCTTTTGTCATCATTCAACCTCCAGCAAGCCTCTCCCACGCGTCCAGGCAGAGGTTGTGTCTGTCCCAGCCACTTGAGCTGCGCAACGATCAGCTCCTGCACAGCTGAGAGAGAGGTTATAGAGAGAGTTCATTCAACTTCTCTGCACATCTAGTTTTGGCCAGGCCTGCAGCAGCTACTACGATGGTTGGCACCCATGATCTGAACCCGAGACCGCCAAAGCTAAATGTGTGAGCTGCAGCAGCTTGAGTTAGGGGGGTTATAACTCATACCCTCTGGGCACAGGGTAAGGTTCGGGGAGGTGGAGTGGGCAGAATATGTAATATATGTTCACCAACGGGGTACAGGGAAGCTGAGAAATGCTGGTAGGGTTTCAAAAACACTCAGCTGTTTTATCTGGGTGTTGCAGCACATGGAGCTGGCTATTTATGCAAGCAGGTGAGCATGGGCCTGGCATCAGGGATGATCTCTCTCCCTCTCTCACAAGCACATGCACAGATACACACTCTCTCTCTCTCTGTGTGCCCCAGAAGCCAAAGATCCTGTGTTTTGAAATGTGGACCTGAACCTTGGACGTTGAGGCTATCCACTTCAACCCTTTGAAGACTCGCCCGAGAGGAGCACAAAATGAACCTGCCAGGACGTGGCAGGCTACTGATTTCAAAGCAAAACATTAGGGATCCTCCAGTTTCCGTTCCGATCTTGACCGGGCAGCATCGAGATCAACCTCCTGTACAACGCAGGCTGTGCGCCCCAACAACATGAGACGAGCGTGTGCGTTCACCGCCTTGGCTAGCCAGCCGGCTCCGCCACACTGGAGAAACGTGTTTGTCGCAAAGTTTTTCACGGACCAAAACTTTTTGCACAGTGGGGTTTCCAACTCCGGGCACAGTCCTGCCACGTGTTGGGTACCTCTGCCTCTGAGCTGAGTGGTCCTACTGCCGTCAAGTTAATCTTGGGCTTAAGCGATATGCTGGTTTGGAGCCATCCTTCTCCCTACCCTCCAGAGCTGACCCCTGCAACGGTTACACCAGCGTTTATTCAGCAGTTCTGGTATAAAGCAGAATTAAATGAATTAGGGCTCAACAAGACCCTTGAATGGCAGGCATGGGGGAAGAGCAAGGTATTATTGCTACTTATAAGACCAGATGAGGCAAGAGACTAAAGAAACCCTTGCACACAGGTTGTCAGCCATACCGTTCTCGCCGAGTCTTACCCTGCCGAGAAGCAGGGTTAGCTAAACATTAAAACCCAGAAGGAGCTGTCTGGAAACCAGGCTCCTCTCTGTATTGAACCTCTGCCAAAGAAGAAGAAACAGTTTTCCGGGATTTTTTCCCTCCTCCTGTCTCTCCTCTTTCCCTGGGGATTTGAAACTTGCTTGTTCAAAGCCCACTGTCGTGTGCCAGATCCTCCCAGATTTTGAACAACCCACTGAAGGGTCTCAGCAGTTTTGCATGCAGAAGTGGAGCTAGAGTGACCTTAGAAAGCCCACCCTGCTGCTCTTTGCTGGTCTTACCTCTTAGATCAGGGGTTCGCCAGTATTTTTGGGCAGAGTGATAAAAACACCCACCACCTCTACTTGGAAGATGCTGGCGCGCCGGGGGGCAGATGGTGGAGGAGCCTGATCCTCGTTGTGGCCGCACAGCTGGTGCCCCTTCCCCGCTGTCTGCCCTAAGGTGCACGTTCACCCACCGCCAGCAATGAGCTGGTCTGGGGGCAGCTGCATGTAGCCTTCCTGCCAGCCGCCCAGGCAGCCAGGAGGCTGCAAGTGGGTCCACAGAGCCCTGGCCCATGTTGCACACGCACCTCAGGGCAGGCAGTGGGAAAAGGACCAGACTGCATGGCCACAACAAAGACTGGGACTGCCCCACAGATGCGTGTGTACCCACCGTCAGCATCAAGCCGGGCCAGGGCTCCACGGACCCTGGTGCAGCTGCCGGCCACAGCCAGCCTGGGCTGTGGGCAGGTCCATGGATGCTGGGCTGGTCGTGGAGGCTGCAAGCAGCTGCACCCGATTTGCTGCCGGTGGCGGATGCACGTGCGCCTCTGGGAGGGCAGTTGGGAAGCCGTGAGGGGCCCGATCCTTGTTGCGGCAGCACCTTCCCCACCGTCTGCTCTGGGATGCACGTGCCAAGCAAAGCTGCTTTGCGTGCCCCACTCTGGCACGTGTACCGGGGGTCGCGGACCCCCGTCTTAGACCTCTTCAGAGTCAGTTCCCTCTACCCCATGTCACCGCTCCGCTGGCTTCTCTGGTTACCGGCTACTCTCCGCAGTTGGGGTTGCTCCTTCACTGGTATTACCCCCACTTTTCTTTAGCCCTCCCTGTTTCTGCCCCCCCTCAGAGGCAGTGAACCCCTCCTCCTCTCTAAATGTCGTTACAAAATCTCTTCTCTCCCGCTTGCAAGTGAGACTGTCTATGCAAAACGTTTTGTGAATGAAGGGCACTTTTCCAAGACCCCCCTTCCTCCCAGAGGCCCTCCAGGGAGCACACTGAATCATTTTTTTATCCATTCTCGCTGCGTTTATTTGCAGGGTGCCGAGGACGCGCCACTGATCGGCAGACGCCACAGAAACATTATTATTATTGTTGCATTAAGCTACGTTGTGCCATATCACAGAGAGAGCTGCTGGGTGTAATTTGCAGAAGTTTGCCCGAGAGCAAACGACTATCCTAACCATTGTATATTTATGGCTTTATTAGTCATAATTTCCAAACAAATTCTCAATCAACCCCAAAGGCAGAAAATATCAGCCTCATTTGCTACAGTTCCATTTTCCAAGATTAAAAAAAAGTCGAAATACCATGAGGTTGGCTAATAGAAAAGAAATCCATAATGAAATGCCTGCGAGGTCAGCTATGCTGTAGCGTGGCAGTCTAATGCACACGCTGTTACCGGCCGCCAATGTTAAACTAGTTGCCAAAGTTTCAGCTCCCCCGTATGGAGATTTGGGGACAGCAAGCCTACAAGTTAATTACTTCTATTTTCCTACAGTGCTCCTGGTTCCCCCTTGCTATTTAGGCAGAAATACCTCCCAGACTTCACCCCACAACCTTCCTCCTCTGTTAACTAAATTTTTGGTTGGGAACGTCAAAATCAAGCTTGCTCAAGATGAATGCAAATCTTTATCAGAGTTTCCTAAGGGCTTTTCATAGCTGGGTGGTGGATATGATGGATGCTAATGTGTTTTTTTCCCCCATCAATATGCAGCACAAGGAATAATGCCTTACTGACCAATTCGACGGTAGCGGGGGTGTTTGGTAAAATGTCACAGATGTTCAGGAGAAATAAATCATACCCCATTATCCGTCAGCCCGCAAAGTTAAAACGGCCTTTGTTTCTACACAATGAGCAAACACTTAAGAGCTCCTCATGGATCTCCATGTTTGCGTGCCGGCCAGTTTTCATCAAAACGTTGCTTAAAGAACGGGGGGGCGGGGGGAAGACCCTAATGCAAAAATATACAGCAAGTAAAACTTCATGCTACCTGAATCCCATTCATCTGGTAGCAGGTAATAATTATGCAGCAGCCCAGAGTAAAAGCCCAGATTTAAACACTGCTCAACCAATTAATTTTCACACATGAAAGTGCAGCTGAACTTAATTCAGGAGAGATCAAGTTCCTGACAGCCGGCCAAGTTCTGCATACGCGGAGCCTCACACCTATGATTACTGCAGGACTGGGGAAACCACGACACCCGTACAGCAGGGCCCTGGCTACTGTGGATGCCTAACTGGTCCCACCTCGTCCCTCGCCGCGGGAGAGCGGCTCGGGCTCACGCTGGGGAGTCGAGGTGCGGGAGGACAGCGCGCCACGTGCCACTTCGTTAGAAGAGGAGGGGAGGGTCACACAACTACACCCCCCTGCGTCTGTAACCACCCTCCAGATCCCAGACCGACGCTTTGGCACGGGGGAGAGAAAAGGAGCTAGTGGATGCAATGGTTCGTTTCCCCATTTAACCCCGTTCTCTCCTAACCGTACGCGACGCAAAGGCAGCGCCCCTGCACAGGGAAGGCCGGTCACACGGAGAAATTCTCACGGGAAAACCCATTCGCGAGTCACGTCCGCGCGCACGGGCAACCCGCCCCCCCAGCTGGCTGAGCTGAGGATACATATATAGATATATCTAGATATATATATGTGCACTCAGGCCCTTGACCTGGGCTCTGGCTGCTCAGTGCCTCGACCCCTGCCTTCCTCCTGCTTCGCCCCAGCCGCGACCTTGCCCAACCCCAGCCTTGTTCCTGCCCCGCTCATCTCCAGCTTATCCTGCTGTGCATCTGGACCCCCCAAATCCTCACCTTCAGTCTGACCTGGACTACAAACACCGGGATCATTTCAGATTAGGAATGACTCTGAACCCAGTTTGAGCCTTTCTGGCGCGGCCTCGACCCTGATCTGGACCCCTCGCAGGCTCCGGTAGCTGGCTAATCCCACACCCCACAAGCGTGCCTGCGTCCCCATCCTCACTTTCCGGACAAACGGGCTGATGCAAGAGGCTGAGATAATCCACGAGAGGCTCCAAGCCTCTGCAGGCAGAGTCAAGCCAAACAGTGCCGATCCCCAGGACACATGCCTACGAGCCAACGGGCCATGCCCGCACCAGCGCAAATGCATGGTAACATCGGCTGGGCCCTGCTGGCCCCCGCCTTCCTGCTCCACCCTGCCGGGGCGGCCCTCGTGCAGCACACAAGAGACGGCCCCCTGCCCGTCTCCCTCGTACACGGGAACTGCCGCGACTCCGCTGCCATTACCGCTTTGCTGGTTTTGGTGCCAGATCTGCACGCAGCCTCCCGGGAAGTGCGAGCTCTTCTCAGAAGGGTGCAAATGGGGATCCTAGCGCTGGAACTGAGAGGCACGTATTTTCCGACGGTGCCTCCACGGCCGGGGCCGCACAGCACAATGCACCAGGGGACGATGGATCTTGAACAATGGCCCGGAAACAGGAGCAGAAAACACACTATCGCCATGAATCCAGCTTGGGTTTAGAGGACCCTAGTGACAGCAAGGGACATTTGCTTGATGGGGCTGTAATTTCCATTTCTAGACTTGTTGGGCTGTAATTAGTCCAGCCTCTCATTCCTTTACCATTATTGAGAAAGAGGAACAGCGAAAGGGGAGGGAAAAACCCCTGGTTTTTCCATATTTGCAACGCCTGAGTAATGCAAAGCAGCCTGGCAGAGTCAGAGTATGTCTACACTGCAGTCACTTCTGTGATTGCAACATGGATCCTGCTTCTGAGCACCAGAAACTCCCCTGGCTTCCCCCAGGAGCAAGACCTCGGGTTGAAACACGCTTCTAGTATTCCCATGGCATTAATCAAACCGCACGCTGCAAACTCTGTCGACTCACTGCAGTCTGGGTAATATTAACAGGACCCTCCTCTCGCTCTCCGGCGCTTCTCATTTGCATGGCGCTGCATTACCCAGTGAAATAGCCGCGTGAGCTCCGGCACCTCGGTAACCTCCAGGGCTTCTCCTTTCACCCTCCCCCAATAAAGCAGACTGTCAGACTTATTAAGCAATTAAAAATCCAGGTTTATTTACCCATTCTGCAGGAGCCAGGTTAAAGCCAGTGCCCTATTATTCAGGCTTAAAGATTTTGCTAATTTCCTTTAATCCACTTAAACCTTTAAAGCATGGATAATGGAAAGCAGACAAGCAAACCGTTCTGCTTTCCAAATGCAAGGACAATGGTTTCCTTCCCTCGGAAGAAGGGCAAAGCTTTAGACAAGATCCCTGAAAGGTCAGCAAGGAACCCTTCACTGTCTCCGCGCTCCCTGGAGATGCCCGCTCAAAGGTCACAGAAGCCTCACTCAGTTGCCCTTAGCGAAGAACCTAACTACAGATGCACCGCAACCCCCAAAGGAGACCCAAAATCAATATTTCAACATTTAGGAGGAAACCAGAGCTGGCAAGAAGGCTCGACACACTCTCGGGCTGGCAGACTGAGCCTGCTACACTGGGAAATGTAGACAGCGGTGATGCAGGCTGGATGGACAGACATGACCGCTGATGAGTACCACTGCTACATATAACCACAGGGGAAATCCAACTGGGAGAAGACCACGCGTCCGCAGTGGAATCCCAAATTGCAGGAGAAAGTTTAAGAGGCTCGTCCATCTTTCCAGGGCTGTGCTGAAGGGCTCTGCAGTTATATAGCCATATCTCTTCCTCCCGAGACCTGACCAAGGACAGAGAGGAAGGTTGCTGACATTGCCTATGAATGCATGGGGGAAAATGAAAAGCAACAACAAGACAAGGAAACAGCTAAGGACAATTTCGTTGTTAACTATATGAAAATCTAGTCTATGTTCCAAAATAATACATTTGCTTTCTGTCCCAGTGTCTCCAAACACTGTATGTTCCAGTATTTTTAGGCCCTGCAACAGTCTTGAGGTATGTAAGCATCATTGAGCTAATGTATGGAAAAGGAAATGAAAGCAAAAATCCAGAGAGCCACCAAGATGACGGAGAGTCAGAAGCAAAATAGGAACTCAAGGCCAAGAGACTTTCCCAGATAGGTACTCTAATTGCTAGAGCACACTGTTTTCCAGAGCAGCACAACATACCATAGAAAATTCAGGTTGGAAGGGACCTCAGGAAGTCACATCTAGTCCAACCCCCTGCTCAAAGCAGGACCAGTCCTAACTAGATCATGGCATTTGTCTAGCCGGGTCTTAAAAAACTCCAAGGATGGACGCCACCACCTCTCCACGTAACCTGTCCCAGTGCTTCACCACCGTCTGAGCGAGAAAGTTTTTCCTAATATCCAACTTAAATCTCCCTTGCTGCAACTTGAGCCCACTGCTCCTTGTCCTGTCATCTGCCCCCACTGGGAATAGTCCAGCTCCGTCCTCTTTGCAACCCCCCTGCAGGGAGGCGAAGGCTGCTATTCAATCCCCCTCGGTCTTCTGCGAAGGAAGGACATGGGAAGGACTCATCTAGATTGAAACCAAGCTGCAAGAATGCAATCTCTTACCTTCAAAAGCAATGGTGGGATGTTCCCTCCTGACACACTGCTGGTGTTCGGTTTCAGGGTACTCAGGCACATACTGTGATACCGAGAGATGAAACGTGAGAAGAAAGAGGCCGGGCAAAGGCAGAGAAATGGCCTTTAATCTTGATACCACCATGATTGAAGGCCTGCTGCAGATCTAGCTTCCAAGGTAGGTCCTGGGAGGACACCTGCAACACAAAATAATTTCATTTTAGGAAGGGTGCGTGCTTTTCGGAAGTCTCCAACAAATCTCTGGAGAAGGTTTTCCTCTTTCGCTAGGACCCCCCGTGTGCTAATCGCATGGGATAACATTCAGCAAACAGGACCAAGCAAAATGAAGTGCCTTTCTACAACTCCCACTGTGCAATGCCCACGGTATTTGTAAAGAAACTGAAAAGTGCAAATCCTTGAGAACACAAAAATGGCCCATGCAAACCATTAAATATAGGTGTTATTCAAGCAGTAAAATGCAAAAGCATAGGGCATAAAGAGGCAGTAGGGAAGTGGTGCCAGGTAGCAAGACTGCAATTCAAAGCTCTCCCATGTTTTATTTTTCCCCCTGTATCTCAGGGGTTTTAAATGCTGCCATAAAGATGATGTGTATCTCTTCACACCCACTAATATGTGGTGCTGCAGCAAGTGTTATGCAGCCCTGAGCACTAGCAATCCCCGCTCGCTTCAGAGAGACGGGCCGACAATCAGCACATCTGAGAGCAAGGACACACGAACCAGTTGCTGCAAGGTGAGCAAAGGCGCAAACTTAACAGCGCGTGGCAATGCTGGGAGAACTGCCTGTGCGCATGCTTTCACCGTAGCAAATGCAAGGTAACTGCACCCTCAACGTGGAGTGAGCAGGTTACTGGCATTTACTGCAGGGTAAAGCCATGCACATAGGTAGTTACAGCACATTCATAGTTTCACAGTTTCTAGGGTCGGAAGGGACCTGAGCAGATCACCTAGTCCGACCCCTGCCATGGCAGGAAAGAGTACAGGGGTCAAACAACCCCAGCAAGGTGTTCATCCAACCTCCTCTTAAACACCCCCAGGGTAGGAGCCGGCACCACTTCCCTTGGAAGCTGGTTCCAGACCCCAGCCGCCCTGACCGTGAAGTCGCGCCTCCTGATGTCTAGCCTAAACCTACCCTCTGCCAGCTTGTGCCCGTTATTCCTGGTCACTCCTGGCGGTGCTCGGGGGAACAGGGACTCCCCCAATGCCTGCTGATCCCCCCTGACTAGTTTGTAACAGGCCACTAGATCCCCCTCAGCCTTCTCTTGTGGAGGCTGAACAGGTTCAGGTCCCGCAGCCTGTCCTCGTAGGGCCTGCCTTGCTGCCCCCTGATCATGCTTGTGGCCTCCTCTGGACCCTCTCCATGCTGTCCACATCCCTCCTGAAGTGCGGCGCCCAGAACTGGACACAGTGCTCCAGCCGCGGCCTGACCAGTGCCACATAGAGGGGGAGGATCACCTCCCTGGACCTGCTCGAGATGCATCTGTGGATGCATGACAGGGTACGGTTGGCCTTCCTGACCGCGTCCCCACGCTGCCGGCCCACATTCATCTTGGAGTCAATGATGACCCCCAGATCCCTTTCCACCTCTGTGCTGACAAGCGGGGAGTTCCCCAGCCTGTAGGTATGGTGCCGGTTGTTTCTCCCCAGGTGCATCACCTTGCACTTGTCTGTGTTGAAAACCATCCTATTCTCGTCTGCCCACCCCTGTAACCTGTCCAGGTCTGATTGTAGCCTGTTGCATCCTTCCAGTGTGCCCACGTCCCCCCACATCTTAGTGTCATCAGCAAATTTGAACAGGGTGCTTTTTACCCCCTCATCCAAGTCACTGAGGAAGACGTTGAACAGTGCGGGCCCGAGGACCGAGCCCTGCGGGACCCCCTGCCCACGTCCTTCCAGGTTGAGAAGGACCCATCCACTACCACCCTCTGGGTGTGGCCCTCCAGCCAGTTGGCAACCCATTTGACTCTGTGGGTGTCTACGCCACAGCCCCCCAGTTTCTTAATGAGAACGGGGTGAGAGACAGTGTCAAAAGCCTTCCGGAAGTCCAGGAAGACTATATCCACTGCTACCCCTGCATCTAATGATCCGGTGATCTGATCGTAAAAGGCCACCAGGTTGGTCTGACAGGACCTGCCACTGATGAACCCGTGTTGGTTGCCCCTAAGCATGCAGTCCCCTGCTGGCCCCTCCTGGATGTGTGCCAGCATAATTTTCTTGAACAGCTTGCCTAGGATCGAGGTGAGACTAACCAGCCTATAGTTTCCAGGGTCCTCCTTCCTGCCTTTTTTGAAGATGGGGACCAGGTTGGCCCTCTTCCAGTCCTCACCAGAGCACCACGAGTGCTCGTAAAGCCGTGCCAGGGGTCCCGCAATGACCTCGGCCAGTTCCTTTAGGACTCTAGGGTGGAGATCGTCCGGTCCAGCTGACTTGAATACGTCCAGCCCCTCCAGAAGCTCCCTAACTAAATCCTCGCTAACCCGTGGCCCAGGTGTGCCTCCCCCGGGGCCCAAGGGGGCCCAGCAGGGAGGTGGCTGTTCTGGTCCCTACTTAGGAAGATGGAGGCAAAGAAATCATTAAACTTGTTAGCTCTGCCGTCTGGCATGACAACCAAGTTACCCATGGCGTCCTGCAAGGGCCCCACATTACCCGGGACCTTCTTTTTACCCCCTACGTATTTAAAAAAAGACTTCTTATTGTCCTTAATCCGGGAAGCTAGTCCCAGTCCCATCTCTGCCTTGGCCTTCCTAACTGCCCCCCTACATCCCTGAGCAACCACAGTGATGACCCCTTCTTTCCACTGGGTATAAGCCTCCTTTTTAGCAAGGAGAGGTTCCTGGATTCTTTTGGTGAGCCGTGGAGGCTTGTGTGCTCTCCTGCTCCCTTTGATCCTCATTGGGATTACCTTCCTTTGGGCTCGGAGGATTGTCTCCTTAAGGAGCGACCACTCTCCTTGGACACCTGGCTCCCCTCCCCTCCGGGACCTCAGCACTTCTCCAACTATCCTCCTTAGCTCGTTGAAGTTTGCCCTCCTAAAATCTAGGGCTGCTGCCTTGCTGCAGGCCTTTGCCACCTTGCGCTGGATGGTGAATCCCAGCAGGCGATGATAGCTGTCGCCCCGGGGGTCGAGCACCCGCAGCCCCCTCGCCAGGTCGTCGCCCGTGGCCAGCACCAGGTCCAACAAGGCGTCTCCCCGGTGGGGCTGTGCACCTCCTGGGTTCGATGGAGGTCCTGCACTCTGGCTAGGGACCTACGTGAGCGGTCAGACCTGGCTGACTGCTCCTCCCAGCAGATGTCGGGGAAGTTCAGGTCCCCCATGATGACCACATCCTTAGCCTTCACTGCCTCTGTGAGCTAACCCAAGAATTCTTGGTCAAGCTCTTCTCCCTGGTTGGGGGGTCTGTAGGAGACCCCCACCATTAAGTCCCTTTCCCCTCGACTGCCTTGTACTCTAACCCAAAGCACTTCAGAGTGCCCTTCCCCTGGCTCCTTGCTAATTAACGAGGATGTGTACTCCTCCGTAATATAGAGCGCCACGCCCCCACCCCTCTTTCCTATCCTGTCCCTCCATATACAGGTTGGCTATACTGGGGTGAGCTCATACCCTGCTCATCCCATAACAGCTTGTCCACGTGCCCAGAAGCTCAGGCCTCAGCCCAATAAGGATTTCATACAGGGCTTTTCCCAAATCCTACCACCGTTCTCTCCCAAGCTGCATTGTTGCAGCTCACAAACCCCTTTCTCGTTAAAAAGCATCAATATAAAGTTAAATTAGCAAGCAGTGGGATTAACAATTAACACTGGCAGAAACGAGATTATGGAAAATACCGTCATTAGAATTTAAGATGAGCATGAGTTTTGGCTCATGTCATCACACACAAGTATACTGGGGGGATCGGACGCACACACGTGCATGCACACATGGATGCAGGCACTATAGCATCTCTCCACTGAGATGCAACGTGCAAACTGTACTATAGCCCGCTGAAGCCAGAACGCCCGACAAATTTGCAGAGCTTGGCTTGGGTCACAATATTATCATTGCAGAAGTGAACAAGAAATCCAACTGTCCCTAAATCCAGGGAGATGCTTCTTGTATCACCCTCTAGTCCGTACTGGGGTTCAGAAGAGGCAATGTCAGCCTTCCTCGCTTAAGAAGGACTGGTACTGGTGGAGGGTACCAAAAAAAGTGACCCCCAGTGACATTAATGAGTCCCAGTGACAATCAGATCCTTGACTCGAGTACAAGCAAGGCTTCCTGCACATTCCCCTGATGCTTTTCCAGTTCACTGTCAAGTCTAAATTCAAGGGATGAACTAGTCTGAGTTTCAGTCTCACAAAGATCATGGACTCATAAAACTTGTAGGAAGAGAAGACTCAATGTCAGGCAGTCTATTCTCCTGCCAAGGCAGCCTTCCCTGTTATACATTTACTAGTGTTTTGTCTGGGCAAGCTGTAAAATGTGCCAAGTGATTGGATTTCTGCCACTTTTCCTGGGAGACTGTGCCGCAGCCCAACACACATCACTACTGCTTCGAAAGCTTTCTCCGACCTTTGGTATAAACTTCCACCCTTGCTTATAGGTTCAAGTTGATCGGGGCAGATAAATCCAAAGTTCGCATTTAGGATTCATGTTTTGAACTTCATACCAAGTGGAAAACTACTAAATAAGATCAAGGAGGAGGAAAAAAAACCCATAAAAACATCCTGGATGCTCTTCCACTTAGATCTCTCAGATCTGTAAAGTTTCCATGACGGGAAAATTAACCTGAATGAACACTGTGCACCACCCGGAGCCGCTATCAAGGGGAAACGTGTGCTTGGATCAAGGACAACACAAACCTTGGCCCTCAAGCATTGACTTAACGAGAATCAAAGGCCATGGAAGCACTGAACAAGGACGATCTTTGGAGCAGCCCCCCGCTAGGTTGGCTTAGTCGTTTACTCATCCATAATTTAAAACAACCTCTCAAGCAGCAATCTATTGCTGCTGACTGCAATTTTGGGGTTTTTTTAAAAAAACATTTCTTCTTTTCATGAGGAAAAAGGTGCCACGTGAAGAAAAGGACGATCAAACCGAAGTGCTGATGAGGAGCAGCCGGACGGCTCAACGGTGCCCGCAGCCAGGCACCAGTTACAGAGGTGAAGCTGATCTTGCAGTTCTCCTGGGCATAGGCCCAAACTATGTCCGCCTCAGCCTCTAACCCTGGAGCCCCAAAATCGAACCCTGCTAGAGCTCTACCAGGATGGGGTGGGACTGATCCAATTTGAAACTTGTCTGCATTTGGGTCTTCCCCGGCTTTCAGCAACCGATGGCCCACTGACTATGCAAATCCCCAGCTTAGAAAAGCATGGCTTGCCCCAACGCATATTGCCCGTTTTCAGCTGTTCAGATGGATGTGAAGGCTCGTATGACAGCGTGCTCTCAAGAGACCCCCCAGTGAGAATGGCATAGGTCTCAAGACATCCGTTCCCACGGTCTCAGTGATGCTGACCCAGAACCTCATGCCCAAACCTCAACCTGAACGTAAGTCCTGGGGCAGGACGTGTGGCGGCACCTGCTTTGTAATGCCCTTGTGCAGCGGTAGGCACTGTTCACATGGACTCAAACATACCAAATCGGAAAGGACAAAAACGCTGAATAAAAAGGGACGGGCCCGCATTATCGGCTTTCTCCAAGGGGATCATCCTCACCCCACACGCGTCCACGTGCTCCCAGCGATCACAGCCCTCGGACCACCCTTCCCACACCATGGCCATTCAGATACGCGCCTGCTGATAAGCCCTCTCCCCTCCTCCTGCTCTTCGGGGCTCGTTGTCCCCGTCCCTCCAGGGCACAAGGGACACAAAACGTGTTAGTGATGCCTCTGTTGATACGGTCAATGCATTCGGGTCCCGACGGCTGTTCCAGGCAAGCCTGTGCGCAGAGACGGCGTGTACAAAACACACCTTCCTACCTCTCCTCCTGACGACTGTTAGCTACGGGGCCACTGATGACTGCAGCTGGGGTAAAACCTATGGAGAAAGAAGTGGTCTTCCAGCTAAAGCAGGGCGTCGGAGACATAGGTGCTCCATCATCACGCAGCCGTACGGCTGAAGCCACTTGAAATAACGCAACCTATACCTGTTTCTCTGATAACCAACTCTATAGAGAAGGCATAACGTGCCACACCGCCTCTGGGCCACCTCCTGCTCCTGTGGCATTGCTCGGGCGCTGTGCTTCTCCCACAGCCCCCGTACCGGGGCAAAGGCTCCGATTCGCGTCTCGTTAACCCGGTCTTGTGTTACTGTCACTTCTCCGCCTTCCTTGGAGTGACTCCCAATCTACACAGGGTAACTTCACGCAGTCCCTGGGTGAATCAAACTCTGTGCCTACAAGAAAAAATACCTCCAATAGACCTTCAAGGCTTTAAAACAAACCTCACTTTAGAAATGGCTACACCAAGACTTCATACCCTACTCCCTGAGACAGTAACTCTCATTTCCCCATAACAGAATTTGATGATGGGAATAAAGTTAAAGGATGGAAAGAAAACTCTCCATCTTTAAAAGGAGAGAGACATCCATTTAAAGAAGAAGAAAAAAATCTTCCGTGCGGAGTCCTTTTATGATCGGGTAAATTTATGGTTTTATGAAAAGAGGCTATCTGAAGCAGGGAGAAGCAGCAGACAAAGATGTGCGCATATACCACAACATTTTTTTTTTTTGTGAAGTATTGGAGAAGTAAGCAAAAGAACAGTGGAAAAACAGTGGAAAATGTAACAGCTGAGCAGAACAGCCCTGACAGGCTGGCACGCTGAAAGAAAAGCCCTGGGGCTGCCAAAAATGCAGCCGTTGCTCTCAGTTGCCATTGCCTGGCCTCACCCCCACACCTGGAGTTCACCAATCCAGACGGCTTCGGGAGGCTGCTTCGCGCCGTGGGGTGTAAGCACCGCTTTTCCCTCTGCGGCTGGAGACATCACTCCATTTACCCATCGCTTCTGTTGACGGCACGAGCGACGGCTCCATCTCGCCGCAGAGAAGCGATACTGCGCAATTACTGAACACGATGTGTCAAATCCTTCTAGCACATTTGCTGTGCTCGGCTCCGTCCTAGCAGGGTGAGCCCTTTTATTAATTACCTTTGACGCACAAACTTTTGAGCTATTGTTCAGATGTGCATCTAGGAGGAATGCCTGGCTTGGTTCTGGCAAATGCATTATTTCTTTTTCTACAACACTTCGTTGACCTCAACTCTCCCCACCACTTAAACCCTTAGACGCTTCGGGTCCTGCAAGCTATTTTAGTTGAGATGCGTAGCTGCTCCTCCATTGCTGCAGGATCCGAGGGCCTCACAAACCTCAGTGTACCTCTCCTCACAGTGCCCCTTCCCAATTCTGCCCATTTCAAAGAGGAGGAACTGAGAGACTAAGTAACTTGCCCAAGGGGCGCTCAGGAAGTCTGTGGCATAACGGGACTCAAACCCAGTTTCCATAAGCCCCAAGCTGACCGCTCTTCCCCCTCTGCTACTCGCTGAAACGCTCCCCAACTTCAACCATGAGACTGTTTCTCAACCAGGAATAAAACAACACAGATCTGGCGCTAGGAGATGATTGACTGTGATGTGCTTGTTGCCTTGTCGTACATGAATAATTCAGACGCCTCCATGCAAAGCAGCAGCTTTATTTACATTGCGGGCATTTGGAGTGGAAAACTGCAGCCCAGCGGGGAAGTGAAGCTCTAAGTCTAATCATCTGTTGGAGCAGGTCGTTCAAGAGATGGGTAACAGGGTTAGAAGCATCTTATGTCTAGATCGCCCCATGTTTCCAGCTCCACCGGGCAGAGATCAGGGGCCTGCCATGAAGCCCGCCAGCCAATCCTCAGTTGAAAAGCCCTCGCTTGGATTCAGCTCCAGAAGACGATACTTTCTAATGGCCCAACAGGAAACAAATTTGGAAATCCTCAGTCCTCTACAGGGAGCAATGTCCACGTCAGATAAGCCACCAAGTGGCTTTCACTGGCTACTTGCTGGGAGCCCCACCAGAGCAGCTAATGACCAAACAGAAACCTGGCTTGGAGGAGAGGCCCCTTGAGAAGGGGGATTGTATCCTAGAGAGCTAACATAAAGCTGATCCAACAATGAAGGCCTGTGTAACGGAGCAAAACACGCGATACCGCTGGGTGCCTGCCAAGACCGGTGGGCATACAGAAATACGAGCTCTGCAGGCACTCGGACCCACTTTTGCATAGCAGAAACCTGACCACACATGGAGCTGTTTCCTAAGTGCCTCAAGATGCCTCCCGAAAGGGATCCTGCCCTTTTTTACTGGCTACACGTAATAGCAGAACATGAGAGACTGCGTTAGGTTTTTGGTGTGAGTTTATCACTTGTCAAGGGTACCGCCGAGTCTGAAGTCCTTCCTTTATCCCAGCAGTAACCTTGGCAGTGACAGCTTGCAAACATTTGCATACCACCACCCCTCCCCACAGCCCACCTCCTCTAGGAGGTAGCCCCCAGGCTGGAGAAGGTCTGTCTGCCCGCCCAGCGGTGAGAGCAGAGTTTGTCCACCCAGCTGTCCAACACGGTGTGTGATGTGATGCTAGAAACGCGACTGAGTAGACAATTATTTTCCATTTTGCTGATTGAGGAACCGAGGCAGAGGCAAAAGACTTGATTTCCGGAAGTTAATGGATGCTCCCGTGGCTGGTCAGACTCGCGAGCATCTTGCCCAGCACCACAGGGGGAGGCGATCGATACAGGCTGTGTTAGAAGTGGGGAGCTCCCTGCAAGACGAGGGATCCCCATGGGTCACAGCATGAAAGCGCAGTGGCTGTGCAGCCCATGAACCACGGCCTTGACCCTGCAGCAGCATCTCTTCAGGCTGGTCCCAGGCAAGATGTGAGAAGAGTCTGTGCATCTGCAAAGTAGCTCTGGCCCAAACTCCGGTCCTTGCTGCTTTACGCCCTCCTAGTGCAGAGAATTTGCCCCCCGCTGAATAGCCACGCGGGTATACATTCTGAGTACGCTGAGCTGAATAGTTATTTCCATTTTCGCTCTTATTTTTTTTAACTCGCAGAGATGCAATAGAAACAGCCAGGGTAATGCAAAGCTTTTCCTCCTGTTTGAGTGCCTGCTTCTCAAGTGCATTGCAAGGAGCTTGTAAGCTCTCCACTAGAGAGCACTGATGAATTTGGCCTCTCAAGTGTTTTGCAAGATAATGTCATCGCCCCCATTTCAGAGCAGGGGAAACTGAGGCATGGCATAAGCAAGCAGCCCGATCGATGGCAAACAGACCATTTGCAGAGCCAGATGGAGAACTCTGCTGTCCTCGTTACAAATGCTTGAGACACAAGGGCCCCGCTTTTTCTCCCTGTTCAATATGGAAACCATGACTGTCCTTGGCTTTTGTGCAATTAGAGCACTAGCCAGAAAGACTGTTTTTGTACCGAGTGATAAACCAGTAAGGGGCAGAGGCTCATCAGGGGCATTTGCTGATTAAACCTTTGGAGTGAGTTAAATGCTCTGGGAAGTGAAGAGGAACTAGCAGCAGCCCCAGAGTAAGGCAAGGTGCAGGTAGGCACCATGCAAACCTCCCCCCTCCATCTCTATGCTGTAACATCCTGGACTAATCCCATCCCCGAACGCTTCGGAGCAGGTTGGTGATCGTGCCCCCGCCCTCCTGGTGGGCTTGGGACCGTAATCAACAAAACAATTATTTCCACTTGTGACCTCGGGCAAAACTGGAACCCACGTCTCCAGCAAACGAAAGCCGATACGTGAAATTGCCGAGCCAGACAACTGCCTCCCTGAGAGGCAGCTGGAACATGTGGGCCTCATTTACCCCACACGCATTCTCCGACTTGCAGTCTCCAGCTCCCTCCCTGCCAGCCTCTTCCTCCCCAGAGCTCAGCCCTTCCTCCATCCCAGGCACCACAAGGCCTTACAGGGCGCTCCAGCTCCGTAAGTGGGCACTGACTTGCTTCGCAGTTTTGTAGCATGCCTGGAAGGGGATCTCTCACCGCCGCAGGAGCTCATGCAGTAAACGGGTATGAGGAGCTAAGGGTGTGCATGTGTCGGTGCGGGCGCATGAGCAGACTCGGGCGAGAGGGGAAGAGAAAAGAATAACAGCTTGTTTGTTTTTGTCTGAGCCCTGGGATTACCTGCTGCCTCCTAACAAATATAATCGTATGATTTAATTGCAATTCTAGAGGGATAATTGCTAAACACTGTTGTAGTGGAGCTTCCGAGCGGAGCCGGGTGGGAAACGGAGCACATTTCACTCCAGAGTCTTCCTGGCCCTGTCCAGTGTCATTTATCATTAAAAAGCTCCCAGCAACAAGGCAGCCAAAGGGCCAATAAATGTCCCAAAGCCGAAGACAAAAAATAATAATCCTCCACTGGATTCACCCCTCTCCTGCTGTGCCAGTTTTATTCTGCACGTCCTCCAGCAGCCGACACCCGCTGTGCTACTTCTCTCATACACAGACCAGTGGGGCTACTTTTCTCGGCCCCATCGATAGCACTCTGAACAGACATTACAGAGGGAAGAGTGGGTGGTGCGGAAACAACTACAGCTGCAAGTGTGCTGAACGGGAGTAAACAGGTAGGAAACATGCTATTTGCTGGTCGCTCCTCACTAGGTTAGTGCAAAATGAGCATCCCAGGGAATGCAGGGTGGATAATAATCAATATTTTTTTTAAATAAAAAAATGGGATATTTTTATTTAAATCATTTTTTTATTTAATAGTAATTTTTTTTGTTTAGATGCTTTTTTTAAAAAAATAAACCTACATAAAGATAGTTTTAATCTAAGATATGTTAAATCTTAAAGATATCATCATGGAACAGAGATTATAACTTCTAATTACCCATGATTTGAGACATATATTCATGTAACTTTTTTAGAAAAGTTTTATAAATAGGTCACAACAGGCAATAGGCTATATTAGGGACCCAATCTTATGGGATTCCCAGAGGCCATGGGCAACTGGTGCCTACTGAGTCTGGGGGGCACCCGCAGAAGCTGCCAGCGGCGGTAGGCCAGAGCTCGCGAGCATCCGCAGATGCTGCCAGTGGTATTGACGTTGGCAGCGGGGCCAGAGCTGACAAGCATTCATCAGTGGTGGAGACGGCCCATGCCCCCCTGTACTTCCCCTACTCCAGCGGCTCCTCTATAGATTAGTAAAGATTAAAGAAAATCACTCTACCCAATGACTCAGTGTTCAGTCTAGAAGATCCCATTAAGCATCTCTGCGAGGCTTAGTTTCAGTTCTCAAATTGTGGATTTGTGTCTCCAGAGTTAACATCCTTGTTAACAGCAGTAGATGGAGACGATGGAGAACAGACCTGATTACCTCCTACCCATCAGCCCTCTTATCTCTAAGTTGTGTACAGAGGGAAGCCCTTTTCTCTCCCTAAAAGTGCAAAGTTTCAACAAGTTAAATGAAGAGAGGATTATTGGGGGTGGAGTAGATCTGGGCAAGGAGGGGGAGTCTGGAGAGAAATGCAAGGAGGGAGGGGCAGTAAGAGCAAAAGAGAAACATTTTGAGCAGACTATTCCAGAAGTCTTGAGGGATAAGTTTTGAGTATAGCCTCTGCAGTAATTTGAGATCTAGTGAGGGAATGGTATGGCAGAAGGGGAAGCCTATCATGGCAGCAGGCTTGCCAGGCTCTTAAGAGAGACCCTGTTTGGGAATATTTCAATGAAGGTTATATCAAACAACAAGAATACGCTTTTTGTAGAAAACAGTGATTAAATCAAGGCTTCCTGACCAGTGATTCAAATCAATTTGATTGAAATCAAATCCACCTGGAGGCAATGGCACTGCAATTCCTCATCAGGATAGTTCTGCTGAACTCAACGAAGCTACCCTGATTTACTCCAGATAAATGGTCAGCCCTCATTTTTTTCTAACCGTATCTCTTCTTAGATACCCTTGTACAATTCTGCCAAACTTGCTAGGTTTGGCGCACAAAGCAGAGCAAAGATTATTGGGAGTTGGCCATCAATATCAATGAGAGGAAGACAGTCTAGTCTTTGAGAGAATCTGTTTTCCTTGCCCTCAAATTCACTTTCTCTAGGCCCTCAATGATTGTCCCAACGCTATGAGATACTAAGCTCCCTCATCCCCCACTGACATCACTGGGAGTAACGCCACACTTGACTGGACTTTGCATGATGTAATATCAAGTGGTAGAGATCCATACCAGGGTAGGAGGAGGAAGTACCTTCCAGTCAGTCCTCCACACATTATTAAAAGCTTGCTCAGACCTCTAGGTTAGAGCTTGTTCTGGGAAACATCTGTTTGGAAGAGAGTCTGAAGTATACCGGTCCCTGGGCGATTACTTTTCTCTGCTCCAGAGCTTTGCAAAATAACCCATCGGCTCTATGCCTTGAAATTTCATGGCTGGAGAAAAGGTCTGTATAAGTATGAGGTGGTTGGTGTCATTTTAACACACTGTGTAGCTAGGTCTTTCTGGAGAAGATGAACTATTTGTAATGAATTCCAGGCACACGGAGATCCAGCCCCCTCACCCCCACACCGCATATATAACCAAATTAGTTTAGAAGATGTGAGTTATTCAGGGGCTTAGCTGTGCAGCCTGGCCTTGGAGGATTTGCTCTCATTATAGCTTTTATGCAAATTCTGTCCTCCAAATCTCTTCTGAATCAATTATTACTAGATTAATTTAAACATGTCCACCTGGGGTGCCTGTATATCATGTGCCTCATGTTAAAAAGTAAAAAAGATGATAATGAATTCAGGAGGTGACTGAAACAGATTCCTGCTTTGTGGAAATGTGACCTTTTTGCATAATGTCATAAAGGGAAAAAAAAGTTCCCTCAAGAAACATGGCAGAGAGGGTCGTTACTCCAGATCAGCTGGGCTTTCAATCACTCTTCGGAAATTAGCATGATACAATAAAAAATTAATAAGAAATTAAAAAAATATATCACTTTAATGCTCCAGACTATTACAGCCTTTGATGGACTGTTAATTGAAATGTAATGCTTAATTTTAAGCAATGCCATTTTTATTAATGGTAAAAACTTGAATTAATGTCATTAACCAATGTTAATATTACAAATACCCCAAGGGATAACACAGCAATTATGTTATTCACAGAATCAGAGAACAAAAAAAAGAAGTACACAGCTCACACATGGTGCTTGGAACGGGGAAGAGCTACGTTCAATCTGTCTTTCCTTGGCTGAGAAGGGTTATTGGCTTTGTTTGTTTTATCAAGTCGGGGAAAGGAAGCAAACGAGAACGGTTTTCACTTATGGAATCACGGCTCGTATTTTGCCTTTTGATAGTTTTAGAGATGTTCCACTACCTGGGTGCAACGCTAAGGAGATGCCAAAAAATAACTCAAGGAAAAGGAACAGCTGTAGAAAAAACCCCAACAACGACTCCCTTCGCGTTGCTGCCCCCACGTTGGGTCTTGAGATCCAGGGCGCAGCGAGCAGTCAGTCCAGCCGGTCTCCTGCCTTGGCCAGTGCCACACAACTGGGCAGAGCCACAGCTGGCGCTCACAGCTCAGTGAAGCCACATCAGCGTGCACCAGCTGAGGATCTGGTGCTGGATATACTTATGTCTCTACATGAGAGCACCCGGCCTCCGATCCTCAGCTGGTGAAGGAGTTCAGCATTATGTGAGATCAACCGCGAATACAGCAGGGCAGGCAGGGCCTGAGTGTTAATTAAAGCTTAGAGGAAGAATTGAAGAAAAAAACCAATTGGTACCAAGTAGGAAGTCCAACTGCCCATGGGAAATTGAAAAACTGTGCAGCAGAGGCATGGAAGAGCACATACCCAGCGACAGGCACATGCAGGACAAGCCCTTGATTAGCTTTACCTTCACATCCTGCACCCTTGGTTTGGCTGGGGGTCAACCAGCCATGGAAAGAATTCAGATTGCCGGGCAAAGCAAGTCGGATCCAACTCTTCCACACCTTGTGCAAGTACTTGAGAGCCAAACCTTTAGTGCAGGCGTGGGCAAAATGCAGCCCGCAGACTGGAGGCGGCCTGCCAAGCCATTCTATGCAGCTGCAGAGCCCCTAAAAAATTTATAAAATTAATATTTATCTGCCTCTGGCTGCCTGTCACGTGGCCCTCGACGGCTTGCCAAAACACAGTAAGCGGCCCTCCGCCCAAAATAATGACCCACCCCGCCTTAGTGCTTTATTTACGTACAACAACAATCACACGCAGAATCAGTACCTCCATCAAGCCCTGCATCAGGCAACCAGAAAGCCTCCTTCAGCACCCACTTTTTTTAAAAAAAAGGACACAAATTGATCAATGGTGTGATGAATTCCAAAAGGAAAAGCCAATTGGTTCCTGCTATCAAATAAAATACACTTACACGCCGCTATAAAATGACTCACACTTTTCAAGGGAGTGCTCTCTCATGAGCTAACCAAATGTTTTTCCGTATTTATTTTTGTTTCTCTTCTCTTCTGCAGGGAAAAATTATTTAATAGTATTACTCATAGACTTCTTACTCATTTTAATTGCAGAAGGCATATCATTCTCAGTCCTGACCCCGCTGAAGTCAATGGAAAAGTATTCAACAACTTCAAGGAGCACAGAATGCAGCTCTGACTTTGGTCTGGGTTAACATCATACATGCACATACGTGGTAGGTTCACTCAGGAAATCTTTGTTCCTTTGCACCTCATTCCCCCAAAGCATGCACAAAGCCTCTTTCTGTGTTTGTAGAAAATCATAGAAAATTAGAGTAAGAAGGGACATCAGGAAGTCATCTAATCCAACCCCCTGCTCAAAGCAGGACCATCCCCAACTAGATCATCCCAGCCAAGGCTTTGTCTACCTGGGTCTTAAAAACCTCCAAAGAGGGAGCTTCCACTTTCTCTCGGGGTAACTTGTTCCAGTGTTTTGCTACCCTCCTAGTGAGAAAATTCTTCCTAATATCTAACCTCAACTTCCCTTGCTGCAGCTTGAGCCCATTGCTCCTCGCTCTGTCATCTGCCACCACTGACAGCAGTCCAGCTCCATCCTCTTTCAGACCCCCTTTCAGGGAGTTGAAGGTTGCTATTAATTCTCCTCTCAGTCTTCTCTTCTCTAAACTAAATAAGCCCGATTCCCTCAGCCTCTCCTCACAAGTCATGTCCTCCAGCCCCCTAACCTTTTTTGTCACCCTCCGCTGGACTCTCTCCAATTTGTCTACATCCTTTCTGCAGTGGAGGGCCCAAAACTGAACACAGCACTCCAGATGTGGTCTCACCAGTGCAGAATAGAGGGGAATAATCATTTCCCTTGACCTGCTGGCAACACTCCTCCCAATGTAGCCCAAGATGCCATTAGCCTTCTTGGCAACAAGGGCACACTTGGCTCACATTCAGCTTATTGCCCACTGTCACCCCCAGGTCCTTTACTGCAGAGCTGCTGCTTATCCAATCTATCCACAGCCCGTGCACGGGATTCTTCCACCCTAAGTGCAGGACTTCGTACTTGTCCTTATTGAACCTCTTGAGATTCCTTTTGGCCCAATCCTCCAATCTGTCTAGGTCACTCTAAATCCTAGCCCTACCCTCCAATGTATCTACTACTCCCACCAGCTTGATGTCATCTGCAAATGTGCTGCGGGTGCGCTCCATCCCATCTTCCAGATCGTTGATGAAAACATGGAACTAAACCAGCTCCAGGACTGACCCCTGGGGCATCCATTTGATATCAGCTGCCAACTAGACATTGAGCCATTGATTACTACCCTCTGAGCCCGATGCTGGAGCAAGTTTTTATATCCACCTTACAGTCCATTCATTCAGCCCGCACTTCCTTAGCTTGCCTGCCACAAGGTTGTGATATCTTTTACTAGACCAACTAGATATTTGCAAAAGAAAAATCTTTATTTGCAACTTTCAGGCTCACTCACCCTTCTTCAGGCATAGGAGAATGCAAAGATTGTAAAACGTCTCCTAGGTGGAAAGGAAAATTCATATTTCGTAGGAGAGCTGAAGGTGTTGTAAGATCTCTTGGCTGAAAACCTTCATTATGTGCAAATAAGGCTCAGATGAACATTAGAGCAGTCTATTTACCTCAAAGTTTCTGATAGCAAGCAGGATGTTGAATTATGTTTCCTTCTGGTTATGATGCATCACAGAAGGATCCTGCCCATGAGTTCCCTGCGTGAGTCAAAATCTGCTTTCCTGAAGTCCAAGGTCCTTACTCTGCTGCTCTCCATCCTTCCTTTCCTCAGGATCCTGAACTCATCTCACACATGAGAAGAATGATCATCATCTCATGGTCACTGCTGCCCAAGGTGCCATCTGCTACTTCCTTCCCCACCAATTCATCCCTGTTTGTGAGCAGCAGGTCAAGAAGAGCACGGCCCTAGCTGGCCACACCAGCACCTGCACCAGGAAGTTGTCCCCAACGCTCTCCAAAAATGTCCTGGATTGCCTGCGCATTGCTGTATTGTCCTCCCAGCAGATATCAGGATGACTGAAGTCCCCCATGAGAACTAGGGCCTGTGATCGGGAAACTTCTGCTGTTTGAAGAAAGCCTCATCCACCACATCCTCCTGGTCTGGTGATCTATAGCAGACCCCACCACCCCAACACCCTTGTTGCTCTCTCCTCCAACCCTAACAGGCCTATCTCAAGTTTCATACTGGAGCTGTGAGCAATCATACAGCTCTTTTACATAAAGTACAACTCCTCCTCCTCGTCTCCCCTGCCTGTCCTTCCTGAATAGTTTGTGCCCATCCATGATGGTGCTCCAGTCATGTGAGCTCCCACCACATCTCTCTTATTCCAATCATGTCATAGTTCCCTGACTGTTTGAGGACTTCTAATTCTTCCTGCTTGTTTCCCAGGCTCTGTGCATTTGGGTACAGGCACCTAAGGTAACTACCCGATTGCCCTCCTTTCTCAGGAAGAATGAGAGCACCTCCCCTGTCACCTCTTGCTCTTCCTCCGGGTCGCCCACTTCCCCACTTACCTCAGGGGTTTGGTCTCCATCCCCTGGTCCTGGATAGATTATGGCTTGTGAAACATGATGAGAGGTTGGGATTTTACTACATTGAAACATCTTATTGGGGGGTATTTTAAATGGGAAAGAGCAACACAGTAGCTGCAAGACTGATAAAGTCTAGCACACAGAGGGCACATCTACATGTGCAGTTAATGCAACTCAATATACTCTGGCTCAGACTGCGCCATAGTAAACTACTCCAATGTCACTGTCTGCATGTGCGTTTAAGTACAATAATTTACTGCAGCATAGGATAGTACCTGTATGTGACAGGACCATCCTACACTGGAGTAATTTAATCTACTGCACACTAATTGCAGCACATGCATAGATGGCGACAATTTACTGTACATTAATCTAATGTGCAGTAAAGTGCACATGTAGACATGCCCAGGATGGTCTAATCTATCAATGTGGGCTTGCTGAACACAGGCATGCCATTTCTCTAACAAACTTGAAAATCAGGTCTTTTGTTTCTAATAATGTTTTCTCTCTCTCTCTCTCTCTCTCTCTCTGCTCCCCCCCTCTCTCTCTCTGCTCCCTGCCACCCCTCACAATGCACTTCATTGCTCCAAAGCGTATAACAGGATGCTTTAAGCTCACTGAGACAGCTACTCAAACTCTATTCCTTAAATCTTCTGTGCTCCTTTCTCACCTCTCCCTACTTATTTAAAAGCATGGGGGGAAAAATCATTGACGACATCAAGGTCAATGCAGAGTGAGCCAAAGTCAAATTCATAAGATCATTTAAAACCTCTCACCGTCAGACTATTATAACGACAGGAGACGTTATGGATTGCAGCTTAATAGATCACAATGGTAGAAAATGAGGCTGGGAGGGAATATTCCTTATACACTGAAATTTTCTGACTGAAGTGGAAGAGCGGGCAGGAAACCATGATGGTATTCATGTTCATAAAGCCAAGACTCACTCACTCCCCAATATTAATGGGTGTGCCACGGTCACCAGACGCAACGTTTAGTTATGGCTTGATTAATTGGAAGTCACACGCTATGACATATTATAGGTAGGATACAGCCGTCACCAGAAAGTAATTCTTCACCATAATTCCTACCAGTCTCCACTATCTAAAATTGTATACCCCGTTACGGATGACCCCTCAAGCACGAATGCGTTACATATCTTTATATAAATAATGGTGACTAGCAGCAGCCGCCTACGGTAATCTCTGGGGGACATGAAAGAGGAAAAAAAAACGGTAAGACGGGGAATTGTCTTCAAATATTAGGAAGCTTGTCTGTGTTAATCTTAATCAAATGAGCCATTTCTCTTTTCCTCTAACGGGAAGCCATGCTTGTCTGAGACGCTTCATAAAAGGGTGCGTTGTACCGTCAACTACAATGGGAAACCTTTCTTCTTCAAAAGGCTACTAATTCCACATCTTACAAATGCATCTAGATCAATACTAATTAAGCTTCTACACAGTTGCTTTACCAGTAAACAGGTCAAGTTTACTTTCTGAAGGCCCCTAGATCAAAAACCCTTTCATACCACTTCTGTCAGTGGCCTCAAGAAAATATCAAATCATTAATTTTCTCTAAAGTGTTTCGAGTTGGAAGTTACTTTTTCCAAAGAGCACCCTCACTGACATCCTTTAAACACGGCTGGAGGAAAAGGACACAGCCACATGGGCTAGTGGTACCCAAAACAGAGCTTGCAACAACATCCCTTATGGGACAAATGTATCGCAGTGTTGTCATTCTGAGATGCAGTTGCCTAAATGGTAGCTGGAGCTGAAAACCCCAGTTAGATCTATCACAATGGGCTACGACTACATTTGCCATTTGCAAATAAAATTAAGAAGAGAGCCCACTATTCAAATTACATGTGCACATCACAAAATGACCCCTGCAGGGACCACGGTATAGAAAACCAACTTTTAGTTTTGCTGAACCGACACTTTTTGCCACTTCTCAATTAAAGCCGCCTGTATTTCTTCCCTCCGCTGAGAGGTCCAGGGATCGCAACACATTTCAATGCATCTGCTACAGCATTTTGTTCCCAACTACTTAGAAAGTAACAGAAAAGCGATCTACGGGTCTTTACCTGGATAGACGATGGTGTCTCTCAGGCTCTTGTAAATCTGCCAGTGACAGAAAGGAGCCAACATAAATGGGGATCTAAGAGCACAAAGCCTGGGTCGTACTGTGGCCTACAGGCAAATAGCAATCTCTGTCTTTACCTAATCCAACCAGAGCCCTGGACGGGAGTGAATCTGTGTCCAGCGGCCCTTTTAACAGTCACTTAATGACCGTTAACTTTTTCAGCCGGCCATTGAGTCTAATGGCATGTGCATTCACAGACAATAATACCTCAGACAGCCTTCATTAATTTACCATGCATAATTTCTCTGAAAGCCTTTGCCAATAGAATACCACTAAACTGACTCGCTAACTGGTGAAGATAAAGCACTTTCTGTGTGAGACCATTATGCAGATTCACAGCCTTCTCCTGAAATAAGTTAAAAAGTAGGCATTGTTCAACAGCGACACTTTTTTTTTTAATTTTTTTTTTATTTTGGGGGGAAGCAGCAAAGTTACATGGCTCACAGATTTGAAACTGCACTTGAACATCCGGTATTACAATGAACATGTAAGATGCGGTGGACTGAGGAAAGGGAGGAACAGAAAAAAAGAACTGACTTCTGTGAATGAGCTTTTTCTGCTGGAAAGGGCCTGAAACCCCTTACAATTTTTAACAATGGAAAGCCCTAAAAGTAAAAGGCTTTTAAGAAAGCCAGAAGAAAATGGAACAATATAGATATTCACCAGCTCAATTACATTCAGTGAGAAAGCAAAAAAAAAAAAAATCCAAAAAAAACAAATTTAAGTAAACTGAGTGTATTGAGAGACACCATCCACGGAGATGAAGGTTTGCAACTTTCAGGAGAGAATTACGGTCCTTCCCATTAGCACTGCAGTAAATTAAGAACCTGTCAGCATTTTCCCATAATAAATCTCCCAAGTCTCCTCTTTATGTACCCTGGTGTAATATTCAGGACAAACTCCCAGTACTGTCTGTCAAATCACAGAGAGGAGAAGCATGGCTCACGTATAAAAAAAATAGCTATAAATGTAATCCCTGGATAATAAAAGTCCCTGAACTTTTTATATCCTATTAGTTAAGAAGGTGGTTTCAAAATGTAGCTAGGTCTTTTTGAAGGTGCAGGAAAGACAAGTGCAAAACGGATCAAAAAAGTGACTGGGCATTCAAACTGCTGCGTTTCTCCGGGGCACTTCTGTTAGGGCTGTGCGGAGCTTCAGGTGCTGATCCCATTCGGAGGAGGTTCGGTCCGATTCGGTGGCCGAATCTCCAAATCCGAATCGAATCAGGGGACCAGTAAAAAGGTCCGAATTGATTCAAAGCTCGCTGAATCTTCGGGAAAGATTTAGAGTTCTTTGATGATTCGGGCAGTCCCCGCCCACTCCGTGCCAGTAAGTAGGGACCGGGGGAGGGGCAGTCCCCGCCCACTCCGTGCCAGTAAGTAGGGACTGGGGGAGGGGGGAGAGGACCATGGGGGGACCCCCGGCAGGCCCCATCCCCTGCCTGCTTCCCCAACCCCCCGACCTCCTCCAACCCACCCCACTCCCCGGCCCCCCATGGCTGCCCTGCCCACCCCACCTCTGGCCCTTTAAGAAAAAAATAACCAAAAAAACCCCAGTACTCACCAGCTCCTGCAGCGGCCTCAGGGCTTTGGGGAGGCTCATGGAAGAGCACCCCACATGGTATGGGGCAGCAGCGGGCAATGGCGATCGTCCCCCGCTGGGCAGGAATGGGGGAGTCCGGGTTTTTTTTTAAAGGGCCGGTGCTGGGGATGGGCCCGGCTGATTCAGAGATTCGATAGCAGCCGATCTCCAAATCAGATTCAGCCGAATCGATTCAGGACAGTGATTTGAATCACTGTCCCCCGAATCAGTCAAAACTGAATCCAAAATGAATACTAGCTGCCTTGCACAGGCCTAATTTCTGTGCAAACAGCCATGCTCACAGATCCAGAGACTGCTTTTTCTCACCCTCCTCCAACACAAAATCTAGAGGCAAGATGAAGCCTACAAAAAGTTTGACTCCATAGCTTAATCCAGACTTTTTCCAACCTGTGTGGGTGCTTGGGTTCAATTTACTGGGTGGAGATGAACGTGTGATGCCCCACTGCAGACACACCCCACCTGAAAACTATGGGGCTGGCATCTGGAGGTCTCACTCAAACAGCTCTTTACTAAAAGAAAGGCCTATTTTATTTGAGGAAAGGGGTGTGATGCCCCTGCCACTGAACATAGACTGCAACTGGAGCTCTCTTTGGAAAAAAAAAATATAATGAAGAACAGAGCCACATGTGTGGGGAAAAAATACAATACAGTGACTTTTTTAACCTAAAAAACTCCATACAGATGATGACAACATGGATTCAAGTGCAAAGGAAATAGCTGATTATCAATATACATGTAGGGGAAACTCGGGGGGGAAATATCCCTTATTTAATAGGACTAAAATTATTAATACCGCTGCTAATTAAAAGTGCCTACATTTAGTTGCAGGTGCGGCTGTAGCGGTGAGACAGAAGACAATACGTGGTCTGTCTGATGAGTAATAGGCGTTTTCAAAAGCCCCTTAAACATGCACTTCCGTGATGAAGGAGAAAAGGCTGTTTTACACTTCAGAGGAGTGTCATTGTTCCCTTTAATTTCTTTTTTCTTTATACGTCTGATTTACACTAACTGACCTTTCATTAGCATTGTCTTGGTTAATGAAGCAAACATCAAAAGCTTCTGTTAAAGGAACACCAAAGAGTCTGATTCTGGCCTACGAAAACTGGAGAAAAACTGCGGCTAAGGTTAGCATCTTCCCCTTTTTCGGCTTAACCCATTATTCAGCGCCAGTGTCTATGCTAGTGGCAAAGCAGGCGAGATGCACAGCTACTCCAGCCACTTTGAGCAGATTCAAATGACAACTCGTTGCAAGGCAGAAGACAGCCAGGCCCACTCTCTGGGCTGTGACAGCTCTGTCTCAGCAGGAAGGGGACGTAAAAAAAAAAATGTATATATATACGATTTCAGCGTTAATTCGGATCGCCTGCCCCTCTGCAAACGCGTGCCAGCACAGTGCCGGGGTGGGAGAAGGGAGGAGGAGACGGACCAACCTCTCTTCCAGTTCCCGCCGGCTCCCAAAGCAGCTCCTCTGCTGTACCCTTTGCTGTCCGGCGCTCTCCGCATTTATACCCCCGGGACAAAGCCTTCTAGTCAGAACTGGAAAGCAGGGTGATTTAGGCCGATGATGACATTTCAGTCGAGACAAATTTACACCTAATGCTTTCTTTGTGAACCATCCCCTCCTGTATGCGATAAAACCAAACCAATTTTCAGAGGACCGTCTACACCAAAACCAAAAATTTGGGATGGGGCTCAACTGACAAGATTTCAAGCACCCTCTCTTTGTTCTTTAGCTGTCCCCTTTATAATGTCAAGTGAACAGGAAAACCCCCACAGTGGATACATGGGCTCCAGCTATTTTCAAAGGTTTCCATCTGGGCTTTAATTACTATCACAGGAGCCTCACTAAATGGAGTGTGCTTCTCCCCCTCCTCAGGGCTTCAGCTTGTATCTGATTTAGCTTATTTTGCCTTGATGAACAAAACCTGGTATAATCATTTTCTATAATGCCCCTGAGAAGCATCTTCCTGTGTATAAAAACACGCCGCCACTAAGGCAGGTTTTTACATTTCGGTCTTCAGATGTTGCTCTGAACTGCACCCAGATAGATTCGACTCCCTTTCAGGATATGAGTTTGGAACAACTTCAGGGGAGATTTCCTTCAAAGAGCAGACTAGGATGATATCCTCTCCTTTTTTCTTTTCCACCCCTCGAATTAACATCCACACAAACTTCCAGGCAATTTCTCCCTACCGAAAAAAGGCAGAGACAAACAAAGCTCCTTCTTCTCCTCCAGAAGACACCATCACCTGTTCCTGACCCTGCCAGACCAGTTCATAATTGCTTTCAGATGCTAATTAGCAATCCCAGACAGTTTGCTCTTTGCCTTTAGTCCTGACCTGAGACTGCCTGGCCTCTCGCAGTTAATACCAGGGTATTTCTCCAGGCATCCTCTCAGGGCAGTAAAAGGTACACCAGCTGCCTTGGCTCTCCTTGTCGGGACTGTTAAATAAAAATACGCACCGTCATCTACAGAAATACTTTCCTTAGGCTTCTGCATCATTTATAATTAACTACAGACCTGCCTTTTGGTTTCCAATAAGGCCACTCCTTCACTAATCAGCAGTGGCCCCGGGAGGCTGTGCATAAATAGCCCACATTCACGCCGAAATTAGACTAACTCCGAACTTCTTGCGCTCTCTGCTGCATGAAGCCAAGGTCCCTGCGGTCAGAAATACAGCCGTTCTCCGTGCTGACGGCAGCTCCGGGCCTCAGCGAGCATCCCACGGCGCAGCGTCCCCAGGGTGTGGGTGGAAGTAGCGTCCAAACGTTTCAAACACCTCTGAAATCTTGCAAAGGAGCAGGGGCCAGAGCTGAGCGGAGGCTGCAGCAGGGCTGACCTCCACGCCCCCGCCAGACGCCCAGGGCCCTGCCAGCACCAGACCTCCAGCCCGGTCCCCTTGAGCCCGCTCCTCCAGGCGGGACAGAAGAGGCTTGGAGGACTTGGGGAGCTGATTGAGGATCGCTTCAGACTGGACGTAAGAAAAATTTCTTTGCAAGTCGAGTGCCGAGGGTCACCCCGCCTTCAAAAAGCATCTTGACGCCCATCTTGTGGGGGTCATCTGACCCCAGTGGTCTTTCCTGCCCAAGTGCAGGGGGGCTGGACCCCATGATCTGTAAGGTCCCTTCCAGCCCCTAAAAAACTATGAAACTCTGAGGCACTGGGATAATAGAGGGGAGACTCTGCCATCCCCACGGCCCCCTCTCCTCCCTTCGGGCGGTGCTAGAGGAGGCTGCAGCATGGGCAACGCCATAGGAGCCATACATACGTGCTTCCTGAAACCTGTCCAAGCGTGTTTCACTTGGAAATGATTCAAAAGTGACTTCTGTCCAAGGAAGGAGCAGGAGCAAAAGGGTCATTTGACAGGGAGGCAAAAATGAAGAGATAACTCGAGAGGACTCCTAATATTGTGGCTAAAGCATCAGACTAGTCATCGACTTAAACTCTGGGCTGGGCAACACCTTGGGCAAGTGCCTCGATCTTGCTCCACCTCAGATCTCCATCGATTAGGAACAAGCACAGGACTGGCATTTCCTTCCCCTACCTTCTGTCTTGGATGCTTAGTCCCTAACCCCACGGAGACATCTTCAACCAACCCAATGAGTCGTCCCAACCCCGATTCACGGCGTGTCAACACGTCTCCCCCGTGCTGGGGAAAACTCTCCAGGGCAGAGACTGTCTCTGAACACTGGTTAAGCCCTCTGTTTTACCGGCTGAAGGAAAAACTGATAAAGCGGGGAGAAGGAGAGCGAACGAATTTCTGGAAGCACCTGAACTCTGCTTGGAGCCAGTGTTTTACAGACCGCGGAGATCGGTTTGATTCAAGACGTGTTAGACAGTCCAGAGCACAGGCGAGGCGTCTTCTCCGATTATTCAAGTTGATCTGAAACCTAAATTACTGTGTTTTACTGTGTGACAGAACGGGGCTCCAATCTTCATTGGGCCACCTATGTGCCACAGTTCATCAGTAAATACATACTACTAATAATAACATCATACACCGGGGCAACGGTAGAAAATAAAAGATGGAGGAAAAAAAAAATGGAAAACATTAGTGGCTAAAGGAGGTTGATTTGAGTCACCAGGAATGCGTCAGAAAGTCCAGCTGGAAGCAAAGGATTTAAAACATATTTATTAGTTTATTTTTAGCAGCTCGCTCCAAGTTTCATTTCCCATCCCCACCCTGGCCTGCTTCTACCTCCCAGCAAGTCCTGGTAATGAGCATGATGGGGGCTCTCAGGGGAGCATGCCTTATAGCCTTGAAAGACCATCGGCCTTGGCTAGTCCGTCTGTTTATCACATCTAAACATAAAAGATCTGGAAAACGGACGCCAGGATATGACTAGTCGGAGCTGTTTGACTTCTGTCTTATGCAGCTGATGGCACAGGGCGGATTATAACGGGGATGAGCCAAACCCCTTTTATGACGGTGGGGGTGAGGATTCATTGCTTCTGCTAGCACCCAGGTGCTTTCCACATACAGGAGTATTCCCTGTCCCTCCGCTCTTGGCTTTCAAACAGCCCCCTTAACCTTGCCCAGCTCCTCCTCAAAAGCAAACTCTCCTTTGCCCGATGGATATCGAGCAGGACACAGCCTCGCCGCGGCAAGAAATGCTTAACCCATCAGCACATCTCCACTGCTGCTACTGCCAACACCCCCCATGATGAACCCGTCAGACCCCCTGGTTCCTCCACTTGCCTCTCCCGAAACATGATACACCTGATCCAATGCAACTGCACAAGAGGATGAACTCTCAGAGAAAAAAGATACAAAGGGTAGAGACGTGCACTCGGCATGAGAAGCACATTGCTCACAGGACCACCGCTCCATCTCTGCCCTCGCTACCCTCTTGCTCCAGGCAAATCTACCCAACACCTTTAAAAGATGAACTTGGAAACAAAAATGCATACAGCTGGCTGGACACTAAGAACCAAGGACTAAATACTAGGGCCCATTATCATTGATCCAATTCCTGAATTTCTTCTAAACAAGGGAAGTGGGACTGACACCCCCGCCTCCCCCTTTAGATAGGCCTTGATCTCCCAATAATCAGCTTTTCTTCTGCTAACCGTCTGCTACACCTGAGCATTTCTCTCAGCCCCTGACCCATGCTGTTCTTTACTTTCTGTGCCTACCTTCTCGCAATCAGAGACCTGAGGAAAAATGTCTTACATTTGCAAGCTTGTCTAACTTTATCCCAACTACACAGTTGGTCCAATAAAAGATATCCCCCTAAGAAAGCCTGCCTCTTTCTAGTAAGAAGCAGGCACACAACCAGGAGTCCCAAGCCAGCTACCCATGGCAGGCACCATTACAGCATCTGTGATGGTGACACATCTGTCATGGTGACCATTACAGCATCTGTCTGTCTGGAGGCAGGAGAGCAGTTCACCATGGAGGCCAGGTAGCCGTGAGGTACCCTGGCATGAACCTGAATTGGGGAATGAGCATCCAATATGTCCTACATGCTAACTTTCCAAGACAGCCAAGTTTCAAGGGTTAGCTTCACCGTGGGTTAGAGCAATTGGCTGTATAACATGGCCACGTATTAGCACCTCCTCTATTTTTATTACAAAGTCATGACAATGTCCTGTGTGCTAGATGCACGCAGAAGAGCTGGAGTGTATCTGCTCAGAGCCTAGCAGGGCGGGCTATGGCTTCTAGGTGCTATCAGAGGGAAAAGCTGAGAGACGGTGAAGTTCACAACTGGCTCCATTTGGAGATAAAGCACATTATTGACAAGGCACTGGTTTGGGAATCAAGTCTCCTTATATATGATAAATATACACAATCCCGCTGCAATTAGACCATTAGCTTTTTCGACACAACTCTTCCGGAGGAACCCAACAGGACGCTGGCTTTGCCAATCTGGTCCATGCTATTAAGGAGCGCGGAAGAAAGCTGGGTGCTGCGTGCAAGTGAAGCGCATGATAGAATAGACCTTTCCAGTTTCAGCTAGTCTGCATACTTTCTGTATAACCGGGGGACCAGGTACCTGTGCTCATCTGCAGTACGTGGCATGCAGCAGGACGACCCACTTTGCACTGCCAAGTGTCATTGTGGCCAGGAGCCAAACGGCTGCGCCTGACGTGAAGAGACTCTAGGGTTGGTTTCCCAGGAATGAAAAAGAAACGATAACAGAGGCAAAGTCCTGGATTGCTTTATACTGAGAGCAGAGGCTGGCAGCCCCAAGAGAAGCCCCTTCCCCAAAACAGCCCCTGTATACAAGACCGGTCACATAGAGCAGTGCAGGATCGGTGCAGCTCCTCTCAATTTTGTGCTGGTACAATCCTCCTCCTCCCTGGGGACTGTTTAATCCAAGGGTGGGCAATTATTTTGGTGGGAGGACAACTGAATGAGTTGTTTGGGGACCTGTCGAGAGCCACATCCATCTCTGTCTCCCGCCCAGCGCGGTAGCAACTCCTACCCGAGTCCACGGCTGACGCCACTGGGCGGTTCTGGGTCAGGGCTTCGGGCGCGAGCTTCCACCGCACCTGGCCGGTCAGGTATGGACGCCGCTGGCTTGTTCTGCATCCAGGCTCCTGAACCTGCCTGCAGCATCCACGGCCGGCACTGCCGCCTGCCCGGGTCCCGCCCGGGTCCACAGCTGATCCCCGATGCTGCTGGGCTAAAGCAGCCCCCTCTACCCACCCGGCCCCACAGGCCACATCTGGCGAGTTGGTGGCTGTCCACCCGCCGGCTGAATCAAATCTGCTGGATCTGGCCCACGAGCCATATTCTGCCCACCCCAGTTTAATCTCTGCGCTGGGGTAAAGAGGAGAACTCGAGAGGGAAACCGAGGGAAGACTCTTTATCGACTAAGAGCGCTATGTTGGGCTAGAGGCAAAACAGGGCCATAAACAGAGCCACTGCATCAGTCTTCCCCAGGCCTCACATGCAAACAGAGACAAAAACGGTGCCCTGTGTTCCCACAGAATTGTTCCCTGGACTGCACTCGGGTAGCCTGACTGTACTATTGGCATGCATGTTTTCACCTTAACCACCGTATACAAGTATTTAAGCAAAATGCTGCAAAGCCACTACATTCCCCTGGATTCCCCACATGCACCAGACATGGCAGAAACAGCTCTCGTCTTTACCTTGCCAAGATTTTGTACCCCAAGACAACGCTCTAGTTACCCGCATCCACTCAGTTTCCTCCAGCTCAGCTCACAGTGACTTGCTGCGTCTGGGGCTGAACGCGCAGGCGACTTAGACGCCGGTACGTGCGGACTGCGGCAGCTCACCTGTTACGGAGAAGAGCACATCTCTTCGCCCCTCTGCCACCTCCCTTGTTCACAGGAGACCCTCCCCAGCGCACCCGTCTGGAACGATGCCCAGGTAAAGATGAGAGCTGCAGGTAAAGTGCTGCTCAGTCAAGAGCTCCTCACTCTGCCATGACCCGCTATAGAGAGACGACGGAGCCAAAGCAGCCTTCCTAACAGGTTGGTACAACCACCTGTTTGCCAAGCTGGCCTTTGCACAACCTGAAATAACGCACTCCTCGGAGGTATAGCTTGCTGTTGTGATTTTAGGAAAGAAGTGAACAACCAAGAGTCTGGGAGTGCTGAAAGAGCAGGATCCACCATGAATAGCACTATACAAATCTTGAGTATTGTGTTGGGGCACTTCAGCACTGCAACGATGCTTGCCCTAGCAATACAACATCCTGAAGTGCTTAATAGAGATGGGTTAGGTATGTACAAGCAATGCTTGGAGTTTCTTATGTTATCAAGCCTGGGAATTAAAAAAAAAGAGGGGGGTGAGAAGGGAGAATAAATTTATCTGTCGTCTTCCTCACCTTGGTAGTAAGGATCTCTTGGGACTCCTAGGTCTATCTCACCAGTCATTCAGTTGGATTCGGGACTTACCATTGAACCCAAATGAAGGCTGAGAGAGCAGTGGATGAGCGCTCGTCACCCCAACTCCCCTACAAAGCAGGCTTCATATGATCCTTAGGGAAGGCTACAGGTGCAAAAGTTGCGGGCTGAAACTTTCTGGTGGCCTCTCCATAACCTTTAGCAAACACTGGTCCAAACCACAAATCTTCTGGGTAACTTGGCACAGTGCTCAGCCTCTGCCCAGGAGGTACAGGACTGACAAAGTAGGACGAAGCATGGCGATGCAACACTTGTGGGTTGGATTCGGACTACTCGTGCCAAAGTAAATACCAAGTCACCCCAATGAAAGGAGTAATACAAAATTAACATGGGTGTAACAGAGCTGGAGATGTGATTTACAGCATATATGTGCATGATATCTGGGTTTTAGCCAAGCCTGCAATCCTGATCTTTCATGAGCATTAAATACACCCCAAATATTAAAAAAAAAAAAAAAGAGCATACAGAAAAAAATGAACATTTTACAGTATTTAAGGAAAACATGTTTCCTCATTTGGGCTGCGTGTGTAGATCTCATTCTCTTCCTCTAATTGGCTGGTTGCCTGGGAGTGAAGAAACGAAAAGGAAATGAATAAGAGATATTTTTAATAAAAGATTAAAAAAAAGGCATTACAAATGATCCTCTCTCTTTGTTGAGGTCTGGTGTCGAAGGGGACAGAGAGGCCGGTGGAATTCTGGATTTGATCTGCTTTTCTCGCGGGGTCCCCGATGAATATTGTGTATCGCTGTGTACGGCACACCGCAAATAGCACAGCTGTTTGTATTCTCTCTGTGCACAGGGAAGCATTTTTTTTTCCCTTTCATACATTATTCACATCTTGCTGCAGCCCTTCCACAAAGTCTGTACATCTCCTTTAACACAGAGAGAAGATTGAGATGCAGATTTTTTTCCCCCTCTTGTTTTGAATATTGAGCCCACTGGATACAGGTTTCCTTTAATTTCTATTCCAATCTCTCTCCTCAGTTTGGAGCTGGCTTAAGCCAAGCATAAATGAAGACAGGTAGCGTGCAAGTATTCCTGGGTAGGGCTGCCTGAACTGGGCTAGTTGTGTGCGGGTTTGCTGATGGAGATGGAGGAGCAGCCACTACAGATATTCAGAGATACATACAGGAGGTGGCTGGCCAAGTCCCCTTGTCTTTCAATGGGTTTGGGCGCCTAAACCCATTAGGGAAAGAACTCTCCCTCCCACCCCCGGCACCCTGCCTCTGTGTTGGTCCCAGCTCCCAACCCGCTCAGACACAAAACGCACTCGTCAAGCCCTCTGCATGCCAACTTAATATAACATATTTACCACTGGTAATAGCTGACATTTGCACCCGTGAAAATCTCCACCTCAACACCCACTACTACGTTCATTCGCACCTGGCCTTTAACTACCAGAGCTGACGACAGGATTCGGAGGCAAAACAGCGTTAGCGGCTCGCGGAGTTCGGATAACGTAATGCAATAGGATGAGCTGAAGTCCTGCGAGCTTGACTTAAAGCTAAGGGGAAACAGGAGATTTCCTTGGGTTAGGCACCCCTGCAAGCAGTCGTTTCCATGCCCTTGCCCCTATACAGAGGCAAGGGTCTTTGGGCCCAGACTGCTACAAGCACCTGGCATTATCAGCATCGCGCGGCTTGCTGGACACAGACTGCGTTTCACTGCGACATCACACGGAGCCTGCCCCGGGCCGCAAACCGAATCAGCATTGTACACGAAGCATATGCTGTGACCCAGATTGTCAAGTCGCTATAACTCCGCTGACGGCAGTGCAGCCGCACTTAATTACACCGGACGTGGATCTCATGAGTGTCTGATACTGATGAGAAAATACAGTAATTGAAGCAAAGCTTGGAAGATCAGAGCTCGCCGGGCAAGGGACTTAAGCGCTCTATGCCTCAGTTCACCCTACAGTAAAACAGCACTCAACTTGCCTTTCTACCTCCTAGCAACAGCTTGGTTAAATAGGATTTGCAAAGTGCTTTGAGATCCTAGGCCAAGAGGAGTGACAGGCACTTAGAGTATTATTTCAAACTATTCTCTGCTCATGACAGAGAAAGTTGCACTTGCCAGAAATGCATCACCATCTTTCTTACAGTCGTGTCCTACCATAGGAAATTAGGACTAAAAGGGACCTGCTGGGCCATCGAGTCCAGTCCCCCCTGCCATGGAGCAATGCACAGGGAGTCACAGCGGCACCGTATTTGGAGTAGCAGATACTCAAAAAAGGGAAGTGCTGTAAAGCATATTCTAGCGAGCCCAAACGCCACCTGCATGGGCTGGTCCAAAGTGAGATGCGCTGGGCATTTCTCTACCTGTGCAGGGGCAGCTAACTATGCTGGGAGTCAAATGGGCACCATCAGGGTCACACGTGGGCATCATCCACTTTGCTGGAGTACGACACTGCCAATTATAAAGGACCCGCGCCGCCCACCGTCCTTCCTCCCCCATGCAACAGACTGTTAAAAGAACAAAACCGAGATGATCTCACAAGCCTACAAAAAAGCCAAGGAGCAGCTGCCGCCTACCTACGACTGCCTAATTCCAGCCTAAACAATCTGCTTCCCAGTTGTGCAGGAGCAATCGGTGACAGATCCCGGCCATCGTGCAGAGTCAGCGGAGACATGACGTTGTGCCTCCGGGTTCTGGCACGCGGCTAATTATGAAGGACAATTATTGTAATTAGTGCCAGTGGATGTGGCCAAGTCTCCTGCAACAACTGTGGGGAATTTGCACCACCCCTCCAACCAAAAACCATCTGTCTCGTTGGAGCGTGCAAAGGGAAACACCTGAGTGCCAAGTCATTCTGCTCGGCGCGTTAGTGCCACCAACCCAGCTGTCACGTGCATCGTGCGGGTGTCAGACAGGGGCTGCTGAGCGAGGGGAAAGCCCCTGTCTTCAAAGCCTCCCTACAAAATGAATTTGTTTGCATGCAATGTGATGGCTGCCATTCCAACCCGCTCCCTCCCCAGCACGTTCCCTGTGATTTATCCCACGCCAGCTAATTTAATCAAGGAGGGTTGGATACAAGGGATCAGACACAGCACGGAAGTGCAGCCTGGAGGCGCCGCTGGGCGGCACATATTGGCGTGGCACGTTTCACAAGGGCTGGTGAAACCGCCGGTCTCTGGATCTCGTGGCTTCCTGGCGAGCAACAGGGCTGCTGAGAAATGTGTTAGAGGCCAGATCGTATTTCCAGCTGATCTGGACACAACCCACTGACTTCATGCGTAAAGGGTTAGACGGGCATATCTGACTTTCTTCTCTCTAACTCAGGAGACCCAAAAAAATGTTTTAAAAAGGACACGTCATTTGTCCTCGTGAGCACTTCCTTTTATGATCTGTTCGGGTGGATTTCTTCTCCTCTTCTCTTTGCGCTGCCATGGGAGTGATCGATTCTCATGAGAAAATACCTGAGACAAGCCTACCCAACCATTTTTCTTGTCTGCTGCTTCTGGTATCAGGCCTCCAACTCAAAAGCTCGCAGCCTGCCAGCGGGTGGGTACGGACGCGCTATCAGCTCGGGGTAGTCTGGTGGTACTTATGGATACAGAAGCAAGCAGGGATTGACTGTCTTCATCTGAATCGTCCCCCCTCCTGGCATCTAACGGCTAATGCAAATATGCATCGCAACGGAAAGAATATTTTCCAATATGTTTGGCAGTAAACATTTTTTCCTGCCTCCAAAATGTTACTGCTTATTGAACTATAAACCTGATTGCACACCAATTCTCAGATGTCTGCTTTGTGCTGCCGATCCAGCTGTGTTTACTAGCAGACCAACTTGGGTTGTGAACTCATCAAATCTTAGGGTACATCTACAGTACCGTGACCGCAGCTGGCAGTCGGCTAAGTACTGCTGGCAGCCTGGTCCTGGCAGCACACAACTCGGGGCAGGCAGCAAAGCATTGCCAAGAAACTTTGTAGAGACGATACTTGAGCGGTGCAGAGCTCCATGCTTCTGGCACTGCCTAAGCTAGTTAGTCTAATGCCCAGTGCCATCGCTGACCATAGCCCTGGACTGGGACTCAGTGGCACAGAGGCCCCCTTCCTCCATTCCCATTGCCACTGGTGGGGCAGTCACACAACCGCATACACACCAGCAACACACACTGCCCAACTGGGCCAAGACCTCAAGGGACCGATGGCGGCAGGACACAGCCTCTCAAACGTGCTCTCTGGAAAAAGAAATTGCAACCAGGCAGAGATCCACAGAGGGCAAAGATGCTTCACTCTCCACTGAAAACATGAACCACATCATCATTAAATGTGGGGACTTTCCAACGCGGTAATCCATGAAAGCTGTATATTTTTGCAGGCCGTTTTAAAAGTTTTCATTACTTCTCATAAATATTGAATTGCAAGTCTAATTCTGTGCTTGATAATGATTGCCCCCAGAAGAGAACAAAAAGGCAGGCAGAGGAATACAGCGAGTAATCCATAATTTTCGAGGCAAATTCTCAGTGGCTTCCAGATAAACAAATGATTTCAAACATGCAATTTCAAATGGATAAGACCGTATACTGGTGAGGCATGTAGTGGGCTGGGAATTTAAAACGTACTAGTGTCCCCAGACCGACCAAACTTGTTCTTTCTCCATTTTAAAGCACTCTTAAGCCTGTTCAGGGAAAAATGAACCTTCACAGCTTCAGAAACAATGAACATCCAGGGTAATGGGCTTCCCACCATGTCCATTACTTGCACGGCTTTATTAATGTCAGGAATGATTTTATTTTTAGTAAAGGCTTCTAGAACAACAATAAAAATAATCTTCATATCAATGGTGAGAATCCCTTGGACAATTTGAGCCAACTGAGATGCAAGTCCTAAGAGAAAAAAATAGAGGTGTCGAAGCTCGGTAAAATAGGCTGTCAGTTTAATGTAATAACTAGGCACGTCTTCCAACAATTGTTTTTAATCCCTACCGTCCTGTCAGATAACCTACTCATAAATCCATCACCACCAGGTCACTGCTGTGTCTCTCTAGGGTACAAATGTAATTGAAACCTCAAAGCCACTTAGAGCTGTTGTTTTTTCCCCATTAAAAAGGCTACTGAGGTTAGATTCAAATGCATTAATACATCAGATCCATTCAGCATTTATAGCAATACCAGCTCGTTGAAGAGACCCTTAAAAGTTGGTGGGCTAATGCTTCCCTTCTGATCAGCACTGACTTACAGTACGTGCAGTCAGACTGTCTGGCCTATGAAGGTCCGGGGAGATGACCCTTCGGTCGAAAATCATAAGACAATCAGTTAACAGTGTTTAACACCTCCATTAAATCTAATCAATCAGCTTTCACTCTACTTCCCATGGTTGCCTTTCTCTTCCCCTCGTTATTTCTGCTTGGTGGAGTAAGGGCAGCGGACAAAATGTTAAAACGAGCGAGGACTCTCAACTGCAAAAACCTCTGGATCTAGCATTAAGAGTCTGCCTTCAGCAGAGGAAAGAAAGCTCGAGTGAAGCTGAGATCCCAAAGCAGCTCGACAGCTTGGAATCGCGATGAGAAGGGAGTAAGACTTGCCAAGGACCTGAAAAGCAGACCGCTGAATGGTTTTTCTTTCTCCTCCTCGGCGCTCCTCTTCCTCTCCTTCTCGGCTCTATTTTTAGATGAATTTTGAATAGCTGCCACCTCTCTCTCCCTCTCTTTTCCGTTCCATCTAAATCACGTGCCCTGCTAGTACTGCTATTCTAGGTGCATCCACGCGGCCACAGCCGAGCTAGCTTGCACCTAGCTAGCTCAGGATCTAGCAGCAGCCCGGACCCTGGCAGGGCTGCGCTGTCCCCGGTTCCCAGGCAAGCTGCTAGAGCATGCACTGAAGAACAACAATGAAACTGCTGCGGTGTGAGGCTCTTGGCACCCAAGCTAGCCGGATTAAATCTAGAGCCTGTTTGTCTACACAAGCTGCAAAAAAAAGCAACTAATCCGTGCTGACCCTAAAATGAACAGAAGTTTTGAAATGGCAGCATTTCTTACCCAGTCACGGGTAGGACTGGAGCCTTTACAACAACATTAAAAAAAAAAAAATCAATCCCTTGGTGTCTTCCCAAACACAGGGAGGGGAAGCGATGGCATGACTAGGTTGGAGATCCTGCCTGCGGAAAAAATGATCTCCTTGGACCCTCCCCCCCACACCTCAACAGCAGCACGGCGGTGGAAAATGACCACCGGCAAACTTGCAGGACGTTTTGCAGTCCTAATCACCTTCCCTCTGCTAATAGCGCCTATATAACCAAAGCCCCTGAAACTCTGCAACCCTCAGGCCTTTCTGCAGCAAACACCCGCTTCAAAAGACAGCAGTAAAACAGCCCCCAGCCCTTACGTGCATCTGCTTCTCTCACACATGGACCCAACCAGGGGTCCTTGGAGTCCCGTCACAACCCAGCAACGCACCAAACTATTTGGAAGTTTTTGTTTTAAAACCTATCCCTTAACCAAGTGCCGTTCTTTGGGATGTTTCGTTTTCCCTTGTTCTCGCAGACCTACCAGCCAGGGGAACGGATACGCAGCAGCCTCCCCGGCTACACAATGTCAGATTTGGCACCGCTTCCATCTGACGCTATCCAAACAGGATGTTTAGGGATGGTGCTGACATCCCATATATTGAAATATTCCAGTTAAGTCGCCTGATTCAGGTCCACGTTACTCGTCTATTCGGTGGCAGCTGGGTCATGAAATGAAAGGAAGCCACGTGGCCTGCTTGTGACACCACCATCGCCCACATCATTATTATATCGTTGTGACTGACAGCTCTCCCGATTGAAACACGGCGTGGGAAGGGAGGCACAATACCTTGATCGCTCAAAAGACACTGGAGCAGCAGAGATAAAACTAGAATTAACTTGGTTCAACAAAGGAGAAATAGATATACACATTTTCATTTCAATTCTCAAGTACTTGTTCACGATTCTTCGGTAGTCAGTTCCTATACAAATTGAGGGCAATGGCTCTAAGGGGGTTTTGTAGCCCAACTATGCTATAATATCCACTGAAAGGAAATTTTAGATTGTATATCTGATTATACTATTTGTTGTTCAAACTGTGTTGATGATTTATATCGCTGGTGCTCAACCTCCAGCCCAAAGGCCAGATCCAGCCGACAGGGCCATGTCATTCAGCTCATGGGTCTCCTCATGGGTCCAGAAATTTGGCCCTGAGCACATGGTGGCAATTAGCACTGCCACCTCTCCCCCACCACCAAAGTTCAAAGTCCCATGGGCTGGAGAACAAGGCCCCAAGCACTGGATCAGGCCAGCACATGGAGCTGGGCCAGTGGACCTGATTGGGCACACAAGACCAGGGCCTCATCCAGTGCATGGGGCTGGAGCCACATGTCACATCACACCCCTGCACCAACCCCAAGCTGGATCTCGCCCCCAGACCAATTTCGTGCATTGGATCTGGCCTGCTGTCTAACCCCCCCCACACACACACACTCCTCCAGCATACAGGGCCAGAAAGGCTGGGCATCATTGATTTACCCAATACAGGCAGTCCCTGACTTACAACGTTTCAAGTTACAACGTTTTGCATTTACAACACTTATAAATCGACACCCTGTTTCGACTATCTGACATCAGTTTCGACTTTACAACACTTGATCCGATGCCAGCGTACAAGTTTGCTGCGTTGCCCATCTCCCTGGAGAACATCTGCCCAAACTTCCTTGGACGCTTTCTTTAAGAAAGCAGATGAGACTCCAGAAAAAACCTGCAGCCAAGACTCCTGAGAAGACTCCAGCCAAGAGTCCTTCAAAAAGTCCAACCAAGAGCCTTTCAAACACTCCAGCAAAGTCACCTCAAGGAAGTCCTTCCAAATCAGTATGATTGCTATTTACAATATAAATACATCAATGTAGCTATATCGCTCATCTATAATTGATCGAGTACAAATTCTGGGGTATTTTTAGTGAAAACAGGGTATCAGGTCTTGGTTCAGGAACCAATCCCCCATTTATAACATTGTTTCTTATAAGAAAATTGGTTTCGAGTTACAACATTTCGACTTAAGACGCTGTTTTCAGGAACCAATTGTATCGTAAGTCCAAGGACTGCCTGTACTTTCAACTTGCAAAGCCTCTAGGGCCCTGGAAATAGTCTCATCTGAGCCACACATATATACATCATGGCATCGTCAATAGCAGGGATGGGCAAAATACAGCCTGTGGGCCAATTCTGTCTGGCCCGCGGGGCCCCTAGAAATTTTTTAAAAATTAATACTTATTTGCCTCTTCCTCCAGTCAAAAGTGACAGGAGCCAGGGGCTGTAGGACCCAGAGGAAGCCACAGCAGGCTCCTGGAAGAGCAGGGCCTGCCATGCCCTGCCTCCCCAGCTGGAGGGACCATGAGGCTGTTCCCGCCCTTGCCAGAGCAGGAACCTCAGGTAAGAGGGGTCAGGGGGCACACTGGTCCCCATCTGGCCATGGTGCTGGGGCGGGGGGGCTGGGAGCACACAGGAGCCAGCACTGGTGGGGCCCAGAGCAGGGTGGCTCCCCTCTCTGCCTGCTGGAGCAGCCCAGCCCAGCTCCACAGAGCCCAGGCAGATGCGCCCCGGGCTCCCGCCACCCGGCTTTGGGCCCTGCTGGCACTGGTCCTGGGGCACCACCCGGCTGTTGCTGGCTCCCAACCCCCCCGTCCGGCCCTACAGCATACAGCATGGGGGCGCCTGGGGGTGGCAGCATCCGCTGAGGATGCCCCTGGGGGGAGCGCAGCCAGGCTGTTGCCATCCCAAGTCTCAGGCGCAGGATGCAACTTCCACACCATATCCCTGGACTCCCGGGCCATGTGCCACCCCCAGCGGCCTCAGGTGGCCCCCTATACTGCCCCCAGGGCCGGCCAGGAGCTTCCCCAGCACCCCCGGCCAGGGGCAGGACTTCCAGTCCCAAGATGGTGACCAGGGGGCGGGGCACCTGTCAAGGGGTGGGGTTACCCATGCGGCCCTTGACAGCTTGCCAAAACTTGCTAAGCGGCAGTCTGCCCAAAATCATTGCCTGCCCCTGGTCAATAGCAACAGAAAAATTTGCGAAAGACACGGTTCGTTATCAATTATCAACTCCAATATCTAAATCAAGCGCTTGCAACAGGAAGCAGTCTTATAAAATAAACTCAGCAAAGCCCAGATGCAAAGAAAACGTAGATCTGTCAATACAAGGAGACACCCGTGCTCTGAGCCCAAGGAAGCAGCGCTTTCTTTCACTCAACACCGAGACGTCTTTGCGTCTCCAGTCTCTCTTCTAAATTGGCTCGGGGTTGTCTTTCTTCATGGCTCGGCTCTCGGGATGGCTGCAATCACCTCTTTGCTGCAGGAAAAGCCCCGGAGTCCCAACACGTAGATTAAATCAAGGCCAGGATCCCACCGTAGACAACAACTGAGCTACTGAGTCCGCAGGCGGCATTTCACAAGTGCTTAGCACTGGGTAATTCTGTTCCTGTTGCACTTGATTACTGTTTTACCATCAAGTTGATGAGGAACAGATTTAAGCCAATTCTGAAAATCCCACCCGAAAGGCCTGCAGCTGGATTCACAGCTCTCAGGCTCGGCCACAACTCCTCTGGAGAGCTGGGAATGAAGCCCTTGCCTACAAAAGAGTACCTTATTTACTTTGAACCATCCTTTTGTCTCCTCTTTCCCTTCATTTTTTACCTGACCTGGTGTTGCCCACAACGAAGGGCACTGTGTGAAGCCAGACAAATCCCGTGCCCCATTGTATGAGCTTGCTCTCAAGTTTAATCGCCGTTCATCGAGGCAAACGATGCAACAGCATGTCCAAATCTTTCCTGCCCCGTGCCTTATCATTTACCTCTGTGTCAGCTACCGCGATTCTTCACAACCGCATGCCACGCCATACCATGTTGTAATGGAGACAAGGTCTAAGAGCACACATGGGAGAAACACCATCAGCAAGGCACGTCAGATGCTTCGGGGAATTTGCCACTCTATATGGTACAGTTAGGTCCCATTTGAGACCCACCCTGGCTTTTTCCTTCATCTTCCTCCAAAGCATCTGGCACCAAGCAGTGCCAGTGACTGGATAGTCAAGAGCAGAAGGACTGCCGATCTGATCCGGCATAGCACATTGTTTTTTTACACTTAATAAGTAATGAGAGATGCCAACGCGCCACTAAAACACTGCTTAAAAAATGCAGTCTTAATTGTTTTGCCAGTAGCCTATTGAAATCCCATAAAGATGTAGCACCACAAAGAGGATGGAGTGTCGCATAGTTCTTTTGTTAAGCAGGGAACTAGTTATCTTCATAAAAGAATAAACACTGTAAAAAAAAAAAAACCAGTGCGAGGCACAGCTACACTTCCTTTGTCAGCTGCACCATATGTGCATCATTTGTGAACAAATGGTGAGTGCCGAGAGCGGCGCGCAGCCCATGCAACTCCGGGAAAGCAGGTTCTGCCCCAAGCTGCCTCATTCACAGCAAGCAAAGTTTACAACTAAATTTGGGATCCAGCATCCTTCTCCTGATTAACTCTCTTGGAAAAGCAAGAAGAACAAACATGGTGTTATTTTTATCTTTTTTCCCCACAGACCAGGTGGGGCTTGCAATGTTGGAAGGCAGAGAAAAATCTCCGATTTGGACTTGAAAAATGACCAGATTAAGTATGTAAACCAATAACAAGGAATAAATAAGGAATGTCAGCGTGGCCTTTCTGTTGAGCCCCTTTTCCGATCTGGATGGTGCCGTAACAGTTATCATAATCAAACTTTATTAATAGGGCAGGCACCACTAGAAGGATCTCTCACCTCTAAGGATCTCATAGCAGCATAAGAAGAGTCAAGGCAATGAGGAGCGTGTAAGGAGGTAAAAAACGTCTACTAAAATGGGAGAAAATAAATGCGGGGAAAAAATATATACAAGGCTAGAGAAACTGGTAAAATGGGTAACAATCACATTTGCTGGAGGAAATCCACATGCAAGACGAAGTTTTAAAAGCAGCAACGATGCCGTAATCTTTGTAGAACGGGGCATAATGTGCAATGGCCGTGGTTCGTAAAGCTGCAGTCTGGGCACACAGAACAGGGGAAAGTCGTTCGGAGGCGGGCTGGAGAGAGCAACCTGTTAAATGCAAAGCCAAATGATCAAACAAAATAGGCAAGCGCTTGGATCTTCAAAATCAACCTGCTGCTTTATTGGAAATCAATGGAGCTCCCTTAGGAGAGGAATAGCATAAAGGAAAGACTAAGAGCCAGAAAGGAGTATTGCTACTGGATTTTTGTACAACGGGGCAATATTAAGGGACAGCCTCTGGCAGCTGCACAGAAGGAATGGGAGAAATTGGGTCTGGCCAGAACAAAGTCTGCGTAAAGTTGTGGTTCCTGGTGCTACAAGGATGAGCAAGTCTTAATCACACATGCTGTCTTGAACATCACGGTCTTCTTCCCATTGGGTTGTTTTGCATCCTCCTTTGGCCACCATGTGCCTGGCCTGTCCCACCTTCCTCGATGCTTCCCTTGTCCTTTCCACCATGTGTTTCTGTGCTGAGCTCTGGCTCCTACTAGCAGAGAGAGACGCGTCCTGATCTCAGCATCGGCCGGGAGGAAGACGTGCTCGATCCAGCCAGGGGCTCCAGAGAAGGCGGATTCAATCCGCCGCTCAACGCACGCAGAACAGGAGAAGTATCGGGGTGGGTAGCAGCTTGTTGGCTACCAAGGAGCGATATCATGTATAATTTGATGACACCCATTTTGCTGCATCAGGTTTTCATTTGTAGGTTGTTGCTCACTACTGTCTTTCTTACGAGAGTCGGGAGAGAAAAATGTTTGTGTTTGTTTATTATTACTCACGGCAGGAAATGTTGATGCTGGGTATCCCACATTAGGTGCTGTTGGGTTTGGTTTTTTTATATATATATTATTCATACATATATATATACACACATATATATATATATATATTATTCATACATATATATATACACACACACACATACATATATATATACATATATAGAGATATACATATACATATATATACACACACATATATGTGAGGTGAACGCAAAGTGGTTAGGCATTAGGTATTGCCTAGGTATTTAACACGAGCAGCCTTCAAACCCACCTTCCCCATACTTCCTCCCTCCCACCCCCAGCTAAAACCCATTCCTTTATAAAAAGCAATATGTTGACTTCTGTGTCACCCAAACCCTTTTGTTGACCCTCTCCCTTCTTCTACCCACACTTCCCGTCTATCCTCCTCTTCCAGGCCCCTCTGGCCACACGCCTTTCATTGTCATCTGAACACAATGGCTAACAATTTCAGATGTGCTAGAGATTGTGTGGTTTCCAACTTGAAAGAAGCCTGGTCGTTAAGCAATGAGGCTCTTCGGCCCTTGGAAAAATCACATCCCCGTCTAATGTCTCAAGTTGGACGCCCAAAGGCGAAGGCACCCAAATGCAAGCCACCTTTGTAAATCTTGGCCTATGTGATGTCCAAGAGACCCCCAATGGCACCATACACAAATATTGCATTATAATACCCTCACTGACTGCAGTGAAAGGACTTGCACAAGAATTTGCACAGGGCTACGTTCCTTACACAACCCTTGGGCAAGCTACTAGCATGAACTATTTTCGGCACCCTTCGAGTCCCAAATCAACACCATGTACTCACCAGCAAAGGCATTAAGAAATCGTGCTAGAGAAGGAAGCCACCACAAAACTCATGCTTAAATGACAGCCACAGAAGAAACAATGCCAGGAGCAACAGAAACACTGGGGTGATCCAGAACCCACCTGATACCAAATGCTCTGCAATTATACAAATCCTCTTGGAACTAAGGCATCTTTATTTCACAGTGCACTGCACACCTCGGATGTATATCAAGTCAGTCTATGCTGCTAACACACGAAAAACAACAAGCAGTAGCTGGGATGATCTAGTTGGGGATGGTCCTGCTTTGCGCAGGGAGTTGGATTAGATGACCTCCAACCCCAATTTCCTACGATTCTATGATTTTAAAAGTACCCATAGCTCACAGACGTATGTGGTAGCCGTGCTGGTGTGAGAGAAAAAGAAATGCCAAAATCTAGAGCTCCTGGTTCCAAAATGATCCCTTTTATTAGACCAACTGAGAAATTGCAAAAAAAATTTCTCAGTTGGTCTAATATAAGGTATCATTTTGGAACCGAGTGCTCTAGATTTTTGCATCCCATCGCTCATAGGCATTTGCATAGCTAAGAACTACGTTGCTTCAAACAGCACCTCAAAACACAAAAATGCATTCCTCCAACTCCTATCAGGCTAAAACACGCTGGTCTCATCCCTGCAGTCCACCATGGACAAGCCTCACCCTTGTAACAGAGTTTGGTAGGCTACAGGTCCTGTATGAGAGCAACTGCAAGCAAACCATTCCTTTTTGGCTCTTGCCTTCCTTCCTCCTTCCCTTGCAAGATCATCTCTTTTCTTCCCACCTTGGCAACCACAAACTCAGCTGCCAGGACCCACTGAGGGATGAGCACGGGCTACCAAAAGAGACCAACAGTTCCAAAAACAGAGATGCACATTTGGTAACAAAAGTCCCACTCTGTCTTCCCAGTGCTGATTTGAATGTTTCTGCCCTTCTAATTCAGTGGGTCTCAACCTTTTTTAGATCCAAGGCAGCTTTGCTCGACAGACGCAAGGCCTCCCCTGGAGCTCTTAACTTCCACTCCTTTTGTGACTGCAGAAAAAATAATCTGTGGTCTTCCCATGCAGAAGCCATGGGAAGACCACAGCAGAATGTTTTTGGTGCTACGGGTTGCAATCCGTGGGTTTATCTTGCGATCCCACATGAGTTTTTGCACAGCGCGATATCGTGCAGCACCCTGCATAGCCCCGGTTGAGACTCACTGCTCTCATTTCTCAACTCGCCCCTCTCACAAGTTGGAGTTCTTCCTTTTGGCAGGAGAAAGAAAAACGAAAGCAGTTAAGTCGTTAGAAACCGCCACGAGCAGAGATGCGTAAGGTGCTAAACTCTAGTTCCACGCCGCGTTGTTTTGACACTCTTCCCAGCAGCGGCCAGCCAGAGCAGGGCTCGTGCCAAGGCCTGGTCTTCTTAACGGGTGACAGAATTTCATTTAATGTTCATTCTCTCCTCTGCGCTCCTTGCCCTCTTTGGCAAGGAAACCTTCTTCAGACAGCAGGGCTATTTAATAAAGGACACTCCCCAGAGAGCCTTTGCAGACAATGTACTAAACTGAATTTATAAGTCTGCTGGCAGAGCTGCGGGGATGCTCGCTCGTTGGGGGGTTACAGCGTAGTATTGAGACAGGAGAGAGTGGAGCAAAAGGTGCAGTTTATAAGAGATGGGCCTGGGCCCAAAGCCTGGATCTAAACTTTTGCCTCACTTCGTAGTTTTTATGGCATTTACCCATGCACATGCGCCAATTATATTCCACCGCAGCTTTAGGCCTCCGCAACCGTAGGGCCAAATCCCCTAGACCGAAGGAACTGTACCCTTCTGCAGCAGCAGAGAACATGATCCACAGAGCCCTCAGCGCCTCGAGCGACCATCCTTCAGTTCACTCCCTGTATTTGCAATAGCAAACGTTATCCATCAAGTCGACGTACTGACCTAACATGCTGTGTTCTGAGCCACCCTGGCCATTTCTTTCTCTTTCTTTTTAAATGCTTAAACCAATCCACCAGCCGGAGTATTCTCCCTCAACTCTTAAGGATTCAAACAAGGCCCATTACCATAGTTTCATAGTTGGTCGGGTCGGAAGGGACCTGAGCAGATCATCGAGTCCGACCCCCTGCCATGGCAGGAAAGAGTACTGGGTCAAACGACCCCAGCAAGGGGTACATCAAACCTCCTCTTAAACACCCCCAGGGTAGGAGCCTGCACCACTTCTCTTGGAAGTTGGTTCCAGATCCTAGCCGCCCTGACCGTGAAGTCGCGCCTCCTGATATCTAACCTAAACCTACCCGCTGCCAGCTTGTGACCGTTATTCCTGGTCACTCCTGGCGGTGCTCGGGGGAACAGGGACTCCCCCAATGCCTGCTGGTCCCCCCGACTGGTTTGTAACAGGCCACTAGATCCCCCCTCGGCCTTCTCTTGTGGAGGCTGAACAGGTTCAGGTCCCGTCGCCTCTCCTCGTAGGGCCTGTCCTGCTGCCCCTGATCATGCTTGTGGCCTCCTCTGGACCCTCTCCATGTTGTCCACATCCCTCCTGAAGTGTGGTGCCCAGAACTGGACGCAGTACTCCAGCTGCGGCCTGACCAGTGCCGCATAGAGGGGGAGGATCACCTCCTTGGCCCTGCTCGAGATGCGTCTGTGGATGCATGCCAAGGTGCGGTTGGCCTTCCTGACCGCGTCCCCACACTGCCGGCCCATGTTCATCTTGGAGTCAATGATGACTCTAAGATCCTTTTCCGCCTCCGTGCTGACGAGAAGGGAGCTCCCCAACCTGTAGGTATGGTGCCGGTTGTTCCTCCCCAGATGCATCACTTTGCACTTGTCAGTGCTGAATCCCATCGTGTTCTCATCCACCCACCCCTGTAACCTGTCTAGGTCCGACTGCAGCCTATTCCTCCCTTCTAGCGTGCCCACATCCCTCCACATCTTAGTGTCATCAGCAGATTTGAACAGGGTGCTTTTTACCCCCTCGTCCAAGTCACTGATGAAGATGTTGAACAGTGCGGGCCCGAGGACCGAGCCCTGCGGGGCCCCACTGCCCACGTGCTTCCGGGTTGAGAAGGACCCATCCACTACCACCCTCTGGGTGCGGCCCTCCAGCCAGTTGGCGACCCATTTGACTGTGTGGGTGTCGACACCACAGCCCCCAGTTTCTTAATGAGAACGGGGTGAGAGACAGTGTCGAAGGCCTCTGAAAGTCCAGGAAGACGATGTCCACTGCTACCCCTGCGTCTAAGGATTTGGTGACCTGGTCATAGAAGGCACCAGGTTGGTCTGACAGGACCTGCCACTGATGAGCCCGTGTTGGTTGCCCCTAAGCATGCAGTCCCCTGCTGGCCCCTCCTGGATGTGTGCAAGCATAATTTTCTCAAACAGCTTGCCTAGGATCGAAGTAAGACTAACTGGCCTATAGTTTCCCGGGTCCTCCTTCCTCCCCTTTTTGAAGATGGGGACCATGCTGGCCCTTTTCCCATCCTCCGTCACCACACCAGAGCACCACGAGTGCTCGTACAGCCATGCCAGGGGTCCCACAATGACCTCGGCCAATTCCTTTAGGACTCTAGGGTGGAGATTGTCTGGACCGGCTGACTTGAAAACGTCCAACCCCTCCAGAAGCTCCCTAACTAAATCCTCGCTAACCCATGGCCCAGGTGTGCCTCCCCCAGGGCCCAAGGGGGCCCAGCAGGGAGGTGGCTGTTCTGGTCCCTACTTAGGAAGACGGAGGCAAAGAAATCATTAAACATGTTAGCTTTGCCGTCTGGCGTGACGACCAAATTTCCCAACGTGTCCTGCAGGGGCCCCACATTACCCGGGACCTTCTTTTTACCCCCTACATATTTAAAGAAGGACTTCTTATTGTCCTTAATCCGGGAAGCTAGTCCCAGTCCCATCTCTGCCTTGGCCTTCCTAACTGCCCCCCTACATCCCCGAGCGACTGCAGTATAGTCCTTCCTGGTGATGGCCCCTTCTTTCCATTGGGTGTGCGCCTCCCTTTTAGCTAGGAGACATTCCTGGATGCTTTTGGTGAGCCGTGGGGGCTCGTGTGCCCTCCTGCTCCCTTTGATCCTCGTTGGGATTACCTCCCTTTGGGCTTGGAGGATCGTCTGCTTGAGGAGCGACCACTCTCCTTGGACACCTGGCTCCCCTCCCCTCCGGGACCTCAGCACTTCCTCGACTGTTCTCCTTAGCTCGATGAAGTCTGCCCTCCCGAAATCTAGGGCTGCTGCCTTGCTGCAGGCCTTTGCCACCTTGCGCTGGATGGTGACTCCCAGCAGGCGATGATCGCTGTGGCCCAGGTGGTCGAGCACCCGCAGCCCCCTCACCAGGTCATCACCCGTGGCCAGCACCAGGTCCAACAAGGCGTCTCCCCGGTGGGGCTGTGCACCTCCTGGGTTCGATGGAGGTCCTGCACTCTGGCTAGGGACCTACGTGAGCGGTCAGACCTGGCTGACTGCTCTTCCCAGCAGATGTCGGGGAAGTTCAGGTCCCCCATGACTACCACATCCTTAGCCTTCGCTACCGCCGTGAGCTGACCCAAGAATTCCTGGTCGAGCTCTTCCCCGTGGCTGGGGGGTCTGTAGGAGACCCCCACCATTAAGTCCCTTTGCCCTCGACTGCCTTGTACTCTAACCCAAAGCACTTCAGAGTGCCCCTCCCCTGGCTCCTTGCTAATTAACGAGGATGTGTACTCCTCCTTAATGTAGAGTGCCACGTCCCCACCTCTCCTTCCTATCCTGTCCCTCCTGTACAGCCTATAGCCCTCGACATTCACTGCCCAGTTATGCGCTGAGTCCCACGTTTCAGTGAGCCCCACTATGTCCGGGCTGGTGTTGGCTAGCAGGAGGGTGAGTTCCTCCTGCTTGTTTCCCATACTATGAGTGTTTGTGTAGAGGTATTTGAGGCCTCCTGTGGATGTGTGTACTGACCCCCTAGTCCCAGCGTTGCCCTGGCCCCTGTCGCTTACCTGTTTATTGGTTTCACTCGTAACTAAGCACACCCGTATCCTCTTAATGTTATCTGTTTACCTATCCCCATGATGCAGGTATCATCTCCAAGTTGGGCATGGGGAAACTGAGGCACAGATACTCAGTGAGGTGACTGCGGTCTCACCGGATGTCTAACCACGGAGCCGGAGATCGAATGCAGAGTAGGCCCTGAACTCCAGGATAAACCCGGCTCTCGAGGCCCGGGCAGCACAGACCGAGCCCCCCAGCTGCTCGTCCCCTGCGCTCACCTGAGATGGCGCGTTGGCTCCAGTTGCTCTTTCCTTGCAGCGTATGGCCCCTCCGAGGCTGATGGGGAAGTCATTGCTCCGGCTCAACGAGGGTCCTGCAGACACGCGGGGCTCATCGTCCATGAGCAGGAAGCTGGAACCGGGCCCAAACGCATTATTCTGCATATGGCCACTCACAGGCCAAGTACATTCCCAGGCTTTATGGTGGGAAACCTCAGCTAATAAAGGCCTGTCCCAGCGGATCGTCTTCCGATGAGACACATTAGGCTGAAGCCCTAAATCATTCTGGCCATAAAACAACCCATGATACCTTCCTCACTGGGACGACTCTTCTCTCCCCAGTCCTGCCCACATCCCAAATGCGAGTCGAGCTCCACTTCCTCTCCTGGCATCAGATGAACACGGCATCCGTCGCAGCCACCCCCACCGCTGCCCTTTGCTTTGCAATGATTTCTCTCTTCTTCCTGCAGCAAAATGATTCCTAGCTCCCCCGAAACCGCTGCAAGGCCCTCGTGCGCAAACCAAGCTGTAAAACGCGGCGAGTCCTCCTTCCCTCCTGGATCCAAACTGCAGGCTGCTCAACAAACCCAGCGCTGCTACATTCAAAGCACTTGTGATTTAAACTGCACCAAGGCACTGCCCCCACAAAAACTAGTTCTGGGTGTCTTCAAGCAGCTGAGAATTAAAATTTTCTAACCCGGCTCATAAAGCAAAGGCCCACACAACCTTAACTAGAGAAGCACCCGCCACAGCAAGCTAGAGAGATGACTAGATAGTGTCAGAATTTCAACATTTCAAACCAGCTGAGTGCTAATTTCTATCAGTTTAACAAAACCAGAGAAACTCCCCCCACCCCAACCGAGGAGGAGAACAAGCCTGAGTGTTTTTGCTTAACGCCCACATCTCTCTCTCCTTGCATTACATTAGAGAAACACTTCTTTCTGCTCTTTTCAGATGCTGTATTCCAAAGCTCTTCTGCCATCAACAAATTATATCCCCAGTCCCCAGCAAACATGTGCAGTCAACTGGTAGGCAACCATCAAATCCCACATACAGTTGGCAAGCTTTTATAGAAACCTTCAGAAGTGTTGCAATAAAAATGATCAGTGCACATCTACAATGCTAAGGGTCCAATTCAAACCTTCCCTGCTTTCCTCCCTCCACTACTGAGGATATTTGCTCGGTTTAAGCCTCTCATAAACCCTTAAACAGGCGGCAGAAGCCAGGCCATGGTGCTGATGACATGCCGTGATCATACAGTGCATCCAAGGCGTGCAAGCAACATCCTCGGCATCACACAAGCCCTGAAGTGGCTTAGTGGTGGGCATGTTGACACCTCGCAGGGTTACAATAAATATTAACCTACGGGCAGATTAGCTGAGTGATGGTCAGCGTGGGAGCGCATAGAAAAGCTGAATCACAATCCTGCAGTAATGCAAAGAGTTCAAGGAGGTATTGGCTGTGTTGCAGGCATCACGGTCCGTGTTTTCTAACAAGCAGAAAGCTGCACAGCAGATGCATGGATTTGTGTCAACACCATCAGAAAAGAAAATTCTCTCCTGCTTCAGGAGAAGTTTCATCCCAAATGGTAACCTGTGTAAAAGCAACTGTAGAGAGCCAGAATAAAACTGCTCTCTGAATCTTATACCTTTACACCAAAACACTAAACTGAATGGCACAGAAGATGAGAAAAAAAGCAGTGGGGTTAACTGATAATGGGCCTCATCAATGATTACAATCAAGAAAAGTACTGTGGTATTATTGAGATGGACTCATTTGTATCTGGACGGCTCAGGTGGTTGGGAGGGAATTCTTCCAGGTCAGCCCTTTAACTCTCTCCAGAAGTCCTTGCCATGAGATGGGTGTTCAGCAGTGGTACTTGCATTAGTTAACTAAACTGTGCGTGCAGTTAATAAGCATCTGGGTCAGCAGCATTTAAGGGATATCCCATAGAAAATGGAGGGGAGAACAAAGAGGACCCTGCAGGTATCGCAGGAAGGGTACCTATTAATACTGCTGGGTTTGGGGTTGTAGCCGTGTTGGTCTAAGGACATAGGCAGGCAAGGTTTTTTGGGTAGATAAGATCTTTTACTAGACCAACTGAGTCTCTTTGGGTAGATGTGCTATCTTTTATTAGACCAAGTGAGACTCAGCTGGTCTAATAAAAGATAGCATATCTACCCAAAGAACCTTGTCTGCCTATTAATACTGACATACAACTATTGGACTGGCGCTCTTGCGTGCAGCCCAGCCTCTGGCTTCTTTACCACTCACTCCATCCAGGAAGCGCGCACACCAACTGCAGATGCTTCCTCAGCCTGACAAAGGGTGTTTATTCCCGAAAGCTTGCAAAGAAGAATTTTTTTCAACTATTTGAGTTGGTCTAATAAAAGAGATCAGATTCACCCAAAGACCCTTGTCTGACATACAACTTATGAACTCTGCAGTAGTGCCCCGATATGCAACATGAGCTCTGGATCTCTGTCCAGTTCCTCATGGACTGGAACACAAACAAGCAGGGACCCCGCAGGAAGAGTGAAATCCAGGCCTGATGTTAGCATCTGGTCAGCTGCTCGGTTTTTTTCGGTAGGGCGTAGGATAGAATAATCGTCCTTAGCAGTCTGAACAGTAATTACCAACAGGATAATGGAGCCCATGGATGTGCCCTATTTATACCACTGGACTGTTAATACCTGGTGCTTTGGAAGAGGCATGGTCTAAAGAACTAAGCACAGGACCAGGTATCCAGGTTGTAGCCATATTGGAGTACAGGAAAAAGCAATCAGGACTCATAGTAGAGATGATATCTTTTATTAGACCAACAAGATTTTTGAAAAAAAATAAATAAATCTTTAATTGCAAGCTTTCGGGCACAAACACCCTTCATCAGGCATTGGAGAAAAGATTGTAGCACAGGACCACAGATGTCCATATATTTAGGATTATCCCTGGTTCAGCCATCGGAGACCAATTACCAGCCTATTGGCAACAGCACAAACCCCAAGGGAAGCAACAATTTGCACCGATTGAGCTGCTTAAAGCCAAAGTCCATCAGAGCTGTGCAATTCACAGCTTGCCTTGTCTACATGGGAAGTTTGCACGGCAGCTGCACCAGTTGCTCATCATCACTAACAGTTGAATCTCAGATGCGTGTAAAACCTACGGGCCAGTATCTTCCCAAGACTCTGTCAAGGGCTTCCCGTTTTACCCCTTGGCCGTATGCAGGGGTAAAATGCGGCCCACATACATCTGTGAGTTCCCCTTCCCAAATACAGATCTTGCATAAGCCTCCCCCAGCATCTGCAGACTCATCAATGACTTCCCTATTTACCAGGAGACAAAGTTCTTTGGGTAAATCTGATATCGTTTATTAGACCAACTAAAATGGTTGGAAAATTTTTCTCTTTTGCAACCTTTCAGGTACAAACACCCTTCTTCAGGCAAAAGAAGCATCTGCAGCTGTTTTGTGCCCTTCCTGGATGTGACAGAAGCCAGAAGCCTATTATCTACTGGGAGACGGTCATCCTCCTATCAAGGGACTTTAACATCTCCTAAACCATTTTGCAGGGCTGTTGGAAGGATTCATTGAATGCTGAGGACCAGATCAAGATGTTTTCCAATGGGTGACTGAATTAAATCATTCTGGCTTTTAAAGCAGGCTTCCTCCTCCATGTGATATGCAGAACGTGCCCATCTTGAACACACACCGATTGGACTGCCTGATAACACCGCAAGAAAACGGAGGCACGTTTGGATTTGGAAGTGAATGGTACCAGACTAAATCAGCAAAGAGTTTAGGGAAATTCTCTTCCCTTTTCTGCAGCTGAGCTGCTGGTGCTGCTTGGAAATGAATTGCTCCATGCTCCACAAAGCCGCCTAATGGGCTGGTATCACCTTGCCTATGGGGAACTGGCACCAGAGGCTGCCCACATATATCTGCAAGGACTCAGAAATGGAGAGGAATTGCTCAGTTGGGCTCACCAAGACATAATGGCGAGGAACAGGATGAGACACGGAAGACGGGAGAATGCAAGCTAAATCACAAGCCACATGGAAACGCTGAGGCCTGTTAGAGACTGGGCAGAAAGCGGTGAAAGCGGCGTCATTTCTTTCAAAATAAACTGGACAAAGCATTCGGGAACCCGCTGTCGCGACCAGTTCTGTACGGGCAAGCAGGCTAAACTAGGTGACCTGAGAAGGTCTTTCTTCTATCTTAGCTTCTATGAATCCATACCTCCGAAATCACTTCCCGCCTTTGGTTCAGCAAGCCCCCGAAGCAGGACTGCAGTGTTAGAGGCAGAGAACAGAGGGGGAACGAGCCGGCGGGCTAGCTGAAGAGCCAGGTTTGCACACAGGCACCCTCTCAAGTGTAAAGTGCACCATTTTTCACCCCTTCCCCCATTCACCCCGAAAAGAAGGGAGCCTGTAGTTTTCCATCCCAGCTCACAACTGGAAAACAGAGTAACTGCCTTGCAATATCCTAGCTTGAAATCAGAAAGGCGGTAGGACAAGTGGATTCTCTTCCGGCGGTGTACCCGCGACATTGCACCAGCCCAGTAGTGTCCTTGTTGTGAGCAGCGTGATAAGGAAGTACAGATAATGACTCCAATTAAGAGGTGTGAATGTCATTCCACAACCCCCCCCTTCCTTTCTTCCAGGTCAGTAAGAATGTGGTTGAAAACTACTGGCACAGCAAGTTAACGATAATTCAGATTTAATTTGCTCTCTGTCATCTCTGTTTTTTCTATAGGCTTTAATAGTTTAATTTAACAGTCTTAAGCAGTGTCTATATTACCGAGACATAATGTGTATTTCAGATCTGGGCAGCAGCATGGCGCAAAGTCATATGTCACGTTTAACGCTGCCTTTCATCCCGGAGGCGCTCAACAGTGCAGTAACAATGATTTGCCCAAAAGAATTACTTCCCCCCGCAATGTGAAAATGCGCCTGCTTCTGGGGCGGGACTCATCCGTTGTCCTGCTGTCATTTAGGACAAGACACTGAATTATGCAACTGAAACTGTGAAGCAATTTAAGCAGGTACAATTTGGTTATCCAAAAGAGAACTTGGGCAGGACTCTGGGTTACCACAGCTCCACACGTGCGGGCTTGCGGATGCAATTTTATGTCCAATGCAAAGTTAACGTGGTTCCCCAAGCACCGGGATGGTATGGCAGAGTTTATGACCATATTCCCTGCTCTCTGAATAAACCTGCTGAGTTGACAGCAGTACTCCCTATGGTGCCCTGGCTTTTTCTTCTGTCTCCCCCCGCTACCTAAGAAAATAGTTCAGCCTCTGCTTTAGCTTTACTCAGGTGCTAGCCAAAATTGGCTCCCAGGAAGATAAAAGATGCAGTGTCCTAACTGGCCCCAAAATTGCCGCATCACGCAGGATTCTGCCTGCTGGACAGAAGTACGAGATCCTTACGACAGGGATCTTACTCCAAGACCATTAAAATCAATGAAAAGGCTCCTGCTGATTTCAATCGGCTATAAATCAGCCTCCAATTGAACACAGTTTCATGGGCCCATCTTTCCCAGAGCCTGCTTAGCATTACCAGCTGCCAGTTTTCCACTTAAGAGGCTTTTTGCTGACTGGTGAGAGTCCCCATTGCCATTCAGATGAGCGCCTTGCTTTGCCGCTGAGTGTCCGTACCCCACCCGCTCGCGTAAGCCGCACCCTGACTGCGTTCGGGTCCAAAGACGGTGCTGGGTCAGGTTTGGGTTTTGCAGAAAGTTCCCGAGATTTGGAGGGGATCTCAGCGCCTCGCCTTCCTGCCGGCTTGGGCATCAGCCGAGCCTTCCCGTGCACTTCCCCAAGAACACTTCATCCTGCCAACACGTCCTCCAGGCAGCCAAGTGAAGACCAAGCAAAATAGCAGGGGAGTGGGTGGGTGGAGAACGGATGTGTCAAATTTAATAAAGATTCGCCCCCTTTCCTAGCACATTATCAGCAACGTTCATCACTTATTAAAAGCCTTTCATTTAGAAGACTCTGTAAAGGCTCGTTTAATAACTAGCAATCAGTATTTGGATCACAGTGTTGGCTTTTATTATTTTACTTGTAAATGAAGCACTGGACCGTTTGTTTAAGGTATTCCTTTCCCTGCCCCTTCCCAGACCATCTTTAAAGTCAGCACCATACGCTGCCTCTCCCAGGTCACCCAATCAACACGATGCACAGAATTTCACCCCCTTTTGGGGATTTGGTTATAGCAACAATACAAGAACCAAGACCATACCCGTTTCTCCAATGCTGCTGCCATCACCACACTTGACTGCTTCTACATTTCTTCGAACAGGACTACTCAGCCCACAGCCTAGGTCCTCTGCCCCCTGAAAGCAGCTCATAAGAAAATAAGTAGTACCATGCGGGGTCAGACCCACGGGCCGTCTTGCCCAGTATCCTGCCTCCGACTGTGGCAGAAGTGGATACTTATAAGGGGAAAAGATTTAACTGGACAGATCAAGAGTAGGGGTGGGCAAAATATGGCCTGGGGGCCAGATGCAGCCCGCCAGCCATTCTATCCGGCCTGTGGGGCCCCTAAAAAATTTAGAAAATTAATATTTATCTGCCCCTCCCTGGCATGCGGCCCACGATGGCTTGCCAAAACTCAGTAAGCGGCCCTCCGCCCGAAATAATTGCCCGCCCCGATCTAGAGTGATCTACACAATACCCTTCCTGCCATCCACCGTTACTGGTTTTGAAATACCAGGAAAAAACATCTCCACCGGTTCAGTTCAACAGCTACGAATAGACCTGTCATCCATGAGTTTATCTAGTCCATGTTTTAACTTGCCCTCTACCACCTCCCATGGCAATGAACTCCACAAGTTCACTACATGTCGAGTAAAAAAGAATACTTTTGTTAGTTTTAAGCCGGTCACCTACGAATTTCAGTGGGTGTCCCCTGACTGTGGTGTTCTGGGACTTGGCAAGTACCAGTTTCCTAACCACTCGGCCCATACCCTTCATGATTTCGTAGACACCCATCATATCCCCCCACCCCAGTCTTCCCCTTTCCAAACTGAAGTCTTAGCCTTTTTAGTCTCTCCTGACCTGGCAGCTGCTCCAGGCCCCTGATCATTTTCTGTGCCATTTCTAATTCTGCTCCTGTTCCCTTATACCTATGTGATACAAAAAGGAGCAACTTTATTCTTATCTCTTTTGGAGAGGGGTGAGATTATTTTTTATCAGTTTAAATCCTATTATTTCCCCAGGTGAAAGTGGTATATGTAAAAACCGAGAACATCCTAACTTTGATGGAGTGGCCTGACTCCCTGGGAGAAGGCATGGTAACAAATCAAGTCACCCTTGGAGAGAGAGGTTGAAGACTCTGCCAGTTCAAGTCCAAAACTATCTGGACCACTTCCAGTAAAGGAGAAGTCTCATAGGAATTAATAGCATTAGGTCCCGTAGCCATTAGTGATGCCAATTATGCATACGCTCTCAGCTACAATATCAGACTCAAAAAAAAAATCTAGTAAGAGGAGAAAAATTATTAACTGGAACTGGGTCCAAGAGGTGATGCTGAGATCTGGATCCAAAGTCTGGAGATATTCAAATCAGCGTTTTGGTTCTGGCTTAATCTGTAATTAAAATGAAGCGCAATCTGCCGGAGACAGTCAACAAATCTCAGCTGTTTCTGAGATCTGGCTGTCATTAATTCCATTAACATCTTAAATGCATTCTTGTTGCTTGTTCTCATGCTAAAAAGCCAGCAGAATAACAGCACGCCAGGAACGAGTTTATCTTTGTCTTCACAGGGAAGCAGAGGCGGTATCAGTCTCGAGGGCACGCAAGCCTTTTGCAGGGAAGATACTAGGGAAGGCAGTTGCAGAGTGTGGAAATCTCCCGCTTGAGAAAGAGTTTGAAACCAGCACTTTCATCAGTCGCCAGCGCACTTCTGGGAGCTGCAGAAAGTTATTCTTATTAATCAGCACAACAATCTCAAGTTATTATTCGCCGGCCTTGGTTCGGAGACGCATCCGACAGACAGGCCGCTTATCTGAACGATCCAGCTATCTGTCTTCTGAGAGCGGCACTGGAAATCTTGCAAGCACTGGCCCTTGTGAGACTTCCCGCATCTCCTGCTGCCGGTTGGGAAAGACACCTCGAGAGCCAAACCCATGGTCGGCGTTATATAGATGTACTGCAGGCCGCTGCGCGCGTCTTGCTGAATAATGGCATTTGCACCCTGGGTTTTAACAGAGGAATGCACAAGGGGAGTGAAAATGAAAAATAATATGGGAGTTACCCAACCGTTTTCAATCCGCTTCGTCGTTTGTGGCGGCTTTTTTGCAGAACTTATGTTCTCCAAACTCCTTTCCCAGCCTTGGCGATGGAGTTACCTGGGACGCTAGCTAGATGGAGCTCGAGCAGATTTGTGCCTCCGAACATGGCTGTTTGGAATATGCCCCTTGTTAGCGGTTAGAAAGTCCTGGGTATAATAATGAACTGCTCGAGATTTGTGATTCTGCCGATTCGCTCCATTTGGAATAAACAGGCTTCTTTCCATCAGAAGATTTTTTTATTTATTTTTTTTTTTTTATAGCACAGCATACGGTGCTTTTTAAGAACCGTCTTCAGAATTTAAATCCGCTGGGATGTTTAAAAGTAAAATGAGCGGGGGGGGGAGGAACTGCCTTGGAAAGAACAAGGAGAAAGGCGCTCTCTCAAATGAAAATTAGTTTCAATTAAAGCGCCACACGCAAATGTTAACCTCCACACAAAACGGTGCGGCACCTAAAAATTCGCATCCCATGCAAATGTGCGTCAGTGATTTATTTGTGCGCTCTCGAGAGCAGGGAGGAGAGCGCGCGGAGCTTGGGAAGCTGCAGACCGAGGTAAAGAATGTGTCAGGGTATGCAAAACAAGGGGAGAACAAAACCGAAAAGCAAGGGGAGAAAGGGACAAACTCAGGCCCCGGCTGGGAAGTTATTGAATGTTTAGAGGCAAAGACAACAGAGGCCAGAACCGCGTCGACTTTACCCCCGTCCACTTCCACCGTCCCCCATTTCGCTCATGGCGGGGCAAAAAAATAGTTTCAGGGGGAGACGGCGGATTAGACGTGCGGGTAAAAGGCCGTCGCCAAAATCCTCAGGAAGGTAAACGGAAGATAGTTTTTGCAGTTGATCAGACTGCGCGTCCCACACTTGTGTTCGACACTAGCAATGAGGTCACTGCTGAGGAATGTGTGTGCGGTTGGATGGCTGTGAAAAGAGAGCCGGCCAGTTACCAACGCGCCGTGCTGAATATTCACACCACACACACAACCATTTTTCTTGTTAAGTATCGAGAAGAATGGGAACATTATAAATGCCGTACTTTTTTTTTTTTGGCTTAGCTGCTTTAAGAGACCCCCCCCACCCCTCTTCCCTCCTGCCCCCTTTTCTGTCACCCACCCAAGAATACATGGATCTGGATATACAGGATTTGGAATCAATAAATAAAAGAACAGTAACAAAAAGGGAATCGAATCCAGCAGAGCGGTTGCTAAAGAAGCGGCTTGGAAGACGATGATGCAACACAACCGGAACACGCATTTTAAACTACGATGACGTAACGATGATGCCTTAATCAACACATTGTTTCCCGGCATAGGGTTAAGATGCATCTGCTGACATATATTAACCAAAACCACTGCTTGCTCCTATGAAGGCTGTAATATCGCTACAGCTAGGAGAAAGCAAACCGGGTCCTATCCTGCTGTGTCTATTAACACCCAAACTACCCAGGCAATTTCTGGCTGTGAAGTCTATGCTACCAGCAATGCAGTTAACTCAGACGTAGCAGAAAACAGCTTGGTTTTCCAATCCCAAGGAACAGGTTGTGATGCTGGTCACTAGCATGGTCATCGGTAGTCCGAGATATTCAGCCAAGCTGTTACAGGACAGGGAAAAGCCCAAACCAACATTAAGGGTTTAAGATAAAACCCTTTGGGCAAGGGGCTGGACTCGCTGATCCTCGAAGGTCCCTTCCAGCCCTAATGTCTGTGAAATCCACAATCCAGGAAAGATGCTCATTTACTTCAAGGATAGTTGGATCGGCCCAAAGAGACAACAAAGAGTGGAAGTCCACCGTACAATTAGAAGAACTGCTCTTCTGATCTTTCTTCGGCAATCTCTCGCCGTCAAGGACGGTTGTCTTCCATGACCATCTTATCTGTGGGTCCGAAGATGGCTGATCCAGGATGGACAGCCCACGTTGCGACGCAGCTCCGTTTTCATGCACGACGCCGGCGCGTGATCATTTTTACCGCGGAGAAGGCGCCACACATCAGCTTCCACGCGGGTCGTGACAGAACGGGCCCTTCATGCAATGGCAAGGGGCCGAGACAACCGGAGATCTCGTTTCGTTGCAGCCTTCGTTCACCTTTGCAGGCATCGAGATTCGAACATCTGCCTGCTCCGCCACTGAGGATTTGTCGACTGGTGGCTTTATTATAGTGGCAACCTGCACTCACCATATCACACCACCGTCAAAGGACCTATATGGCTTTCCAGGAGGAAAAGCGTTGCCATCTTCACCACATCCTGGTGCTTGGCCCGCGACTGCTGTTTTACCTCCACTTATTTCATAGCTAACCTTCCCTGAAGGTCGTTCCTCTTGGGGAACTGTACAGCTCTGCCGCCACTCTTCTGATTATGAGCTGTCTTTTAGCAACAAGATTAGACAGATAATCTTCTTCTGGGTTTTCTCCAACTCCCACTGAAATCAATGGGATTCGTTCCCCCCACTCGAATGGGCATTGCAGCTCGCTCTCTAGGAGGCCAGTTGTTTAGCTCCGTGGGCTGGGCTTCGTGCAGCTCTCACCCGGTTGTAGAAAGACGGCGACTCGGCACCAGAATCATTTCTCAGCTGCTGAGATCGACAAAGGGGCGAGGGGCCGGGAAATCGCTCGCGCAGCTCCGCGGCTCTTTAGAAAACCCATTTTCCTTGAAAAATTCCACGTATTTAAACTGTACACAGTCCGCCACGCGATCCGCCCGGCCGATACAGCACGTCCACGTACCAAACCATGTTTTCTTAAAAGAAACGACCGGTCAAAACATGTAGTTTTTGGCCTGCTTGCATTCCTTTATTGGAGTCAAAAAAAAAAGGACCCCACGAAAAAAAGGCAATGTGCCCCTTCAAACCCTCTACAGCGATTCCAGAGAAGAAGAGACCAAAGTAGCATTTGCGTGTGCGCCTAGAGAGCCGGAAAAAATGATGAGGAACATAAAACTTCCTACAAGCTAAGTAGTAAAAAGCTCCTTCCAAGAGAGCGGCCCGCTGCCTGCCGCGCCGGGGGCTACGGGTCTAGTTCCTTGTCCTCGATTTCCGAACGCCTGTTCAGAAATGTCTTGGTCATATCGGACTAACTTTACAAAGCTCATGTCACTCTTCCTTGGCAGAGGAGCAGGCAAATTACCCATTCCCGATCCCCATACACGCTGATAAGTTATTCCCATAGACAACTGTGGGGCAAACAATGAGTTTCAGAAGCAGACTCCTGACTTGTAAACAGGAAGGCTATTTCAGCAATAGCACCACCTCAATCCTGACATGATGAAGCAGTTCCAACTGCTTAGATTTAATGAACAAGTCACCTTTTCCACATGAAAGCTGCTTTCTCCTCCTACCCACTGAACAGCCCCATCTCCCCCCCGCCAAAAAAAAAAAACCCACCCAGCTGCTTCCCAATGCAGCACAACGTGGAAATTGCAAAAGGATAACAGGCACAGACAGGTTCAAATTCTCAGTATGAGCTGGGCTGATTTACTTGAGCGCGGGACTCAATCCTCCATTTGTGCCTTCCACTAGAGGATGCCAGACCCCTTGCAAACACTAATTAATCATGCCTCACAACCTCGCTGCAAGTCAGCGAAGGCTCCCACACCCCCTTCTTCAGTTTTGCCAATGGGGAAACTGAAACACAATGAGGTTCACAACCCACAGAGAGTCAGCTGGCCTGATAATTAGAGTCCCCCCCTAATGATGAGAACCCGCCCTTTGTTCTGGGTGTTGATTACTACCCCCCCACCCCTCCTTTATTGGATCCGAGTGAAAAACTTCGAACAAGGGGAACCTCATTTTCCTTCTATCCCCAGAGCGCTCAACCTTATTCCCCCAAGACGAACTTCCTCGATTCTGATTCTCAACTTGACAAGCGGCCTTGGAGAATCGCTGCCCCCGACGGCGCTCATGCGCAAAGAAAACCTTCACGATAATGATTCAAGGGAAACGACTGAACACCGAAGTCGGCGATGCTCAACAAGGATGCCCCAAGGTGCGAGGAGATGAGTGGATAATCGCACGTTTCAGGCTTGTCCCTGCCTGGCCGATCCCCCAGCCCTCTGCAAGGAGGTGAGCACAGTAGTGTATAGGTCAGTTTTGAAAATTGGGTGCCACTCAATCCACAAAAGTTACGGAGGGGGACCTTGAGTCCAAAAATGGTTGAGAACCACTGATCTAAGTCTCCTTCACTTTCTTGTGTCCTTGTGACAGTGCATTTATCAGTATTCACCAATTTATTGGAAACTAAGGGGGCCGTGCTGCGAGTGCTTCTGCTACGGCCGCAAACCTTCAACCTCTGGGCTTCCAGCCACTCATCCCAACGTCCACGCCACGGAAGCAGGGTACCGAGCTAAGTGATATAACATGGATAGTCTCAAACTCGCGCCAAGCACGCACGTGTGAAACGAGACAATGAGGGGCCCCGGGTTTGTTTGTTTTTTAATTTATTTTAAATTAAGCTCCTAAAAAAATTATTTTCCTGTCAAATATCTCATCAGGTTTGTTAATATCCTCTGCTGTTGGTGAAATGATCCCCTGTTAACATTTCAATGTATTATTGCTGGTCCATTAATGAGACCACAAAGAATGTTAATGGAGGCCCATAAATATGCTGAGTTAAACTCAGGTATTGTAATACTGCGTGCGCTTTATGAGCACGGTTTCAGGACTGCTCGTATTCACCCCCCCAAAAAAGGAACAAATGATGGCTTTGCAGTATCAGCATCAGACTGGGAAAAACCACATTCGCTGAAACCACCGGTTCAGACCCCGGCAGAATACGCACAACCTTACGGCCTGCCGTAGGAGATGCAAGGGTTTCATGCAGTCGGCTGTGCCAGTGCCTTTAGGGCACGCCCTCCCAAATGAAGGTCTTGAGCATCCCCAAGTACTTTCTGCAAGAGCAGAAATTTAACTCAGCGGCATTGACCGAAAACTCTCTCCCGCCACAATTACAGGCGTCACGTCCGAGGGGTGGGGTGATGCATTGCTCCGTCTCACAGCTTTCGAAGGTGTTTGGGGTTCCCGCAGGAAGAAAAGCCTGCTAGAAATACATTTCTTCTCTCACCTTGGGAATCAAGACCAGACTTATTTAAAAACCACACTTGTTAGCAGGGGCCCTTTTATTTCCCAGCCCTTCGCCGTTCCTCCACCGAAAGTCTACAGCTAACGGTGAGCATTTCTCCGCAGGTCAAGCAAGGCTCTACCTAAGGCAAGTGCCATTACTCTGCTTGGGTTTTCAATTATTAATGAGCCATCGCTCACCTTCCCAACTTTTTCAAAGCAGGAAAACAGTAGTTTCTCCCCTCCCCGCCCCCCGAGAGCAAACAGCAGATTGCATGACAATATGATGCTTTGCCAATTTATAAAGGCAATGCTCCACTTTGTGTCAGGATGTCATATCAAGCTAGCAACACTTTTTGTCTTTGGATTTTTTTTTCTTCCCATCTCCAGTGAACAGTTAAAATAAATTCTGTCTCATTTTCTGTACATGGCTGAAGGCACCAAGCTAAGAGAGAGACCCATTAGCATGGTCAACGCTTCCACTGTAGTGATCATCTTGCAAAGAATTAGCTTATTATTAAGATGATTTGCAATTTGGTCCCCATGTAAGCTGAGACTTAGAAGGAGTATTTGCTTTGCACTGGGGTCCTGCTACGCTGCTGGTGAGAGAACTGTTCACTGGAGGCGCCTTTTATGCGTTAACAAAAGAAATAATCTAAATTAGCAATTTTGCCAATGCAGTACTAGTAGATGTAAAAATAGAGAGAGAGCCTTGGATATTTTCAGGAAGATGAAATAAAATGAGACATAAAAAGAAAACTATTTAACGACAGCACAGAATATTCCAATAAACCTATTTATTTGATAAGCAGACTGCAACTGTCAGCCTTTTATCATCTGCAGAAATGCACGATGGATCTCCTCTGTTTGCTTACAATTCGAAACCTTCCTTCTTCAATCAACATTAGCATTTTTGCTCCAGTGAATATAATGACACCAATTGCTAGCAACAAGCTCATATCCCCCCTTTAGGTAGTCCTAATCTGTGACAATCCAGCCATGGACCTCAATGGCATATGCATATAGCGCATATGCGGAGTGGTTCAAGGCTGTTAAATGTCCTTCCTCTTTGAGCTTGCCTAAAGGGGAGAAAAATTGCCCCCGCTGAGATGGTACATGCAGAAAGCTATAGCAAAACACTGTGGGTTTAATTTTAGCTACTGTGAAAGAAAATTAGAATTTACTCCTATGCATTTTGTACAGCCATTCGTTACTGCAGCTGCTCAAATGAGGCAACTCTGGAAGGTTTATTAACTCCAGTACTGATGACTGGTCACTTCTGCACTCCTGAACCACAGAGCCTGGAGTGTGGTTGAGCCCTCCTTTCCCATACCTCATTCAATTTTTCCATAATAAGCAGATAAAGTCATTACTTGGCTGGAAGGACCCCAATCCAACACGTGCTTTCGACCAGTTATCTACCTTTCTGATTCTCCGGCTTTTCTTTTTCTGCTGTGTAAACAAAGCTGCCTCAGAAAAAAAAAATAACAAAGTTCAGCAAGTTCCTAGAAAAGTGCTGAGATGGCTACTGCCCACATTCATTGTTCGTGCTAAACGAGTTAGGACCCAAGATGAAGGAATGACTCAAATGCCATATTGAACCAGGCAAGTAAAAGCATCTCGGTCCAGATCCCAGCTGATGGGCGAGTGTGACTTTTCCGCTGCAGAGTGGCTGCCAGACATCATTAACGTGAGAGCACTTCATGCAAATACAGCGCGTCACACCAAGCCATGCAAACCTCCAGGACCACCCGGTTTCTAGCTTCACCTCTTTTCGGTCACCATGCTTTATTCTGGGGACATCTACTCAGCAGGTGGAGAGCGGCACAGGCCCGATTCGATGTCCCGATCCCAGCGGCAAATCAAGAGCTCCAGTGACGCCAGACCCTCTGCCGTGATCTACGCTCTCTGAAGTCCCTCCCTACTGACTTCAGATCAAACACCTGCTCTTTTTATTTCCTCTGCCGTAATTAAAAACCAGCATAGCAATCACCCGGCAGCCAACACCAGATACTCTGATCATTACTGGTGGTCTTCTCCCATGGTTTTACACCGCGGTCAATCCAATGACTTCACGGGAGTTGCTTCCTCCTCCCAAACCCCCCGTCATGAGGTCTACTTCAAAGTTATACTTTAAATGGATTGAAAAACACAGGAATGATCACTACAAATTCCTCAGTTTACCCACAGAAAAATACAATAGAGATGGCAAGGGCAAAAGTTTGTCCCTGGTGCAACCAGGTGGCATTATTGCCCCCGGGATGGCTAGCCCAGCCATGCCAGGATCTCCTCTAGGGCTAAGAAGTGGATTTGTCTTGAATGACACTTGAGGCGCATGACTATCCTGCCAGATGAAGGTCTTTACCACCAGGTGTGTGCATGTGCAGCACCATTATTAATATGTATAACATGGACATGAGCCAGCAATGCGATGCCGCAGGCGGCAAAGCAAACAAAACTCCGGGCTTGCATCGACTGATGCATCTCAAGCAAGACCCAGGAAATCATCCTCCCACTTTACTCAGCCTTGGTGAGGCTGCAGCTGGAGTCCTGCATCCAGTTCTGGGCTCCGCGCTTTAGAAAGGACGTGGAAAAGCTTGAGAGCATGCAGACGAGCGCCACGTGCATATCTCGAGGACAAGAGAACAGGCCTTATGAGGAGAGGCTGACAGCCACGAGACTCTTCAGCCTGGAGAAGCGCAGGGGGGACTTGGTGGCGGCCTGTAAGTATCTAAGCGGTGTTCGCCGGGAATGGGAGAACGTCTGTTCACCAGGGCACCCCAAGAGAAGACAAGGTCCAATGGTCACAAACTGCTGGAAGACCATTTTAGACTGGACATAAGGAAAAACGTCTTTACCCTCCAAGTCTCCAGAGTCTGCAACAGACTCCGCCAGAAGTGGTGCAAGCACCTACTCCAGATACCTTTAAGAAACGCTTGGATGCTCATCTTGCTGGGGTGATCCTGCCCCTCGGGCAGGGGGCTGGACCTGATGATCTCGCGAGGTCCCTTCCAGCTCTAATGTCGATGAATCTATAACAGTATTTAGTGCTGCAAAGAGCCAGATTCAACCCAGGCCGTGTGCTGGCTTCTCCCAGCACAAACCCTGCTGAGCCAAAGACAGCAAGGCCAACATCAGCCCCGTGTCTTGTATTGGAAATGAATGCAGCATGCACTGCCGCCTTAGACTTGGCACCTACCCACACACATAGCTCCCCGAGCCCTCCCGTCCCCCAGTTCAGCTTCCCAATATTGGCAAAAGCACCCATCACCCCCCTGGGTGCCAGGGAGCCCATGTGCCAAAGGTGGAAGGCACTTCAGTCTGAGAAGGACCGTGCCCCGTGACAGCGCCTCGGGATGGATGCCCTCCCGCGGGGGCTGAAGGCTCAGACTGGCCACGGGAAGTTTTTCGGTGACTCTTTCTGAAGGGTTTCAAGAGTTAACAAGCTGCCGGCTTCTCTTTCAAGCTTTAGCAGCATCTGGATTTTACACGGAGAGGTGTTTGGAAGCAGTATCTGATCTCGAGCTCGAAACAAAAGAGCTTATTTCCCCTTATCTGTCGAAGAATCCGGTAAGCCTCTTGGGCACATACTTGAAACTCGTGTAAGTCTATCAAAACCCCTGCTGGAATTGCAGGAGCCGGAAGAAAGCAAGAGACAGGAGGGGAAAGAGCGGCTGTTAAACAGACTGCTCTCAAAAAGGGCTTTTGCAACAGGCACAGGTCCCCAGAAAACCTTTGAGAGGGGAGGCAGGACGCTGCAGCAGCTAGCACGATCCTGGGGACTCGGGCTGGCTGGATTTTGAACTCTTTGCCCACCTCCCTTTCTCCATTTTTTAAAAGGAGCGGGGGGAATGATCTGGGGATGAAATAAAAACCACGCTAGTTCACAACACGCCAGGTCCTACCTAACCTCCCCTTCGAAATCAATGGGAGATTGCCTGCCCGGGGGCTGCACAGCTGAGCCCTGAGGGGAGACGCCGCGATCAGGAGAACAAGAACGGGCCTGCCGTTCGGGAGGCTGGAGCAACGTCTCCGGGCGGCTGCAGAGCTGCACTTCCCCGCTCATTGCTGCCGAGGGGAGCGGAAGCACGTCCCTCCTTCGCAGATGCAAAGATTTCTTCATCACAAGACATCGGGAAATCGCTTTTGCTTTTTCTCTCCAAAAAAAGTTCCTCTTTCGGCCTTTCAGAGGAGGCTGCTTCTACCAGGGGACAGGCGCGCTCAATGCGGCAGACACGGCAGGCAGGAAGGCTCTCCGCTCCTCTCCTCCCCGCTCCCCCTTCGTCCTACCTGGGGAATTCAGCCGCTGCCAGAGAAACTTGAAAAGCTTAAAAAACAAAAAGGAATAAAAGTTGCCTTGTGTGGCTCAGAAATAAAAACCGAAAAAATGAGACTACCTGCCTGGCCCCCATCAGCTCTTCCATGTGCAGCCAACTCAGGGCTACAGAAAGAGAACCATTGTTACACGTAGCAAGGTAACAGTGTTATATATTAAGAAATAAATCAATAAGAAATAAGTAAGTCCTCACTCTTCCCCCCTCAGGGTGCATTTGGAAGGAGGAATAAACCCCCCATGGAGTTGGGTATATGAACACGGCACGGGTGGCCTCCCTCTGAAAGACCGGAGGGGCTGTTTCACCCTGGGGTGCTCTCACTCCTGCCCTCGCAGCACCTCTCGATGCATCCCCTGGCTCCCCTTCCCGCGCCCCTGTAACGAGTGAGGCAACACAAAGAAGCATTGAGGTCACGCCGATTTTAGCTGAGCAAAATTGCATGCCCCCCCCTACCCCACCCCCTACATAAACGAGCAGTGTGTGGCCTGGGTTTCATTTGCAACTGTAAATGAAACAGGCCCACGACTGTGTTCATAATCCTCCTTAATTGAATTTCTGTGACAAAACCCAGACAAAATTATTGCCCTCAAGTTAGCAGCTTGCTTGAAGTAGCCAAGGGCTCCTGGGAAGCTTTAAAACAAACGCAGGGCAGGTTTTAGCAGCTGCAAGGCAGCTCTTGGGTGTCAGTAGTGGATTTTGCAACGGGTGAGAGAAGAGGTATAAAGCCGAGGGGAACCGGGTCCTTCAATACCGGGGCTTGAGAGACGCCGTGAAAGCAAGAACAAGGTATTTGGGAAGCGCCCTGGGTGGGGAGCACTGCTGGCCAGCGCCTTCTAGCATCCCAGCTACTGGGAAGAGAAAATCACTCGCCAGCTGCCGCGGTTACAGAAGGGGGCTGCGTTTGCCTTGCCTGCACTTAGGTCAAGACCTACCGACAATATTGAGGGGTTTCTCCTCCAAAAAGCAACTCTCCTTAGGAAAAGCCAGATAGCTTCCCTGGAACATAAAGTCACCTTATGTCGCAAATTCAGCTCTTAATAAGGCACAGAGTATAAACTACAATGTTCGGCCACTTCTAAAGTCTTCCGGCTTATATTCATAAATGTGAGAGCTACTCTTATTGGAAATACCATGGCAATAAAGGCCCCGCTTGAAATTACTTCTGGAGTACGAAAATTAAATAAAGCCCCTTATATGACTGCACATTAATGTGCGTTATTTCTTCAGATGATGGCGCTCTTGAAGGCTGCGCCCAAGCCTTCCTTGGGCACTGGCTTGCATTTGCAGTTGCCACGTCTTGTGTCATGCCCACTAATTTGGACACAGACATAAATGTTTGGAGCCAGTCTTCTTCTTTTTTCCATCAAAAGTTTACCATTCAGATGCAAACTGGTGAAATCAGATATTATGGATCAAAGTCGACCCACCTATCGTTGTACCCAGGACATCCAGGGGTGCTTGTGGACCGATGGCAAATAGCACCTTCAGCAACTGATGCCGTCAGACCACAGCAGCCTCAGTCAATGCCCGGTTGCGTACACACTGGCAGATTCCCCTAGGTGGGGGAGTGGGTGGACGGGGTTTCGGTAATGGAAAGGGATGCTGGTGCAGGAGATGCAGAAGATGGAGCAGTTGCAGGGCTCAGAGAGCAGAGGACAGACCCGGCTTTGGTGTTGAGATCCAATGCTGCCCCCAGGGCAGCCAGACGACCCCTCGTCTGCGCTGGGATTGAGAGCTGAAGCCAGAAAAATGCAGGAATTCAACAGGAGACATTTCCCATCCTCCCAGGGAGGCAACGGGGCGTGGTGGGGATGACGATCAGGCCTTATTGCCTCTCCCCAGCGCTGTCTCCGCTCCACGTTTCCCAGAAATTTCCCTGCCACCTGTTGGAGAGACTGCTGATTAGCCCTCGGGTCCCCTCCTACAAATTTCGCCAATAAACCACCGGTGGCTGGAGGTAACCTTTCAAACGGCATCTTTTTATAGCTTATGAGCTCTGTTTTTCCCCGGGCCACGAGCGAGCTGCGCAAACACCACCCGGAGCAAAGCGAGACGGAAATCCAGATACGCACACAAAATGAGGGCAGGAGACCAACATCCTCAGGAACAGATCTAGGGATGAAACCATGACCCTGCTGTGCCATTATGGTAGCAAAGGAAAGGAAAGGTGGGGGGAAAGAGTAAAAAAAGGTGATGAAACGCATCAAAAGAAGCAATATATTTTTATGTACTTGTAAAACGCATTGGCAGGGGCTTTTCTGGTTAATTGCTTTCATCTTATTAAACTCAAAGCCTATTTGTAGCAGCCGACCTTTCCAAGTGCAATTCCAGTTCCTGCTGCACCCAAAGCCGGCATAGCGCCGCGCCAGCGGAAAGCGAAGCAATGCAACCCCAGGCCCGTCGGCTGGAAAGCAAAACCTTTGCCACGCCGAGCAGAGGGCGACTGGACTCTCAACTTCTGCAAACCGCCTCCTGAAGAGGACAGCCCGCCCGGGGCGATGTGATAACCCTTCCCGCGCAACTCAGTCCTTTCCTACCTTCCTCTGAACTTGCCAGACTCATTGCTTTCCCCTCTTTAGGCCACTCCCCCGTTCATTAAATAGTCCCTCTGTCTCACTTGCCAAAAAACTGCCAATGGGCCCCTCGTTTTTACAGAAGAATAGCCCCGTTTTTACCAATGGGAAAGAGCCTCTAATGTACCATGGACAGAGTACAATGAAGCATGGTAATCTGCCTGCGTTAATGATGCTACTCCACATTGCTCTGCACGAACAACATCTTGAACAGCTCAGTGACACCCGGTCCTTCCTGATCGTGCCGAATATAAAAACCGGAGAAGTGACGCCGAGTTTCACGCGCTGCGGCGTCAAAGAGCCTGCCATGTCCCACGTTTCCAGATGCAACCAGCAACTCTGGGCAGAAAACCCGCCAAGAAGTGCAAATGATTTAAAAATCAGCGCCTAATAAAAACAGCGACTGGTCAGAATCGCGCGCCCCCGCTGTCATACGCCATCGCACGTGCGCCCACACATATAGGTATATGCAACTGCTGCGCCGCACTGTGGAAGCATCACTGAATAAGTAGAAATAAAATCTGTGACACGTTATTAAAGGAGCAAAGACCAAATTATAGCTTGGAAAAACTCAACGGATATCATCTTCTGATACCTTCGTTTGATTTTTCCATGATGAGCCTGCCTCAGGAGATGGCCCGACTCGGCAAAGCACTTCGTGCCTTTGCTAAATTCATCCTGGGAGGGCCCGGCACATCTCCTGATTCCAGCCTCAGGGTCGCGTGGCTGTTGGTTGCTCAAAGGCGATGCCTTCTCGTGCTTAAGAACAACAATCAGTCAGACGAACTTTGCTCTCAGATAGACATGGGTAAATACGGCACAAAAAACCCCTGATCTGACAGAGGGAGTAGATGTGGAGAAACAGGCACCAACGGGCTTGAAGAGGAGAAGCTGCTTAGTGCACTTACTGTCTCGACAAGCCTCACTGCATTTACAAAAACTGAGCAACGATGTTTGTAATTCGGCCCGTGCGAATCAAGGAAACAGTTGCTATTTTTATGCCGGGAATTTTCATTCTCAGGCAGTTCGTTAAAACCAGATGCAGCGCAATTACTGACAAAGGCTTTGGCAAAGTTGAATCGGACCATCTCCTGATATATGTTCCTAGGACTTGGGCCTCCTCTCACATATATTAGTGTAAAACAGGAGTAAATGTACTACGCTCATTGGAGCTCCCACAAGATAGAACCAGTGAAGCGGGACGCAAGCCCCCATAGCTTGGCACAATGTCTTTAGCCATTTTTAATGAGGAATGTAGGGTATTTTAGGACCTTAAAAATGGCTGAAGTCATCTGTAAACTCTACATTACTGCCAATGAATATTAACTTCCACCGGAGAGGTTTCTAATGATTACGCACTGCACACCACAGCATTTGGTTGCTGTATCGTATCGTATGAGTGGATTTTCTTAAGACAGCCATAAAGGTAAAAAAAAAAAAAAAGAAACACTTTAGGACTCTCTTAATACGTGTTTACTCAACAACCCAGAACAGCATTGAAGAGCAGTGTTCGAGTCTGGCACACAGCATGTTAAAGGTCCCCCAGCTTGTTTTATTGCTAAGCCTTTCTTTGCTTGATCCAATTTTTAAAAAAATCCCTCTTTTATACTAAATGAAATAGTATAAATTCGCTAGATGAACACCTTGCCGGGGTCGTTTGACCCCAGTACTCTTTCCTGCCATGGCAGGGGGTCGGACCCGATGATCTGCTCGGGTCCCTTCCGACCCTAGAAATTATGAAACTATGAAATAAATTCTTATGTTACCTGGAGGAATCATTTCTGTGCCCTTCATTCTGAGTCCCATTTTTAGGCCTTGGTAAGTTGAGAGTGTGACTTCACTAGCAAGTATAATGTATATAAATGTGAGAGCTATCTGTATTGGAAATACCATGGCAATAAAGGCCCTGCTTGAAATTACTTCTGGAGATAAACTGGGGCGGGGGGGAACAGGGTGATCTCAGGGCAGGCCCCATGCTTTGGTCTTTACTCAAACTGAAGACAAATCCTCAGCCCAGGACACCAGGATCTAACCCATTATTAGCACTTTCCTCACATAGGGTCCCTAGGAAAACAAAGGAAAATTGTGTGCATGAAAGGGCAGCAGGGTCAGGTGCAATCCGGAGTCTACTTGTTGGGTGTCAGGTAGTGCCCAATTCAGCTCTCAATGTAACTGCTAAGGGGCATATAGCAGCGCACACAATACAACTATACCTCTAAAGGTTGACAGTAGCACCTATATATTTTATTTAATCTGGGGTTTTTTTATACTTCTGTTATTGTCGGGTCTTTTCCTTGAGCTCTTTCCCATTCGATCTCCCAGAGAAAAAAAAAATAGCCGCAGCTATTGATTAAATCACAATTTTCAATGGCTGGTGATTGAGTTATATGATACCACCTGCGGAAAGCCATCAGCCACAATTGAAACGAAGGGTGGAATTAGTGCTCTTTGTTGCAGACAGTTTGGATGTTGAATATTTGACTGAACTAAATGGGGAATTGAACAAAGCAGAATGAATTGATTAGAAGGCGCTACAGAAAGCACAGGAAAAACAAAATCACAAAAACACACAGTTAACTAATTCACCCAGAAATTAGAGATGGGACCAGCCAATAAACAACAAGAGGAAATTTCCTTTTATAACACTCTCCAGCCCAGGACTAACAAGTCTGACTCGGTTTGTGTCACACACAGATTTTTCTGCCAGGCAAAGGGAAGGATGTTTCTTGGTGGAGCAGGATCTTTTTTCCAGCAGGGAAGTTACTTAGAAATGCAACAAAATCCAGGCTGCTTGCCCAAAAGTGCACATCCTCCTCCCAAAAAGGCGAGTAAAACTGTAGCAGAGGTCCAGTTCTGGCACAAAGATGGGCTGATCAGCTCGGTTAGCACAGGAACAAACCCTAAGTCAAATTCATTCCTGGTATAAGACCACCTTCACCTGCCACTGCCAGGTCCCATGCTATCCCAGCCCTCGGTTCATCTATGAGCACCTCAAGGGCCTCCACTTCCCTGTGCCTGGGAATGCCACGCCAAATTTTGGTGCCGCATCCTTGCATTTGCTTCACCTAGATATCAGCACCATGTTTTCACTGTTACCTATCTGTGGCCTTGCCAGCAATACTGACGGAGGTGCTGGGCATTTTACATCGAGCTAAAGCAGAGAACATTTAAACTGCACCAGCGCTTTCCTTTCCATTTCAAAACTTCGTGATCTTAAAGGTTTTTCCTTTTAAGCTCCCCACAGGCAGGATTTCAGACAGAGAAGGCAGGATCTAACAAAGACCAGAAGAGGATATAACCACAGGGTTTGGGGGTTTTTTTTGTTAAAGCTGCAGTAGTGTCTTAAATACTTACTGCCTCAGCATCACTGGTGTGTCACAGTCAAATTCATACCCAGGGGAAATCCTGTTGTAACCTGAGGGAAAGACGAGAAAAAGTGGTTAGTCTGGTGATGACGTATGATGCTACACCTCTGCAGGACGAAGCAGACGGTAGCAAAGAACTTTTACCTAAAAAAAATCTCATTTACAAAAAAAAAAATCTTGTATTTTACATTTCAGGCAATAGAGCAAGGCAAATACTGCAGTAATATTTCTACTGACATTTAGGTTTTAAAAAGTGATTGGACTCCACTCCGTTTTTCGCATTTGTTTTCTACAAACATGCTGGCCAACATATGCAGTAGAAGGGTTACAAGTCTGTGGAAAAGCCATTTTTTGCAAGAAAAGACGATGTTTGCTATTATAGGGAGCCACGATCATGGTATCTGAATAGTCCACGCCAGAACATGCTCCTGTCAGAGGAGACGTGAGATAGGAAGTGCAGCTATCCCCATTTTACAGATGAGGAACTGAGGCAGGGAGTTAAGTGATCTGAAGAATCTGAGAAAGCCTTTAGGGGCCCGTTGACAATAAGCGACCAATAATATTTACTGTGATTTATTTTTGTTATTTAGCTTGAGGGCCCAGAGGCTTTATCTAAGTGAGATCCCCTTGCGCTTGGCACTGAACAAAGACAGTAAATGGCAGTCTCTGCCCCACGTGGCTCACAGTTCAAACAAAAAGAGGTTGAGGAGATAAACAGGAAGGCAAGGAAGATGATAAAGGGAAGGAAAATTATAGGACATTTGGCACATTTTAGTAGTAGGAAGTTAGCCACGTGGAACACCTCCTGATGCCCCTACCGCACTGAACAATACTTTGTTGGACAAAGTGTCCCACTGAACACAACGGGATTTCCATAAATCGGGGGTAAAACATGCAGCTCCCAGGCTCGAGCCGGCTCATGGAAGAGTTGCATCTGGCCCACAGGGACTCCTGCCGGTGACCGGGAGTCGGGAAGCGGGGCCGTGTCACCCCCTGGCATAAGATGCAGCCTGCAAAGGTAGCAGAATCTGGCCCTGGACATTTCTTGCTCAGTTGCAATTTCTGATTATCCCTCCTGCAGAAAAGCCCCTCAAGTCAAAGGATCTTAGAACAAAAGGTTATTAAAGTTCTCAAAGAAACGGGGGGATAAAACCCCGCAGTCATAATAGAGCACCGGATAGCCTGGGAAAAACCAGGGAGCGGCAACGACCGAAGAGCGAGTCGTTCTGCTCACCTCGAGACCGGAAGCGATTGTTGCCCACAAGAAGCTTCATGCGCCACATCGGCATAATTCAGAAACTGCTCGCAAGCCCTTTCTGCAACACTTTAAACCCATAATACACAAAGACTTAAATGCCCTTCCTTTTTCCAGCTCCATCAGCATCCTCATGTAGCAGAAACCACACGAGAGGGCATCTCCACATGGTTCCAGCCTTGGCTAGATCCCGAAGCCTTCAGGGCCTGGGGGGATCATATGAGACGGTCTTGCTCTTTGACACCCTGGCAGCACCGGGGCTGCGGCGAGTCCCCCGTCCACAGCTGCCCTAGGAATCATGGATCCAGCTCACAAGGGAAGGGACGATGTGCAATCACGCAGGCACTTTTCTGAAGGCCAGGAAAGGAGGACAATGTGCATCCTTTTGGCTCCTTCCCCAAAGACCTCCCCATCTCTTTCTCCCACCACCTGCCATCTAACCCCAACCTGCACAGATCCTGGGATGCCTTCAAGCACGGACAACAGACCGGGGGTGCTCGACCCCCAGCCCGCAGGCCAGATCATCCAGGTGCACACTACATGGGGCACGCAGAGCAGCAAAGACCTCAATCCCGGTACACAGGGGCCTGGCGGGGGTGGCACAGGGCCCCGAAGCCTGATCCCAGCTGGGCAGGAGCCGTGCGGGGCCAGATCCGGCCCACAGCCCAGCTCCACGACCCATCTGGCCCCCGGGGCCAAGACCTTCGACATTGCTGCATTAGCTCATACCACGTAAAAGTCAGCTGGAGTCATCGATGCAAGACGGGTGCCTCCAGAAAGGAAGAGGCAGTAAGGCAGAAGTCACTAGGCTCAGTAAAGGAGTCAGAGGTGAAGCCCAAGGGCCACTGTTATGCCATGGGGGGGCAGACAACATGGCCAAAAGGACCCCTCTGATCAGTGGATGAAGGAAACCATCAACTAGCACACTGAATGGGAAGCGGGCGTGCATGTCACAGAAACTGCCAGTTCCCTCCCAGGCTCCAGCACCAAGCCGGACTTCATTTATTTAGTTACGGGTGGGATTTTCCTAAATTTCCTTGGAGGCCCAGCATCTGCTCGCGTAATGGGAATGTCTACAAGGTAGCATTGACAATCCAGAGCGACACGCTGCAAACAACCAAAGCCCAGCAACTCTCAAACAAACGCTCTCGCTCACAAACGCTGGAGGGGAGTAGAGCAACGGTGCCAACCATAGCCCCAGTGCACGCCTGCGTGACACATGCCATCCTGGCTAGCACTCCAGGGACATCCTAGCCTGCAGCCTAATTTGCTGTAGCTTGAAGTAGGCAGCGAAGCTTGCAGAGCTAGGGTTGTGACAGGCGCCTATGACTCAGAGAAGGGCCTGCGCCATGGGTCACCTGTGGGATACGTGCACTTCTCCCACGGTTCAGAAACAGATCAAATGCCACCGAGGGCATGACATGAACACTAAAGACAACTGCCCGAAGAAGAGGCAGCTCGGGTCTAATGGGCTGGAAGAGACTGGGTTCACCTCTCATCTCCACCATTACCTAGTTCTAGGACTATAGGCAACTTGTTTGCCCCCTACCCCTAGTTTCCTTTCTGCAAAAACAGGGTACTTATTACCGCACACCTTTGTGCAACATTGTGGGAGCAAGGGAAACCAGGGTCAGGCTCAACGACAGGGGGTCAGACTCAGTGATCTAATAGGTCCCTTCAGACCCTAAGAAAATCTATGAAATCTATGAAAAAAGCCCTGTGAGCATCTTAATGACCATGAAGTGTTAATATTAGACTGGAATCGGCCTAGATCCCTCATCACCTTGGCATCTGCTTACCTTTCAATGACAAGAGGACTTTATCCTCACATCTCCTGAGTGCTAGCTCCGTTTTGCGAACGGAAAGCCAAGGAAGAAAGTGGATCAAATGCCTGACCCAAGGTCACACTGGAAGGCTGTGTCTAAGTCAGAAACTGAACCCAAATCTGCTGAAACTAAAGCTATTCCCCTAGCCGCCACCCCCCTCCATTCCCTTCAATGACTTAAAAGCTCAGTTAAGAGCCAGTGAAGTTACAGACGTACAAACTTAAGGACTGAGCCAAAAAGTTTACATTTGCTGGCTGTGATATTTTCTGCCACAACCTCCATGACATTTAAGCACAGAGCTGCGGGTTTTAATCTGCAGTAAAAAAAGCCCCATGTCATGTTTGGGCTACTACAGCAAACCACAAGAAGATACGGTAACAATGTCAACATTTCCTTTTCCAAATTCATCCGTCTCCGAAACCGCTCGGTGTTCTGCTCACAGCCCTGCCACAGACCCCCCCACGCTTGCCACTTCTTTGCATAGCAAGAAATTACGGAAGAGCCAAAAAACCCGTCGCAGCTCATCAACAGCCGTGATCCCACGCAGTAGCTTGGTGCGAGTGAAGGGACAGCATGTGGATGCACGCAGAGCTGGCAGGAAAACAGGAGAGCCAGCATGGTTCAAAGATGCACAGCCAACTTCTTGAGCTACATCGTCGGCTCCCAAACCATGAGTCGTGACACCAAGTGGGGTGGTGGTCACGATAAGCGTGCCCCCTGAGATTTCTGCACCCACAGCGGGGTGCGGGGTAGCGGTGGGGCCGGACCAGCTCCGGGCAGGAGCTGTCTCTGCAGCCCAGTGCGTGCAACCCACTGTAGGAGGGAGTGTCGCACCGCCGTGGCCACCGAGGTGAGGCACAGCAGTGGCGGTGGCACAGGGTTGTGCCCACACTGCTGCCGGGTAAGCAGGGGGCATCTCAGCTTGGCAGTCATGGCAGCGTGTGGCGCGCCAGGTCCTGCCCTCCCTGGGGGCAGGACAGCAGGGCAGGGAGCCCCAAGTCTGTAGCGGGAAGCTCACAACCATCCCCGCCCCCCATGGGCTCCGCTCCGGCAGTGCTGCCCACAGGGGAGGGGATGGGGCAGGGGCAAGTCGGGCTCCTGTGGGTGAAAGCCGGGGCTTGGGCACTGCTGGAGGGGTCAGGAGGCTGTACACCCTGGCCCCGGGGCACCTAGGGGCGTAGGGGGCTGTGGGTGGGGAGTGAAGGGCACTGGCAGGGCCCGGGGGCTGTGGGTGCGGGAGTGAGGGGCACCTAGGGGCGTGGGGGGCTGTGGGTTGGGGGTGAGGGGCCATGCTAAGGAAATGGGGTCATACATAGGGTCACGCTGAGGAACCACTGATCTACACTAAGTTTTGTGGATCACCACGCGGCGACCACCAGATGTTTGGGAATCACTGATCTCCACTAAGTTTGTTCTTGGGATTGTGCTCGTTCATCCGGGCTTGGCTCACCGAAGAGGGGTTTTGGGAATCGGAAAACATCCCAACTGCAGAGGCAAGGTGCTAATACATAATAATTGAAATGGGCCACTAATTTAACTCAAACTGAGTTTGGACTATGAATAAGATCTCAGCCCTGAGGTCTGCACTTTGACGTATTGTACACATGCTCAGTACTTAAGAATAACACACTAGTTGGAGAAAGAAGATGCAAGTAATGCATTTCATCCTAGTTTTGAGGGTGCGGGTCTCTTATCCAGCTGCAAGGGTGAGTAAGGAAGGACTGAGGATTTCTCCGCATCCTGCCACAGTTGCAGCCCAAGTGCTTCAGCTGATGCTCGGTCCCTGTGAAGGATGGGGCAGGAAGTAAACAGACCAGGAAGGAGAGTGCATATAACTATAACTCAGCCCCCCTTGCCGACGGAGCTAGATGCCACGCACCGGACATGAAAAGGATGGACACTCCCAACTAGAAATGGATGTCACTAATTACTTTTCCCACCCAACTGAGCCAGGAAGCCCAGAAACGAACGTCTCTAAGGCATAATTCTTTCTGACGCTCTCCCCAGCAACAGCTATGTCCTGGCACTTTCTATAAGCTAACATGCAAAAAAGCACAAACTAAACCAGAATGACGATTAAAAGATGATCTTAAAAACAATTAAGATGCTTACATTAACAAAAAAATCTTTGAGAGTACCAAAATTCAAACATACCCTAGAAGCAAAGTCTATTCCTTCATGAACTTTTCCACGTCTCTCATGAATTTGATGGACGCCCTTGCATAAAACATGAGATAAGAGCAGGCTTGTTTTCTACCCTGCATATCTGAGATGGTATCTTAGATACCAGTGAAAGCCTGAAGGCAGGTCTTGGCTCCTGATCCCTTTCTTTTAAACATTTTTGGAAAGTTAAAGATGCCTTTGACACAGAACTGATGAGAAATGGGGAGTTATCTGTGTCACTCTGGGTACCGTGCCAAACCATCTGGAGAGGCCGTCATATTTAAAAAAAAAAACCTCCTGCTTGCTACTGATTAGGCAGCCGAATTAAAACTGATGAAGTGATTGAACAGGATCCAAGGCTGTTTATCTGCTCATAAATCACCCCTGCGCACTTACTCGGCCAGTATGGATTTTGTGAGCAAGGGGAGAACCCTCCTCTTCGGCAAACTGATTATTGCAGCAATTAAAATATCAATGAAGCAAACGTTTTGGGGAGAGAAAAAGAGAGAGCGAGCTGGTGGGGGAGAGATGTCAGGAGCTCCCGGAGAAATAAATCCATGAAATATGAATTCAAGCAGGTTCCCAATTAAAAAATAAAAGGCAGGTTTTGAAAACAGCTACTGGGAGAGCGCTAATTTGTGTAGTTGTATTTTTGGGGGGGAGGGAGGGTAAGTGTGTGATGTTGGACGAATCAAATCCTTGGGAGCGACAGGCACAAATTAACTAGCTGGACACGCCAGAGGAGATTAGAAGGGAGGGTTGATACATATTTTATGAATGCGAGGGAATAAAAAATACAGATATAAAAGAGCTGTCCTGTCAAACCAGACAGGGTGTTAATCGCTAATGTAGGTGGCAATAAGAACCGCGGTTTCCATAGCTATTAATGTAAACTGAAAATTGGAAGCAGGCTGCAGCAAAGGAAAATAAATCACACTTTGCTCACTTTGAAAACACACGTGTCAAATAACTCTCGGCATGCCCAGCCATCCCTCGCGGCAGCACCCTCTCCCTGGCAGCCAGCGCCACATCCAGGGAGTCAGCGCAGCATCCTACAACTCCCAGATGAGCTGAGCAGTGACATCATCTCTTCCTATTAATCCCTCCATGACCGGAGCAGAGGAAACCCACAACTTTCCTCTTTATCACATGGAGATGTTTTTCCGATCCTGAGAAACTATCTAGCATGGGAAGAGGGGAGGGGAAGAGGGGTGATGAGAGGGGCAAGCAGCCAAGTGATGCATCCCAGCTGGGATCCGGGATGATGCTCTGCAGTTCCGATCTCCTCCGGCCAAGTTACATACAGGAAGCATGAGCGCATCGGGGGCGCAAGGAAATATGCTCTCGACAATAAATAAGGCCTGAATGTATTACCGCGCTGCCGCTGCGGTCCCTGCTGCGAAGGCCTTAGTCCTGTTATTTGGAGGGGTCAATGCTGAATGGAAAGCGAGCAGTTCCGGACGGGCACCTGGCCCGGGTCGTCTGACCCTGGCGCTCCTTCCTGCCCAGGCAGGGGGTCGGACTCGATGATCTGTTGAGGCCCCTTCCCACCCCAGCATTGACGTGTGCAGGTGCGAAACGGTCTGCACGCTCTGTATCAGCACATAAAGCTGCGGAAAAAGCGAGGCGGGGTTGGGAGCAAGGCCTCTCTGTCACCCCTGTGCTGGCAGCTGTCACGGCATGGAAGAGCTGGGCAGGGGAAAGGGAAAAGGCCGGGATGAGGCCAGCGGGGTGGTGGTGCAGGGATAGGTTACTAGCCACCCGTGCTGGAAAGGTGCACCAGCCACAGGACAGCACAGTCTCCGCTCTCAAACTCTGGGGTTCAGCGGGGGGGAGACAAGCCGAGAGACTGAAAAGCTCCCCATCCATCCACATGCAGAGTTTGAAATGAAACCCATTTTCTCCGGCAGTGGTGGGAAAAGGAGAATTTGCTCCCAGTGGCTATTTAAAAAGGGCTCTTCCAAAGACCCTCGGCCCTAGGACCTGGAAACTATTGGGTCTCTCCTGTTCTGCGTTTCTAATACTACTGCCCCTCCCACGGCTCTCATGGAACAGGATCCATAAGAGCTACCTTATATTTCCTTATTTCCACTGACACCTGCAGCAAGAAAAACCTTTAACAAATACGGCTGCTAACCTGAATATTGCCATTTCTGTGATGCAACAAGACACATTGGTGAAACAAAGGAATTGATATCAACTACTATGGGATGCAGCAAGGTAAAAGGCGTTACAGAAATGCAGTATTTTGTATAGATTCTGTGTCTATATACATATTAAAATGTTTCTGGACAGCTGATAAAACCCAGAGACCCAAAGAAACCTCCTTCCCTTACTGAGAAAAGACAAGCTGCTGCCTCAATCACTTCCATCTCTGCCTTTCAAACTCCATCAAGCGATATAACTTTCAGGAACAACATCTCATCTGATTTTTTTTCCAGGCTGCCTATCAGGAATCAGGCAGTAAGTAAACATTTGAAAAGTATTCCTCTGAGAGCAAAGGTTTAGATTTGAGTCACAGGAGCCATTGAAAAGAAAAATTGCTTCTGTGTATTGGGGCAGTACTTTACCCCTCTGAAAACTTCATAAAAAAAAGAATAAATGAAGATAATCGCTTTACAAGGTGCAGACCATATGGAAATTCATTATTTTCTTTCTTCTTAACTTCAAGATAGTTCTGAAAGTGAGAACAGGGGTCACTAGAAAAAAAAAAATATATATATATATATATACATACACACGGAAGATGTATTTCCTTGCTCCTAACTCGATCAGGTACATTTAAAAACCTCTATCATGTTCTTGAGCCGAAATGGAATTCCTGCTAATGACAATGAGAGATAGGCAGGAGAGAAAAAGGTACAATAAAGCCCTAAAAGATCAAGTGTACCTAGCCCAAAAATGTTGATTAAATATTTTATGGAACCACTCTCTTCTCAATGAATAACCCTCCCTAGAGCACCTTTCACTGGCGGCTCTCAGAAGACTCAGCTCAGATTAGTTTGCCCAGCATAAGAGGTACAGTCTGTAAGAAGCATCGTTCCCATTGTGCAAATGGAAAACTCAGCCGCGGAGAATTCAAGTGACCGGCACAAGATTGCACGGTAAGTTCGGAGTAAAACAAGGAACAAAAGGTAGGAACAGGAGCCCCCAGCCCCTCTCCTTTTCCACTCGGCCTCCCAGGAGACGCTCTTTAGCCTGTAAGCACCACTTCCAGTAGTGTGCATTTCTTATAGAAGAGCCACCACTATAGAACTGCGCTCTCTCAGATCTGGGAGTGCAGATAATACATGAAAGAGAAAAAAAAAATCGACAGACAGACAGAGACAGCAACTGACTTAGGACAACATTAAAGGCAGGATTTTGCTTTCAACTGGTGTTGAGAAACTCCGACTTCATCGGATTTACACTCGAGATCAAAATTTGATCCTAAAAAGGTCTAAATTAAGCCAACAGCTGCTCGAAAATTGTTTTCCTTTATAGCTGTCATTCATCCCTGTATTTGACTTGATTGCATGCTATAAGTACGGCAGGCACCTGAGAGCGCTGCATAATGCTCCGCACGGAATAGGCTGCCATGCTGAGACAAAGCAATATGACTTGTAGACTCAGACGGGAGGCTCACGTAAGGCTCCAAGTTCTCCGTAACAAACTGGCAAATTACCATAGGTGACTGCCTGGGTTAAGGACACGGCGACAGCTTTAATTCACTAATTGTCTCTGCCTTTGGCAATTCTAAACAGAGCCATTGGGGGCACCTCCTCTCCGGCCCCCTCGCGCACAACCACAACTCCCATTCACATGAAAAATGTGAGTCTTCCAGAAGCTGAGAGGGAGGAAGAATTTCGTCAGCCAAAGAAAATGCATCTCACTCCACAATGAAGCCCGCTGTACAATTCAGCCCCCTTAACTGAAGAGCGCAATTCAGAACAACTGAGCTCAGGGGAAGTGAACCTTACGGGAACAAAGGTAGCAATTTGTATACCTTTTTTTTTTTTTTTTAATTTAAACCGAGTCCATGATATACTGAGTAGAAATGGCTGGACATTTGCCAACAAAACCCCTCTGCTTTCGGTCTGAAAATACTGATTGGCAAATACCAAAGCATTTCACAGAGCTTCCACTGAACACACGGAAAGGGTAGAGGAAATCTGGCCTGCCATCAGATTTCCAGCAGAAACCTAGCTGGTTTCCTGCCAGCTAGCCTGGTGGGCTGCTCGAAGCTCGCCCGTCATGCAGGCGGTCTGTGGGCTGGGGTCCCTGCTACACAGCCACATGCCGGGAAGCTCAGGGGACGTCGGTGCTCCTCAGCGAGAAGTCCAGCAGCTCCAGATCAAGTCAGGCTTAGCCAAGAGCCAGCAGCACTAACTCAAGAGGAAGTTTCCCAGGCCTTCTGGCCTCCTTGCTCTTCAGGAGACGCCTTCCCCGGTGCCAGAGGGGAGCCTGCTGTTCCCCTTAGGAAGGAAGAAATGGAGTGAACAGAAACGTCAGATTTTCTGATTTTTTTTTTTTATTATTTCCTTTCCATAGCCACGTTTGATGACTTCTCGGTTCTGCTCAGAATTGGAATAAAATTGTCCCTCAAAGACCAGAATTTCTAGAGTCGTTTGATCTACTCTACCAACGACTTAGGGACACCTGGCTGAGGCATTACAATGGGAGAGGAAAAAGAGCGTCAAACACCTCTAGCGGCATGCATTTCCTCAGGCCCAGATGCCCATATGAGTACACTGCCCCGGGCCTGATTCCTTGCTGCCCGGCCCTTTGCACAGACCATGCCAGGAAAGTCTAGTGAGTGATGCACACAAAATACGGGGCAACACTGACCTGGGCCCAGAAATTTGAGTACGGTTGCTCTGGGACTGGTGTGAGCAGGGGCAGAACTCGGCCTGCATTCAACGCACTAGACAGCTTGCAATGGAGACTGTGTAATGGGAATTCAAAGAAGCTGGCCCTTGCAATAAAAATGAAGCATCCATTTATGTGCCCAAACTGTTGTCCAAACCTACTCATTTAGTGCAACTCAGCAGCCTTCACCAGTTTCATTGACGTTAGGGCTGGAAGGGACCTTGCAAAATCATTTGGGCCAGCCCCCCGCCGAAGGGACAGGAAGTCAGCTGGGGTCAAACGATGCCTCCATATGCTGGATGTTGTCCCCACTGGCGTCAGTGGTAAAAGTCCCACTGATTTCTCAGGCAGCACTGAGCAGTATGGAGAGCCGAGCTGTGCACCTCGATTCCACGATACTTTATTTTGTCCAAGATCGCACACAGTCAACGGCAGCCTTAGCACCAGAGGCCAGCTCCCAGGCTTGTGCTCCGACTGCTTGACCACATCTCCTCTCTTGGCTGCAGCCTCGATCCTTTTAGAGGGGAGCAGGGACAACAAGGCTGATCGGGGCCCAGCAACACTGAACAGCAACGCATAATTCATTTTCAGCACTGTCTAAAGCACCAAGCAGTATCACTCGCATTAAAACCCAGGTCCAAGACAACGTCCCGGCAACTGTCCAAGTTTAGAGTCCCGCAAGGTAAAGTAGTTAAGAGCCAAAAAAGACGTGGCCCAGGACGCCTCACCCTCCCTGACATGAACAGTCCCACGGAAACCTGCTTTGCATTCCCACTACACGGACAGCTTCCTTCTCTGGCATGCCTCCTTGGCCTTCTTCCTTCGATTTTCCTTAGAAGTTTGTTTGCGGATGATTTATTTCCCCAAAAATGTAGGTTCTCATCACCAAAAAAAAAAAAACCCTCTGAGTTTGTTCGGATACAATAATGATGTTATAATGTCTGCTTTGAGGAGGGCTCGCTTGCTTGCTGCCAACTCCTTTCTCTCTTTCTGAGTTATGGGGCTGAGATCTTGGGAAAATAGCTTCAAGCCTTCAGAGTCAACATCCTCCACTTTTTTTTTTCAAAAAGCTTTCATGATCCTCTGCTTGTCCTAAGAGAGGACCTGATATAATCATTATCATTGACGGCCTTGATTTTCTTACATTAGCAGGCCTTGCAGGGACACCGAATCCCTGCTCCGTGCAAGTGTGACTCAATTAGATGTCGCTAAAAAAATTGATATTTTTTTTTTCCCAGGGAAGGTCTACGTGTAAGTACTATTTCTGTTCCAACGGTTTCCAGAGACCCCAATTAAAAAGCAGGGCTCCAGTGGGTGAAGCATCAGATAAACATGTGCTAAAAAGAGCACCAATTATAAAGAGGATGCAGTCAAAATGAGGCAGAGATATTACGGGATATGCCCACGGTCATAGAGGGAGGCAGGAAAGGCGTTCAGCCCAGCTTTCCTGGGTCTCAAGACAGTGATTTGGGGGTCAACTTTCCCTCCCGTGAGTCTCTGCTGAGAACCCAGTTGCTCGTCTTCCCTGCTCCCATTTCCAAGACATTGATGACTGCTTTTCCTACTCCTACCTCTCATTTTGCTGAAATGTCATCTTATTCATCATGACACACAATTGTGGAAAGGAATCTACTGGAGGAGACAAAACCAATCCACGCCGTGCTCGTCATGCAGGTTCGGCACACTTGAAAAATTACGGGGGCCATTCTTCTCTCAGCGACTCGTAGGCAACAACCATAGCACACCCATCGTGTGCAACCTAGGATGACCGCCGATCCTAAATCATTTGCTGAATTATTAAAAAAAATTAATGTTTCTTGTCTGGTGAGGACACCAGACAGTAATTAGAAAGTTCTTACTCAATTCCTTCCTGCTGCCGTTACAAAGCCAGGAACTACGAATCCTTTACAATCCCCCCATGCTGGTCTTTGTGGAAAAAAATACCAAACACAACACAATGAGATACAAACACCGATCTTGGAAATGGGGTTTTTTTTTTCCTCCCAGAAATGTGAAGATTTTTAGGCTCAGCTACAAAATCTCTTTAGGTCAATCTAGTCAAGTAAGAACCATCAATCCTAAGGATTTACAGAGTGAGGGACAGATTTAGATCAGCGTGGCTGTTTGTAAAGAGAAAAAAAAATCAAAAATTGAATTGAAAAGCAACCCAAGAAAGAGGGGAGCGGGTCTGGAAGTGATAGGTGCCCCCATCCCAGCACCTGTGCACAGCTAATGCTCGTTCAGTTCAGTGAGCCGAAGTGGAGGGGCGGTGAATCTACCAGATGCTGACCAGCCAAAATGCAATAAGGAGAAACTAGGGAAAGGCTTATTTTTTGTGGATGAAGTGCTCTTTTTGGCCACAGGACCAGAGCAGACAGAGGGATTAACCCATGGTGTCCGTCCAGAAAGAGGACTAAAGGAATCAAGGTCTTGAAAAGAATATTTCAAGCCAAGCTGGAAGGGAGGCCAGTTCCCACCCTGAAAAACTTTTCCTATTTTGCACTGGGATGGACTAAACCCCCCACAAGGTTTTTATAACAGAGCTAGAAGAACAGACACATGCACCCCAGAGCAGCTAGTGCATTCACCGAGATGGAGGAAGCAGCTTCTTGCTCTACTTGATTAGACTGGGGACTTGACCCTGGGGAGTGTGGGGCTACTACCACGAATGGCCCCTTATGGGTCTCTTCTCTCCCCCTCTCACTCCAAAGAAAGGAGGAGTTTGAAACCATATTCATAGACATTAAGGGCAGAAGGGACCATAAGATCATCTCATCTGACCTTCTCACGGACCAGACCTTCACATGTTCACATGGCTTAGATCAGCCAATACACTGCATATTATGTCATGCGTGACTTAACGTTCAATATATATTATGCCGACAGTGCAGCACAGGCTTGCTGATATACTTCTAAGTGTTTGGGGAGAAAAACCTTTCTTAAGTCCATGCCCAACCCTACTGGCATCATCTTAATGGGCCATTACTTAACACCTCACCTCCTGACATGATACAAGGGGTAACTCTGATCTTCCTCATTCTGTCTCCCCTCCAACAGAGATTAGCTGCTTTGGAAAATGCTCTTCTGAAACGCCAGCTATACTGGCTGCTGCTAATTTGGATTTACCTTCTTCAGCCTCTTTGGCTTCTCTATATGCTTCATTATTTATTGCTTGGGTTGCCTCTGGCACTGTATGCTGCACAGTCACAAAGTACTCCAACGACACTTTTCAGCTTATCGACACAAGGCTTCTTTACAAGAGGTAAAGAAGATCACAAAGCAGGATGAGCCCCTGCTTGGGTTGCAGGGCATGGAGCAGGTCTCCCACATGAACAACTCACAATTGCAGCCGTGGAGGATCAATGGAAATGTGGACGAACCTGAAGGAGAGGAAAAGCCTCAGAAAGCAGGTTGATAAGGATGCGTGCGAAGCACGATGATGCACGCCCAAAGAAAATGGCCAGATTCTGCAAAATCTTTCACGTTTTCATCGGAAGGGGGAAAAACCACAAACCCAGATTCTTTTTGGCTTGCCAAAGGGTTTTCAAGTGATATTCCTCAGTTCTCCACTGCTGAAATTTGGGAAGCTGGCAACGGAAACATGAAACCCCCGAAGAGCAATTGCTTTGAAAATAAAAAAAGGGAACAAAAACATTTGTCAGCCAGCCCCAGCCGCATGGGCGACGCTTACTGCACAAGAGAGGCGAATCGTGAATCAGTTTAGTGCAGCCCTTCTGCAAACAGCAGGACAAGTTTCTCTCCCTCCCAGTCTATACCCATCCTCACCATAAATAATTCTCCTCCTGGTTTTGCAGCACAAATCTATGCCGTTCTCCATCTCCGTTGCTGCTGGCATTGATCCACACCTTTCTGGGGACTGAAATATAACACCAGGACCTGATTCTCCCCTTTTATAGAGGTGCAACTCCATTATCTTCCTTGTGGCAACTCCTTCATACTACTGCAAGGGAGACCACAACCAGGTCCCACGTCCCTAAAATATCCTAAGCCCAGCAAGTCAGTGGAAAATATTCAGCACCTGAAAATACATATTGTGTCAATCCCTGGACGGCAGACTCCTGAACGGGCAACAGGCCTGGAGTTCAAAGTATCAGGGTCCTATACCCAGCTCTGATCTATTGGGTAACCTTGGCAAGTCATTGCACCTCTTTGGGCCTAGGATAATTATACCAACTTCCTTTTTAAAGCTCTGTGTGACCTTTGAATGAAGAGACCTGGGTATTATCATCATCATCATTTGTAGACCAGCCAGTAAATGAGGACATAATTGCAAACATTTAATTAGGCCTGAGATACCACCTCGAAGAAAGCAGCAGTACACAGCCTTTTTTATCTCCCGGGTGTATTCTGGAGCCTAGCTAATGAGTAACTGTAACATGCTCAGATATCCAAACACAAAGGATTATCATTTCTTTTAGTGTATTGTTAGCTCTTTAACTACATTCTGCCAATCAGATGGTTCTGCGTGATCTCCAAACCACATGAAATTAAACTATTTTCCATTCTCTTCCTGAGAGCTATCAGAGAATCATCCTAAAGTTATATTCAATTTTGAGCAGCTCAAATTATTGTCTGAATCCTGTTACTTGGATGCAATAATCATCAACTGGGGTGTACAATATTGGCCACTCTCATGCTTTGAATTATATCAACTCACTTCATCTTCAGCAGAAGTAAAGATTACCATTCAGTGACCATTCTCCATTAATTGGGATCCCTGTGAAGCCTCATTAATTAGGCATTGTGAGATTGTCAATGTATTTAAAATGAGGTGAGGAACATAAGCCGTGTAACTGTGTCACAAAGGGATAAGTATCTTTTACTTTGCTAATCACTTCCCCCAGTGCGTGAGAATCACAGGGCTAAATCTCTATCTGGTGCAATGCCACCGAGTTTTCATGGTTCCTCCACTTCAGCTGAGTTACACCTCAGAGACACTGGGCCCATTTTTACACAGATGCACCAGTCTAGCAGCATGCATTTTGCATTTCATTACCAAAAGCCACCACGGGTTGTCTTTAGGCTGCCTCACTTTTTCAGGGAAGGAGCAGGAGGGTGAGAAGAGTGATATCTTTAACAGTTGGAGGAAACCACAACCACCCCGTTCACTACACCTTTTGTTTCCATCATCATCATCATCGCTATGGTTCATTTAGATTTATATCCTGCTCTATCCAGAAAGGCTCAAGAGTAGCTTACATCCTTAAATCAATGCTACAATATGCCTCAGGTTAAAATAGCAGAGCTGGAACTCAAGAGGCAGCCAGGTTTCTAATGGTTAACCAAGAACAGCCGTGCCACTATGAATGACCACCGGGGTAAAGAAAAATAAAACCAGGGGAGTTGACTGTGTTTCAAGACTGGGCTTGTCTAGAGGAAGCTAAGAGAGTTAGATCACCAAGTCCCTGATATCCAATGATAATTATGTCATTACAACCATCATCACTATACCATGCTGCAAAAGCCAGGGCTTTAAATCCCAATTAGGAAACCTAGCGAGCTCTTTCCTTCAATGGTATTTTCTTTTCGTTATGAAGACACAGCACAGCTGTCATTCCAGGAACCTGGCTCTTCCTCTCATGCTCTCTCCTGTTACGGAGTAACAAGATTTGTAACCTTTAACGGCATTTCCCGCCTCCCCCGAAAATACAAATTATTGCCCAACTAATTGTCATAAAGGACCAGGTTAGAAGAAGACTCTTGGTTGTCTTGGTCCTCCCCACTGTGTCACACAGGAAAAGTTCAGCATCACACTCAATACAACCTAGAAACTGAAGAGCCCAACTCAGCCTGGCACAGCTACCTCATTAAGCAAACTATTCCCCATCACACTGCCCTTGACCAGCTGAACGTCTATTTTTGTTTCCAATTTGAATTTGCCCTTTATTAATTTGAACTCATTGTTCTTTGGGTTATTTCTTGCATCCAAAGTCATGTCCCCCTCCTGGTATTTTATTACCCTTCAGGTGATCATTTCTAATTAAACATTTCTTCGCACCAATTCTCTCTCGCTCTCACCTCTCTACTCTTCTTCCCATCTACGGTTCTGCTCTAGCTTTAGCAGGTATTTTTCTTCTTAAAAAAGAGTTTCTGCGTGTGGTGTGGTCCTAGCAACACGGTGACAAGTCACCCTTCAAATTCCCTTATCTGGCAAACGATGCTCCTAGAAACATGTCTTACAAGAAGCTCTGTCCTTCAGGAAGGCTCTGCACGGAGCCGATAGTCCTTTAAAAAAATGTCCAGGCTGTTTGAAAGGGCCACATCGGCCCACCCATGTTCAAGACAGCCCTAGCACAGACCCACCCCTGTTCACAATGGCACTAACACACACACTTCACTTTAAGCCTAAGCCAAAGAAGTCCAAGCCCATGTTTAAGTCATGGGGCCTGGTGCAAAACCCATCAAAGTTAGTGAGAAGAATCATATTGGTTTCAGTTCCTGCATACGGACACACTTGAAAGATGCCTTTGTGCTTTCCTGAATCAGGGTCTTATTCTGCAATGAGTGACAAGCCATTGAAGAAGACACTGCTCGCCACGGTTCACGTAATAATTTCCCCATCATTTGCATGTCTGGTGCCTGAAATTTGTCTAAACAGGACCTTTGCTATTCTTTCCATAGCAAACTTTAAACGACTCCTTTCCCAATATCCTGCCCAATTCCTCGCGTAGGTTTGCTCCCCTCCAGAGGGTCCCGACTGAGAGCTGCTTACACAACAAATCTAAAAGTTACAACCCACTCATGCCCAATGCTTCCTGGTGCCTTTAAGTCAGCAAACCTGCCAAATGCAATGACAAGCAATTTCTCAACTGGATCGAGTGGAAAAAAAAATACAACGTGAAAAGTCAGGCCCATAAAACCATCTTTAAAGACCTCTCTGCGTTGACTTCACAGAATCAGGCTACTGGATTTCACAAGCAGCATCAAGGGATGGAGGTAATAAAACCTGTCTGATCATTTCCAGTAAAGGCTATAAGCATGTTGCATACTTTTTATGCACATGCACACACACGTACTCTCTCTCTCTCTCAACTTACAGGATCAAACCTTTTGAATCTGTTCCAGGATTAATTTGCAAATAGGTTATATTGGAGCCAGAGGCCCAGCTAATAGACCCTGTGTCATCAAATGTGCATTGTATACTTCAAAGACGCTTAGTTCCCAGGATTATCTTTTTTCCCCATTTTATTTATTTATTTTTAATTTTGACCTCCTCTCCCCTAGAGAGTAGAATGGCACAGGAATTACTCTTTAAGTGGAGCTGTGGCTGGATGGTGAAAATCTCTCTGGTCTTAATTAGGCAAAGGCTCTTAAACTCATGGAGATGTAAGCTGCCAGAAGTAGAGTATAATAAATGAGCTTTAGATAAACAGCAGGGAAGAGAGTACAAATAGCCCAGTGTTAGTTGGCTCGATAAGTTTGACTTGCCCTGGATCAGTAGTAGAATTTTTAATATTCCTTTTCTTATTTTTAATGGGACTTACACTAGACCTCCACGTCCCACAAACTAGGATTCATAAAAGTAATGGAAGAATCTATATATATTTTTTCCAATTAAAATTTACAGAGCTGGTTGCACCTTTATTAATTTACAAGGTGAAAGCACAAAAATAAATTAAAAAAAAACATTCCTCCTCTCTATCCTCAAAAGGAAAAACCCAGCAGCGTCATGGGCCGTATCTTAAAAAGAGCTGTGCGACACCCCAGTAGGGTGGCCATCATAGAGGACAGTCCGGTTGTCCTCTCTCCTTTACTGATACACAGCCAGATGCCTTTATGTCCGCTATTCTTCTCTTGAAGAGGATGACAAAGAAACTTACTATATTTTAAGAGAAAAATAGAGGACATAAAGGCGTCGGGTTTCAAATCAATAGAGGACAGAGCAGCAGAAAACCGGCATGTCCTCTATGTTGGCCACCCCAACCAGCAGTGACTTTTATGATGCCATATGCCGCACTGAACGGTGTGTCACTTAACTGGTGTAGCCTTACTTGAAGGTTAATAGAGGCATGATCTTTCTCTAAGAAAAGCTGAGGCTATTACAAAGGGGATACATTTCAACTTGCAGGGGGAAAGTGAGAAAGTAAAAGACAAATGCAAACCAAGGGGAAAGTCGATCCTCATTGAGGACTCTGCTTGAACAGCTACGGTGGCAAGGAGGCATTTGCCAAGGGAGGGACAATGGCCTCACTCCAGAACACAAGAAACCTGGATCCAGAGAGTTTTGATCTTGATCTAGTCTGTGGAAGTGTTTGCATCTAGAAGTGGTGGTGTAGCCCCGTAGAAAGACACGGGCATCTGGATCCCAACTTTGAGGATAAAGGGAGACTGAATAGGCTGAATAGGCTGAAGGGTTTATTCTTCTGATACCCCCCAAAGGGGAAGGAAAAAAAAAAAAGAAAGCCCTGCCCTCCCACAGGTGCTCAGCCACAGAGAGAGAGCAATCTCTACTGCAGAACAGCGTGGGACCGGCGACAATGCCCCAGAGACAGCAGGATCCTCTGCCCTGTCATTAAGTTCGAACGCTGACAGGCAGCACAGAAAAGCTGCCTTAGAAAAAGCAAACCTCTCACCTGCTATTTCTGTAACTGCTAAGAAAGCAGGCGGCATTGTTGTTTTTTATCAGAGCGATTTGCCACACGCTTTTAAATGGCCTCCCATTTCTGCAGACCCAAACCCCACAGGCCTTCGTCAGCCGCTCTCAAACCCAACTCCCAAAGCGCCAGGCCCCGAGGTCCTTTTTCTGCTTTTACTCCAACTTGAATCCCATCGGAGGCAAGTGGTGGAATCAGACTTCAGGATTTGATCCACCAGGATTTTCCTCAAAGGAAGAACTAAGCACAGCAGGATTTTGCCCTGAAGACAAAACTTTAAAAAGTTTCCTAGCCCAGAGTGCACAGAAAGCGCCTGCTGGAAGTTAACATCCTACTTGGCTCCCTCCGGCAGCCGTTGCTGGCGGCTCACCCTCGAGGACATCAGCTAACAGGCTCCCAAATTATTGATACCAGACAACACCAAACTCATAAATGTACAGTATCCTGCAATACGTCTCTTCAGAGGAATCCACACTTGTAACACCAGGGCGAGGCAGAGTATTTCCATCTCTCAGGCCACGACAAACACATGGAACAACGTGGCTGGATGACGTTAGCCTAAAATGCAAAGAAAATGTGTTGGCACAGATGTCGACTTCCAAGCCCCCCACCTAGAAAGGCACGTGCAATAGATGCCACCCGGTTTTGATATGCAAAGAAACTGGCTCAAGAGCCTGTTTCCATCATTTGACAAGTTTGGCTTTCCACCTGCCTCTGTTTCAGGACCCAACTCGCTTTCTTCATGCAGCCAACAGCTCCAGGATGCAAAAAGATCTTGTCATTGGTGGAAAAACCGGGGTGAGGGAAAAACCGTTCTGCGGTTCAGGGCAGCCTGGACGTGTTGTGGCTCTGCATCACTATCGCTTGCACCAGGTCTTAGTTTCACATAATTTCTGCGGCTGTCCTGCCAAGGAGAAGGAACGATACCTCTGCCCCTGACACTCCCGTGCTTTTCCTCTGCATCATCACTATTCATATGGGATGGGAGGTCCCTTCAGAGATGCCGGAAGAGCCTCTCCTCCACGTGTGAGCTTGCTTCCACCATACTCAGAAACTCTGCTGTTCTCCAAAGACTGAAGCCCAGAATCGATCCACCACGCAATGCCGAGCACTGAGCATTGGACTCGCATCAAGAGGAGATGCCACGCCTGTCTCCCAACTTACGCCAACAGGGGAAGGTGGAAGGAGGTTTCTGCTGTGATGAACGCCATACCTGGAAAACCTAGGTCAGAGCTTTCTAGAAAGCCCGCTGCCAACATCCTTTGCAGGACAGACGTACCCAAAAGTGAGCCAGCAAGAGAGCCAGAAATAAGGAGTCCTGGCACCCAGCCTTCCCTTCTTCGCAGCATTTCCTATGGCACTGCATTGACCCACAGGACAGGACCACGTGCCGTCCCCAGATACAACTCTGGCCACTCGTGGATTAGAGCACAGACTAATTCAAATGGCTTATTTAATCAGCTTGGAAACACTTCCTCAGCGCCTGAAATATAAATACTTTCCATGCAAATTTTCGCTGCGCATGCTGTACAGATTCTACATATTCATTCAGCCGACACACCTTAATGGCTCTGAAGATGATGTTATGGCTTATCAGGTCAATGATCTGCATTTTAATATCTCCCTAAACACATATTTACAAGCAGCATGATACGAGCTGTTCAAGTCTATTGTGTCAAACTTTTATGCTGTTGTTGGTGATATTCCCCGCCTCCCTCCCCACACAAACACTGCCTTTATCAATAATATTCAACAGCATTCAAATACATTGTTGCTTTGGCCACCCTTGTCACGATTAAGATAGATATGATGGAGAGCTCCAATTAATGCAAACTGTTTTGTATGATAAATATTCTAATACTCAGGGGCAATAACAGGAATGGGCATGTTTCCTAGGGACAGTTTTGATTCAGCTCGTGTCCCAAGCCACCAAGAAATACAACAAGCGCCACAGCTCAACAATGGGCTGGGGAGGATGATGTCTCATGATGGTCTTGCAACACTATGATGGAACGGATGTGGGACCTTGTCCCCAGTGAAGGAGCATTACGAAAGCAAATCCAAAGCGACAGACAAAGAACAGAAAACCAGGTTTAAACGTTGCACTCCACATTGCTTTTTGGCAAAGGCTCTGATCCTGTGGGGCACATCCCTAATTTTCACCTCAGGATAATTTGTGCATCTCACTGGATGGGCTCACAATGCGTGCAAGGGTCTCCAGGACTGGGTTCCAGTTTTAGCATGTCTCATGTATACTTGCGTTTATAGCATCATCCTGGTCACATAATAATAAGCAAAGGCCAACACTGAGACAGACATCCACCTCGGCTGACCAGTTTTGCAGGCTTGAAACACAAGGTACAAATCAAATATGAACAAGCACTAGCTACAGCAACATTTTAGATGATGGATGGGTAGCGAGACGAAGTAGATCGTGGGTATCTTTTATTGGGCTAATATATAAGCTGTTACACATAAGCCTTCAGGCCAAGAGGAGTCTTAGGAGACTGGCAGCCAAGAGAACATTTCTGGCCTGAAAGCATCTCATTATTTTGAGCCCACAAAAAAGCATCCATCTCTGTGCGTTTTATCTCAAGCATTTTCTGCCAGTGACCAATGGTTACTGTGACACCTTGCACAAAGCTGGCATGCCCAGGAGAAACATCTTCGCCAGTTGAGGACTTGGCTTGCTTTTTCATACTCCTACCTGTCTTTGGTATTTATAATGGACCAGGAATGATTGTGTTCAGTGGCAACGCATAGGGGGTGCATGGGGATGCATGTGCACCCCCTGAGAGTGCCAGTGCACCCCCTGACTGGCCGTGCTCCCCGCTTTGGCTGGGAGCACTGGCTGTGGAGTGGGAGCACCAGATGTAGCACCATGGCCACATCCTGGATGGTGAATTTTGCCACAGGGAGACCCCCGCCCCCCCAAGTCAATGAGATTGGCTTCCCCCATTTGGCAAGATTGGCCATGGGGAGACCCCCCCAGTCACTGACTGGTCGCCGGGGGGGGGGCATATGCCCCCCCAACTAAGGTGGCACTAGTTGCCCATGATTGTGTTTAAGGATAGGTACAGACATCCAGAAAACTTGAGGCAAAATTGATCTGCCGTTTTCTATACGTGGCATAGTTTAGATCAGTAGGAAACAGAACAGACATTTGCTCTTTGTTTGTGGGGGGCAGGGCAAATCTTAGACCAGGTCATTTTAAACCAGACCGTGTGCCCCAACTTCTGTTCTGTTATGGGTACAGATCAGTTTTGTGCACCGAACTTCTGTCCTATAACAGGTATGGACCAGTTTCTGATCACTTATACTGGCAAAAGTATACCTGGCCTAGGTGCCCAAAGTGTGGACTTGGCAAATCTCTGCTTCCAGAGTTTCAAAAGGTACAGAAAGCATGTAGACAACACCCTCACAATTATTCACCTACCACATACTCAGCTCTCTCTGGAACATAACAGCTATCTTAAGAGCACACGACCGCTCAAGGAAGGAAAAACATTACAGCCACATAAAAATGCAAGATGTTTTAAGACAGAATGGAATCAGTAGAACTGGGATTTAGCCAGGACACAGGAGCTAGATGTGCCATCCTCACTAAAAATATCCTTGGATCTCTTATTAATCATTCGATGGATGCTTGTATTTTTATTGCAGGAGCGTGATGGGTTGAGCACAGCCCTCTACAGCCAAAAGCATAAGTGGATGAGCCAAAGCTCCTCAGTGGGGGGCTACAAGAACTCAAATCCTCTGTGGGCTGATGCAAAGGAGGACCCGTCACACAAGCACACTCAGCAGTGGCTCATGGCAGCATTTAGCAGGCACACAAGAAGAGACAGTCCCTGTCTTGAAGATCTTACAGTTGCATGAAGAATAAAAGGTTTATTGCTCCCATTTTAGAGATTAGGACCGGAGGCCCAGAGAGATACAGTGATTAGTTCAAGATCACAAGACAAGGTAGCAGCAGAGACAGGAACTCAGCTTTATACAAGGAGCCCAGGGGCAGATTTTACAAGTATTTAGACACCTACGGGTTCAAAGGATTGCCTTGCGGGTGGGGACCCGACAGGAAAACATCTGATAGAATTATTTTCCATTCAAGGAAGTGGGTTCATTGAATCTGAAACATTGCAGGGAATCGTGTCTAGTGTGGTTAGGGGATTGCCCTGAAAATTTTGTTTTAGATGGGGAAAAAACTGGGAGAAACATTCCAGCAATGTTGCAACGGAGCACAGTTATCACAAAAAGAGATTTGATTTTTCATCCCAAAAAACAACTTTGTCATCTTTACACTGAATTATGTAAACACAGGCAGCAGCCAAGGGAAAGTTTTATCAAAACGAGACGTTTCAAATGGATGCCAAATGATTTTTTTTTCCCCCCGGAAATGTTCTACCCCAGTGAACGTTGAAGTTTGCCTGGGGAGGGGGGGTTGTTACTAATCAGAGCAGCAAAATGCAAAAAGCTCAAAATCCTCCGAGGAATGGCATTTTTGATTGCCAAAAATGCCCAAATCCCACTGAAAACTGTGGTATGAGGAAACTTGCCTGCTGACGCCTAGCACTTCATAGGCACTACTTGCCTATATACGTCTTTGGCACTGCAACATCTCTGGCCACAAAGCAGTTAAACCTCTGTTTTGCATCTCTCCTGGATTTTTGTAACATAAGCCAAATTGCATCTCTGTGGAAATCACTTAACAACATGAGACTGTAAATAATCTGAACCATTACCTTGGAAAAAAAAATCAAACAAACAGCAGCTCCTTGATAATGGCAGCGTCAGAAAGTAGCTGTAATATGCTAAGGCGGTGGCAGCTGATAGCACTCTTTCTTCCCCCAAAGGAACCTTTAGGTTTATGACAAATAGGGGCTGATGTTCAACAGCTATTTGATGAGCTCCAGAACAGCTGCCAAGGTCCGTGTGCCACTGCAGCACAGCTGGAAACGTACAGTGCTGCATCATTAACCGGATAATAATTCAAGGCCTGACAAACACTGAGTATCAATAACTTTTTTTTTTGTTCTTCTGGCTGCTGATGCGTTAGTCACGTCTGTGATCAGCTACAAAACACTTCAGGGAAGATGCGCTCCGCAAAGGGTGATATATGGGGAAAGGAGCCCGACAGCCGGCAATAAAACCGTCCGGCCACAAAGCCTCAAAAAGCTTCAGCATCGCGCTTCCTTAAGGCATGTTCTCCAAATACGCTCAGTGAGGAATAAAGGAGTGAAAGCATGCACAGCAGTTATGCTTTGGTGCTTGGAGGGTGTCTCTTTTCTTGGAAATCAAGGGGGTGTGCTCCAAAATTGTGGATGCATGAACCAGTGACCGGGAGGTGAGCTGGGGTGCGAACCACCCGGGGACCGCGCAGGTGCACAGGCCTGCCCGAGGTCAGTGCGAGCCGCCTTGGCCCTCCAGGCGCTCAGCAGGCTTCAGGACTGCGTGGCACATGCCCAGCGCCGCGCTCGGGAGGGGTGCCAAACCTATTCCAGGAGGTTTCCACAATGCCAACGTGCCCGCAACCCACATGCGAACGTGCCCGCGGATTACGGTGCGTAGACTTTCCGTCGGGAAGGCAAATGCACGTGACTGTTGCATTTTAAAAACCCACTGGACTCCTGTATAAATCGCATTCGACATTTCATATTTAATGAATGCCCTATCGTTTATCTCCCGGGGGCCTCTCAGCAGTCTCCTGGACGCTTCTATCTCATTCCCGGAGACGCCTGGGGGTCGGCCACCCTGACGCTCAGGCTGGGGTGTGTCCACTGGTGTAAGCTCAGTGCTGCCCTTGCAGAGCTGGATTGGGCCCTCACAGAGTGGGAATGACACGCAGATATGCCCCCGCGCAGATACGCCCTCGCCCCCATTCCTCCAAGCGTTTGCCGATCCCATCTGGAGCCATCGTGTAAAATGATAAACCCCAAGCGATGAACGGCAATCCATGTTTGCAGCATTTGAGCACACCGAGGAATAAGTCCAGGGAGACTCCGGCGGCTCTTGCCAACTCCTAGTTTGTTTCCCTTTGGCCCTCCACTGGCTTCAACTCAGGCTGGATCAGGCCCTCACCGTTTCCTGGTCCACCACTACCTCTATAAATCAAGCGGATGTAATCTAAGTTTTGCTTCCAGAGGTAAAGCATCTGTTGCAAATGTTTGCTGTTAAGCACTCCACAGATCTACATGGGTCTAATTTTCATCTTAGCAAGAGTATAAATGGCTGGCGCACTTTAGCTGAACCTGATTTCTAACAGGCTTCGACAGTGGCACTGAATGCTCAAGAGAGGGTTTCCTCCAGGAACGATCTGCTCCCACGGGGAGACCAAAGTTTGCACTTGCTTTTGGATGCACTGCAAATATTTGGCGCCTGCTGAAACGCGGACGCATCCTTCCGCCCGCCAAGTCACATACCACTAAACATGAGACTAGATTGAAGAAAGGCCACAGGCTGAGTGTTTGGATCCATCATTTCACATTTTGGTTCGTTTTAACTTTCAATTTATTTTTCTTTCAAACCCTGATATGAACAGGAATGCTTAATAGGTTTTGCAAGCCAGAAGGGATGCCCGGGATCATGTTAGCTGACATCTTGTAAAACACAAGCCACAAACGAATCCTGCGGTGAGCCCCTAACTTCCGGCTCGGCTAAAGCATCCATCTCCTAGAAAGACAACTGGCCTTGACGTTAAGTATTCCCACAAGGGTATTATGGGCCAGGGATTCCCCTTGGACCTTGCAAGGCACGAAAGGGAAGGAGAGAGGTGTAGCTCTTGAGCTGACACCGCACGCGGCCTTTACCTGTCGGCAGCAGAGCATGTGGAGGGCAAAAGCAATGGGCAGCATGACTGACGAAAGAAGCAGAGATCTGCCCAACACTGAAGTTCCCAGCCTGTTTAGACTCAAGGCCCCCCTCTCATTGGCTTCAAGGCACCTTTTAGTTTTCATTTGATTTTTGACTAGGGAAAAATAACAGAGGGATTTTTCTGCTGCAGAGCACAAAGGAAAGCTGCAACAGGTCAGAATATCCTTGACTGGAAGTCTCCGGACCGGTCCTCTGAATTACACATAGGTGTTTTCACGCCTAATAGTGCTGAGATTACAAAGCACGCTTAAAAGGCTCTCACGGCACCTGGCTGAGAGTCCCTGGCCTAGCAGAGCTCAAACTGCGACGCGGCCTTCTGCATGCTACCGGGGGTCTCTCTCCGACTCCCACCCCAGCCTCGGCAGCTCTGCCAAGCGTCACACCTGGGCACCCCAGCAAACGCAGAAAACCCTTCCCCGATGCAGAACAACCACACAGTGGGAATGACAAATGCTGGGAGCAGCTGTCGCTCTCGGAGGACGTGCGGGAAAGCACGCTGTGCAGAGCACATGTTCTTCTTGTTCTCCCCGCCCCTCCCGCCCCAGAGGGGCAGAGCGGAGCCCCGGCAGGCAGGAAAGCAGTCAAGCAGCGTAGGCGGGCGCACAACCTAGCTGCATCATCACACCAGCCGCCTCCTGTGGGCCTGGGCCTTTTATTCGCAGGCACACGGTGAGTAATCGTGAGCAACCGGCACTGCCAACTGGCATGACTGCACCGAGTCGTACACGGGCTGCTCTTTTCCTTCGAGCCCCAGAGCCTGCAGCTTCATCTTATCGGCGAACCCCCGCTTTTACTCGTTTAAAAGAGATGCTGTTTCCAATCCTGACGGATGGAGAGAAAGGGCTGAAAAGCTGAACTCTAAAAGGCTCCGGCAGCAACAAGAACAAGCCAGAAGTCAAACGAATAACAAAAAACCCAAACTAGACTTCATTTTTTTTTTTCAGTCTTAATCATTTTCAACCAGGCTCACAATTTTTCAGATCCCGATCCGTGTTTCCTGGATGCTTGGCACCAATGGCTCTGCCTGCAGTACAATCATAGTTGCATGTGCACTGAGATCCAGGACGTGAGAAACAGCCTCCTCTAAAGTTCACTGAAAGCAGCAGGGGCGGGGGGAAAAATCTGATTTAGTGGTGAAAAATATTTTAGGTTTAAAAGCTGGTTTCCTTTTTAACAGACGTTAAATTAATCATCATTAAAAAGCAGATTTTCAGAGCTAATTTACGTGTCACCTTTCAGTCAGTTTATGGATGCGCCACCCTGCCCCATCCAGCTGGGGTGTAGACAGAGGCGCCCCGGATGCTGTAGCGTCGACGAGACTCCGGGTTTGTGCCACCCCGTCATCCATGTCAGCACTGACACACCACGGTAAAAACCACGTCAGGCTGTCGGAGCCAGGCGTATGCCACTGCTTCCACCTATGTTGCAGCCCACGGAGGGGGACAGCCGCTGGGGAATCCAAACCGGCAAAACCCCCGGGGTAGACACGGCCAGAAGGGCGTCCGTCCCAATGATTTACTTCACCGCAGCAATGAAAATTCCTGTCTGGCACCAATGCCTGACTGCAAACTTATCGTCGCTTCGGGGCTAGCTAAGAGTCAAAAAGGTCACCGTGTTTATTTGTTGCCCTACCAGGCTCACTTTCCCATGAACTCGATGGGTCCTCAAAAATGCCTTCCACGCCACAACTTCTTCCCTCCCAGAAGGCTGTGATTAATTTTAAGTCTCAGTTTAGTTTGGAAGCTGCATTTTTTTTTTCCTAAAGGACCTCCTTGTTAATATGCTCAGATTCTTGCAAGTTTTTTTTTTAAAGTGAATTATTAGGTTATAGATAAAATATATTTATAGGTCTTTTTTTTCCCCTTAGTCAGTATAATGAGCTGATGCTGCAAAAAAGTTACTCAAGGCGGCTTGCTGAAGACAATATACTGTGCTAAAGTGGATACGGGTTGCGCATTCATGTCAGCGCATAGGAGGAAGGCAGCACTGTCTAATGAGCAAGGCAGAGGGCTGGAGACGTAGGCTCTGCTCCCAGCGCTGGCACTACCACGAGCCGTGCTGCTGCACATGATACTTCACCTCCGTGCTCACCTCCCCTTTGCCATGAAAATCAAAAAAAGCTATAAAGACAAGAGAAGGAGCGCTCTAGCCTAGTAAAATACCAGGATAGGTATTCGGACTGAGTGGCCAAAACTTTTTCTTTCCTTATTATCTTGCCCAATCGGTAATTTTTCTTTCAGAACGACGGTTCCCGGAAACCACTTCTTCTGTGAAAATTTCAGCTTGCCCTTTAAAAATGATTCTCACTCTCTGGGCTGGAAAGAAGCGCAGGGGCAAGTGAATGCTATGGTTCAAAAGTCGGAAAGCAAAAAAATATAAATAAGCATGATTTGAGATGCTTGGATTGAAATCTTCAGATTCTGAGATGTCGCTCGTGGCTTTTGAACGTCGGTGGGTTATGCTGCTGTGTACCAACTCAGGTGGTCTTATACATCCCAAAATATTTCTGGCTGGTTTATGTCTGAAGGATAATTTCTCCTCCTCTCCTATGGCTTATTTTCCTTTCCTCAATTGTCTTGGGAAGTCAGAGCTCAATTTTTTGGCCTTTCAGGAAACCCCTGGCATCATGATTGGGACAGAGCCTTAATACTCAGAGAAAATAACCTCCGAACTAGATGTCCCTGCTGTTGCAGGAAGGATATTCAGCCTCCCCCTCTAGAGCTAAGTCGTCGGGTATTTTTGGAAGGCTCCGCTTCCCCGAATAAAAACTCAGCAGCAAACGCTGCTCAAATTGAAAAGAAAGGGGAAAGCAATTTATCCCAGGGTGAAGCTCCGGCAGAGAAAGATCCAGGACAGTGGGAAGGAGGACTTTAATAGCTTTGTGGGGCTCTCTGCCTGCAGCGCCATCCTCTTAATTACACAATCAGATTTTAATTACCATAATCTGCCTGGTAACAAAGCTCCCCCAATGGATCCAAACCGATAGGATTTCTATTTAATTAAAAATGATTTATTGCCCCCAGAATGAAAGACACACAAAGCAAAGCTATTTTGCCCTTGGTCGTGCTGATGTGTACTTATTCAGTCACCCTGGATAAAAAGGAGGCGCATATTCAGGCACTTACATACTAGTGATGGCCTCCGCTCCCTGTCTTCAATGGAGAATGCTTCTGGAGTCCAGGCAAAAGGGTGGGTAGGTTAAAGGTACTTCCCCCGCATGTGCCATAAAATATGAATACCATGGTGCCCAGTCGGACAGGAAAAAACAACTGGCTCAAAAGCTACTATAGCAAATGGTGGTTTTGATACTGCAACATTCATCTTTGCTAGTGACCAGCATCCCACCGCTGGAGACTTCTGGACGCACAGCCAGCCTCATTCACCTTTCCATAGGACCCGCTACCTACTGGCGCCTTCAAAAATCTCCCCATTCGGTAAAATTGCAAAAAAGTGAGGCCAAGCCAAGTTTGCACGATGACGCCTTCCTTCACCAAGGGCATGTGTCTGTCAATGTAAAAACTGTTTTAAGGGACACGAGTGCGAGTCTTGCTGGCCTACGATCACACGCAGCCCTGTGGTTTGCATCCCTCGGCAGGTGCACGGCACAGATGCTCACAAGGGACTCGGGTGACTCAGTTGCTGATGGATCATCTACCAGACTCTCTAGGTCCTGGCAGCACTGCAGCTCTCAGACAAGGCAACGATACTTCCTTCCTGTCGTTATGGAAAGGTTCGGTTTCAGCCTTCATGCTCCCTATTGACACGCAAGTGCTGAGCACCGCTTGTAAAGCGGCAGGTTCAGGATGGCAAAACAGGTTGGTCTTCCATGTTATGAACTCTTTTTATTACAGCTGCACTCTGCGGTAGAGCCCTGGCCACGACCATCCCGGCCTGAAGAGTCCACAACCCAAGCACAGAAGCGAGGCAGGGAGCAGGGAAGCTCAAATTTTCCTAACCTCATGTTGCAGACTGAAAACGAAACACATGGCCATTTAAAGGACTTGCCGCAGACCAGGCAGCCCCAACTGAATCCACATCCCCTGACTACAGGATTGGGAAACGATTTTGCTGAGGGTTTTGCACTGGAACCTGTCAACTTTGGGTCCCTCTAGACTTCCATGCTGCTCCAAGAGTAGCCCATGTTCGCAAGGACCAACTCTTTGGGTAGAGGCAAGTTCAGCGGCAAAACCCACCCAATACATGGCCTCTCCACTGAGCGGGACAGTCAGCACCACTAAGAGTTGCGTTTTTTTTCTACAAACGCCTATCAGGAACTAACTAAAGCAATTGCATGCTTTACTTAACGTGGGCTGCACAACTGTAGTGAGACTTTCAGTACCTACCTTTCTATGTAAACTGGTCACATCTCACGTGCATGCACATGTGCACACGCACAAACATACACACTACAGTATTTTGTACATATATCACACACCCACGTATCTATACACACGCACACAGATACATAAATATAGATTTAATACAGCTATTAATGGCCAAGTCCTGACGCTGCCCTTATGAGCAGAACTCCCAGTAAGTAGACAGAGCTCCCACTGAAGTGAATGGGAGCTGAAGTCTTGAGCATCAAATGAATATATTTCCAGTGGGAAAACGAGTCTTCCCAGAATGCCCAAACTTGGCAGAAAATCCAGCCTTTCCCAGAGACTGGAGTTACACAGAGGAAGCTGAATAAGGTTATCTGGCAACTCAGTTTCCCAAAGAGCTATACAAGGGCCGTGATAAGGCCAGGAGCTAAAAATATCCCAGGCCTTAACCCACACTATCCATATTATTTAATTTAGCATGCCACAGTCATGAGCGTATAACAAAAACACAGCCATATACAGGACAGCTGGCCATTTGGTAGCACTAACGTCGGAGATGGAATAAAGCAGGGGTACAGGACAGCTGGAAGAGGATGTCCAGCCTCGAAGAAAAAGCAATGTTTTGGGGACAGGAACTCATCAAAAAGAGGGAACTCATCATGGGTGAGGGAGGAGCTGCCCCAGGGGCTAACAGGAAAAAGAAGTCCGACAACTGGATGAATCCAGGTCCTGGCAGCTCCAAGTCACCCCCGAATTAGACCCCAAGATCCCATTCATGCGAGACTAAAAAGCAGGTGTTTAAAGTTGGCTGGCACTCAAGTTTTCTCCCCTGTGGAGAAGACGATGGCATCAGGGTCCAAAGCGCTAAAAACCAACAAAATCTCGAGCTCAGGTGTCGCACGATTTGACAGTTTTCATGTAGCAGCAAGTCAATACGACACTTGCTGGGAGCTGCGACGGAGCAGTTACATCCCGAGCCCACTGACAGTAGGTAATGGGTGTCACTTATGTTCTGGGAGCCAAAAGCAAGAAACCAGACGCACCTTCTGAATAACCGCTGTTGAAACCTCTCATTTTGGTCCCACAATCTCCCCTCGGTGGATATCAGATCCTCCATGTAACCTCTGTTCAGTGATTAACAGAAGCTGGCAAAGCATAGCAACCCCGTGCCAAAACCAGCACAAAACCCCAAGTTCCCACAAATCCCGGAGGTGAAAACGCACAGACAATAACCACCCCCCATCATCATTTCCCATCTTCACTTGGCCGTAACTCTGAGATAAGAGTGCTCAAATAGGCTTTGCTTTTCTCACAGTATTCTTCACAATGGCTCCTCATTCAAAGCAATCAGAGCCATCTCCCGTGTCCAATTACTGGGCTTTTACAGTCTCACCTTGTCTACCCTTCCCACTACATAGCGCAGCTCTAGTCACACGGTACCTACCTTTTTCAGAAACTTTTCCCACCGGCTGCCTGGGACCCCTGCTACTTGGGGAGCCTGCTGCCTGCAAAGTGAACAGACTTGAAAACGCTGGGTCCAATTCTCCCGCAAGCAAAACCTGAGCTCTTTGGATTATTGGCATTCACAGCACCGAATCAGGCTGACGTTGGAACAACCGCCCCTTTGTGTGGAGTCGATACAGCAACGTGCAGTAAAGTTCACATCCAACATTGTGTAAACAGGATTCAGCTCATCTCTGATTTGTTTTGTGGATTATGATAACCGTGCCTAAAAAAACAATTAATCACGGGCTGGAATTTGGTATGGACATAAGGATGAACAGACTGAGAGGTACAACAAGCCAGAACGATGAAGAATCAATCCAGCCTTAGTAATTACATGCATTGCTTTTTGAACGGGGCTAGAGATACCAAGGAGGAAAAGGAAAGAATCGCAAGAGGAATGGGGACAGCTGGTCACCTGCTCATCATCAGCCGCAAGTTAGGTTTTGTAGCTGCCGTGGTCAGGAGGAGTATTCAGATTGATGCACTAGGATAAGAAGCATTGCATTGCTTATTGACAGAGAAAAGGAGCAGCTGAGAAGGTATCTGCAGGTCACTGCATTACAGCAATTAATCTTTTTGAAGTCATCCTCGCTGTTTAAAAACCATAGTAACAGAACTACGGACATGGCCCACTTCTTTCCTTTTCTTTGCCATTCCACTAAAAAAAAAATAAGCAAAAAAATCCATTGCCATCAAAGGGAGCTCCTGCTCCCCAACTCCAGATGTGTACTGTTTCATATAACGCTTACTGCTGCTGCATATATAGTGCCAGATCCGAACTGACCGCTCACACATCTAAACAGGACTCGCACCCAGAACACAATCCAAGAGTGCAAGATTCATGAGAAAGGGACCAAGCAAGGGAGGGTAAATCTGTGGTCCAACATTTATGACAGTCCCGAGGGAGGGGAGAGACTTGGGTTCTGGTATTTCCTGCTCACTACCTGCTAAGTGACTGGTCAATCCCAATCCTCCCCACTGCACAGAAAGCCTTGGTACCTAACAAGGGCACACATATGAGCCAACAGTGTGCCCTTGTTGCTAAGAAGGCTAACGGCATCTAGTAGGAGCACTGCCAGCAGATCAAGGGAAGTGACTATTCCCCTCTATTCAGCCCTGGTGAGGCCACATCTGGAGTCCTGTGTCCAGTTTTGGGATCCCTACAGAAAGGATGTGAACACATTGGAGAGAGTCCAGTGGAGGGGAACGAAATGGGTTCAGGGGCTGGGGGACAGTATTCAGATAGTTTACGGAAAGGCTTGGGGGGGCTTATTTAGTCTTCAGAAGAGAAGACTGAGACTAAAAGCAGCCTTCAACTCCCTGCAGAGGGGGCTCAAAAGAGGATGGAGCTGGACTGGTCTCAGTGGGGGCAGATGACAGGACAAGGAGCAATGGGCTCCAGTTGCAGCAAGGGAAGCTTAGGTTAGATATTAGGAAGACTGTTTTCATGAGGAAGGTAGTAAAACACTGGAACAGGTTACCCAGAGAAGTGGTGCAGTCTCCATCCTTGGAGGTGTCTAAGCCCCCGGTAGACAAAGCCTTGGCTGGGATGATCTAGTTGGGGAAGGTCCTGCCTTGAGCAGGTTGGACTAGATGTGACCTCCTGAGGTCCCTTCAAACCCTCATTTTCTATGATTCTATAATCTGTCCACTAGGATCATCCTTTTGGGAAAAAAGTAGCTACATTTTAAGGATTATGACAGCTATGTGGAGGCAATCAGAGGTCAGTTAGGATCTGGACCATCTGTCTTAGGTTATAGTGTTGACACGTTTGATTCCATCCAGTGGATGATGGGGTGAACACGCACCATAGCACACACATCACAGTATTCACAGCCACAAATGATGTTCACAGGAGATTATAAAGGGCTGACTAGCTGTCCAAGCCTGTTGGTAGAGGAGTGAGGAACGGATGGAGAACACCTGATCGCCAAAATCCCCATCTTGACTCAGATGTCCTCCGAGCTTGGTTAAGTCAGGCTGTGTGGTAGCTTTTCCATCCATAAGAAAGCCTGATCACGATATTTATTCCACTCTCCAGGGTTGTTGCAGAGATTAATAAAGACCTTAGAAGATGAAAAGTAAAGTCAATATTTCTCTTGTGTCTGCAAGTCCTATTGTATTTAATAGAGATGAAACCAATGGGATTTCATCCACAGCATGGCAACAGACCTGACCTATATGATAGAATACAGAATTAAATCCTTTATTGAAGATTTTTTTAAACCATCTTATAGAATTCTGTAGCAGGGAGTTACTTCTCTATTAAATTTTACAGGGTAGGTCTCCATTTTCCAATATAGAAGGAAACAGAGCCAGGCTGGAGAGGAAGAAGCACGAAAGAAAAGAGACAAAAGGAACCGATTTTCAGAGTCCGAGACCATAAATGAAATGCAAAGCGTCTGGCGAGCGCGGGGGAAGAGGGCATCTCTGCTCTGAAACCAAGAGAAGCTGGAAAAGATATAAATTCTTTATACATCAGTGCGTGAGCGGTGACTCCTCCAGGGAAAGGGCCGGAAGTCAACAATGAAGATGAAGCAATCCTGATGAAGAAAGCGGCGGTGGGGCATTCACAGACTGCAAAAGCAAGTCGTGGGAATGAAACACGGCAGGAATTGCCAGCACAGACACGGGGTCTCCACGGAAGGGTTAAAGGCAGCACCGCACAGTAGGGTCAGCAGGCAAGCTACCCCTAACCCAGTGAGAGCAGAAAATACCCTGGAGGTGATGGGCAGGCGGGATGCAGGAACAGAGGCGGGGTGGAGAGAGAGGCAGAGATGGACCCAGAAGCTGCTGAGAGCCGCAGCTGGGTTTTCTGCACGCACAATGGCGTGTCTCAGTTGTTCTGGACATCGCTGCATATTCTCAGCACGGGCTGCAAATACAGCCAACCAATCCATCTGTCCACCGCTCGTTCCTCTCCCAGTGCAAAAACCACAACCCCGAAGGCTCCCCCAATTCTAGAGTCGGGCGACAGCGGACCCACAGCCCCCTGTGATAATGCTTGACGGTCACCAGGACTAGGGCAGTGACTCTCCACCAGGACGCTGGGGCAGTGGGGTGCCAGGAGATTTTTGGAAGGGTGTCAAGAGGTATGAGGAGGTCAGCAGACGTGCAGAGATGAATACAAGCCCACGCTCCCCCTTGTCTGGCCGATGTCCTGTCCCGATTTCCCAGCTCCTCTTCAAGGAAGTAAGCACTATAATAAACCAATTTGTTTTGGAAACAGTGCTAATCAATTTGCAAACATTATGGAGAGGTGCCTTGAGTCTAAGAAAAGGTTGAGAGCTACTGGACTAGGGGATAACCATAATTAGCATTAATAGAAAATCTGTGAACACCAAAACACATCATAAATATCAACTGCACCACCCTCTCAGGCAAAGTGTGTATGGTTATCACCATTTTACAACACAGAATCTGTCGCATGGAAAGGATGAGCGACTTGGCTGGGATGATGCAGTTGGGACTGGTCCTGCTTTGAGCAGGTGGTTGGACCAGATGTGACTCCTGAGGTCCCTCCCAGCCCTCATTGTCTATGACGTCCATGCAAAAGGACTTGGCAGGGCCATGAAGAGACCTCTAAACTCCCCGTGCACTAGTGGTTTTAACTGTGGGAAACTGGTCCCTGCCCTTTTCCCCGCTTCTGGAGTTCATCACCACAGGATGTGCTGGACACAAGATGCTGAGAGAGACTGGACACAACCACAGATAATGGGAGCATCTAGTTGCAGTAGTTAATTTAACCAATGAATAAGAGTTTTGTAGGCAGTGTAAAAACTTCATGCGTCAAGGCTTCAATAGCAGCTACATAGGTGCTAGGACAAAATCTTCAAAAAGAGCAGATTCCCTCATATCAGCCCAGTGCAGGGTCACCTGCCCCTTCTGCTGAAGCATTTGTGCCAGACACAGGGTATGGGGCTCTATGGATCCCTGGTGTGATCCCGTCTGGCCGCCCCTGCATCCCCAACGAAAAATCAATCAGAGAAGTATCCTTTGCCTCGTGAGCAGACAACTTGAGACAGCTCAGTTCTTGGCAGATGCATCCCAGCTAGGGGCTATTGTCAAATCAGAAAGGAAAGGAGGATAAAAATATTTCCTCCGTGGATCTTCACTGCTCTCCCTTCCCAGTAATGTTTTCATTCTGCTTGCCAAGTTGGAAACAGCATCTGTCCCACGTGTCTCCAGCAGGACTTAAATGTTGAGCAAGTTGCCTGCTAATACACAGCAGGTAAAACAGGCAAGGGAGCCCTTACAGTTGGTGCCGATATTTGGGACTCGTTCACCTTTGCTCTGGAACAGATAGGATGCTGTAGCATTGACCTGGTGGCGCTTAATACTACTCTTTGCACCAGTGCTATTAACACACAGGATAAAGGGCAGAAAATCCAGCCTCAGGAGATAGCCCCCTTCATAAGACTGTTTCAGCAAAGAAGGGAGGGGGGTTGTGTGTGTGTGTGTGTGTGTGTGTATGCACGCGCATACATGCACACCCACAGATGAACACAGCAGCCACAAATGTCAGCACGTGCAGACAGCTACATTAAGATACCACAGCCCTGCCTCCCCTCCTCGGCTCCACACAAAGCGCACCAAATAGGAAATCACTGCATAGGGAATAGGAAATAAGTGTTGGGAGAACTTCACCATCAGGCAAATTGGCTCAGTCCCAGGGAAACAGCCACACGTAGGCAGGAATGCTAATCCGGCAGAGAATCACCATGCGGGACAGCAGGGAGAGCTGCTCGAGTGAACCCGACCTCCTGTCGAACGTGAGCAAAAAATTCACATCGTTTCCCTTGCTGGAAACTGCCCCAGGGTTTCTGAAGTCCTCTCCCAGGTTTGAACCCAACCCAACCCCAGCAAAGGGGAGATCGGGGACATAACACAATGCAGCAGCCAGGCAGGCCAGAACAGGTAAGGCAGCTGTACCGAGACACGAAGGGGAAGGGAGGCCGTGGGCCGCCAGGGTGGGGAAATGGGGCCGCCGTCCCGCACGCAGACACAAGAGATGGAGCCATGGACGGATTAAGGAGAGACCCCCGAGAGCAGCAGTATGGGGAGAAAGGAAAGTCCTCTAAGGGTTAATCCTTCCTCAGCAAGGGCAAGACGCCTCTCCTTGCAAGGGGCAGAGGTGAAATCTGGCTCTCACAAGCCCCCGGCGCTCACGTGCAAGCGCTGCGTCAGCAGGGACGCTCTGACCTCCCTGGCAGGCGATGAGAAAACTATTGTGTCTCCTGATCTTTTCTGCACAAGAAATTTCCAGCAAGCCCTTTTTGGGCCGTTCGGGAAAGGGGTCAGGGAGCGGGAGCTTTTGCAAACAGAATCATCGGCAGACAAATCGTTTCCGTGTTATTGTACATGGCAGCCTCCCACGGACGGACTGCCAGAGGGCTCCTAGAAATCAGCCCCCCCAAAAAAAAAAAACATTACAGCTCGCACTCCTTCTGTGCAGGCCTAAACATGACTCTCCCCCTCCAGAGTCCAGAGGGTTACAAGCATTCAAACAGTCAAAAAGGGGCCCTGATAAGGAAATGCCTGAGTGCCTGATGCACGTAGCATTTGCATAATTCACTCCAGTTTGGCAAGTCCTTTCCAGTTCTCGGCACCACCCCGGGGTCCCACGGACACCCCTCACCTAGCAGCCGAGGGCAGGCCTCGCTCTGGAAGTAGCCCCCTGCCCCACGACCCCATCGGGGCGAAGGGCAAGGTTCCCTGGGGGCTGCAGGCTGGTGTCTCTCGCACGCCCCACATGCCTGTTTGAGGAGGGACGTGAACGAACACAACGTCCGTGAGCTCGGCTGTAACACTATCAGCGCACACCAGGGCAGTCAGCAAAACCCTGAAGCTTTGCACTCCCAGCTTGTGACGTCACCCAAATGCCTCGATGGCATCACCGGGGCATACTTACACACGCCTGGGGGTGAATTGTTCTTTAGGTACCTTTTCTATTTAACCTAAGGACTTTCCTCAGAAGTGCCATTGTTCAGGCCACCTTAACTGGGGGGAGGTTGCTGATTGCGAGCTACGAGTCAGGCCTAACGCCACAGACAAACCCCTCCAAAGTCCTTTAAACTGCTCTAAATCAACTCTGAGCAGAGGCTAATTTCACTCAAAGGCTGGGCCGTTCGTATTTTAATACACGCAGGACAACGTCGGAGCAAATCACTTTGCACTTGTCGCATTGCCTATTAGCCCGATACATTAAATAATGCCCACTGCAGTGCCACTCCACTACAATGCCTTCAAGTCACAATAACAGCACAGGATAAACTGAAAGTTTACAGAACCGCGCGCACACACGCCCAGGGAGACGGAGAGAGTTTCCTAATAACTGTATTGTCACAACTGGATCGTTACCATTTTCCCACTGTGATTGTGTTGCTCCTCTTTCCCCTATCCTTCATCTCGCTGTTTCATCTTACTGGGGAGTGCATACGCCACCCTGCGCGGCTCTCTTCTGTGCCTTTTGTTCAGCACGCTGTGGGCTCTACCAGAAAAAGCTCGTGGCAAATCCACAGTGTCAGGATGACAACAACAGCATGCAACACGGGGCATCATCACAGAATTAGAGCCAAGCAAAATTCAGCCCCGGGACACGAGGACTGGTCAGAAACTGTTTGCTAATTCTGGGTCAGGATGACTTTTTCGCCCTGGAGTTCTGCTTCCTCTCAAAGGCGAGGGACAGACGTTACACATAAACCGATGGACGTGATCAGAAACTGGTGTAAACCCTTAACAGAACAGAAGCTCAGTGCACATAATCCCCTTTCAAAGTGGCTGAAACTGGTTTGAGATGAATCTGGCTGAATGCAGTATCAGACTGAACTGACTTGGGTCAAACCAGTTTATGAAACTTCTGTCCCAGACCCCTTCCTAGTTCAAGTTAAACCAGAGTCCCCCAGCACGCTTTCCAGCCCTGGGCTGGGCTGGGCTGCGCTGCGCTGTCTGCTCCAGCAGAGAAGGGGTGAGGAGGAGAGAGGCAGGCACTGACCCCCCACAAACCCCAGCTGGGGCCTGGGGCCAGGGAGGAGGATTAAGCCCCCCATTCCCCAAGTCCAGAACTGCTCTGCCCTGCTGGCTGCAACCGCGGACTACAAATCCCAGAGTCACCTGGAAGCAGGAAGAGGACGTGATGAGCAAACCTGCAGAGTCCTGCTGCTGTGATGCTGGACTGGAAATCCCAGAGTCCTTGGGAGCAGCAGGAAGAGGAAGTGCCAGACAGCCATGCTCTAGCGCCCCCCAGCTTCTGGCCTGAGCCACTGCAGGCATGTGGCTGCATTTCCTGCATCAGAAGTAAACGTGTGTCCAGTTGTTTCTCAGTTTAATCTTTACAGCTCAGACTAACCTGCAAAGACTGAATCGATTCAGCCTCGGGCTTTTTGACTGCCTGTACTTAGCCAAAGCAAAGCTCACATAGACCCTCAGGACCCTCAGAGTTTTGCCAGCCATGACAGAGTCCACAAAGATTTTGCCCATCTCCTATGAAACACATCTCAGTCTTACTGAAGAGGAGAACCCAGCCAACCTTTAAGTAAACCCGGTCCCAGATCCGGTGATGAAAGCAGATCTTGGCAGGTGATTTTTCCCTGTCTCAGATTGTGAACTCCAGACATGTGCTCTGTCTTTCTCTCCCTACCCCAATGAGCAGTGCACTATGCTAACAGTGCATCCCGATCTCTAGAGTATAATGTAGGACACCTGGGTCACCGAGTTCAGTCCCCTGGTATGGCAGGTACCCATACAGTATGATGCCATTTATAAACATCACAAGATTGGTCTAGATCTAAGATACTAAGTGCCCCACCAGTTAGATGCATTGCCCATAGAAAAGATGCATGATAGTTATAAGCATCCCACTTGATTCAGAATAACATTATAGTGCTGGTATGACAGTTGCTCATGGAGCTCTATTGGCCTTGACCTTGCATGTATAAGAAGACAGGACCTGTTCTGAAGAGCCTATAGACAAGCCATGAAAGGGGTGAGACGATTATTTTACGGGTGCAGAATGAAGGCTCAGGGAAATCAAGCAATTTGGTCGGTCGCGCAGGGAGCTTGTAGCAGAGCTGCTCTTCCTAGTCTCAGGCCAGGACCTTCACTGAGAGCCTGAGAAAGATAATCTTGGACTTTCAAGGGCAGAGAATGGAAAATAGAAGTGTTTTTCTCACTGTGGCACGAACAGAAAGTTAGAGTTACAGCATGAGCCCAGGTGAGAGTGAAGAGTGGATGCCTGTGCAGGTGGTATCGAACGTCTAATCTTCTGGAGCAATTAATGAAACTCAGCTACAGCCAGAGAGGCCTCCTTTATCACAGCGGCGTGCTGCCACAGCCTGGTAGCCCTTTGCTCCTGGACCATTTCCCTCTTCCTCAAACCCAGGTATCAATTCAAGTTACATGGAGGTGGGCCCCCAGGCTCCAGGGGTTGACTGACCCTCTGTCTCTCTGTTTCTCACCAATACTTATATCATTGCTGAACATCAGCCCCCTGTTTTATACTCACATTAATAAGGAACAGCGTTGAATATTTAATCACCTGCTTTTTCTCTGGGAACCATAGCCAACCCCAGTGCTACCTTTCATTACTAATTGAAATACCTTGTTTCTTCAGGCTAACCTCGAAGCAGGATCCAAGGCCAGTGACTGCTGGGACCCTGCACATTTTGGAGGGATCCCAAGGAGCCTTGGTGACTCAGTCTCCCCTGGGATAAACAGGAGAGGATGAGTGACAGTTCACTATCTTCCTCCAGCCCTGAAGTTGGAGGATACTCCAATTTCTGACCCAGGCTTCCCATTGACAGCACCAGCTCCTGCCACTCACGCACAATCTGCCTGTCCGCCTGTAGAAGTTGCGGCTCCTTGCCAGACTTTGACATTTTAAGCAAGAAAAGAAAGACCCAGAATCAGAGCAGAGACGGATCTGCACATTTCTAGTTTAAGGGGGAAGTTCAGATCCAAGTCCAGGCTTGCAGACCAGTCGCCTCTCTCTGAACGGGGCTGGAAGGGCCCTCGGGACATCATCTAGGCCAACCCCCTGCTCAAGACAGGATCATCCCTATTTAATGCCCCAAGCCTTGAATCTGATGCTTGAACCTAATGAACCCAAGCCTTGAATGCTATGCTCCCCACATCTAAAACCCAAATGAGAACCATATGAATGAACCTTTTGTCAGAAACCTAAAAGGAGGTGAAGCTCACCCGAGCTCTGGTTTAATTTCCAACGCACAATTTAGATCTGCGAATGTTCATGGACCTTTCAGGTAAACCAACGGTGATCATCTGCTCCTTGTGTCCAGAAAGGACCTTCTTTCCAGGAGCTGGTTGTCAGCCACACGACCCTAGTAGCAATGGCCCTCCAAAATACCAAAGCCGGCCCTTCCTCTTGAACAGCAACGGAAAGAGAAAGGAGTCGGTACCTGCACTCTCCTTCCTCTACCGCAAGCAGCAGCCTCCCCCGTGACTGGCCTGACTGCCAATTAAGATGTTCCCTTTGAGCCTGCTTTCCATCTGAAAAACTCACCCGCGCCTCCACGTCAGCCTGAGCTATGTTACGTGTGCAAGTGGATATCTTACGGGACTTGCCAAGTATTATACGGATTCGGCCTGAAACCAAGCAAGACTGAGTTTGGGCCACATTTCCCTTTGAAATCCTGAACTGCCTCAAATGCAGGTTTCAAAGCAAAGACTTGGGTGATGAAAGATAGGAGATTGCTCCCAACATGAGTCTCTGCATTGGTGGGGCCTCTGACTCTGTTCTGGGAACATGCGAAACAGCTACTCCCTCTCTCACTGAAAGCACCCTCTAAACAGACCGATAACACATTTTGAGCCCCATCTAGTCTTATTGAATGTGGGACCAGGAATCAGGAACAGAGGCCTCGTCCCAGCTCTTCCACTCAATAAAACACGGCGGAAGACAGTACGCAATAGCAAAAAGACCTGGAAGGGACCACGTGGATCATCGGGCCACCGTTTCACTGACTTCAATAGCATCACACCTACCTGTGCCAAGCCTTTAGCAGCCCTTGTGCCTGGAAGTGAGCAAGTCACTTCACTTCTCCATGCGTCAGTTAATGCACGTGCTAAATGGGACGCTGCTATTTACTTACCTTCCTGTGGTTTTCAAGGCTTAAATGGGACTCCATCAATCTGAACCCTCCCTCAACTCAAAAAGGGAGTTTTGGACCATTTCAGGCCCTGCCGTCCAGCCCACCCACCAATTTTACAGACCCTGAAGTCACACACTTCTCTCATTTTCCCTCCCTCCTTTCTGCGTGAAATAAAAGCGGAAATGCGCCACCTGAACGTATGGGGAGCTGTAACTGGTCATACACATACACTGTCAAATGCATAATAAAAGTAAATTGTGGGGAGATGAGATAGAGGAGGATTTCTATTCCTCCCTCCTATCCTTTTAAGTTGGAGGTAGTCCCACAATTTGCATCAAATCAAAAGTTTGCAAGAGAAGGAAAAAAGAGTAGAGAATTCAGAGTTCGAGCTCTTCCGTCGGTCCGAGCTACTATAGCAGGCTCGAGATGCTGTTTGTAACAAGAGCAAGTAGAACGGAAAAAGAATTGAAGGCAGAATCGTGACGTCTATGTTGGAGGTGTCTCTATAATTAGCTGGTGTTTGCACAAACCTTTAAAGACGTAAAGGGCTATTATCGGCGTTAAACATTATTTAATGACGCTGCACGTGCAGACTTCAAGCAGGTGCGATCGGTGGTAAAGGAGCCAACTGCCGGATGCCGTGTTCTGCGATGCTGGAGCCACGGCCCAAAAAAGACTTTGGACCGATGCCTCCCTCGCTGGAGCAACCGCACAGGAACGAAGTGCTGAGAAATCCCGTGAGTCAGGAGGACCTTGAAGAAAGCCCCAGAGACTGAGCAAGTCACTTCAGGCACAAGCACTAAGATGGACTAGCTCTTCTGCAGTGCGTTTCCTCCTCGTATCTGAGAGGACAGCCTTAGCAAAGAGCGCGGTATTGTTATATTTGTCTTGTCCAAAGCCATTAGGCATACGAGGGGCCAAGCTGGGAACTGAACCCGAGTCTCCCACATGCCAGACAGTGCCCTGTCCGCTCTAGCACACTACACGTCTTTCTCTGAGCTGCTCGTGGGGTACAACCACCCAGGAGGCTCTGCCGAGACCTCAGGGCAGGTCCCCCATTGACTTCAACAGGTGCAAGTCCAGGCTCTCCGGAGGAAGCAACCAACTACCCTCTTCTCTGCAAGTGGGGCTACAAATAAGTACAAGAGCCCTAACCCATGCAGTCTCTTTGACACGAGTGGAAAGATCTGACCCACACGAATGACTCTCTTGTGGATAGGGACGGGGGTATAAATAAAATAGCCGGAGATTACAACCCTGGACTAATTAAAACAAAGCTAATAAGACAGAAGCGCAGCAGACCAGACGTGATCACAAGCTCTTCCTTCTCCGCCCAAGACCATCTCCCCTTTCAAACTCTGAGAGAAGGCAGGGCTCGGGGTTTCAGGGAAATGACCGGATGCTAAAGGACCAAAAACACTGCCAGAATAGTCCTACGGTGGGTTTTTACCCCCCTGACTCTCTGAGGGACGGAGGCAGTGTGTACTGGCTTGAGACAGCACAGCAGGCGCCTAAGGCAGTCAGGACGCAAGGCTCAAGGCCCCTCTTTCCCCTTCCCAGTGACATTTGCTGCCAGGGCTACAGGGGAGTTTTGCAATATGAATGGGTGTCACTGAAGACGTACCAATGCTCCTCTGTGATCCCGACAGCACCTGCGATCCTCTGCCGTGCTCCTAAGCATGCCACCAGCAGCACCCCTACCCGCCTGCTCAAAGCCAGAAACGAGGGAGTGAAGTAAGCGCTACCTTGCTGCTAATCTCTGACCCTCCTGAGCCAGAGAGCCTCATTTCTGGGTTGGGCGTGTGTGCGTGCAATGGGAAAGAGAGTGGGTGCACTGTGTATCAGAGCCGGTCTCAGCGGCAGGCATAAAGAGGCCAACGGACTAGTCCGTACAAGCACAGCAGAGTGGTTAGCACCGCCAAAGAGAGCCCCAGCTTCCTCCCCGTCCCTGAGCCTTAACACAAAGGATGCAGCCGCCTTTCCCAAGCCAGTAGGAAAAAAAAAATCACACCCCAATCACGGGCACCCACCAATAGGTGGGTACAGGGTCTGCCTGTACCCACCTATTGCTCTGAGGACCAGAGAGCAGGAGGATGCAGGTCCTGTTGAGGAGAAAGGCCTCCAATCCAAATATGCGATTGCATATGCACACGTGTTTTCTGTTAGGCTTGGCAGCTTGTAGCAGGAGTGTCTACACAAGCTGCCATCGCACCTTTGCACCCCGGGGGGGACAGGACAGGACAGGACATCCCTTTGGAGGCCACTGCAGGATCTCAAAAGCAAGTCAGGTCTCCAGGACTATTATTTTCATTCCTCTGCTCATGTGCATTCACTGCTCCGCTCCCGATTCTGCACTCATTGCACAACACGTACAAAACTGGGCCAGTCAATCATTAACACAGCGCACTCTCAGGGACAACGCTCAACGGGATAAGTCAAGCCCAAACCAAACACCTCTCACAATACCTTCCCCGCTACAAAACCACCCAGCCCCTTTCTTCGGTCTACACCCCAGCCTGAGAAACACCTGGGCAAACAGGTGGGCCCCACAGGCTCTCCTGCAGTTCAACAAATCCAGCTAGAAACAGACTCATTTCTTCACTAGGAAATACTTTAGTTTTCCTTCCAATCTGTCCCAGGACTGGCGAAATTGCTGTGCCTTCATTTCCCTGCCTGCCTTCTCTACTGAGATTTTAAGACCCCCGGGAGAAGCAACCATGGTTGCAGAGGGACCAGCACAATGGGGCCCTGGTCTCAAAGCTGGCTCAAAGCAGTGACAAAACACAGATAATTATCGGAAACGGAAAGCTGTCCACGAAGCCGAACACATCGCTGTCTGTGACTTGACTTGGTATTTGGACCCCAGGCTTGAGAGATTAATGGCTGGTAGCGCTCATCTATTGCATTACCCCATCCCTCTCCCACACTGCTTTGACCTCCACTCGGGCCATTTGCATTTTTACTCCTTCCGCCGTGCCACGAATTAATGATCGATTGCAAGCCTTCGCGATGAATCTCCAGGCTTGTGTCAGCCAGTGTCACAAACTTAACATTATCTAATTGTAAGTTTTCCCATTTAATTGCAATATACACCTGCTCAATGTCCCTCTGCGTGGGGAAAAGCATCATACTTCATTTAAAAAGCCCTCATTTAAATTCAACAGCTAGCTGCACAGATTTAACCATTAAACTGATTTATGTTGCATAAAAGATCAAACCAGATCGCACCTTGTGGCCAAATAACCATAAAAGGTTTCTGCAAAGATCATTAATTCACCTCCCTGGGCAGTTAGTTTAGCAGTAAATATGACTTAGATGACTTTATCCAGTTAACCTTAATCAATTTGTTATTATGATTGGTCGCCCTAAATAATACAAATGTGAGGGGAGAAAGAGCTACTGCTTAGGCCCCGTTCATGGACAGCCCAATGGCGCGCTGACCCTGGATTCCCCCGTTCTCAGGAAACAGGGCACAATATGCCCCTTGACTGACTCCCACTGGGTAGGGCTCTGCACCGGTCCCTTCACAAGCCCTTGCACAGCACCGCGAGAGATGGAAAGATGAGGCCTCCATGAGGCCCCGCGTGCAAGGCCAGGGTAATAAACCCTGCGTAGAAAGGAAGGGTGGTCCAGGCGTTAGGATCCCAAAGACCCAAACTGAATTCCCTGCTCTGCGAGAGACTTCATCTCCCTGTGCCTCGCTTCCCCAGGCTCGTCTACAAGGAGGGGCGTGAATATTTGGGAGACATTCGAGTCTTAAACAGGCAGACATAGACATATCTCTGCCAGAAAAGTTTGCATCTCCTCTCCCGCCAGTCCAACTCCATGGCCTTCAGCTGATTTCTGCCAGGGCAGCGCAAGTGAAACCAGGCTCGAGGTCTGGCAAAGGGGCCGTCTCCTCAGCCGCGCTGGCAGAGCCTTCGACCCACGGGGATCCTGACTGCAAGTGATATAAGGCATCATCAAGATATTTTATAAGCCCGAGTCCCTGCTGCCTGCCTTAGTCATTTATACCTGTGCAAAGCGCAGGATGCTGCCAGCTCAGATATTTCTTCGCAGTCTGGAGGGGGCATTTTACAGCCGTTTGTAGGAACTCCACTGGGAATGAGGGATGGGGACATGCGAGGGAAGGGGCCTATTCTTCCTCTCAGACCTGCTGGTGGAGATCCGGGGTAACTGCATTGTAAGCAAGAGGAAAATTGGGCTCAAGGCGTCCAGATGACTGCTCTGCAGATCAGCTTTCCCGTCCTGCCGGTGGGAATCGAGCCCTGCTGATATCATGCTACAGCACTTGGTATTCAGGCAGCGCATCGGTAAATCATGACTCCCCGCACGAAAGGGCTCATTCTGTCTGTGTGCATTTCTGGGTCTGTGTGTTCAATCTCGCCAGAGCGAGGAAAGCATTTTATCCTTCATTTCTATGCTCGGCCACATGCTCCTCTGCCTTCCCACATTGTGTATGCAGCTGCGGGAGGGTGGGCCAGCTGTCCTTCCAAAATGCACACACCTTCGCCTCCTCGGGAAGACTCCCATGCTCACCTCGACTATCAAGGCAGGACCTGCCAGCTGCTTTCTCTCAAATCTGACTCTTATTAGGGAATGGCCTGGATCTGATCCGAACAGGACAAGGGCCCGATCCAAAACCCACTGAAGTCTGCTGGAGTCTTTCAGTCGGCGTCAAAGAGCTTTCTGCTACACGTCCAGGTGCCTTTTCAGCAATAGTTATTATTGTTATCATCGTGTAACAAAGTGCTAATATTACTAAAAAAAAAAAAAAGGTCACTCATACCCCCTGAGTTGCAAACGCCCAATTGACACATGCAACATATTACTAAGGAGACCAAATTATTCATTTAGGAAACAAAGTCATATGGGGGAGTCCGTCTTTTCAGGGTGAACAGCCTTTCCTACGACCTCACTTACCCAATGCTTTATGTCTGATGTAAATATTTTTTTTCCAAGAAGAAAAGCAAAAGCATGACAAGTGTGTGTGGCACTGAGATATCTTTGGGACTAAAACAAGTAATGGCCCATGAAGTGAGGGACATTTGAGAGGTTCCTGCGACCCTCCCAATCACTGGATCACGGACAAAGTGACGCTAAAGCAACTGAACTTGTCTATTTTTATTCCCTAAGCTTGGGTCTCAAATACCACAGACAGAAGTAGGATATAAAGGCCAGAATGGAAAGTTCTGGCGAATCATAAGCGGACAAGTGACCTGATTCAGGGTGGCACTTAAGGAGTATGTGCTTAAATTTAGTACAAGCAAAAGCCTCATTGACATCAGTTGGACTTGACTGTGAATTGAAGCGCTGCCCTGAGTGGAGTCTAAAAGCAGGTACATATTTCAAACCATGCAACTGCAGTCGCCACGTGGACAGAGAGGCAACTCGTCCGTGGGCAGGCCGGTACACGTCTGGCAGCCCCACGCTCCAAGGGTTTTGCTCATACCAGGAGGAAGACCTGTTGTTCCCCACCTGAATGCCCCCGGCTTCTGGGGGACAGGAAGGACAGCTTCACCAAAGCCCCGCGCTGCTGGTCACAGCCAAGGCTGGACTGACTTATGGGCTATGCTGATGCTCTGCCAGTGCTTACAAACTCCACAAGGAGGGGGTCCTGCTTTGCCATTCAACTGCCAGATTCGGGGTCACGAAGGATTTCTCTCCTATGTCTGTGGCATGGACTCTGGAGAGCTCTTCTAGTGCGGGGCGTCATCCTCTTCCTAGGATTTTCTGTGTTTATTAACCACCCACGTCCATGTGGTTGCAATGGCAGGGCACTAGGCATACCCTAGCCTCCCCAGCTTTTATTCATGGCAGGTCGTGGATGCTCTTGCCGGTTCAGGTGTTGCGCCCAGCAGCTGCGCGCAAGGGTCTGAAGTGGGGATCTGGGGGGTGACCTGCGATGCAGAGGACTGGCGTGGACTCAATGGCCCAGGTGGCCCTTTCCAGTTTGCATGTTTGCAAGACATCCCCAAATCTACACAAACCTTTCAGCTTTCATCGCTGGTAGCACCTTTTGCAAATCCACCACCTCTTTGCTGGGGAGATAAGTCTGAAACACAGCCCCAGCTGTTTCCCAGGCCTCTGGAACTGGAAATAGCCTGCAGCACGTCCAGTTTCCATGAGCGCAGTCACCCGAGTGCGGCCCTGCACCTTGCTGCATGGTGCTAACTGGCCCAAGTGCAGCATTGCTTGGCTGCGGCAATCCTACTGCTGATCCTGGAAGCTGGATTGTCCTGTTGCTCCAAACAGTGCAACGGGGCCAGCTGATCCAAGCCCAGCTTTCCAAATTCAGGACAAAAGTCCCATTTCAGGAACTATTATGGGAGGTTTGGGAGCCCTGAAATCAAGACAGCTGGTCGCTATCTGTCACATCAACGAGAAGACCAGTATCCGCGGAGCACGATATCAAAATCCAGATTCCTTTGACACGTCGATCGTGTTTTGTTCCATTAAACACCCAGGTGCCGAGTGCGATTTTGACAGGTTCATCCGGGAAGTGCCAATTAACAAACAAGAACCAAATCAGAAACTCGGCATTACAAAGTCACAACATCATCAGGCAGAGAAATGAGTTTTCTTTCCCCGAATGAAAAGGCAAATGGAGGGGGGGAGAAACCTCCTTTGTTAGTGTTCGCCAATAATAGGGAAATGGTTACCCTGCTATTGCTAACTCTGCACACAGACACACAATAGGGGGGCCCAGAGACATCTCAAACAATACGGACCATCCTCTGCATCTGCACTCCGTGTAACAAATGCGCTTACCTCCATTGTTTCTAAACAAAGGCAAGAATGAAAAATGAACCAAGAGGCAAGGTCTCCTCTGCACGGTCCTGTTTGCCTTTCAGCCCACTTGGGTCATCCGGATGGTCAGTTTGACATTTGTTTCTAATCCCGCCTGCACGGGAGAGGCCCAGCTGCAGGGTGAAGCCGGCATGCCGGCTGGCAGTCAGAGGATCTTTTGCTTATTTTAAGACGGCGCTGGAAGAGGGAGCCTGGCCCCGAGGGACAGTTAGTAAGAAGAAACTTGCATTTCTGTAGTAGTTTGCAATGTGGAGGCGCCCACGCTTCTTTGCAAGCCGTGGCCCTGCTCCCAGAATGAAATCACCTGGACTTAATAAGGGAACAAGAGGACCCACCTAATGATCAAGACCTACAACTTGCTAGATTCGCCACTGGCAGGGTATGGTGGCACCTTTGCATCTAACTGGTACACACGTTTTCATAGTTTTCATTGCCAGGGTCGTTTGACCTCAGTACTCTTTCCTGCCACGGCAGGGGGTCGGACTCGATGATCTGCTCAGGTCCCTCCCGACCCGACCAACTATGAAACTATAGGCAACAGCCCCCTACTTCACCACCTCTCCCTACACTCCCCGCTGAAATGCATCTGCCTCTTGGAAAGAGCACAGCAGCTACTGAACGGCACACACACGCACGTACACGTATAGACACTCCCATCGCATGCAATTAAACCAGCCAGGGAAGAAGCAGCCAGACCAAATGCAATTGCCCAAATGGGAATCTGAGCAAGAGGCACACCGGTCTGCTTTTGAGGAATCGCCCGATGATCATTACTGCCTTCAAGCCAGCGAAACTTCCTTTAATACCTTACCTGCAAGGCAGCACCGGGACCTTTGGGACCGACTCTGAGAGAAGTCTGACGAGTGAATCGTCGCCTTCCAACTCCCGGAGCTTTCCTCGAAGTCCTGAGCAAGCCCGACGCTATTTCCTCCACAAGATCTGGCAAAAGCGTAGCCCGCCCGAGGGCACGGTTACATAGTGCTGACAGGTGAGGCGGCTCCCCCACAAGCCTCCCGACCCCTGCGTCACACGTCTGCAACCATCACCTGCCCCCCTGACTCATATCCTGCCAAAGAAGCAATGGTCTTTTCCAAGACGCAGTTCCCCCTCTCCTCTCAGGTTGTTTCCTATGGGTGCAAGCATCCAGAGGACTGACAATACTTTTCTGCTGAATAGGGAGCTGAAACACAAGTTTCTACCACTTCCCCCTCAAAGCAGACAGCTTAGCTACTCAAGTGCTTGATTCATTTAGCCTGTGCCGTAATTTAATGAAATAAAAAGGTCATCTTCTGCAACGCGAGGAAGATCAACTCGCTTTGCAAAAGCTCATTGTACAGTTTGTTTCTGAGATGAACACAAAGAGCTGACTCGGAAACGATCACATTTCTGAGGGAGGAAAAGCATTTCATCCGGCAGGGCAGCAACACTAATTTATATGCAAAAGTCTACCTCGTTTTGTCAACCTTGGACAAGGCTAACAGGTTAATTGCCGTTTTTATTAGCATAATAGATGCCAGCGCTAAGGTGCTATTGGACATGAAAACTTACAGCACAGCAAAGTCAGGGAAAACCGAATCGCACGCGGCTGTCACTTGTGCTCTGGTTAAAAAGCCATATGGGAAGAGCAGACTCTTTCCTAGGTACCGTCAGAGCCACGTGCCTGCATTAATGCCAGTAAAGGTACAGCCCCACCGACTCCACTGGGGCTTCACGCACGTCCCCGCACAGACGGGCTTAGCTGTCAGGACCGGGGCCCAAGCTATTCCAGGGATGTCATTCAATCCTTGTCAAGCCAAGCCGATTTTGAGTGGCAGGGATAACGGGTTGCGTTTAAATACCGGTTCCTTTCATTAATAGCTCATAAAGAATTAAGCGATTAATAAATGGTTAACAACTCTTCTAGGATGCCAATGGGCTCAACAGGTCGCTCATCATAATCTATAATACTTTTCCCTGAGGGGCTCAGAACGAGCTCTCGCACATGCAAGTCCTGTCCGCAACAGATTTACAGCATCAAGTGATCCGCGCAGCAACACCTCAACTGCAAAAATCAGGCTTTAATGACTTTCCCTCTTATTCACATTTAGGAACATTAAGCAGACGCAATTAACCTCATAAGGACACGGCCTCCCACTGTTTCACAGGCCGGCATAACACCCCCAGCCCAATTCCCCCTTCGGCACAAGCATCCTTTCTGGAGAGGGAGAGAGCTCCTTCGTCTTGTTTTTCTCCGCTCAAGTGGTTTTAGCGGCAGGACTCGGGCACGCTGGACTTGGAACGACCCTCGATGTGTCACGCGTACTCTCCCAGCAGGACACCGACTGCCTCGTCAAATCAATGTCAAGCGAGGAGTTTGTTGATGGGGACAGCAACATCTCAAAGGGAGGGCAAAGGGCATGTCACAAATATTAGGGTAAGTACAGTGAAGTCCCTACATCCTCGCACAAGCCTACAGCATTAACTGTGGGGAGGGGAAGGGGCGTGGGGGGATATCATGCCTCTTTTCATTTAACTCTTAAAGAAAAGTCCCAGGAATAGAACAAATAGGATCCTACAGAATTTAGCAGAGAAAGAAAAAAAAACCCATTTACAATAAAGCCAACGAACCTATCTTATAACGAAAGGTACGGTGCTCTCCAGCTCCAAGGTTTTAGCAAATATTTGAACAGGGTATGAGCTTCAGATGAATCCAAGACTAAAAAAAAAAAGCAGGTGTCCTGCAACCATATGGACTAAAGCATAAAAACCGAAGGCATCTCCCAAGCCAGGTGCTAGCATGGCCCTGGGAATTTGCACTGGAAAGAGATGACAACCAGGGCCGTGCAAAGCTTCATCCAGACCAAGACTGAAGTCTGAGTCAGTCTAGATGCTAGCCCCTACACAGGTACCCAGTATCAGCCCAGGGGTAGGAAAGGATCCCCTAACTTGGGATAATGTTGTTAGCACAATCTTTCCATCCCCAGGGCTTTGGGAGCGGGGCTTAAGGAGTTGGGGGTGCAGGTAGTGTTTTCCTCGATCCTCCCGGTTTCGGGCTATGGGCTGAGGAGGGAGAGGAGGATCCACGCAGTCAACTGAAGACTGCGGCGCTGGTGTCATCGGGAAGGCTTCGGCTTCCACGACCACAGCCCGCTCTTTGGCGAGAGAGGCAGCGAGCTGCTGGGAAGAGATGGCCTCCACCTCTCTCCCCTGGGGAGGAGGCTCTTCTCAGCCAGGCTGGCTGACCTGCTCCACCGGGCTTTAAATTAAGCCCACCAGGGGACAGGGGGACCACCACCACTGTTGGCCCGCTGAGCAACCCTTGCAAAGCCAGCGGGCCAAGGCACTTAAGGGAGCCCACCCCTGCCCCAGCCCTACAGCAAGCTGCGGGCAAGGGAAGGGCCCCCAAGGGCACACTTGCCTGCCTGTACACTAATGCCAGGAGCCTGGGTAACAAGCAGGAGGAACTCGTCCTCCTGATCAACACAAATAATTACAATGTCATAGGGATAATGGAGACCTGGTAGGACTCCACCCACGACTGGACCATGGGTATAGACAACTATACCCTGTACAGGAGGGACTGAGTGGACAAAAGGGGTGGGGGCGTAGCTCTCTATGTCAAGGAGAACTATGCATCCCAACAAGCTGACATTGGCACCCAGGGTGGACGACTGGAGACCCTCTGGGTTAAAATCCGTGGGGAATACGGCACAGGAGATACAACGGTGGGAGTCTACTACAGACCTCCTACCCAAAGTCCTGAGCTTGACCAAGAGTTCGCCCGGGAACTGGCTGAGGCCGCAAGCTCCAGGACCATGGTTGTCATGGCGGACTTCAACTGCCCAGACATCTCGTGGGAAGAGCGTGCAGCCAAATCTGAGTGGTCTCAAAGCTTTCTCTCGTGCGTGGATGACCTCTACCTGACTCAAGAAGTCTACAGGCCAACGAGAGATAAGCGGTGCTCAACCTGGTACTGGCAACCAGGGACGACCTAATCAGCGACCTAACAATCAAAGGGAAGCCAGGTGACAGTGACCACGAGCTGATCACCTTCACCATCCACCAAAAAGCTGGCAAGTCAGTCAGCAACACGGAAGTCCTTGACTTCAGGAGGGCTAATTTTGACAAGCTCAGGAGACTTGTCGGTGAGGCCCTAAGGAATCACGACCCCAAGGAGAGGGGAGTTCAGGACGAGTGGTTGCTTCTCAAGGGAGCGATCCTCAATGCACAAGCAAAGGCTATTCTGTCTCGGAGGGAAGGCAGCAAGAGGGCACAGCAGTCCCCCTGGCTCTCCAGGGAACTGGCGGACCTCCTGCATCTAAAAAAACAGATCTACAAAGGATGGAGGACGGGATTCACCTCCAATGAGGAATATTCTGCACTGGTCTGGACCTGCAGGGAGTAAACCAGGAAAGCCAAGGCTGCATCTGAACTCCAACTGGCCACTAGTATCAAGGACAATAAAAAGTCCTTTTTTAGATATGTTGGGAGCCAGAGGAAAAGGAAGGGCAACATGGACCCCTGCTGAACCAAAAGGGGGAACTGACAACGGACACTCGGGAAAAAGCCAACTCAGTAAATGGGTACTTTGCGTCAGTCTTTCACAAGTCCCAAGGGATGCCCCTGCCCATTAGGGGACAGAGATGCCTATGCGAGGGTGGTTCCTTGCCCTCCATCAATGCCGACCTTGTGAAGGAACATCTTGAGAGGCTGGATACCTTCAAGTCAGCCGGCCTTGATGATCTACACCCCAGGGCACTCAAGGAGCTGGTGAGTATCATAGCCCAGCCCCTGGCACAGATCTTCAAGAGCTCCTGGCACTCTGGTGAACCGGCCAATGCCAACATCCTGAGGGACAGCCAGCACAGGTCTGTTGCAGGTAGGTCTTAGTTGACCAATCTCATTTCCTTCTACGACCAGGTGACCTATCACCTGGACAAGGGGGAAGAGATTGATGTCATATATCTTGACTTCAAAAAAGCCTTCGATCTGGTATCCCATGATCACCTCTTGGCCAAACTGCCCAGTTGTGGCCTTCGCTCCACCACGATCTGCTGGCTGGGGAATTGGCTCCGTGGTCGGACCCAGAGGCTGGTGGTTGACAGAAGTCACTCATCATGGTGCCCTGTGACCAGTGGGGTCCCTCAAGGCTCTGTCCTTGGACCCGTATTGTTCAACATCTTCATTTATGATGTGGACACTGGAGTCAGAAGTGGACTGGCCAAGTTCGCTGATGACACCAAACTTTGGGGCAAAGCATCCACGCCAGAAGACAGGCAGGTGATCCAGGCTGACCTGGACAGGCTCAGCAAATGGGCAGACGAGAACCTGATGGTGTTTAATACCGAAAAATGCCAGGTTCTCCACCTTGGGAGGAAAAACCTGCAGCATCCTTATAGGCTCGGCAGCGCTACGCTGGCTAGCACCATGAAATAAAGAGACTTGGGGGTCGTCATTGACCACAAGATGAATATGAGCCTGCAATGAGATGCTGCAGCTAGTAAAGTGACCAAAACGCTGGCTTGCATCCATAGATGCTTCTCAAGCAGATCCCGGGATGTCATTCTCCCCTTGTACTCGGCCTTGGTGAGGCCGCAGCTGGAGTACTGCGTCCAGTTTTGGGCTCCACAATTCAAAAAGGATGTGGAAAAGCTTGAGAGAGTCCAGAGGAGAGCCACGCGCATGATCAGAGGTCAGGAAAACAGACCTTACGACAACAGGCTGAGAGCCAAGGGGCTCTTTAGCCTGGAAAAGCGTAAGCTCAGGGGTGATCTGGTGGCCACCTCTAAGTTTATCAGGGGTGACCACCAGGGTCTGGGGGAACATTGGTTCACCAGAGCGCCCCAAGGGATGACGAGGTCAAACGGTCACAAACTCCTGCAAGATGGTTTCAGGCTGGACATAAGGAAGAATTTCTTTCCTGTCCAAACCCCCAAGGTCTGGAACAGCCTGCCATCGAAGGTGGTTCAAGCACCTACATTGAACAACTTCAAGAGCAAATTGGATGCTTATCTTGCTGGGATCCTATGACCCCAGCTGACTTCCTGCCCTGTGGGCAAGGGGCTGGACTCGATGATCTCCCGAGGTCCCTTCCAGCCCTGATGTCTATGAAATCTATGAAATCTGTCTATACCACCCACCCTCCCCATGGACATTCAACCAGCTTCTTCCAAACCAGATCCTGGGTACTCTAGATGCCTTTGGGCAGAGGCTTCTTCCTTTGAGGTCTTCCTGGACTCCAGGCCCCCCCCCCCAAACCCCCTTCTTTTGGGGGTACAGCACAGGCTGCCCCATGGGCTAGCAAGAGCTCCTAATACTGCAGCAGACAAGGTATTCACAAACTCTCTCAAGTAGTTGTCTGGGGACTCTGCTAACCTGCACCCTGGAGAAGGATGAGGGGGACAGGAGAGAAGGTAAAATTATATAACTCTTTGAAAAAGATAACCAATGCAAGGGAGACCATAAAGGATCATCTAGGTGGAGGAACTGGCTCTCCAGTCCTAAAGGCAGTGGGTGAAGGGAGAACAGTAATGGAGGTTCTCCAGGCAAGGCGATGGCCCCATCCTGCACAGCTGAAAACGCCGGGAGGATTTTTCATAGATGGAGGTTCAGATTCATTCAAGTACGCCCCCAGGATGAGCCTCTTGCCAGCCCTGAGAGCATGGGGCACGTGAACGGACACAAGCAGATTTGAGCCTTGGGAAGCTAGGACCTTTGGGATGGACCGACAGGTAGGAAAATGTCTGCTTCTATAATCCAGATGTTGCCAAGGTAGCACTAGATAAGCACATGACAAGGTCCTGATCTGATCTAAGAAGGAAGATTTGATAAGTCCAGTTCAGAAGCCACAAGCTCTTTATGATGGCAGTAAAAATAAAACCCTCTTCTATAATCTTGAAAGCCACAGACTCGCTGATCCAACCATCATCTCCTCGATAACAATCTAATGAAAACCCATCTCTCTCCCTCTCTCTGTCTGTGCACCCTCCCTTCATGCACAGCTGCAAGATTTAGCCCGCCAGGATCTGTTTCATAAACCGAGATGCACATAGCTAGCCCGGATGCTCTCAGCGACACTTCAGCTGAACCTAGACTCGGGACTTTATATCTGCAAAGATCAGGTCCCGATTGCAAAAGTTCAGCAGCCGTGGGTCAAAGATTTCTTACTTTCCTCTCCCCATGTCCCCCAAGGTGTTAATCATGATAAGACGGTGGGGGATGGAGAGTTTCCTTTCATCCTCCTGAGAAGAAAGGCTGGGTGCGGAAGGGGCTAAATCTCTGAGGGTTTCCTGGAAGGAAAAAGTTCATTGAATATGATGAACCTGCCGGGAATTCATTCACTTGCGGTCTCTCTGAAGCAAAACGGCAGGGCTGTACTTGCGAATGGAGAACTACCGGAAAAGGAGGCTACGGAGATTTGTCACAGATCGGTTCCTGCATATACAAAGCTGGTCCCAAGTCACAAAATGTGGATCTGCTTTTTCGCATTCATAACTTCCAGGTGAGATCAGACCTGGGATTTTGGTTTCAGCTTCACCCACCACTGCAAGAGGACAGCTGGGCCATCGGATCTGCTAGGTCTGGGCAGGTTTCCTTCCCAATTCGAACACATGCACTTTACAGTCCTACGCTGAATGGAAGAAGACTTGCTGATTCTTTGCCATTAATTGGCAAATACTATAATTGTCCATGGCCTCAGGTCAGCATGAGGTCTCCATTACACCCTTATGAATGCACATGTACAGCAAGATGTCAGCCAACATCCGAGACAGGTGCAAAGGACGGGGAGGGAGCATGTGGTAGCAGCGAGATGATCGTCACTATGAACCAGAGAGGTGTTCAACATGCGCTCTTCCCAGACTCCCGAGGAAAGTCATAAAGGGGAAACTGGTACTTGATCTGGGGCAGGCCCAGGTCGCGACTTCAGGTCCTGCAGCTCTTGGCCTTGACAAGATGCTGGTGCATGGCTAGAAGAGTTGGGAAGTTTGGCTGCGTTGGGTATGACGGGCAGGGGTCACAGCTCAGCCAACAGAAGAACATGGGAACTGCCATTTGCTGGATCAGACCAGAGGCCCACCTTGCCCAGAAACCTGTCATACAACAGCAGTGAGTGAAAGCTGAAAGGAAGAGTGAATTGGGCATGACCAGAGCTTTCTCCACCGTTCCTCTCTCGCTTGCAGCCTCCAGCATTTCAGGTCTGCAACTGCCCCACTAGCTGCTCACCCAAAAGGAGACTCAGCCTTACTTACCCTGCTACCAGATCCCTCCCTAATTCCCCCAGCCAGCTGCTCTCCTTTGTCCACAATCCCCTCTTCCCAACAGTAGACCCCAGGCTCACCGAGGGGGTACCAAACTCAGACCCCACCACACAATCTACCAGAAATCAAAAGCAGCCTGTGCCTTTGTCACAGATGCTACCTGCTAACGATCCCCTCTCATTGCACGTGCAATGAACAATTTCCAATATATGTGCTCATTACGCTCCAGCAGAGCATACCATAAAGCAGAGGTAGGTGGCACGCAGTGCTCTGATGGCATGTAACACCCGGTAATGAGGAAGCTATTCTCAGCTTACAAAATCCACCCCAACACTTCCAGAAAATTCACATCAGATACCTGGCTCTCGCTGAACGGATAATAAATATGTCTGGCCCAATAATCCAAGTGTTATCTGTGTTCCCCCTACCAAATCATTACACTACAGCTATACACCTGATGCAATTTTAATAACATTAAGACCACAAAAAGCAACAGAGCAAAGTGGCTGAAGCAGACCTGGGAACATTGATTTTCAGATTGCTTTCCGCAAGAACCATCAAACAGCTGGTAGCTCACCAGAAATACAAGTGGACCCAAACCGAGCAAAAAAAAAAGCCCCATGGCTCATGCTTCCAGGGAACCACGCTGAATATTGTTTAATGCACTATTCCCATCGAATCCCATGACCAAACCACCCCTGCCTTTCATTAGAAAACACTCTTAATTCAAATGAATACCAGCTTCATATGAATGAATACATCTTTCGACTCCGGATTTACTAATCGGTTTAGCTAGAATAGCTGGGTTTTGGCAGCGTGTTATGCAGCGGTGGATTCTGCTGGAAACCAGTGAGTTGCCATGCTTAGCTACCTAGAGCAGAGAGAGACCTGTCCTGTTTTAAAGCCCTTGACCAAAACCCTTATGCTGAATTCACATCACACAAAATATCTAGCTTTTTTCAATGTGGAGAAGGTTGCCAGGAACTCTAATCCTTTGCAATGAGCAACGGCTTCCTCACAGTGCTCAGAGCAGGTTCTGCGTATGTCCAGATACCTTAGATCTCACTGATTTTTTGAAGTACGTGGGAATCGCGTGAGCTCTGTACCCCACGGGATGAGACCCAGAAAAAAGAGAAGCCTCGGGTCAAACTCTGCTCTCAGGTATATGGGTGTAAATCCAAAGCAACTGATGTCAAAGGAATTAGAGCAGAGCACATGCCTTATGTCTGGGGCAAGCTGGCACTACACAGCACCAAGCATGGGCATGGACTTCCTCTGGGAAATGAGTCCTTCTTACCATATACAGGAACAAGCATACTCACTTGGCTGAGCTGAAGTGGCCCACCCCTTCCCCAGCCTTAAATGCAGGGTTCGAGACAAGCCAGAACCCCACAAAGTGTCCAAGAATTTAGAGGAAGGGATAGAAATCTCAATCCAGATCTTCCAAATATGATGGACAGAGCTGAAATCCTCCATGTAAAACAGGCCCAGCATGAATAAATCTATCCCCAGTTTTGCTGGCTTGGGCCGTTGGGAGCGGGTGACACATTAGCTCTTCAGAAAACTTAAATCAAAGGCAGTAAAGGACGGGCTGTGTTGGAGCAGGAGAGGACATTTGTGCATCTTCTGAACCGTGCAGAGGAGGGACTGACTTGAGGGCTACCAACCTGCCTTGCCCTCCGCTGTAGTAGAGACTCAACCTTCTCTGCCCAATGACATGATGAAAGGGTCCACAAAGGACTTTCCCTCCTGGCTTTTCTCAACGGAAAGGCACCACTCAGTTATATCTTACCCTGAGTCTTCCCCCTGATCACAATGAACAAGCTGGATATAGAAGATCCAGTCTTCAAGGCCCTTCTAGTATTTGGGTCAGTGGTCTCAAGTTGCAGCAAGAGGAGTTTAGGTTGGATATTAGGAAAAACACTCTCACAAGGAGGGTAGTAAAGTATGGGAACAGGTCATCCAGAGTGGTGGACTCTCCATCCTTGGAGGTTTTTAAGACCCAGTAGACAAAGCTGTGGCTGGGATGATCTAGTTGGGGATGGTCCCTCTACCATACCACTAGCTGGGGGCGGATTTTCTACCATACCAATGGTCTTAAGTTGCAGCAAGAGAAGTTTAGATTACATATTAGAAAAAAAACTTTCACTAGGATAATGAAGCACTGGAACAGACTGCCCAAAGAGGTGGTGGACTCTCCAGCCTTAGAGGGTTTTAAGACCCGGCTAGACAAAGCCCTGGCTGGGATGGTGTAGTTGGGGCTGCTCCTGCTTTGAGCTGGGGGTTGGACTAGATGCGACCTCCTGAGGTCCCTTCCAACCCTATTTTTCAATGATTCCAGGGAACGTAGGGAAATACCTATGGGCAGGATAGGCGCAGGATTACAAGACAGGCAACGCGATCCAGGTGACCACACGATGGAAATGCAACAGAGCTACCGACGCCACACTGGTCTCACCCACAAGCTCTCCTACCCATTTTGGAAGCTGTTCAAACACCCTTTTGGGCCTGTCCATCCCCTCCTAAATCTCACCCCTCATTTCCCTTCAGCTGTAGTTCAGAGGAAATGGAGGGTTTAGCCACTTGTGAACGGTTACAGTTACAAGGCTTAAAACTGGGAAAACAAAGGGCGCTGATGAATCACTACATAATCTCCCTTTGCCTGAGGTGCAGTGCGGTATGTATCTGGGAACACGCTGCAAGTGCCAATATGTTTGCAAGGATGAAGGCCGCTTCAGAATCAACATGGCAGCGGGACTTAATTCAGCCCTGGGTAAGACCAGGTTTACCTCAGTTCAACTTCAGATCCAGTGATAAGAATGACTTCAGGTCTGGAAAACGGGCGTCAAAGTGAGAGATTCACATAATCCAATCTGTTCAGCTTATCAAAGAGTGGGGTAAGAGCCAATTTGATCACAGCCTGGAAGCATGATATCTGGTATCTGATATATAGTTGGTTCCTTAATCTAGCAAGCAAAAGTACAATGAGACCCAACCGCTAGCAGCCAAAGTCAGACAAACTGATGTTACAATCAAAATGAACATTTTTCACTCAAGCTGTTTACCAAGGGATGCTCTAGATTCTCCGTCATGGGTGGATTGAATGCCTTTACGAAGCTCGCAAACTGCTGAGCTTAATGCATGAATTAATGGGTGAAATCCTATGTGTTGTATTATGCAGAAGATCGGATTTGATTATGCCAATGTCCTCATCTGACCTTAAAAAAAAAAAATCTATGAATTAAAAATCAAGAGAGCCAACCTAGCAAGACAGCTCCAGATCAGCCCCCTGATTTTTACAGCATTATTGAAAATGCCTTTGCTTAGACAAAGCACAGCATCTGTTCTACAGAGGTGGGAGAAACATTTCTCCGTTATATATTTAAGGGGAGGAAAGAAGATGCCCCACTTGGTTCCCTTGCAGTACAGGTCCCTGTAAAGCTCAACAATTTATGCTACAGAAATACTACGTTACTCTGAGGAGGGAGCTGTATTTTATTCCCCTCTCAATGTCATTTACGTCCTGGAGTTTTTAGGAATCCCCAAGTTGTGTAATACAGATCCACACTCTTTAGCTTGGACTGTAAACGACCCTTTTTATTCTATTTTATTTTATTATTTTTTTACGCTTTACAATTTCTTAGCATCCAAGGAGAACAATTCTCTGTTTTGGACACTTGCCATGCACAAAGGGCTCAGGGATCCCAGGCAGACTAGCATGTGTTCTGGGGATTATCAGGCTCTTAAAAACATACTTCTCTTCCATTCAGAGGCCTGATCCACTGAAAAGTGGAATGGAAAATCTCCGATTAGCCCCTATTTATGAGGGGGCTGCATCAGGCCCTGTATTATTAGCAGGGAACAGGGACGATCAGAACGTATTTCAAAGAATATGCTCAGGGTTTATCGCTCAGCCTGAAATTCTCCCTGCCGAAAATCCGACCAAAAATCCAGGCTGGAACTAAAAATGGCTTAGACCCCACGGAGGATTTTTTTTTGAAAGATTATTGTAATCACGTGAAATAGCCAAAATGTTCCCAGACTGTTAACAATAGGTTTTCCATCATCCATTGCCCAGCTTTGCAAGCGCACACAAACACACCCGGCGGTTCTGCAGGCCCCGGCCCTTCCCCCATCCCGACACTGTTTGTCCGTTTCTTTTTCTAGGCGATCAATGGGAATAGTGTTTGAACTCACAAAAGGCACATCATTTGTGAACCACTGATTTCGATATTGTTACATTCGTCTACATGAAAAAAAAAGCTCCCTTCAGGAAAGGAGCTGGGGAGGGGAGCGGTTAGCGGCTCTAACAATTGTATGTAACTTATAAAGTAAATTCCACAGACTCCCAAACACAAGGCTTGTAAGAACCATCAAGGGGCTCTCCGGCTTGTTACAAAATGCTAATTACGCCCGATCAAGTGGCATGCGATTGCTGAACAGCAGCAAGTTGCAGCACGTTCGCGGAGTGCACCGGGAAGCTAAAACCTCTCCACAGTCAGTTGAGAAGAGGCGAGGGTATAAAGAGGTCTGGCGCTTGTCAAAAAAACACCTTCGATTTCTTCCCTTTCATGTCCCTCGCAGACGAGAGACGATTGCTGGCCCGAAGCGAAATAATCAACCTTTTCCCCGAAGAAAGTCCTGGGTAAGCGTTTATGAGATTAAACCATTGATTACAAATAAAAAAAAAGAGAGAGAAACAGATGAAAACAGGCAGACGCCGCGTTTGAAAACGTGGCACTTGACCATTTAAAAAGCGGCTCTCGTTTGAGAAGCGGGCAGCCGTGGCCGCGCAGACGGGAGCTGAGACGCGCACGGGAAGCGGAGTCGAGGAGAAGGAGAATATTAACAACGTGGTCGTGAGAAGAGGTGAACACCAGTTTCGGCGCGGCTCTACCACTCCCTCGTTACACTGAAGATGCTGTTCTGCTCCGTTTGTCTCTCGAACCGCTTGCTGCCGCTAGCACGCCCATTAGGTCTCTATCCCGCACGGTGTACACTGCCGCCAGGGCCCCGCCGCCTCCGCTGGGATAGCAGGGCTCATTTGGGCGAAGCGCAGGCTATCTATCACAGGTCAGGCATCGGGATGACGGGGATGAGTGCTGGCTGGCCAGGAGCTACGGATGACCTGGAGCAGCCTCGCTGCCAAAGTTTTTGAGTTTGGAACAAGCCTGTAGGCAAGCTGTGCACAGCCTCCTCCTCTCCTGGACTTGTGGAAACTCATTCCCCTGCCTAGCTGATCAGCAGGGCCGACACTGCTGCATGGCCCAGCAATGGCTGAGCTTCTGCATGCTGTGCTCCCGGCAGGGGACAGAGCTCAAGTGGCATCTGACAATAAGGGGGAGGCAGGAAGTGGCCCAGGGAGAAGGGGTAGCGGCTGTGGGGAGCTGGGGTTGGCAGGGTGCAAGTGGCAGGAGAGCAAGAAGACTGCAAGGGGAAAAAGTTGGGGGGGCAGAGGGCAAGAGGACCACCCACCCCCCTACCCACCACCACCATTTCCCCTGCTGTAGCAATGGAAGGGAGTGAATGTAAGACAACCCTCCAACTGATAACACTGTGTACATTTTTCCGTGTATAGAATCCAATTACTCAGGGGGTCATCTTAAATTCAGGTTCGACTTAGATTAGGGTAAGTACATTAGGTGTTATGCTGACAGAATCAAATAATCAGATTCAAATGAGAGATTCCTTTCTGAACCCTAAAACGTTCCTGCCTCCCCTAGCAATCCCGATGCAGAACTTCTCATCTCCCAATTTCAAAGCACTTTACCAAGAAGGTCAGAAGGGGAAACTGAGGCACGGAGAGGTTAAAAATAATTTTGTGAGAGGACGTCAGCAGGGTAGTAGCAGAGCTAGAAACAGGACCCCGTCTCCCGAGTTCTCATCCAGGATTCGTCCTACTCATCCAACCCTGAATCGCAGTTATCTGTGCCACTCCAGTCCCTTTGCACTGTTATATTTGGGGGTTTAAATCTGCTGGGTTTATTTTAAATACACAGTTGATACAGACATCTCCTTCAAGGAGCAGGCAAAAGAAGCAGCGTGCAATGCCGCAGACCCAGGCATCTACGATAGGAAGAAAAAGCTTCAGGATGCTATCTGCCTCAGCCATACTGCTGCAATGGCAAAGGATAAAGACAGCCATTGAGGAGCCAGGAATTGATTCTCAAATGTCTCATCTGTTCCAGTTCTGGTCACATTTACAGAAAGACTCACAGGAATCAACACTGCCAGGTTTGCCCAACACCAAATCATTGTTCAGAGGCTCCTCAAGAAGATGCTAACTTGCTGCGATGTAACAGAAAGCCTGGAAGTGCCCAAAACAGGCCAGAGAAGAGCCCCTACACGCCCTTAGGCAGAGTTTTAATTCAGCCCATTACAAATATAGGAACCAGCCTTGAAGTGCCTCTTCAGAGCTGACTTCCCCTTTGGCTAGATCCGGTTCAGGCTCATTTCCAGATAGCCCCAACTGAAGTTTAAATATCTATCAACCAAAGGCCAACATGTGCATAAACCCCAAAAGATATAAATATTCACAGTGCAATTCAGGTCTTGCTTAGTATCAATGGAGAACAGTTCTCCTGAAGCCAACACAACAGACCTAATAAAAGCAATGCAAATAAGGTTGGAAATTAAGACCACTACTGCAGGAAGGAGTGATCACAAGAAGTCGCAAGAGTGATAAGGGAGGACCTATCACAGAGCTATCACAAAGGAAGCCATTTATTTTAATGGAGTTATGCCAAGTTACACTGGGTGTAAATCTGGGCTGCATTTTCTTTTCCGGGGAGCGGGAACAAAAATTAATGCAGGAAAAGGGTGGAAGACTATAGGGAGCTTTCATTAAAATAGCCATATATTGAGCGATAGGTCTGACCCTATTCAATATGTTTAATCAGAGATCTAGAAACATGAACTTTGCAGGTGATTCCCAAGTGGCGGTATGGTAACAATGAGAGGGAAGTCATACAGAGACGCCCAAGCCACTTGGTCATTTGATCCCAATCAAAGAAAATGTGTTTAAATGCAGCCAAATGCAAGACTGAACAGCTAGAACTGAGGCATGAAGGCCGTGCCTACACAATGAAGAGCTGCAGGCAGTCTGGAAAAGAGGGACCGAACATGATTTCTAGCCCTTGGTGGGCAAACAGCACGAGCTCCCAGTACCATGCTGGGGCTAAAAAGAACCACTGGGGTCCCCAAATGTGTAAGCAGAGGGGCAGCAAGCAGAAGGGTTGTGATTTTACCTCCACAATCAGAGGTCAGTGCTGGAAAACTGCGTCCGGCCCTGGCATCCACATTTTTAAAAGGATAGTTACAATACAGAGAAAAACCTGAGGGCTATAGAAAAGGCTCGGCAGTGAGCTCGATCTGTTTAGCTGATCAAAAAGAACACAAGATTGCAAGACCTGATTGCAGTTTGGAAATACCTTTGCAAAGAGAAAATACCCAGATACTAAATGACCTAGCACTAAGCTGAAACACGAAGAAGAAATACTGGCTGGAAATCAGGGGAATTCAGATTAGAAATAAGGCACAAATCTGAACCGTAGAGTGATTAACCACCGAACCAAACTACCAAAGGAAATGGTGGTCTCTCCAGCTCTTGCTGCCTGTAAACCAAGACAGGATGCCTTTCACTGGGCTCCATACAGAGCTAACTGGATGAAATGCAATAACCTGCGATATTTAGGAGGCCGGATTAGATAGCCCCTTCTGGCTTTGAACTCTAGGGTTCTGTCTACCTTGCTATTTAGGTTGGACACCGAGGCCAGGTATAAACATTACACTTTTTCTGGTTTAGGTAGTTAAAAACTAGTCTGTACCCATAACCAAACACAAGTTCTGTTCCCTTGGTGCTGAGCCTATTATTCTGGGGGCTCCCAATCAAAGACACCATCGCCAAGCCTGCAAGAGCATCTATCTCAGTACTTGCCCTGAGCCAGGAAAAAGGTCAGTCGCGTTACTGAATTTTTACTCTCTGAAAAGCTGTGAGTGACTGCATAAAACAAAGCTTGTTGTGTGGTTTGATGCCTGCATGTGACAATGCATGCAGGACACACATAAGGAGCAAGTACTGGAGGATGGGCTAAGCTGTCAACGAAGTACGTGCATACTAAATGGAGGCTTTACAGCATTACTGAGAAAAAGTATAGGGTAACTGTTTACCCAGACAAATGCATGGTCAGATTCAATTACTATTCATGGAGAACCACGAGCAGCTACGAAATAAAATGCTCACACGCTAAGTAGTATGTGTAATTATGGGGCTGGCTTTCAATCATCTCTCTGCAGCTACGGCGTTTCGATTGCAGAGGTCAGGAAAGCTGGGAACGTTCTTGTCTACACGAGCCAGCTTTCCCGAAACATTCGTGATTCACTCACCAGAGGGTCTGGGCGCCAAGGAAGCGCCAAGCAGAAAGTATGTTCCTGGTGAGTCGAGAGATTTCCCCATTAGAGCAGCAAGTCAGTCCTAAGGATGGGCCCTCCTCTCCCCACCTGGCTGGGCAGGGTACTCCGCGCATATACCAAACCAGGCCGACAGTCACCGCGCCTGGTAACCCCAAAACTGGCAGCCACATTTGCATCATGCCGGGCCCAAACAAATGAGCTCTGCTGATACCCATGCCAGGGTAAGGCGCCAGTTCAGGACACAGCCTGCTTCAGCACGGCACTGTCTGCCATGGCATGTATAGTGCCCAAAGTCCTCTAGGGATGGAGCATTTCCAGACCTGAATAAACGGAGGTTTGCCAAAGCGGGTTAGCTACAGTCAGAGATAGACAGGCCGGTTGTTAAACACGGGAACACAGGAGACCAGGCTCTGCCACAGCTTTGCAGCTTAATTTTGGACAGTTCATTCACTCTTTCAAAGCCTGAATCCCCCATTTTTTAAATGGGAACAGCAACAGGCCTTTGGTTGTCTTGCATACAGTTAATGCTGTGAGCTTTTGGGGACAAAGCTGGTCTCCCAATGAGCGGGTGCACTGCATGTAGCCCAATACAGCTTCGATGTCAATTCCGATCTCCCGTAAGTACAAGAGCAATGCTCGGGTCTTGTTCTGGAGTCAGTCATTTTGCTGGAGACGGGCTTCATCTGTGGCCCTGACATGATAACACCCAGTCTGCACTGATGTATTTAACACAGTATAATGGTTCCCACACTTTGGGGGGAGACCACTGTCATCAGAGATTTCATAGACGTTAGGGCTGGAAAGGACCTCGGGAGATCATCGGGTCCAGCCCCCTGCCCCAGGGGCAGGAAGTCAGCTGGGGTCAAAGGATCCCAGCAAGATAAGCATCCAAATGTTTCTTAAAAGAGTCCAGAGCAGGTGCTTGCACCACATCTGGGGAGAGTTTGTTCCAGGCCTTGGGGGCTCGGACAGGAAAGCTTTTCCTTATGTCCAGCCTAAAATGGTCTTGGAGGAGTTTGTGACCATTCAACCTTGTCATCCCTTGGGGCGCTCTGGTGAACTGGCGTCCCCCCAGATCCCGATGCACACCCCGATGTACTTACAGGCAGCCACCAGGTCCCCCTGAGCCTGCGCTTCTCCAGGCTGAAGAGTCCCATGGCTCGCAGCCTCTCATCGTAGGGCCTGTTCTCCAATCATGCGCCTGGCTCTCCTCTATAGACTCTCAATGTCCAGCCTCAACATTTCTGGCAAACCATCATGCATCCTTTCCATGCAACTTTTAATTGAAAAGGAGGAGAGCCCCATGTGATGCAGAGAGCAATTACCATGGCCTCACAGATCATCAGAGACTCATGAGTAATCCCGGGAAAGATGTAGGACCCAACTGTAAAGCCTGGATCCACTTTTAGAGTGCAGGGTAGCTACGAGCCAGTATTTGTTTCAGTTTGGGTCTGCCTTGACTTTAATATCCCCAAGAAGAAACTTCATGTTTAGTTCCTGTTGCTTTGTATATTAAAACCAAAGAGGTTGGTTTGGCCATGAAACTGGGCATGAAAAAGAGGCTCAGAAACAGCCATCTATATCTTCTGTACAAGTTTTAAAATGACATTTCATAGTGAAGAAGAGCTTCCTCTCACAGCTTTCACTTGGGTGGGAGGATCCAGCTGGGCAGGTTTCTCCTTTAACTTAACCTGTCACGCCTTACTACGTGGATTAACGGTAAAACCTCACTACAAACATCCCTGGTTTAGCCCCTTCCCCATCATTAGGATGCACCGTCAGAGAGATAAAGACGTTGGGACTGCCTGCTGCAACCACTGTCCAATGTCATTTGCTCCTTAAAGAACCTGAGCTGAATCCCATCACAGTTACGGGAAGAGGTTGCTCCCATCTTCAAAAGCGATTGCCTACATCAGCCCTCTGTGCAGACATATCTGGAACATGGCTATTTCCCCTTCTACCGCTGCTCCGCAACCTGATTTTACCATCTAGGCTATGGACAGACGTTCGAAAGGCTGAGGGGGAATCGATCCAAGTTACATGGTTTTCTGTAAGTGGCGTAGTTTAGATCGGTAGTGAACACAACACACGTTCACCTTTTAATGGGGGCAGGGGGCAAATCTTAGATCCGGTCTTGCTATTTTTAAACCAGTCCACGCGCACTGCACTTCTCTTCTGCTATGGCAGGGGTGGACAAAATGTGACCCGCAGGCGAGATACAGCCCATGAGACCAGTCTATTCGGCCTGCGGGGCCCCTAGAAAATTTAGAAAATGAATATTTATCTGCCCCTGGCTGCCTGTCATGCAGCCCTCAATGGCTTGCCAAAACGCAGTAAGTGGCCCTCCGCCCAAAACAATTGCCGCCTCTGTGCTATGGGAATAGACCAGCTGCCAATCACTTATATCAGTAAAAGTGTAATGTCTGTACCTGGCCCGAATGTGACACAAGGTATTTGTGGGATGAGGAATTCAGCATATGGGAACTCACTGGAGGGCGTTACTGTCACCATCAAGTGAGAAGACAGTAGACAAGTAGGCAATTCCCCAGCCTTCCCAATCATGCAAACTCTTCGCTGGCATTATGTTTCCAGATGTTGCTGTACGCAAGGTACAAGTAAATCCAGCATGCCTAAAAACCCTGGGAAAGCACATGCAAGAGTGGGGCTACCGGCAGTTTCAGCTCCTGTGCTTGTGTGGATTTGGATCAGGACCCGAGGTGAATGCTATAAAACTGGTGTTTCCTCTGCTCTTTTCCTGGGTTCTTCATGGCCAAATATTTCTAATCCCCTCCTGCCCCACACACAGACGAACACAGAATAGGAGAGGTCTGGGGTCATCTGCTCCACTCTGCAGTTGCGGGGGGAGGCGATGCCCCAGCTCCTCCTGCAGGAAGGCTTTTCCAGTGTAAATATATCCACAGCGAGTTTATGTCCATTTGTTCTTATGCCAACATTGTCCTTTCGCTCAAATAAGTCTTTCCCTTCCCTGGTGTTTGGCATGCTGATGTATTATAGGAAGCAATCATTTCCTCCATCAGCCTTCACTTTGCCAAATTAAGCAAGCAAATTTAGCTCCCTCTCATATGTTCTCTGTTCCCCTTATAGTATTTTGCACCTTCTACTTTTAAAATACTAGCAAGATTCAAAAAGATGCTTCAATTTTAAGGGCAAAACTTAAGCCCCCTGCATTGCACAGGCCAAAGCATCTCGTGCTGCAATTCCTGCAGCGTCCGTCAGCGCAGACTGAACTAAAGCCCATCTTCTGTAGGTTATACAGACTCAGATGCACAGCACTTGTAATACATAGACCACTACCTCCGCTCATATGATTGGGGCAGTGCAAGAACATAAGTACAACAAACGGGATCGCAAGAAAAACCCGCACACTGCAAATAATGCTACTGCAGTGCTGCAGTGAATATATTTTCTATGAGACCCTCAGCAGGGAGGGTGCTAAAGTGCTTTATAAATATTTTTAAAGCCTTCAGATGGGAACTTAGCTTGATCATGATTTTTTTTTTTTAATTGAACCTTACTTGTGGCAACGTAAGGCCCCCAGAAATACTCCACCTTTTCTTTGATCCCAGTGACAAGTTCACACAAAAAGCAAAGAATTGAAGCCAAAACGAAGGGACAACGTAAAAATTAAGCTTCACTGATTTTCCTCGTTTGGGCCAAGATAAACGTAAGCAAATTCTAGTAGTGTGAAACTCGAAAAAATAGTCTGTCGCACTCAACGATCTCCTGTTATGATGTGGTTCGACCATCCACATGGGAATGTCTGTAGGAGGTCACTCACGACTCCTTACGTAAGCACTGCAGACTTCTCACCCTTGCGCCATCTATTTTCTGCCCCAGGAGGCCAACATCGCAGCAGTCCACTGCCAGGAAACAGGGGAAATTGGCCCTCGCAGAGCTCTGAACTGCCGCTGTTAGACCACTTCTGGTACTAGAGCTGCTTCAAGCACCTCTTCACTACCTGTGCAGTGCGGGCGTGCCGGCAGACCTAGACACACCAAGTAGCTGACTCCTCCATTGAAGCACTGAGCCTTTAATAGCAGAGAGCCAACGTGGCCTTCTCTTCCTTCCCCGAGTGAATACAATTACCACCATTACTCACCTTTGTGGCTGAGGATGACCGCAGTTCAGCTCACAGCTGAGGAATTTAGCCATGGGTTTTCTGATAGCCGACAGGCCCCTGTTTCACCCAGAACGTACGGTTGTAGACTGAACAAAGTGTGGCAGATGTTGTAGGCTAGGAGAGCTGAGCTTAAAATCCCAAACTTTTGCTATCAAAGTGTGTAAGGCCATCATGGACCAATCTACACGATGTCTCCCTTTCATGGGCTTTTTGTCCCCAGGTTTGATGGACTATCAATACTACCGTGATTGAGAGAAGCAGCCCTTGTCTCTTTTCCATTGCCTGCTACAGAAGTGTCTGCCATGGTACAGCTCTCCAAAAGACTTTCCTGGGGAACCAGTAATGAGGTATTCAAACTACATAGGCAGTTGGGGAGCCAGTAATGAGGTATTCAAACGACATGGTCAGAGTATCTTAATTGCACCTTCATAATCGTAACACCTGCGGTTGGCCTATTTGCTCATTGAAGGATGTCAGTATTCAGGATTCTCTCTTGCTGTCTTATTTTCATGACCTTTCTTATGCAACTTGGATGAAAATGATTCAGCTTCTGGCTAACATGGTTATTTCCGTGATTCACAGGCATCCTATAAACCCCTATATACATGCATATATCATACCAGGCTAAAATGAGGCATGAAAATAATATACTAGATCCCACAGGGTGCATCTAGAGAAAAGCACATTCATCTATCAAATGTCTCCTGCGGCTGGTCGACCAGAGAAACACCTACCAGGATAAATCAATGGTTGGTAGGGAAGCCTGGGTTGTAATGCTTACATTTCAAAGGATCTGTGCAAGACTTGAACCTTTGCAATGTCAGGGCCACTCTGTATTAAAGCAGTGGTTCCCTGGATGTCAGGACTGCTCCTTCAGATGCCATGTAAACGTGGCTGCAAGACTAAGACTTTTATATCCAGATCCTGTTTTCAAGAGAGCTTTGCTGTGTGAGTATATCATTTTCCAGTTTCACTGGTCTCCGTTTCTAGTATCTTCATATTTTATATATTGCGGGGAAAAACAATTTGTAAAGCATTTTCAAAATATTCTCTCATCGCCGATGCTGAACAAGATGTTTCTCATTAGTACACTCGACTTCCATCTTCAGGCCTCAGTGTGCTCTTTCAAACATCAAAGCCTTGCCAGGTCCTTGTAAAATATATCTAACAAATACAGCTCAAAGACTCCATGAGTATAAGTGCTTGGTCAGCTGTGGCCATATTCACAACCACTTATATTCATTTTCTGCAGCTGTGTATCTCATTTTGTTGTGGTGGTGGTTATTTATGAGAACATTTTGCATTTGCAGAAAAGCCTGAATAAAGACATGTTCTACAAGGATCTGCTCCAGAAACCTCAGGTAAATATGCTTCGACACAAGAGTTTGCACATCTGTTAACTTATTAAAGCTCTCCTCTGGTTTATCGTGCTCTTTGGCCATTCATTCAGACAGCAGAAACAAAACCAGGTGACTGATAACCACTTCAGACTACTGCAAGTTGCAATCAATTATTCCCCAGCAACCTGAAGACTCAAATCTGTTTGCATAAAAACATTTGTTTGATGATTTTTGAATAACAAATAAGTTTCCCAAGACTGAAATCCTCTTGCGGATTATTTGCAGATGGAAAACAGGGCTCAGAAAGGTAAGTTATTTACTGAAAATACTTGCACAGATTTACGGACCAGTGCAGTGTCGGTGGCAGATAAAAGAACGATTCTACAAAGACGGTGCAGTGACACGGAAATGTGAGCCAAATCATGGCATGATATTTATTTTCGAGATGCCCCCCAAATGCCAACACAGGATATAAGAAGTGATATCACAAGAACCAACTCTGAGGGTCGCGCAGTCTTTTTATGGGTCCAACTGATGCCCCAGTCTGAGAACACATTGCGGATTCATTTCTTTGTAGACAAGGGCCACTTCAGAGCCACAGGTGAATTAAAAGAACCAAAAACAAAACTCTGGTTTATTAGAAATCCAGGAAATTACGGCAAAAATATACTTATTGGATCTTCCATTTATTAAAAAAAAAACCCCAACAACCCTCGCTCCCATAATGATGAGCTGCTTTATGCCAAATGTCAGCTCACAACACATTTTTACAGCCAGCTTCTAAACCCCGGAATAAAGAGAAGTGCTCAGTGGAAATACTGACAGCAGCTTAACCACTGCGGGCCAACGTCAGCCTCCTGCAAGGGCAGGCCATGCCACGGGTGCTATTGGGCTTGCACCAAGGCTAGACTTGGTCCATTGCCTCTAGCTGGCATGGCTCAGCGATGCAGCCGGGATGCTGCAGGAACGAAAGAGAAAGGTCTTTGGGGAGCATCGGCTGAGATCCTTGTTTCCGCAGGACGGGTTGTGTCGCGCATCCGTGAGTCAGCACCTGCAGGTGCCCCCGCCGTCGGCTCCCAGGGAAACCGGTGCCAGTTTTCCACGGGGCAGCGATTCCGCATTACACTGCTGCTAATCACTTGCAAAGCTTAAGGGACAATGCCGGGCCCCGCTCTGGCACGGCCCTCCCCACCAGCCCTCGTTCTGTACACAGCGCTGGGCTTTGTGTTTCCTCGGTTTTTTCTTAAAGAGAAAGACCACACAGGGGTTTGGACGTCCTGCATGTGTAAAACTGCAGCTGGGTACAAACCACAATGAGCTCCGCCAGGCAGTCCTTTGCTCCAGGAGGGAGCAATCAGGCTCCATGAAAATAACGGAGCATATTATCAAATTAATCTCACCGAGCAGATGACTCGGGGGAGACTCTCGCACGCCCAAATTCAACCTGACTATACAGTGCAGCGTACAACGGACAGAGGGGCCAAGCCATGCACGCTCGAAGCCCGGAGTCAGCCATATACAGCCCCTGGGCTGGATCCAGCCCGCAGAGGCAGAGGGCTTCAGCAGCACAGTGGGCAAAAGGGGCCCGTGGTGCAAAGAGTTGCAGAGAAGGGCTGCGGGGATGAGAAGAGGCAAAAAGAGCCTTTCTTATGAGAGGAGGCTAAAACACCTCCGCTTGGTTAGGTCAGCTAAACAAAAGCTAAGAGGGGAATGTGATTGCTGCCTATAAATACATCAGGGAAGTAAAAGAGTTATTTAAGCTAAAGGACAATGTTGGCATAAGAACAAATGGGTATAAACTGGCTGTGAATAAATTCAGGCTATAAATTAGAAGCAGGTTTCTAACCATTAGGGGAGTAAACTTCTGGAACAGCTTTCCAGTAGGAGCGGCAGGAGCCAGAAACCAAACCGGCTTCTTTAAAAAGGCAATTTGATGATGTGGTTACTCGCAGTAGCAAAGGGGATGGAGTCAGTGGTTCAAAAGGGCCTTGGTGTCATCCTAATACCCAGGTCCCCTACTCGGAGACCAGGACCACCCTGTGTCAGGCATGGGGCATGGGTTTATTAGCAACCAGGAGAAAGAGTTTTCAAGATAAGTCTATTATTCCCAGGTTTGCGAGTCTCATCTCAACCAGAGGACACTGCCTAGACAAAACCCTGTAGACCACCAGTCCACGAGCTCCATTGACGTCGTCCGCAGAAAGGTTGCAGAACGATCGAGAATATCTGTCCTTGGCCCTGCACTTGATCTAGTTTTATTAGTTTATTAAGTGGTCCTCCGAGATCCTCAGCAATTTTCAAGTGGTCCACAAAAAAAAGAATGTGAGAACCACTGCTCTAGACAAAGGTTGGATCAACCCCCTAGGTTGATTTTGGCTGAGACGATCTGGTTGGGGCTGGTCCTGCTTTGAACAAGGGCTTGGATCAGGTGACCTCCTGAGGTCTCTTCCAACCCTAATTTTCTATGATTCTCCTGCAGGGGGATGAGATGGGTATCCTTATTGGGTTAATGCTGTAAAGCTACCAGAGCTACATCCCCAATTAGGAAGCTGCTATTAGAGAACTTCAGCCATGCTTATGAACACCATCTAGTAGACGTGTCATTTTGAGTACGACTGTAAACTGCATCCGACTGGAGGGCCTGGTGGCAGCAACGTGGTGGGGCTACTCGTGGCGGGTTGGCTCCTATAAAATACCATGCTGTTGCAACCTCTGGAGTAAGGCGAGTAGAGGGCACCTCAAAACTCATGCCCCCACTGCCTTGTGGGTATTTCTTGGTTGGGGAAAGGCTGAGGGACATCACCCTACAGAAACGTGTCCTCACTGAGACGTTAGGCAGTCGGCAGCAGTTGCTTTCCGGCCAAAGCTACATCCATCAGGGCACCGAAAGTCTGGACTTGGTTTGGCTTTGGTTTCTGCCTCAATGGTTCAAAAGAGGGATCGTAGGTCTTCAGCACCCTCCACTTCTCCATGCTCTTGCCGAGGCATACACATCAAAGGTCTTGGGGTGACGGTCACAGGAGTTGGTACGAACGGATACACCAGGCACCTACCTACACCTCTTACACATACCACCACGATCCAGAGGATCGACGGTTGCCTACTGGAGTTGTGACTGAGCGACATCATCTACTAGGCATGCTCAGAGAGCTCTAATTAGTTTAATGATCTACACTTTAAATCTACCAACGGAAGTTTGAGTAAAAAAATGTTAAATTACATTTGTGAATTAAAACAAGCAGGGCTGAGTAATAGCCACTTCATGTTCATGTATATTTCATTCATTTCAATTAAATACCACCACGAAGAAAGAAAGATAGCCGGGCAAAACCCTGCTGCAGGAATCCGAGTGCACAACTTACAAATTAACAAGAAAAATTGCAGGGAAGACGTTGCCTTTTAAAAGAAAAATAAGTTATAGCCCTATTTAAAAGAAGCAAGTGATTTATTAATGCCAAGGGTAAGTTTGTATTTATAAGCTGCTTTATTCAAAACACCAAAGCATTTTGTAAGCTACTTCTAGGGGAAATGCCATCCATCATTAGTTGAGCATGCAGCCACCTCTGGGGAGGAAACCTGTGGCTGTTCAACAGTACACAGTAACCCCAAGCGATATTTTAGAAAAGGAGGTGAGGAAGAGAGTAGCCCGCTGAAACGCCAATGAGGATCACACACATAAACTCATACAACATATGGAATGGTAGAGAGATGGGAATAATTTAACGAACTAATTTAATGAAACAATTCTCCGATTTTCTCAGCGAGCAAGAGACCAAATATTCCATCTACTTGGCTTTGGGTTTTATCCTGCCCTCCATCACTACAGTCTCAGGGCCTCCTATGCACCATCAACAACGGGTTTTGTGGGGGGGGGGAGGTCAGGTAATTTCTGAAGGGCTGAGCTGAGTAGACGGGTTGTCAATGCCATCAGAATCCAGGTCCTCCAAGACCTCAGTCCTACCTGTCTGGAAGGATCTCCCCACAGTGCTCCTCAGCCATGGATGCCCAGCAGGATGTGCAGCGGTAGGGCCATTACCTGTTGCCCCCCGGGGCAGCTCTGCTGTGCAGCCTACTCAAATGCAGAGCGGGGAAAGAGTCTCCATGGGAGGTTGGGACTACTTGGCCCCTTTGCATTCAGAGACCTACCAAACCTCTCAGTAGACTCGCTCTCCTCCATAACTCACGGTGTAGAGAAGAGCATACAAGGCACAAAGCATTACTGGGGCAGTTTGCAGCTGAGATGCCTGGGCTCACAGTCCTATGGATATGAAGGGCCCCTTTACCCATGCACGGCAGGAGGGGCTTCCAGCCACTGGGATGCCCCATGATCTCCCAGCAGCTGCTACGGCTTAGGGTCCCCTTAGCTGTAGGACTCCCAGCCCCGGCTGGGCATGGTGCACCCCTGTAGCTGGGCGCCCCATCAGCAGACAGGGCTCCCATCCACAGGGGAGACCCTGCTACACATGCAGATTAAAAGCTAGAGAGCAACCGGCTATAAAGTTAGTACACATTCTCCAGGTCTAACTTGATAACTAGTTAAAGCTTTTTCTGGTGTGACAGCTGCTTTGCACAGCTGTAGCTGGTTTCAAGGTACTTGTGCAACTAACCCGTTAACGGCACAATACCTGTAACATGTAGACGGGGGGCAAAGAGCACAAGACAAGCAATGGAAGGTCGCAACAAGAGGGGCAGGGCCTCAGTTTAGTAACTCCAGCTGCACACGCTCACATCCTAGCCCTTCGCAAGAAAATGACTTCATATAGCTCACAAGAGAACAGATCGCATCTGATCCTTGTCAGCTGTGAAAAGCAATGAGATCACAGCCTGGGGCAAGAGCGCTGCAGGCTACTAGCCATGGTCTTTGTAGTCGTGGTATAATGAGCAACACTTTCCCATGCAAGCGGAGGGGGTGCTGCTACTACGAATTCCCAACCCCGGTGGCTTTGCTGCACTCTGAGCTGACGGAGGTAACTACTGCGGATCTGTCCGCGTGCTCCGCTGCTCACAGACGTACACGCAAGGAAGACAAAACCTTCTACACATCCATCTCTCTCAATCTGAGAGGCAGGCCAGAGGAAGACAAAGAGAAAGAAAGAGAAAGAGAAGCGAAGCAAGCTGCTGTCGGAGCGGAGGAATGCTGTGCCGTTTGGCTGCGCAGGTAGCAGAGTCCAGCTAAGCGGCAGAGATGCATTTCATCAAAAGTGATCCTGTCGGCAATTGCATTTCCCCGGTCCCAGCTGAAAGCAAATCTGGGCTCTGTTTTAACACGCTGCCCTCGAGCAAATTAAAGCCAGATAAATGGTTTTCCAAAGGCGCGGGAGCTTCGCTCTCTAGTTCACAAAGTGATTTGGTCTCGTTGAATACTACAAGGCTTCGTTCGTTTAATTTCATTTGCCACTATAAGGCATCTCCGCTCTCTTTGTGCAACCAAAGACGCTTGCATTTTAAGTATCCCTGTCCCAGGCTGAGTTTCCAGGGCTGAGAGTCAGTTAAAGCCCGCATCTGGTTACTTTTGTAATGAATGCATGAGAGAAGGACCCACTGGAAACCAATAAACACATAGCCCCAAGTTGCCATTTCTACAGGTTCACTGCATAACTGAGACCCACAGTGCAAAGCAGTTTTCATGTGAAAGAGTCTTCAGTTATGCAAAAGTCAGCCTGCTTGAGAGGACAGACCGCCAAATCAGCACCGTCAGCATCTGCCGTGAAAGCCGCATCATTGGTGGCCCCAAACGAACTAAAAGCTTAGTAATTTCATTACAAAAAAGCTACAGTCTCTTCTCAGATTTGCTCATCTATTGTCCTAGTCCTCTGTATTTACCAGAACAAACATGTGATCAAATACAGGGACAGTCTTAGGAGAGGACCTGGCTTCTTCCCCTTTTTTCATTCCTTTCTTTGCGCCCGACTCCCCTCCCTAATCTCCACTTCTCCTACATTCCCCACTTTTGGCAGGACATCGCACCTCGCTTCAAAATCCCTCAACAACTCCGCCATTCAGTTTCCCAGCAAGGCAAATAATCCAGCCCCACATCAAAGCAACAAGTAGCGGCAATCTGAAAACTGCACAGGTTTCAGAAACGGAACAGAGCAAAAAACAAGTAAGGTCTTATTGCCAAACAACGAGGAAAATTAATGAGGCCTTCAAACGCCCAACTGGCAGCGTTAGCGCGTTAAAAGAATGTAAAAGAGGGGAACGACCATCTGCCTGCCAATGTCGAGTGCTCTCAGGCTGGTACTAAAAACCCCACCGACTGCTAGGTTGGAAATTCAGGTGCTAAAGTTTAAGGGAGGTGTTCAGAACTTCGATGAAACGAATGTGATTTACACCAAGAGACCCAGCCAGTCGTGCTTTTTCTCCTCTCTTACTTTTACTACAATATTTGCTCTGAATGGATTTGCTGGATCTTACGAGGCCAGTAAAACAGCAGACTTCCCCCCAAAATGGGATTTCTTTTATTTACAACCAATCACTAAAAGTAGGATGTTGGGGCTGTCGTGTGATGTTACATTGGTGTCCTTCTGGTGCACAAATACCCAAAACCGGCGACGGGGCCATCGGCTGGGGTGGAGCGAGCGCAGTCTAGCAGAGGCAACAGGCTTTGAATAGTCGAGAAACAAGCCCAGATGCGAAATCTGCCCCAAAATACAGAGTACTGCTGGAATTTGGGGCCTTGATTGGACCCATTATAAAAAAAGGGGCCATTGACAATGAGACTCCTCAGCCCGGGGTGGGCAAAATGCGGCCCGCGGGCTGGATGCAGCCCGCTAGGCCATTCTGTCCGGCCCGCGGGAACCCTAAAAAGTTTAGAAAATTAATATTTATCTGCCCCTGGCCGCCTGTCGATGGCTTGCCAACACTCAGTAACTGGCCCTCCGCCCGAAATAATTACCTGCCCCTGCCTTAGCACTATTTATACATTTCAAAGCTTGTAGGAGGTGAGGTACATGAAACATCCCCAATTTACAGAGAAATGGAGGTGCAGAGAGGCAAAGTAACCTTCTCGGGACTGTTGAGAGAACAGGTTGCAGAGCCTGCAACAGAAGCCAGATCGCCGTGAGGACACGCAGCCGCTGTGCCAACCTCCTTCAGTACTGGAGCAGACCTTCAGGTTTAGGTTTTGAATCCTCCTCATTTCTGGATGTGCAGATCCCAGGGTTGGGCTCAAGTCCTCCATTTTGATGCTGATGCTGTGCGCCGCGAACCGAGCAGCCTGATCTGGGGAGGTGCCGGGGGCTGGAGGGTATGTACCGAGGCAGGCTGTAATGAGCAGCTCGCAGAGATGGAGAGCAGCACGAAGGAATTCAGCACAGCAGGGTGGGCTGCAGGGCCTGATTTATCAAAATGAGGCTAATATGAAACACGGCAAGGAGGGAAGAGAGCTATAAAAGGGAAAGGGGGAGAGGACGGGGGGGTCAACAGGAAACTAATGCCAGCAGAGAGACTGGAGAAAAGACAGGCTGAATGTCAGGCGAAGCGTGTTAAGGACGAGATCTGCTATGCTGTGAAAAAACGTCTCCCAAGGGAAGTCATAGGATGGGAACCGGTTAAAATGAATGCCAGAAAGTGTCCCGTAGGAAGGGGATCCTGTATTAGGAGGGGGTCAGCTGGATAAGCCAATCGCTCTTTTCTGTCTCTGGCTCTTCCTAAATCATCTGATGATTTTCTACACAGCCCTTTTCTGGATTGAAAGGGTCAGAACTTCCCCTTCCGTGCAGCCCAGTTTGTTGGACTCCGGGAAAGTCTCTCCCATGCCAGAGAGCCGGGGAAAGCTCTCCCTGTGCTGCATGCTGCATCTCTACCCCTCGCGATTACAGGAGGAAACTCCCTCCCAGCACACTCACTGCATCCCGCAAGCCTCCTTGGGAAAAGGGGAAGGGGAGGCCACCAGCTAGAACTGGAATCCGCGTATTGCAAAGCCGCAAAGCGATGTGGGAGCTTTCTTCCCAATTCACACTGAAGGCCTCACCTGCATCTGAGTCTGAGAAAAGCAGGCTGCGGTTTGAAACTCGCCAGACGGCTGCAACCCTTGGAGGATGCGCCTGTGCAGGACTGGAGAATTCGGACCGGTTTCTTTTTATGAACTTGGCCCTGTCACACATCGAGCTGTTTCTGGAAGAAGATGCAGAACCAACAAAGGTGCGATTAACATTTTAATGACTCTCCACAGGCAGGACAATGGGCAGGCTTAGGAAAGTCCCTGAGCGGGTAGAAGACAATTTGTTCCAGGTGGTCTACCAGGAGCAGTGCGATTTCCCCTGGAGATGAAACAAAGACTCCACGTGTACATGCAAACACGAAACCCCCCCAGAAGAATTCACAGAGAAGAAAAGCTTGGGCAGGAGAGAGGAACAAAAAGAAGAGGCTTTCAAAGAGGAGAAGGACATAGGGACCACGAGGCTGCAGCCTGCAGAGGTCAGAGAAAGACACCACAGAAGAAACTATCGACCACAGAAACACAGGCCAGATCCCACAAAATGCTCAAGAGCGGTAAAGAAACAGAGCCAGGGACTGGCATGCAGGTGGTTCTGAGTCTGGCCCAGATCCACAGACCAAAGGAAAGAGCAACCAAGTCCAAAACCCCTTTGCCAAGCCTCCAAATGTTTGCATCAGCTGTGGCGCGTCCCCAACCAGGCAAGCTGCAGAGCTTGGCTGGATGAACACCTAGCCGGGGTCATTTGACCCCAGTACTCTTTCCTGCCATGGCAGGGGGTCGGACTTGATGATCTGCTCAGGTCCCTTCCGACCCTAGAAACTATGAAACGAAGAGCAACTCTACAAAATGATGTGTTTAAGCAAATGATAGTGCTGGGATGATGTTGCAGCTATGACAGTGCAGGAATTATGTGTGAGGCAAGGTGTTTTGTGGGTGATCACTTTTATTGCATGGTTGGGATAAACTCTGACAACCATTAGCAACCACGTGTTTGGTCCAATAAAATACATCACCCGCAGAAAGCTTTGCCTCTACGCAATGGAGAAGTTTGGCAGCCCTGGCACCAGTCTTGGGCCCTTTGCAGCTGGACTGTAGCATCTTGGGTTGCTGGACAGCAAGTGCACGTGCCAGGAGCGTGCCGGTGTGGCTAGAATCAGAGCCCAAAAGAGGGCTTTGACTCTACGCTGACCCAGGGAACTGAAAAGCTCAAAACCCAGCACGTAAAGCCCAAACACCACGGCTCAATGAGTGTCCTGGGGGGTAGTCCCACCACATCAGCATTGAAAATAAATGTAGGCAGGCTTTAAACACCTTGAAAATCTGCTAGTTCACTGTGGGCAGCCCCAAGGTTTAACCCTTATTTTCACTGATGCTTAAAATACATCAAACGCAAATGCATTTAAACATGACCCATGTTCCTAGTCCGGATTGGCTGAATGGCTTCCATTTTATATGAAAATACGCACCAAAGAAAATAAAACGAGAAAAATAAAACCACCACCCAGATGTCTGCCTGGCAAATGACTAATTCCCTTTCTCAGTAAAATATTCAAGTGGCACCAAGGGACATGCTCTCAGCTTCCCAAACGGGGTTATAGCCTCTGTGAGCAGTAAGCCAAAAATACCACTAAGGTCTGGGTATTTCAGCATATTGGTGGAACAACTGACAACTCCCTGTTTTTTACGACCCTGGCACAGTTGGGCAGATTTGGAGATGGTTCGAATCGAAGCAACCAGGGTGGTGGCGTTGTAATCATCGTGACTCAACCCAAGACCGTCGCTTTGCACAACCCAAGACAGTCGCTACAGGGCCCGGTCCAGTCCACAGGCCCACTGCAGACTCAGTTTCTCCATCTAGACAGCCAACGAGGGTGCTGTTTGTAACAGCCACACTCCCACTCCCTATGGGTTTAGGCCCCTATGGGAGGCACACAACCTCAGCACAGCACAGAAGAGTGCACCAGTCCCTGGACCGGAGGCACACATCAAGCAGAGCAGGAGGAAGGCAGTTGTGCATCACCGGGCACCAGCAGCGGGACTCCCTGCAGAATGGGGAGAGCGCGAATGCAGCGCTCCTGGGACCGAGGGGGAGAGGAGCGAGTGTGCGTGCTGCCAGCGATGAGGCTGGAGGGGCAAAGAAGGGTGTGAGCAAACATGGAGCTCAACCCATTTCAGCCCCAAGGAGGGCGTGTGGCCAAATTGCTCATGAGTGAATACATTTACCAGCCTGGAGAAACTGGTTTGTTTTTCGCTCTTGAAGAGAGGACCACAATAGAAATGAGAAAAAGAGAACTTCCCTCCCCATCATCGCAGGCTCCCCAGCACTGTCTGGTCCTTGAGACTGCCCCTCTGAAGCCAACCTAGGTATGGCTCCTGGAGCAGGAAGCGGGTCCAGGCTTCTTCCCACCCTGTGACCCCGATCTTTGCATCCCCGGCCTTCCCTAGTTCTCCAATGGGCATGATTCAAAGGATGAGAGTCCAGGTTTTTTTGAGAGAGGGGCTTTACCCCTTGCTGGGAAGAAGAAGTGCACCCCAACACTGCAAGCAGCATACCAACAGCTCTGCTTCAATACAGGCCTTTATTGGGGTACAGGCCACGTAGCCTCCCTCCACAGGGGCTGTCCCCGTCCAGCCCACACAGCCGAGAGCACCCCTAAAAAGACTCAGCTGTTTCCTTTCCTGCATCTCCAGGTCCTGAGCCCCAAAGCTCCTTGGCTGGTCTCCGAGACGGCCTCCCCCAAGCAGATGCTCTCCTTGTCCAGCCTTGGTATGCTTACCGCCGTCTCCTCCATTTGATGCCCCCTGGGCATATCCTCCAAAGGAGGACTACCAGGCCCACCTGAATCATCAGCAGGGCTATTCAAGTCTTGCGGATGCTGAAGATCCCTTCTGTCTTGTCCTGCGTGTCCTGGCACTTAAATCCCTGGGCACAGGCTAAACTGAGACAAGCAACATTATCACACAGTTACGACAGAAATAGCACAGTAAACCCCGCAGTCTGTTGCAGGCCGGCTGGTTCGGTTTTAGCTTTTGGGGCAGTCCATGAAACAGAAACAAAAAAGAGAACTTTCCTCCCCACCACCCCAAAACCAGACCAGCCCCCCGTATGGAAAAGCCAACATGCCCGCACCTTTCAGTATCTAGGGACTGCAAACACAAGGCCATCCAAGGACATTCCTGTCCCTTCTTCCCTCTTGATCAGGAGTGACCCAAACCTTTGAGCGAAGGAAGAGATCCCATTAGAGGCAGTAGTTGCCCGTTGCTGAAGGCACCATACAGTAAATCCTACTTACTCAAGAAGTGCATTCACCATGAGGACAGCTCTACCCAAAACCGCACAGTGGGAGGGGATAAAAGCCTGGTGCACCGTGAATCTTTTTTTTATACCACCAAGGCCCCGCAAACACGTTCAAAGCACTGACGGCCAAATCCACATTTGTCCAAGCTCGGGAAACACTCAAATGCAGGTGGACAGGGTGTGAGCAGCACGCCCATCCTCGGGAGAGCGACTCCCTGCCCTCAGCTCTGCAGGCTCCAGCTGGACGGCAGCAGATGTGCTTCTCACCCAGCTGGAGGAAAAAAAACATCCTGCCTCTGACAGACTGAGAGTTGCAAAGGCACGACGTGCTACTGGCTCTGGAAGTCCAGCACCCCCAGAGCCCACCTTCTGTTCAAAGGCAATCACGATCCCTAGTCACACTGGAGGTCGCAGTGACAACTAAGGCGCATTCACAGGCGACCAGCCATAAAAGAGAACCTGTAAGCAGGATGTGCTGGAAAGAGGTACTGGCCACTTTGGACGGTAAGAGAAAAGTACAGCACAGGGGATCGTTATGTTCAATTAAGAGGTAGAATAAGCATGTTCCTTAATCAAACCCCGTTTTGGTCTCATTCAAAGCCCACGGACGTAATGGAAAGACTAATCCTCCGATTGACTTCACTAGGATTTGAATCTGGCCCATTGCAAGGAGCCGCTAGGGACTTTATATCTCGCAAAGCCAGAGGGAGCCAAGCTGACCATCTAGTCCCACCTGCCTAACATAGGCACAGCTCTGTCCTGAACTAACACAGCCATTTGTTTCTGGCATTTCGAAGCTGGGGGCGACAAACAAAGCCGATGGGAACTTCAATGCCAGCTGGACCCTTGAACAGCCCGGCAGCTATGCACTTCAGAGTCAGGTTAGAGGGAGTATCATGGTAACACAGACCCTTGAAAAGGGCGACTTAGCAACACTTTTGTTCTCCCTCGGGTCTTAAGCGAGGCTCCCCCCAGTCCGAAGGCCAGCCTGCGAGACTTAACACACTAGAGAGCTCTCGATTTTATTCTCAGCACTAAGGGCTTGACTGCTGCAGCAAGTTTCCAGCTCACAAGCTCCCAGTGCACACTGGAGCTCTGCTCTGGGACGGGCAGAGCCGAAGGGAAATCATTCCTGTTATCATGCTTTCGAGGTCTGTGTCTGTCTTGTTTTTTCCAGGCTGGCACATGTCACAAGCACTAAAACCAATACCAGAAGCACAGTGCGTGGCTCTTCTCAGCACTTGCAACTAGACCACAGGTGTGGAGCAGTCTGAGAACGGGGACCCTGCCAAAGGAAATAAGGGCGGCGAGGGCCAGCTGCTCTGCAGTCAGCGCATGGGCCTGGTGCAGATCTGGGAGTGTAGCTCCGGCGGGGTGGAGCAGGGACCGCCGTGCCAGCATTAGCGAGAACATCTTGTTTTTAATGGCACACATCTGGCCGTTCAGTTGTTTGGATTGTAAAAAGAAAAGGGTCACTCCAAGTGGACATGCTCCACCAAGAGCCAAGTTCAAACAACACACAGAGATGGGGAGCACATAGCACTTCCCAAGTTCAAAGCACTTTCCTGACAATCTCGGATTAATTCTCCCAGAGACTTTTTTTTGAAGCCCATCGTTACCCCAGCTGGACAGAAGGTAAAGCTGAGACCTGCGCAAAACTGGTAGGGACAAGTTTAATAGACAGAATGTCCCAATTCCCAGGGTCATACTTAAACCGTGACCGCCTCCCTCCCTCTCCCAGTTCAGGTCCACCAAATCCAGTAGCATTCATACGGCTTTATTTGACTGGCTTCTCCATACTCCAAGCAGTATCTTCAATACCACAATACCTTCACTCTGCACCTCTACAACATATCCCAGTGCCAGACCCCACAGTGCTTTGCAAAACCTAGTGATCAAAGCTTCACCACACCTGTGCGAGGTATCATCTGTATTGTACAGTGATAAGAAATGTGGCTGAGAAGGTTCGAAGGGCTCCTGATCAAACAGCACACCTGTAGTTGAACCAGGGATAGATAAATACAAATCCCTATATTTCTAGTCCTATGGTTAACACACAAGCCCACCCCCATTCCCCTCTGGATGCTAACAGAGCTAAATGAAGCTACCTGGCAATCTAATCAGCAGCTGCTTCATTCTGCAAGCAGAAATGTTTTCTATGCATGGGGTGAAAAAAAATAGGTTTAAGATTACACCAACAAATGCTCTTAAACCGCCTCTTAAAAGCTAAACACGCATACACACAGGCCCACGCGCACCCCCATGTCTGGTGCAATAAAATAGCTATTTGTAAGTGGATCAATTTGTTTCACTGAGCCATTTCTTGGCTGTGTCCAGTTTAACATGCAGAGCATTTAACCTTTTAACATTGTTAGTAATAGGTGCCAATAAGCTCAATAAAGGAGCATTTGAATCAGTCTCACCTAACTGTAAAATCGATCCTACCTGTCACAACAGAGCAAGGGGTAAAGCAGTAGGAATATTGTATGGGTTCTCCTCCTCGCTATACTTCAGCACACACAATGTGCTTTGAGGTATTGCAGTCCTGCTGAAACAATTTTCATTAAATCCTTCAAAGATCTATGGTGATGGTGATCTGAAGCATTTAAAACACAAGGCACTTTCATCATAGATGACTTTCCATACCTATTTGTTATTGCATTATCACCTACAGGCTGCAAGTGAAATCGGGTCCCACGGTGCCAGATGCTGTACAGGCATGCTATATGGACAATTCCCTGCTGCAAGTTTTTTATTTGAGACAGGGCAGACGAAAATCATTATCATCCCAGTTTTTCAGGTGAGGAGGTATAAGAAATAGATGAACGGTTACACTCTCCGCTCCATAACCAGCTCTTCAAACTCCCGGATCCTCCCTGATCCTAAACTGGGGTTGATTTACATGGGGAAATAATGTAAGTTGTGATCAGCAGCCCTCTGCTCTAACCCCCCAGCAGACACCTTATTCCACGTTTAAGGGTTTAACTGTATCTCATTCTGTGCTGGACTAAGCTAAACTGCACAGAGGCTCTCTTGGGCTCAATCCTCACTTCATTTAAGGACCAAGTTTGCAGCAAAGCTACATACACCTGAACTAGTGAAACACGGCAGCAGGTTTTAGTATGGCCTTTACAAGCCAGCACGGACCCTGGGTTCTTACTCAGGCAGCTAAAACCCATGCTGCCACAGCTACAGCTGCTACTTGCCTCTAAACTATCTAAGTTAAAGCTGACTCAGGTGTGTCTACCCAGGCTGTGATCACACCATTAAGGCCAAAGCGGACTTAGCCTTAGTGAGGAATAAAAGCATCCACACTGGAAGCTTTTGCAGAGCAGCTATCACCAACATGCCTATACCCTCAGACACATTGCAGAGCAGTCCTAAAGCTCACGCAGCTGGACCAGGCACGTTAGAGAAGAGGAACAACTTCATAACTGTAAGCATGCCTGCTAAGTACGGAAAGTAAAATGGCTTAAGCAAGCTCTTTGCTCCCTTGCAGCCTGTCATCTGGCTGGGCTCGAAGGACCAAATCGCTCCAATAGGAAAAGAAACAGGAGCTCTGAGAAGAGAGGATAATTAGTAAGTCACACCATGTTTGAGTGTGGGTGACCTCCACAGAGGACCAAGAGGATGCGAAAAGCTCTTGTGTGTTAACAATGGTACCCTACAGCATCCTGCAGTGCTGTTGCACTCCCGGGTACATCCGACGTGCTGAATATCCATACGATGCTACTGAAAAATAGTTATGGCGGGATTGGAGGGTGGCAGACCTGAAGCACTGCACGCCCAAGCATAGTGGCTCTCCTCCCCATTAAGACTGTTGTGGGCTCGTTACCTACATTTTGAGGGGTTATGCTTAAACCAAACATGCCTTAAAACTATACCCAATTCTGGCTGTCCTTTGGGCCACTTCTGCACTGGCCCAAAGGTTAACCTGGGCTCTGATCCAGAGTTTAACCCTATATCCCCCACACCACCAGAAAAGGCTCTCACCCAGGACCTGGTGTGTCTTGATCTCAGGCTGGCTTACCCTACGAGGGAAGGGAGTTTTCTGAGCCATTGGAAACCACCTACTAGGAGGATGTAGGTGCTCACAGTCTTCCGATATACTCCACCCAACTCCCCCAAAGAGCAGACAAGTCCTCCCATCACTGCCGGGGAGGAATCCTAGAGTATCTCAACAAAGAATCAGGGGCTGCGCCATAAGGAAAGACACAAGTGTGCATGTGAAGATACATGGATGAGGACAGCACGAACAAAGCCACCCCACTAATATGAGCACAAGCACAGCTTTGCTGAGGGGCCATGCTTGTGAACAGGCTAAGCACAGTTAAATGCACGGTGACAACAAACCCCAGCAGTAGCTCCTGAACTCAGGACCATGGAGCTGTTTCCCTCCTCATGAGTGTCAGATTTTCTAGTCCAAAGCAGCATGTGGCTCATTTCTCAGACTAGTCGCCCAAGTGGGTGCTACTCTCAGCTCTGCCACTGGCTCCCTGTATCCTGGACCAGTCCCACGGGACTAGAAATCCACAGCCGAATATGGGTTAGGTGCCCAACTTGATTTTGAATCATAGACAATGAGGGTCAGAAGGGACCTCAGGAGGTCACGTCCAGTCCAACCCCCTGCTCCAAGCAGGACCAGCCCCAACTACACCATCTCAGCCAGGGCTTTGTCGAGCTGGGCCTTTAAAACCTTCAAGGATGGAGATGCCACCACCTCTCTGAGTAACCTGTTCCAGTGTTTTACTACCCTCCTAATGAGAGAGTCTGTCCTAATACCCAACTTAAACCTCCCTTGCTGCAACTTGTGCCCTTGCTCCTTGTTTTGTCATCTGCCACCACTGGGAACAGCCCAGCTCCATCTTCTTTGCAGCCCCCCTGCAGGGAGTTGAAGGCTGTTATCAAATCTCTTCTCTTCTGAGACTACGTAAGCCCAGATCCCTCGTCCTCTGCTCACCAGTCATGTCCCACAGCCCCCGAACCATTTTCATGGCTCTCTGCTGGATTCTCTGCAACTTGTCCACATCCTTTCTGTAGGGGGGGGCCCAAAACTGGACACAGGACTCCAGATGTGGTCTCACCAGTGCTGAGAACAGGGGACTAATTACTTTCTTTGATCTGCTGGCAATGCTCCTATTAATGCAGCCCGGTATGCCATTAGCTTTAGCAACAAGGGCACACTGCTGACTCACACCCATCTTATTGTCCACTGTAACCCCCAGACCCTCTTCTCCCAGACGCTGAGCACCCGCAGCTCTCAACAATTCAGCTGGAGTCACGGGCTTTCAGACTCTCTGAAAGTCAGGGTCCTGGTGTCCTAAATTGCAGTGCCAAAGGCTAAGGCAACACTCAACAACCCTTCTGAAAATACAGAGCTAGGTGGTGTGTGACTGGAATAGGCATGGCTCCACCAGGTTCAATGGGGGAAGAGTTCCTGTCCCCTGAAGCACAGGGGTTAACCTCATCTGGCCCACAGGGACGCTTTGTCCCCCGCATGCCAGACCCAGTGCCCACTCTGGGACACATGGTGTCCAGAGCATCTGGAGTGGGCACCGCATGCAGCTCATGTCCCAGACTGACCATAGTAAGTGCTATATGCAACACAGTCCCAGACAACCAGGAACAGGGACTGGATCTGGCATGCGGGGTGGGTCCCAGACTGGCTCAGTGCAGAGCCAGCACCAGCGGCAGATGATGCCCCTGTATCTTTGACACCTCTGCCCAACAGTGTATGTGTCAGTGTACTTATGCCTATTTACACCACCTATGGATATTGTCCCTTGGCCTTCATCTCTCTCTGCTTCACTTTACCCTTCTATAAAATGGGACTAAGAAGTCCCCACCTGGTTTGCTGAAGCCACTTGAAAACCTCCAGGGAAGGATACAGGAATGTGAAGCATTAGCAGGATTTATTTATGACCAAACTGCAGGGGCTGCTATGCTCCTTGGCTGCAGCGATCACACCTCTCCATGGTGCAGGCTGGAAGCAGGCGCTGGGGACAGGGACACCGCAGTAATCAGCTCCAAGCTTCCTGATCTATTTGTTCTGCTAATTAAAGGAATATTTACTTGGAAAGCAAGTTTACATTGGATGAATGGTCTCTAAGAACAAATATGATTTAATTATGTGTAAATGCAAGAAGCACACTACACATTAAGTAGATTAACTTATGCTCATTGACAACATGAGCTAATTTACTCCACAAAATTGTTCCTTGCCTGGTAATTTTCCATGGTGGGGAAGAAAAGGCAAGAAAAAGCTGGGAGGAGAAAAGCCTGTTTGCAGAAGCCCGATTCAAAAAGGGATCTGAAATTCCTCTTTCTACTTTTTTTTTAAATGAGCTGAATATCTTTCTGCATAATACCGCTTTATTTTCATAGCATCTACCATATGAGCTGCATTCCAAAGGGTTCGACAGAGTTAAAGAATAAAGTTACAGGAAGAAATTAAGGGCTTTAAGCAGGGGATAAAACAGGCTTTTAAAACAATGATTCGATTTATGACAGAGAATGAATGAGGTGGGGAGGTAAGAGAGAGGTCCAAGGCACACAGCTGCAGAGACGGCTCTTGATTCAAGCATGGAAGAGACAGGCTACCGGGCACTGCCAGAGAGCTTTGGGGACAGGTTTTCCTGCAGCGCGAGACCAAAAAGGCCGTAAGTGCGCTGAGATGTAGCCTGGCGTTTGGATGGGGAACATCTGAGGGGTCAACATAGGTGTGCTTTGCTGCACATCGTTTTATAAGCAGGACACTTTTATGCCCTTCTCACCCAAGGGGCAGATGGCAGCCTGGGCCTGGCAGCCATCCATAGAGACTACCCCAGATTGGTTTCCCATGCCATTAAACTTTGAGCAAGCATTGTCTTCATGTGAAGACTGTCATTTTACAACAATTTGGTTGCAAGGATGGCTGACTGGACCCAAAGAGCGAGGCTCTGAGAGCACAATGGAGTAAAGCAAGAGAAGCCCCATGGTGGCCAGAGAGAAAGAGCAGTCCAAGGAGAGAGTAGTCCGAGCAAGGACAGAGGAAACAGCAGTGGCACAATAAAGACTATTTGTTTGGAAGCGGAGCAGTGTGCTGTGCTATTTGGGATGTCAGTGCTCTTTGAAGAAGACGACACCCCACCTTCCCTGGACCTGACCAAAAAGAAGGAGCTCTCCGAGGCGCTATGGAGCACCAAGGAAGTCAGGGTTAGGGTTAGGGTTAGGGTTAGGCTCTGCAAAGAGGAGCCAGAGGCTTGCTCCTTGAGTTGACATGCCAGGAGGTCCAGACAAGGCGGCTTCTTGGGGAGTCCCCTTCAAAGTAGCGCAGCTCTCACAATAGCACATCAATCAGCCATGAGGTGTCCGTCCGCACAACAGCGCGTGCAACAAGTAGACAACAGCTGGAAGTTGAGCCATGTGGAACCTGGGTTGACCGTGTCTGCAGCTACAGACCTCTTTACTTCCATAAACCCCTTCTGTTTAAGCCAGGCTGCCAGCTCCCTTACCATGGCAAGCATCGGGCAACAGAGGAGGAGAGCAGAGAAGCAGCCCAAGCAGGGCAAGCTGGAATGGGGTCCTTAAATTGTAGCGCACAAGTGGGTTTGCTTTAAAACCTGCTTTCATGCCACTCAATGGCGGGTGCCCATTTTGCCTGACAGCATTGACTCCGAACTCTGTTCTCCAGCCAGACAGCGGCACGGAGAACTAGTATTTCTAGTGTAATAAAAAGGGAGAATGAAGCTTTTCAGAAGCAAGCATGCTGTGTCCCACTTACCCCATTTATCAGAACCATAAATGAACGGCAAGAGAGAGATCAAACAATTCGGGGTGGTTTGTTTTTTTTAATTTCCTTCACAGTTCACCTTTAAATATCTACACGGTTCTACCTTAGGGAGGACTTCATTTCAGTACCGAATATACTAGCTGACAGCATCTTTCTGAAGCCTTTTAAGTGAAAGGTGCTGAGGAAGTTATCAGGGAGACAAAAATGCATTTAGTTGATAAAATAAAATTCAGACTTGTTCTTTAAACTCTCTTCTGCCATCCGCCTTGCCATCAAGTTGACACTTCTGACAAAAAGAGAATTCGCCTTTACTATGTTAGGATGATTTAATTTTGTATTAGTCGTTGTTATACACAGTCAGAAAAGATACCCATCACCAGTGTACCTTGACTTTAATGGGGGGAACATGGGGGAAATGAGTATCTCCAGGCCCCGCTGCACAAAAAAGGAACCAGCCAGATCTTCCTAGTGTAAATTTGGCGCTGGAGTCAGCATCTTCTGCTGTCACCGTGGCACAGACACTGGCCTAGGGCAGTGGCACCCAACCTTATGGCCACCACAGGCCAGACGGATGGCAGCAGGTCGGCTCCAGATGTCACCTGCCACCCGGGAGCCACCTGCCACAACGGGCCACCTGCCATCCGGATCCAGCCGTGTGCCAGCCCAATCCCACAGGCCAGCCAGAGCTGGTACACAGGGGCACGTTACCTGTCCCCCAGGGCTCCCCACACGTCCAGTAATTTGGCAGCAGGGGAGCAGCAATTAATGCTGTGCACCAGATTTCCTGCAAGTCAGATGGCCTGGCTCTGCAGGCTCTGCAGGCTAGATCCGGCTCAGGGGCCAGGGCCAAGTCATTTAATTTCTCCCTTCCCCAGTTCCCCCCGCTTCCCCCTGTAAAGTGACATTAGGTTTCCCTGGTTAGCGTCTGTACAGCCCCCATGCAATGGCAACCAGGTGTCACAGTTTGGCAAAAGCACTAGGATGAACCAGCATCACAGGTATTGGTACGTGACTATTTTCTTATAGATTCATAGATTCATAGATTCATAGATGCTAGGGTCGGAAGGGACCTCAATAGATCATCGAGTCCGACCCCCTGCATAAGCAGGAAAGAGTGCTGGGCCTACATTACCCCAGCTAGATACACATCCAACCTTCTCCTGAATACCCCCAGGGTAGGGGAGAGCACCACCTCCCTTGGGAGCCCGTTCCAGACCTTGGCCACTCGAACTGTGAAGAAGTTCCTCCTAATATCCAATCTAAATCTGCTCTCCTCTAGCTTGTGGCCATTATTTCTTGTAACCCCCGGGGGCGCCTTGGTGAATAAATACTCACCAATTCCCTTCTGTGCCCCCCTGACGAACTTATAGGCAGCCACCAGGTCGCCTCTCAACCTTCTCTTGCGGAGGCTGAAAAGGTCCAGTTTCTCTAATCTCTCCTCGTAGGGCTTGGCCTGCAGGCTCTTAACCATACGAGCGGCCCTTCTCTGGACCCTCTCCAGGTTATCCGCATCTTTCTTGAAGTGCGGCGCCCAGAATTGCACGCAGTACTCCAGCTGCGGTCTGACCAGCGCCCGATAGAGGGGAAGTATCACCTCCTTGGACCTATTTGTCATGCATCTGCTGATGCACGATAAAGTGCCATTGGCTTTTCTGATGGTTTCGTCACACTGCCGACTCATGTTCATCTTGGAGTCTACTAGGACTCCAAGATCCCTTTCCACTTCCGTGCCACCCAGCAGGTCATTTCCTAGGCTGTAGGTGTGCTGGACATTTTTCCTCCCTAGATGCAGCACTTTGCATTTCTCCTTGTTGAACTGCATTCTGTTGTTTTCTGCCCACTTGTCTAACCTGTCCAGGTCTGCTTGCAGCTGCTCCCTGCCCTCCGGTGTGTCCACTTCGCCCCATAGCTTAGTGTCATCTGCAAACTTGGACAGAGTACATTTCACTCCCTCATCCAAGTCGCTGATGAAGACATTAAAGAGTATCGGTCCAAGCACCGAGCCCTGCGGGACCCCACTGCCCACACTCTTCCAGGTCGAAACCGACCCATCCACCACAACTCTCTGGGTGCGACCCTCCAGCCAATTCTCCACCCACCGGACTGTGCAGTCATCCAAGTCACAGCCCCTTAACTTGTTCACCAGTATGGGGTGGGATACCGTATCAAAGGCCTTCCTGAAGTCCAAGTATACGACATCCACCCCTCCTCCTGCGTCGAGGCGTTTTGTGACCTGGTCATAAAAAGAGACTAGATTGGTCAGGCACGATCTGCCTGCCACGAACCCGTGCTGGTTTCCCCTCAGCATAATTTGTCCTGCCGGGCTCTCACAAATGTGAGCCTTGATGATTTTCTCAAAGATTTTGCCAAGGATGGAGGTGAGACTGACTGGCCTATAGTTACCCGGGTCCTCCTTCCTCCCCTTCTTGAAAATGGGAACCACATTGGCCCTTTTCCAGTCCTCCGGGACTTGACCCGTGCGCCACGAGCATTCAAATATTCCCGCCAGTGGCTCTGCACTGATGTCGGCCAGTGCCTTCAGTACCCTCGGATGGAGCTCATCCGGGCCTGCCGACTTAAAGGCATCCAGTTCCTCCAAGTGACCCTGCACCACCTCAGGGTCCACGCATGGCAGTCTGGTGCCTTGCTGCTGCCTCCCTACACTCCCAGTGAGAGACTTGTCGTGCCTCTCGCTTAGGGACACTGAGGCGAAGAACTCGTTGAGGAGTTCAGCCTTGTCCCCTCTGTCCGTCACCAATTGTTTCTGCCCATTTAGCAGGGGTCCTATTCCTCCCTGGGCCTTCCTTTTACTCCCTATATATCTAAAAAGCAATTTCTTATTGTCTTTTACTTGGGTTGCCATCCTCAGCTCCATGGTAGCTTTGGCCTGTCTAACTGCCTCCCTACAAGCACGAGCAGAAGAGGTATATTCCTCTTTGGTGATCTCTCCCTGTTTCCACTTTTTATGTGCTCCCCTTTTGGCCCTTAGTCTGCCCTGGATTTCTCTGGTCAGCCAGGGAAGCCTCCTGGCCCCTTTCCCTCTTTTACCTCGCATGGGGATCGTCTCGCTTTGTGCTCGAAGGATAGCTTCCTTAAGGCACAGCCACCCTTCTTGGGCTGCCATCATTTCAAAACTACTACTCTGCAGTGCATCCTTCACTAATCGCCTGAGTTCGCTGAAATCAGCTTTCCTAAAGTCCAGCACGTTCACCCTACTGGTTACCTTACCCACTCGACGCCTTATGTTGAATTGTACTTTTAGGTGATCACTGTCCCCCAGATGGCTACCGATCTGTAGGTCCCCTACTATGTCATCCCCCGTTGCCAATACCAGATCCAGTAAGGCATTCCCCCTAGTGGGACCATGTACCTCCTGCGTCAGGTGGAGGTCCTGTACACAGGTTAGAAACCTGCGTGAGCGGTGGGACTTTGCTGTCTGTGTCTCCCAGCAGATGTCTGGGTAGTTTAGGTCCCCCATGACCACCGCCTCTTTAGCTTTTATGGTCTCTGAGAGTTGCCTCAGGAGCCCCAAATCTATTTCTTCCCCTTGATGTGGGGGTCTGTAGCATCATTCTTCTTGCTTTCCTAAATCTGCTGCTAAATGCAGCGGGGTGAGAAGGGTGTTAAGTTGCTAGTTCTCTTTCCTCTCGCGCTCCCTTCCCTCCCCCTGCATTTGTATCTGATCCCAGCATCCTTTAACAACGAGAACTACTTGCCTGCATGCCAGCACATTTTGATACCCTGGTACTGCTTGGTTTCATACCAGCCGAAGAGGTTGCTTTCCCAGATAGCTTTGATGTTTATGAGCATACACAAGATTTCACTTGCCAGAGATGCCTGAGGTTGAGCCTACAGGTGACTGATTTGATGAAAACGTTTTTAAAAGCCTCGACAGGAGGCAAAACTGCAACGAATTCAGCTGCCTGGATGACCGAGAATGCAGAAACAGCAATGGCCACAGTCTGCTTCCTTTCGGTGCAATCTTCCAGCTCCTAAATTATAGGGAAAACATCCAGCTGGGCAAAGTTTAGCCACCAACCTTTCAGATCACTGCCTAGCTCTCCATAGGGTGCCGTCTGGGATTACGCGGCTATATTTAAACTCCCTGCTTGGAAACGGGGTGGGGGGGGAAGGAGGGGCGAAATCCAATCCTGGGAACACCGGGCTTTCAGTCAAACTCTGTATGACAAAAAAATGGAAGCAGCAATATAAAATGCTTTGTTACATTTTGGAAATTAATAGCAGCCCATTTGTATCAAATAAATGCTGTCGTAGTTGAACCAACACAGATTGCAGGCACATTTGCAGCTTTCTGCCTTATAAAAGAAGCCAAAGTTTTCCGGAAAGATCTTCCTACATCAATCTGCCTTGAAGTGCTTCCTACAATCATGATAATCTGTTCCAGAAATGGTTTGTAATAGAAAACACCATTTCAAAGCGGCATATGAAGTACATTTCCAAAAGTGCTTTCAGTTACACCTCAATTGCAAATATGCCACCGAACCGCTTTTTCATCTGGGAAGGCTGGCTGTGATAAGCATGCATTTCCTTCCTGATCATTTCCTTCTAATCTGTCAACCAATCGTAACTGAGAGACATGCTAGTTTTGCTATTCAAAACTAATTCGGGCCATCTACATTATGCCATTGCATTTTAAAGAGGAGCCTATTAGGGTTAAAAAGCAACTGAGCCAAACTAGCAATCCTGATTTGCCCGCTGCTCTGGTTTCAGAGCAGACCTCCTCAAGGGGGAACTGCAAGTACCGTGCACACTAAAAACATTTGTAAAAAGTAGCCTGACCCCGTTTTATTTTCAGTAAATGGAAGTGTTACTATCTCACTAGGTGCAGGGTGAGGTTCCCCGGGTCACAGATAAATCTTGGATCGCTGCAACTTGCAAATGTGAAATTCAAGTCCGTATCGGTCGCCCTGTGGAGGCCGAGCAGAGGTTTATTATACAAAGTCTTGAAATCACTGGGTTGGAGCCTCAGATGACGGAAGCTGCCACAGCTCCAGTTAAGCTGGGTAGTGATTCAGGGCCCTGTTACATGTAAATTTAGATGCTCTTAACCTCTGGACTGGCTGCACACTAACACCTTTATGTGGTTTCAAGCATTCATTATGCAGCTCACAATTATGCCACTTCAGGGCAAGATTACGTCTAATCCACATAACCTTGCTAAGGCGTGGCCCCTCCCCACAGCAATTCAACCCAAATTGAAGTCTTCCAGTATCCCAGGATGCTCTGCTGGCTCTGCCCAGAGGAAGCAGCAAGTTGGTTAGGGTGGCGGCTGCCCGGGTGTTTCATGGAAACTAAGCACCCCTTCCCTGGGGCGCCCAGTGGCCGCAACGCCTCCCGTGTGGTCCCACCCCGTGGCCAGCAATCCCTACCCCCATCCACGGCACCTCATCACTTCAGGTCCCGCTATCCCCTGGGATTGCCAGGGATGCGGCAGCCGCCTTTTATCCTCCAGATTGACAGGGGCTCAAATTTAGGGTGGTTAAAGAGTTTTTAATCACAGAAAAACACAAGGAATATTATGGGGTACCACTTCTGCCTGGGGCCATGCACAGCTCCTAGAGGACTTGTCCCTTCTCACCAAGCCTGTAATGGCAAGTCACAGCTATGCAGGTGAAGGACAGTCAGAGGTAGCTTTTTGCCTTATGGTGCAACTGCTCCACTAAGCTGAACAACACTAAGCCAGTTAATATTTGAGTGGCTTACAGTGTAAGATGTAGCAAAGCTCTTATCCGGTCTGCTTCTGTATGAAAGCGCTGCTCAACGCAAGGCAAAAAGTCCAGCTCTTCATTTTTTTTCCTGAGTCCATCAGTCTCGGCAAGAAAACCAGCAATCCTCATCCTTTTACTTCTATTACTAATCAATTTTGTCTCTGCGCCTGATGCCAAAACATTTGGGGGAAGGATGTTCATCTAATTCTTTAAAGAAAGTACCTTTTTCCACTGGTTTTCAAGAGCCATAAGCACCCCAAACACTCTACCATGATCCACAACACAATTTACCCTAAGATCAGGAGAAGTGTTCCCATGCCTAATTTTTAAAAAAAAAAACAAATTGTTTCCAGTGCATTTTAATTAAAATGTAGAAACACTTCACCTGATCTAAAGGTTTGTAAGAGCTTACGTCTTACCAAACCTCATTTGGAGGTAAATCTGACCCACCACATAACAAACACGTCTGCCCTCAAGTCTTTGGATTCCCATTCCCAGCCACTCTCAGTGTGCTCCCAGTTGTTTTAGTGCGGCTCTCAAGCCTACAATGGGCTTGCACCCTTGTAATTGAGAGAAAAATTTGGTCCAGAAGCTTTTCATGGCTGTTCAAGCCCTCTGGGAGCTCTGTAAGTGGATAGCAGGCCATACTGCCAGAAAACAAAAAGTTTTCATTAAATGATAACATCTCTCCCAACTAAAAACAGAGATTGTGTTACTTAGAGGAAGGTTCGACTTCTTTCAGATAACAATTATCACAGTTAAGGCCAGTAACAGCCTGGCATTATACTAATAACTTTCTGAAGCCACGTCAAGAACACTTGCATTGTGTTTGCAACAAGGAGCTTGATCCTGCATAATCCTGTTCACAGGTAGCTTAACCGAAATGAATAAAACGTCACGGCAAGGACTACTTGCAGGAGTCAGGGCTTTCCGATTCAGGTCATGCGATCGCCAGGGTAGCTTGACGGTTGCTTCTTAGGCACTAGAAGCGAACTCTCCTGTTTCACTTTGGTTTAAAAAGTCATCTTCCCCTTCTCGAGCATCTTCCGGTTTTTGAGTAGAGGGGGGTGCTGTGTCTGAGCCACTGTTCACGCGTTTCCACAACGAGCTGAGCCCACGCTGTGCATCTCTGCTTTTCGGCAACCGCTGCTGTTCCAGTCTGCAGCGGTCCGTGCTTCTCTGGGGGATCCTTGTTGTTCTAGCTTTTCCTCACTCACATGCCTCTGCATCTCAACCAAGACCTGCAACATTTCCCCCTGTCCCCTTCTTGGAGGGCCCTACTCCTCCTTCTTGACTTGCAGCTTGGTATGCTAGTCTAATCTTTGCCTCGTCTTCCAGCTCTGTAAATGCATCTCAGTCCTGACCTGCAGCTCTTTGCTATTCCAGTCCAGCCAACCTCCCACAGGTTACACCAACAGCATCCAGTTCGGTCTTGCGCAAGGTATCCTTGGGGACATTCATGGAAGACCCACATGAATGTCAAAGACTGGGAAAATATGCGAGAGACTCCAAAAGTTCATTCTTTCTAGCTTCTCAAAGACAAGCATACGGGGTAACTAGATTACCGTCTAAACGTACCTGTAAGAGTAAGTGGTCCCCTGAATTTAGCAGACCCGATATAAAAGGGGCCAATGACTAAAACTAATCAGAAGTCAATTGCAGGTTTTGTTAACAGTGAGAGCAATTACACAAGGACCACCAAGAACACGGGCAATTTTAAAATTAAGAGTCGATTCTTTTTTCTGAAAAAGATACCTAGTTCAAACAAGAAGTAATTCATAGAAGCTTTGGGGCCTAAACGTCTTACCGGGCATCAGATGGTTATAATGACCCTTTCCAGACTTTTCTGTGAATGATAGGAGGAAAAAGACCCCAAAACAGGATTCAAAAGTAAAGTGTAATGCAAGCCTTCATCGCACACGCACTGCCACCAGTCCACAGGGCTGCTCACACAGTGAAGCCTATACACATTCACCGTGTGAGGTATTGCGCTTACCACGAACAGTTTTAGATGCGTTGACCTCCATGCTGACTATACTCATGGAACCAGAAATAACTCAACATTGGGAGTAACCTTGTCCAGTTGGCTGTTCAACGAATTTAGCATTTGGGATGCCTTAGCACTTGAACTTTACATAGAGATTCTTGGCAAGGAAGAATGGCATCGAAATTTCAGCCTTCTCAAAATTAACTCATGCCAGCTATCATCAGTAGCATTATCATTATCCGTGAAACTGTGTTCAAATGAAGAATCAATAAATAAATAAGAAGAAGAAATTTAGAGGAAACGAAGTGGTATTAACATTCGAGGAGTATAATGAATTCATAAGTCTCCGAGGCAAAGCAGTGAAGCCCAGCTTGACAAGGCAACCGAAGACAAGTAGGTGAGCAAAGCTCATTCCAAATAGACGTTGTTTTAATATTTCAAAGACACATTACAGGGAACACTCATCACATTAGCAGTACCATGTTTTATATTCCTGATATACCGTCCTAGTCAAATACAGCAGATAGCTGGTAAATGACTCTCCCAGGAACAATTTCTGTTGGTTAAGGGGGAAAATGTTAAATTTAATAAGATGTTACTCACTTCCGTTTCTTTTAATTAAATATACGTATTTACATAACAAGAATGATCTGTCCTTGCTACACGCCCTTACAGAGGTGAGTGTCTTTTCCTCCGCTGCCAAGTAAATTCCTCAGGTGAGCGAAGGGCTGCAAGACTCAGGTTACCCAGCAAAACCGTTTAAGAAGGAGAGAGCTGTATAGTCTTTCAATGGGATCCACAGAAGCAGTGAATTGATGCCACTTAAATGCATGCTTATAATTTAGCCTGTGCTTAAGGCCTTTCCTGAATTGGGCCCTGGGAGTCACATGCAGGTCCTACCCCTATCTCTGCTACCGACCTTACTGAGTTCCCTTGAGCAACTCTCCTATGGGTAGATTTCTCTTACGGTTAAACTCCCATTACATTTTAGCCTTCAAAAATATTACTGGGCACCAATCTGCCTCTGTCGGCACCATAGATGGAGGAAGAAAATATTATCCGGGGGGGCTAAGTGCATGCATTAGCACGAGAACTACAACACACATTGTGCTCTGCGCGGTGCAACTCGGGTGGGCATCACAGAGGACAGTCCGGTTTTCTGCTACTTTGTCCTCTGTTGATACAAAACCCGACGCCCTTATGCCCTCTATTTTTCTCTTAAATAAAAGGAGGAGATACCAGCCTCCAGGTCCTTTTAGTGGTTACTCTTAAAGAGAAAAAGAGAGGGCACAAAGGCTGCAGGTTTCATATCAATAGAGGACAGAGGACAACCGGACTGTCCTCTATGATGGCCACCCCAGGTGCAGCGCATGCATGGTTATCCTCTTCTTCCTCAGCCGTGCGGAGCTGAGCGTGTGGCGTGCTGGCCTGGCTGCACGCCGAGCGGTGCCACGGTGCTGCTGCTGCTGCCGGCCGCCGCAAAATTAGTTTGTGGGGGCTAAGCCCCAGCCTTCTGCCGCCTATGGTCAGCACCTACATACCTTTCAAATCTGCCCCTTACTTCCTCTGCCTGGAGATATTATTACTGCTTATCGACCACGCAGGGGTATCACGAGAGCCAATACACCTGGCTGTGTAAATCACTCATCAGCCTTACATGGAAGAAGCCATTTATTTTTTCCATCAGGAACTTGCCAGCACCTTCATGACACCCTCGTGATTAATTGGTACTGCAGAGGGACGTAGCAGCCCTGCCTAGCAGCTAAGTCTATGGTGCTGGATACCAGGGCACCCGCTTTCCCCCAAGACTTCCTCCCATGAGTTGCCACCATTTCCAGGCTTGGTGCAGAGTATACAGGACACCTCAATTTCTCTTACTTTAGCTATTTGAATTGCAATCCTAATGAAGCGATAGTGAAGCTGCCTTAAGTCTGAAGAAGCATGTCAGATGTCAGGCAAATGTCGAGGCTCCCACTCTTTGCTTTTTAGTGTTAATGCCCTTCAGATGTACCGTGGGCTTTGGAAAGGTCACCGAGTAGAATATTATGTGGACTTACAAACGCACACCAATTCCCCAGCCAGCGCACCCGACGTTCAGGCAGAAAGGGGTTTTCATCGTTTACAGAAGAGTAGAAAGAAAGGGCAGGCAGGGGAAGCTCTAATCCCCTTAAACTCTTGAGACCAGGCCAATTTTCTCCTCCATTTTACAGACCAGCTCAAAAGTACTCTCAGGACCTGGGCTGGCCTCTGCTGCCTTCCACCTGCTAGCCGGTCCAGCCGCAATGAGCTTCCTAACCATTTCCTGATCTGTCCTTCCACAAATGAGCCCCCTCGAGCGGGAACTGCAAGAAGAAACGCCGTGGATGTGGCCAGGAAATACAGACCACCGACGAGAACCCTGGACAAGAGGACAGCCTTAGTGGGCAGCCTCTAAGTCTTTTAGTCCCGACCTTGCCTTGGACCCACGTGGAGAGGTCCAGCGCTCTCCTAGCGCTTCTTTGAAGTTTGTGCAACTCCACAGAAGCACAAAGCCCATCTGCATGGATTCAGACCCGGTGAAGGGCTCCTCCCATGCTTTTTATTATGCACAACCAGTGCAGTTAAGCAGTTTGGTTTCTATTCCTCGAGTAACCACTAAAAAGATCTGGAGGCTGGTATCTCCCCCTTCCTGGTGCTCTACGCAGTCACCGCTAGTCATTTTGTTAGAGCCGCTATCTGACCCACAGTTAACATTTTTTAGGTTTTAGCCAAATAAGTAACTTTCATTCTTTCATGTTACCTTTGTTCTTTCAAATTATCTTTGAATTCAAGATGCTTGAACTCTATTAAAACAAAGAGCATGCAACATATATCCATCACAGCTAAAATACTCTCTGCCTGTGGATGGGTGCAATTCATTCCCTGATTCATGCACCCACTGTTCCTCCAGGGAGTTTCACACATTTCCATGAGCTCACAGCACCGGATTTTTGCATTTGAATCTCTGTGTTCGCTATAAAAGATGTGTAAAACCTCATGTAGCCAGACACAGACAGCTTGGCTACACAATGCACATCTTAGGAGGCTCTAGGGTGTAAATTATTCCAAAAGGAGTCTGGAATAAATTACACTGAATAAATTGACTCCAGATCCACCTGTTTTGAATGGTGGTAAATATGTTTTGCCAAAGGCACCCGCTTTTGCTCAAACCAAGCGCTCGTTGAAAGTCACGGCATGAGGAGTCTTGGAGAGATGCAACCTGCAGGGAAGTCACAAACCTTTAAAGGACAAATTGCTTGTGGACTGGCTTCTTAAAGGCTCAGTCCGCCAGTCTTTGCTCGCACAAGCAAAGGCTGCAAGCAGCCTCTCTGCTCCCCATCCAATTATGCAGGTCTTCAGGAATGTCCTACCAAAGGTCCAAGGCCTTATGGCCTCTACTAACTACTCAAGGATGGGGCCCTTGGCATCTCCCAAGATTAGACTCTTACACACTAGACCTCATTTTGGAGCTCATTTCATGGATCTGAAGGCAGGGACAAGCTCATGGAGCTCAGCAGAGTATACATAACTATACATAACAAAACACATAACTATGCACGCGTCTACATGTTCATTAATGCACTTTTGCTAATGCGCATTAAATTTAATACTCCATTGTGAGGGACCAGAAGAAGGCTCATTACCTTATTCATAGAGTCAGACTTTGGAAGGGACCTTGCAGATCACCGGGTCCAGCCCCCTTGCTCTAGGCAGGAAGACGACTGGGGTCAAGTGACCTCAGAAAGGTGACTGTCTGGTCTAACCAGTCTAACAGGTGACTGGCCACCCAACCTTATTTTAATGCACATTAGTGAAAGCACACCGTTTTTTGCAATGCTTTAATGCACATTAAAATCAGCTAATGCCCATTAAAGCGCACATATAGATATGCCCTGTGATGTTGATTTGTGGGCTGTTACATCTCAGCTGGCCACACGGACCAAAAGAGTGATTCTCATCCAAGGGGCTGTGACACCCTAGGGTGCCTCCATTCCCTTTCAAGGGTGCTGCACAATGTTAGCACTGTTGCATGTGCAAACGTGATTCACAAGATAAATCCAGAGATTTCAAAGAGAAATCCACACTGGTAAAAAAAAAAAAACAACATTCTGCCCTGTTTGTACGCTGAGTGCTTTGCAACAGAAGAACTGCTCTGTTTTTCTGTGATCAAAACCTGAGCGAAAGCCAGGACCTGACATTTTCCAAGGGGTGCCTGGCGTCTAAACAAGTTGAGAACCACTGCACTAACAAGTTGCTGCACAGTGGAGAAAGTCCAGGCTTTGTAACCAGCACATTGCAAATTGTTTGGTTCCTTAAAATAACCTACCAGGCCGAGTGCATTTTATTTTGAAACCAGGAAACACACAGGAATTTAGTCAGCTCTAGGAGGCAGGTCACCCACAAAGGTCAGAAGCGGTGGCATCCGACGAAGGCCTGACCCAGCATGGTACCGATTCTGCCAGACGCCCGGCTGCCAGAGAGCACTGAGCACGCGCAGATCTGAGGTGCAGGCCGTGCAAGGACACAATCCTGCACTTCTACAACCTACAGCTCAATGACAAACAATCAGAAGTCACCCAGACTTCCGATGGACTCTCAGTGTGCTCACGATTGACTTGGGGATTAAGCCTAGCAATTACCACGTTTGCTTGTGATCCGTTTGAAGTTCCCTAAAAAGGAAAGACAGTTTTCTTTGCCCAGCACAGGCTTAAATTTAAAGCAGGCCAGTAGGCCTATGCCTGGAAAAAAAGCTGCTTTCTGCAACCAGGTAACATCCTTCTTGTGTAATTACATGCCGCATTTATTGAGTTTGGAAACCTTGGTTCATAGCCACTTGTGCTGTAACAACACCGGTGCTCCTAAGCCAGTCGTGAGAAGTTTGCAGAAAGCCCGGATACATTTTATGGAGCTTAAAAACTGCAAATGCCCTTAGAGTATTTAATATAGGCCACAATCCAGCAGAGCACGAGCTGTTTCTTAGCAGCTGAGAGTTGCCAGCACGCTTAAGAGCTTTGCTGGCCTTGGTGAACAAGCCTTGAATCTGGAACAGGGGACAGCCACCAGCACTGCCGTCCTCCACAAATGACAGGAACGGGGACAAAATGATGAAGGCAAGCTCCGCTCTGAGCAGCCGATGCAGGACAGAAAGCACTGTCCGCCTCCAAAAGCTTCAGCAACCTTGTACTCCTTATTCAGATAACTCCCACTGAGACTAATGGGAATTTTGATGAAGGGCCTCGAGATTAAATGCACCCTTGCATCTCCCAGAACGTGCAGCTGTCGGGGAGAAGGAAGAAGGACGCTGAATTACAATGCGTTTCCAGGCCTGTGCGACACACCTTGCTAGAAGAGTGCAATTGCTCTTTCCTAAGCAGGGGAGCTCACAAAAAAAGAGAAAAACAGCAATAGAGAAAGGAAGGGGTATTTTGTTCCAAATTCCAACTGAAGTCTTTCTACAGCACACTCTTCACAGCAACGATTAGCATTACAGTGGGGCTAGCTGCGCAGCGCCATAGTGCCTCAAAGCAAGCCCTTTGCATAAATCAGGATAATGTGCATTAGAATATTCCAAGCTCGGCCATGTGCAGAGGATCAGCATAAGGCCTCTGCATCATTTCCATCCTGTTTGGAGGCCCCAGCTAGAGTTGGATGAGGTGCAACAGGATCCGCTGCACAAACAACCGCAGTGAATTTCTCCCGGGTCTGTCCAGCACTTTCAGCTGTGATCTGAGTCACCGCTACTTAAAACAACTCATAAATACCCAAAAAACAACCCAATCACTACTACGATTCCTACTATCGAGTTCAATTTGCCCCATATTTATTTATCTTTAAATCTTTTCTGAGTGAAAGACCCAAAGTCGTGGAGTGGTTTCTAAAAACGGCCTTTAAGCAAACAAACATTCTTCCTTCTACAATATTTGAAACTTCAACATTACAGCCATAAAACCCCGTACATGAAACTGGCTATAGATCAAGTACAACTAGCTTCAGCAATTGCCTTTGCCCCAAATGAGACCAATGCAAAAATTAAAACATAGGTGACAAGCAAGTTTTGATTTGGCTTCCCCCGTCAGCAATCCTGGTTTCTAATGAAATACACCTGATTTCTCTCCATTAAAACACGTCAGTTTTATACCAAAAGTTCTGCAGAATACAAAGATGCCAACTGCGTAGGTAAAGGAAAGGTTAAAGGTTGCATGTGTTTAAAAAAGAAAAAGCAAATCTATGCGCCTGATCGATATATTTCCCTAGGCTAGAACCAGATGAGTTCTCAAAACAAGCTAAGGACGGAGAACAAAATGCCCATTTCTCTTTCTGGTATGAAAAGGAGTGCTGAAAAGTTTGATCGTGCCGTCAGTGAAATCAATGAGAGTTTTGCTGCAAACTTCATAGCCAAAGCACAGCACCTTATCATGTCAGCCTTCTTAATAGGGGAAAAAAGGGGCTTTGAAACCAGATGGTATTATTTCGACTCCAAAAGATGTAATTGGGGGGGGGGGAACACCCAACTTAGGCATGTCGCAAATGGCTGCGAGTCTGGAGTAAAACAATAGGGGCCTTGATCATGTGCTGCCTACTCAGGTAAGCCGTCACTGAAATCAGCAGCCCGGGCTATCGGATCACCCCCGGTGCCCGGGCACATGCTCGCTAATGCCCGACACAAACTCCGACGCGGAGCTCCAAGGAGCAGATTTCTTTGTGGCATTGTTTGATGCTGCCCCCTTTTGCCAAACAACAAGTCAACAGCCTGGACTGGAGCCACGGGGAAAAAAAAGGAACTTTTCATGACATGCATTTGTTTTTGGTAAAACACGATCATGCAGATGGTCTCGCTTAACCCTGGCACTGCCGCTCAGAGCGCCGCGGAGAAATTATGAATCGCGGCGACACAGATTTGAGACCTGGCGGCGGGGCAAGATCCTTTCCTTCCGGCGGCAGAAACCGGACGGCAAATTGTTCTCTGAGACAACGCTGCCCTTCGTCCTCGGGATTTGGAGGGGGATTTCTGCTGTCACCGGGGGGGGCCGCGCGCTGCCTTCGGCGGGCGCGCTACCTGAGCAAGGGCAGCAGGATCTTGGCACGGGCGAGCCACCTCAGTCATTTTTCTCCCCCCCAATCCTGGGAAAGCGAGAGGGCAGTCAGGCCGGACCACCAGAGCCATTTTAATTAAGCATTTGTTTCACTCTCCTCCGAAACATCTGCATCCCCCGCACCCCAGCATCGAGGGGCTGGGGGGGGTTTTAAGGAGCCCCCTCCCCGGCTCTCTGGCTACACAAACCGATGGGGGCCACCTTGCTAAAGGTTGCTACTTCCCTCTCTCCCCACTCCCTCCTTGAGGCTTTTGTCTTCTGGGAAGCTTTTCTGGGGGGGAAAAAAGAAAAAACCCGCCCTGTGACTTGCACCGCTGAGTCCCCCGGGTTGCCCCCGTGCCTTGCGGGGGTCAGGCGAGGGCAAGCGCGGTCCATTTCCCCAGCCCCACGCGGGAGACAAAGCAGATGCCCACATGCGGATGGCAGGAGCCCCCCGCCCGCGTCAGGATTAGCCCACCCCGACAGGCTGCGGACAAAGCCTCTTTAGGGACAGAAGAAAGGAAAGACCCACAAAAAAAAATCCATCCATCACCCCAGCCCTGCCACCCTCGCTCCCGAGCAGCCAGGCGGCACATCCTGCTGTCACCTGCCGGGCCGCCGCTCCCCACCGCTCAACCCCCTTCGGGAGCTAAAGTTTTGGTGGCGGGGGCCGGCAAGGGGATCCCGGGCGGGCGGGGCAGCCGCCGGGAGGGGAGCCGGTGTTTCACGGCCGCCGCCCCGCGCCCCCGCCCCGGCCCGGAGCGTTCCCCCGGCGCCCGGCGCGGACTGACCTGTGCGGGCCTCGCCCGGGCCGCTCCATCCCCGCGCCCGCGGCCGGGACCCGCCGCCGCCGGTTCGAGTCCCGCCCTTGCCAACTGGGGGGGTCGGTTGTTTTGTTTGGTTGGGGGGGGGGGGTTGGCTGCGCTTCTCTCCCCCCAGCGAGGCGGCGGCTCTCTGCGGCCCCTCTGCCGCTCCCCCGCCGCTTTTGATCTTCCCCGGGACGTGAGCTGCAAGCCGATGGGCCGCCCCGGCCACAAAGACGAGGAGAGAAGAGGGAGGGGATAAAAACCATCCTGAATTCCCTTCTCCTCCCCCGCCTGCAGCACGCCAGCCCCCCGCACACGCGGGGCGGGGCGGGGCGCCGCAAGTTGCCGAAGTTTGCAGGCGCCCCCGCGCCCGGGGCTTCCCGCCGCCGCCGGGCACCGCGGGCGGGCGCTGACGGCAGCCGCGGCGGGCAGGGTGGGCCGCGAGCACGCTCCCGGCAGGAGTCGCCGCCGCGGGACGCTGCAGCCTCGGCCCGCGCCCAGGGACAGCGAGCCCGGGGCTTGCCACCGTCCGCACGGCCGCGGAGGCAGGCGCGGGGCCTTCACGCCCGCGGGACGGAGGTTTGGAGGGGATCGGGGGGGCGGCAAGGACTCCCCCCGGCCCCGCTTGGCTCCGCAGCAAGCCAAGGGCAAGCGCCCGTGGGCGGCTGGTGCCTCCCGAGGCTGAGGGGGGCACCCGCAGGAGCCGGGGATGGGGCGGGCGAGCACCTGCGGAAGCCGCTGGTGGCGTGGGTGCCGGGACAGGGCTGGCGAGCACCTGCGGAAGCCGGCGGCAGCGGGGACCAAGCGGGCGAGCACCCGCGGAAGCTGCCAGTGCCATTGGCAGTGGGGACGGAGCCAGCGAGCACCCGCAGAAGCCATCAGCAGTGGGGACGGAGCTGGCGAGCACCCACAAAAGCCACTGGCAGCAACAGCCCTGTGGGGGGGGGGGGGCACATGCCCCACCGTGCCTACCCTAGTAGTCACCTGTGCAGTGTTTTTCAATCATCTAAGTAGCAAGAACCCCCTAACTTCTGAAAATGTTAATAAATACCCCAACACTCAGTTTTCCAGGGGATTTTATATTTACAGACTAATGTGTGACATGTGTTGGGGGAAGGGCTGTGTATATGAGGCCAGAATATGACCAATGTCTGATCTGGTGTGGGTAGGGTTGCTACCTTTTACACCAGGGGTGCGCACCTCAAGTATGTACCTGGGCTAGAGGTGATGCTGGCCAAACCTGGGAGGGTTGAACCCAGTGCCGCGCAAAGCGTGACACACCAAATTATTACTGGGGAATTTAAAGCACCACGCAATGTGCAGCACACCAAATTTGTTACCATGGTTTTGAGAGGAGGAAGGGGCAAGAGAGCGTGTTGGGGGACCCACATACCCCCTGCCTGTGTCTCGCGTACCCCGAGGGTAGGCGTACCACAGGTTGAGAAACTATGACCTATGGCACTAGCCAGGCAGGGCTGAGGCTGAAGAGGCTTGAAACTTGGGGTGGAGGGGGAGTCAAAGGGCAAGTGCCCCAGTGCACACCCCTGGCTTTGGATGATGCTATAATGCAGCAGGGAGGAGAGGGGCATTTTTTTGTTTTAGCTCTGTGCTTCTTGGGGAAGGTTTTAAGAGCAGTTTCTCAAAGCTCCTTGGGTTACACTGTGCTCCCCAGACTGGTGTGATGGGGTCTGGGTGGGCCTCAGCCCCTGGAGACTACAATACCCCAGGTCCAGTTCATAGAAAGCCAGGGCTGGAAGGGACCTCACAAGGTCATCAAGTCCAATCCCCTGCTCAAACCAGGATCATCCCTGACTAAACCATCACAGCCAATCTGCTCTTGCAAACACCCAAAGATGGAGATTGCACATCTTCTTAAGATGGCCTGTCCCAGGTCTTGACCACTGGTTGTACCCCTACCTGAAAAGCTCCTACTCTTTTCAGCGTTTGAGAGCGGAGCTCAGGAATACTTCAACACAGCGCAGGACTTTTCCTAAGAACAGGGTCTTTGACCACATTTACTCCTTTCCCTCCAAGTCTCCAGCCAAGACTGCCTTTCTTGCTTTTACCCACATCACAAAGGGAGCTGCGTCTCGCTAGGGCTGTACACGCAGCCTGCACCGTGGAGGGAAGGACCCCTGGCCGTGCTGCCCTCAAGCTGTAGGAGCGCCCTGCATGCAGCTGCCCTGCGGAGGTCATTAGCAAAGGCACCTGTGGCCATGCATGGCAGAAAGGCTTGGCTTTTGTTTAGGGTGGGATCCTGCTCCTAATTAAGCCTGTGCAGAGCTCTCCAGGCCCAGCAGCTTGACTTGACAGTGCCCCTGGCTGTGCTAGCAAGGTGCTGACCTGCCATGTCATGAGTTAACTTCAGGAAAATAAAGGCCTTTTTCCCCCTTCAGACCTGGGCTGGAGCATCTGTAGTGACCCTACACTGCAATCGAATCCATTGATCAGAGGATGGGAAGTCACGTCTACTCTTTTCAGTGTTGGGGTGGTGGGGATGAGCTCAGAAATTCAGGAATACAGATACAGCAGTTTGCCTAAGAGCAGAGGTTTGCCTGTATGCCCTTGACCAAATTCATCCCTTTCCCTCCCAGCCAAAGTTGCCTTCTTGCTTTTACCCTCCACCACAAAGGGAGCTGCATCTCACAAGGGCTGTACATATGCTGTTAATATGGATCTTCTCCACTGGAAATGAGAACCTCTGGCTCCATATAAATATTAATATGTTATTATCAATATGCATCACAATTGCCTTAGTAATGTGCATTTATTTTAAAATGTTATCTAACACCGTGTAAAGACCAAATGTACTGATTATTAATAATAATAGATAAGCAACCACATACTGGAAGGATAAAAATCCATCAATGGTATTTAGTGACATTTAAAAATTGCAAGATAAGAGTCTCAATGCTTTATTCCCAGAATCCCTAGAAAGACTTTCCTCCAGTGACATTGTTGCATATACAGTGAGGCTGTTTTTTATTCTGTAGGCTGATCCAGTCATTGATGCTGAGAGTGTGTTATAGGGATATAAAATGTATGATTGTATGATGTCTCATCAATGCTAATATGATAATATAGTGTGAGAGTGGTGGGTGTTTCCTGAAATCATGTCTTGGGAAAATAACAGCATAGATTCACTAGGGGAATCATCCCACAGTAAATAATCATTTCTTGCGCCTCCTAGTTTCTCTATCCTTCTTTAACACTGTTACTCATTAACTGTGCCAGCACATTCGCTAGCGCTATAAGGCATCTCTGCACAAGTTTGTATCAAAAGTCAATGCACTAGTTATATAGATTGTGTTTTTATGCTGACTTTCCTCTTGGAACTGAAAAACAAGAGGCTGGTCCTCTCCAACTTTTGGGTTATCTTCCAGTTACAAAAGAGTTGTGATGCCACAGTGTGCTTCATTCAGTCGTGCAAAGGGACAGCCCTTATGGTAAGCAAAATGCCCAGACAGAGCCGCTCTACCAGTGTAGCTCGTTCCACCCTCGTTCATCCATCTCACCCTAATGTTAAGACTGGATCCAAAGCCCGTTGAAGTCAATGGAAAGACTCCAAATGACTTTGTTGGGCTACAGATTAGACCCCTGAACAGCAAATGCCACATGTGCTGGATTGTCGTTAGGTCTCTCGCATGGCTGGTGCCTGTATGTGATCAGACAGAGTCGGGAATATGGAAATGAATAGCTCTTTCTCCTGTATCCCTTTCCTGAGTTGATGTTGCTTCGTCTTTTCTCGACTCCTATTGCTTTCTGCAGTGTTGCAGCTTTTATTTTTATAAAGATGGCACCTTAGCTTTCAGTTGACCAGTAAATACTTATCATATTTTCCCATTTCCTTACTGTGCTGGATGGTTTGTTACCAGGGCCAGATTCAGGGGAGGGTGTGGTGGCACGGATGCACCCCCCCTTTCATTCCACAATGCCGGGACAGCAGCAGCTGAGATGCTTTTTTCAGTCTCCAAAGCAAGTAAGAAGTCCTCCCTCTCTATGCTCAACTGCACATCCCCGACCCAGCCTTTCCCCTCGCCCCCACGCACTGCTCCGCTGTCTCCTGCAGCCTGGGAGCAAGCATGGGGAAAGGAAACCCGCCCACTGCTTCTGTCCCCAGCCAAACCTGGCTCCATGTGCAGCCTGGCTGCAGTGGGGCAAGAGTGGCTCTTGCGCCCCCACCTCCTGCCCCCGCTCAGCTGGGAACAGCAGCAGCAGCAGGCTGGGAATGGGGGGAATAGGGGTAGGGATGTGCTGCTGGAAGGGGAGGGAAGGGAGGTGGGAGGGGAAGATTCCTACTTGCTTAAGAAACTTTTTAAAAGTCCTCTGCTACTGGTGCTGCAGTTCAGTTTGCCCACCCTGGCGTGGGAAAATGGGACCCAGGGTGCAGCCACCTCTGCAGTGCGGGTCACTGCTCCTTTCTGAAGTCCTGGATCCATGTTTGCTACCTCATTGCAAGTGGTTACATTACACTTCAGTGTCTTGTGTTTTTAAATCAATGATGTGCACCAGCTTGGGCACCAGGAGGACACTATACCCCCAGTCTGTAATACTGTCATGGAACAGCACTGATATTTCATTTTTAAACTGCAACTGAAGCCGGGGCTAGATTGCCTGAGCCCTGGGGTTGAAATGCTGAAACTCTCTGCAATTAAAACTAAGAATCCCAGGGGAGTCAACTCTACCTTGCTTTCCTTGCCATGTGCAAATTAAATCTTGAGCTGTGCACATTAGCTGCAGACTTTGTAGAGCAAAGTCCTTGTCAAGGTGTCATGGTACTTTTTTAAAGAGAGGAGTCTTGCCCTGAGATCCTTGAGCAGAAAATTTCCTCTGACACTGTTGTGCTTCAACTCCAAAAGCAGCAGCATTTCACTGGGAACTTGCCTAGGTGTTTTTAAAGCTCTTCAGGTTCTGTGGGATCTTTCATCCTAAAACACTGTAACATTTCCAAGATCACTGTGGGTTTTACAGCCCCTTCTCTGCAAATTATGGCCTCTTGGAAACTCAGGGCAGCAGCAAGGATAGAACTAGAAACTTCCTGTCCCCGAGCTAAAGCGGGATCTGTGTTAGCAGCTACCTGCATGGGGGCCTGTGCCACTTGGCTGTTCAGTTCAGGCTCTGTGCAGTAGAGAGCAATCACATATAAGTAGTCAGGACCATACAATTATTATTTGCTATCTAAGCCTTTTTCTGCCTACAGACGCCTAGCTTTTCCTTCCCCTGCCACAGTACGGGCAGAGCGTGTGGGGCTCCTTTCTCTGACTTGGCAAGTGAGCAGCTGTCACACCACAGGCTGTATAGTTCATTCGATTAGAGAGCGGTTCCTCCTTACCTAAGCCGCAGAACTGGTGGCAGGTGCCTTCTTCCAAGGGATCCCCCTTCAGAGACCATTTTTGTATGGGAGCTGTCTTCACAGATTCACAGACGTTTAGGGCTGGAGGGGACCTTGCCAAATCACCAGGTCCAGCCCCTGCTCTGGGCGAAAAAGATTGCTGGGGTCAAATAACCCCAGCACGGTGTGCAGTCTGTCTTGAATAAAGTCCGTCCCTCTGCTGTGTTTTTCTGCCTTGCCCTCTGCCTATCTACTCCCTTCTGTTTCCCCGCAACCTTTTTTTCCCCTCAATTCCCCCTTCTGCTTCCGGACGCCACCGTGCAGAGCTGCACCTGCCCTGCCTATGGCACTTGACAGCCGGACAGATGGGATTGTCCTGGCACTTGCATACTCTTGCCCTGAATCTTCTCTCGAAAAACTCTGGATGTGATTTTCACCGCTAGGTGGTGGTGGTGCTTCCTGATGTTCCCTCGAGTATGGCATCGAGGAGGGACAGGGCGCCAGGGTTCATGCTCCTGGCGAGGCATCTAGCACAATAGCAAGGGTGTGACTACACGAACACTTGCTCGGCCACCGTGCATGTAGATAAGGGTTAAGGCTGTGCTCGCGTATGGGATTTTTAAGCTGCACTTTCTGTCTAAGAGGTCACACTACACGACAGAGGCCAGGCTGTAGGTAGAAATCCCTTGACTCCTACTTCTCCATGGTGTCGGCTTAGAGTCCGGACAGAAATTTGAGCCAGATAAAGGAGGGGGAAAATGCTATTGCATGGGACAAAGCATCCGGACAGAAGTTTGAGCCAGATAAAGGGGGGGAAACATGCTATTGCATGGGACAAAGCAAAGTTCAAGCAGAAGTATTGCTGCCTGCCAACCCAGGGAGGGACATTCATTGCTATTAGCTGCGGCAGTGGGGAGTCATCGAAGGGGATGGTGAGCATACAGGCTAAGCAGACCAAAGGGAGCGCTGGGGCTTGAGGGACACGGGGGGAGGAACTGAGCAGAGCTGCTAACCGGTGGAGAGGGGCTGACTTCAGGCACACAAGCACTGTGATGGGGGGGAAAGGGTAGGTTTAGGAGCCTCAGCTGGAACCGGCCTGTCAGTGCCCGAGTGGGCGTTCTCGGAGGTGGGGGAGATTTGGTTTCAGTTTTTTAGCGACAGTCAGATAGTTCAAAAGCAATAAGCATTGCCGGAATGACAGTCACAGGAGCATGCTCCAGCCAAGGGGCTGTGTCATTTCTGGGGTGCGTTCGCATGTAGAGAACTGATCTGCTTCTAGCTGAACTAATTGGAAATGACTCCCTGAAAGATCAGCAGTTTGGTGCGTTTGGATAAATGCTTTACTGGCTGAGGCTTTGGAGTGAAATACAAAGAAAAGTCTTGATATCACATCAGCTCTGACTGCCGGATACCAGTGTAACGTACTGGGATGCTGAATGTCATATACTATAATGTTGTAACGTGAACTACAACGTCCAGAAGCTTCCAGGGGACTGGAGGAATGAACTTCAACATGCACTACAGAAGGTGTCGGGGGGCAGGAGGATGCTTATTTATCTGTGTCTGTCCCCGTCCCCACCATCGCACTGGCTTGTGATCCTAATCCCCAGCACCCCCTATGTAAAAATGGGAACTTCCCTTGCTGGCTCCCTGTGCCAGTTCCTGGGATTGCGAGGTTTGGTACAGAGAGCTTCCTCATCCTAGAGCAACTAGCCTAAAGATGGTTTCAGCTGTGACTCGTTGAAAAATATAGATATCATTTTGCCGTGATGGACAAGCCCATTTGATGGACACGTTGGGAAGAGGAGGAAATGGAGACTGCCTTATGTCCATGGCTTCCTCTATCTCTGCTTTGATCCGCAGCAGTGCCCAAGTGTGCTTAACCAAGCTCTGCAGCAGCAAGCCGCTTGTCATCCTGGTCACTGAGTGGCCAAACACTTCCACAGCCCTATGTCGACAAGACTGAAGGACTAAGAGTAGCCCAAAATGTCCTTTGGGCTACAGCTGGGCTTTCTCAGAGGGAGACTAGGAACAAAATGAACACATGAAGAGGGAGCACTGCACAGCCAGCAGCAGCAGCAGTGGAAGATGAACACAATCCTGAATGATCAGATTCAGGTGATAAGCAAAAAGGGTTTTATCCTTTAAAGCACTTAGAGGTAGGGATATTTGCTGGAATGTGAGATTAGTTTTAATATAGTCCCAGCCATGACTCACGGTCTCAGACAGGTGGTGACAACAGCGTTTTCACAGAAGACAAAACTGAAGATATGACACGACACGAGGGTCTGGTCCACTGAAAACAGCAGGATAACATCGAAAGCTATGGGGACAGTGGTCCAAAATGGGACAAGTAGAAAACAGGGAGGGAGAGCTCAGAAGATCACCACGATACCAGTTCTTCACACTCATTTCCTGGAAAGCGCTTAAATTGGGACAAGACAACTGTTGGCTTGTCGGACAACTACATTTGACACCTTTGTTGCTCAGGGACAAGCAATATGCAGTTGTTTTCCCCCCTGGAGCCACTTCAAGTTGCCAACGTTCATGCATCTCTGGGCATGGCAAGAAGGCAGGCAGATGTTAACATAGTTAATGCAGGCGAGGCCTGGGACTCCCAAGTCTCACTGGCGAGGGACGGGGTAGAAGAAGGTTCCCAGGTTCTTCTCCCTTGGTCTTTGTATGCTTGAAATTGTACCCAGGGCTTTGACCTGTGATTCATGCCTCCACACAGCGAGCATCCTCATTCCTGGAGCTCACGCAGCACACAGTCGCCAGCCATTTACTGGCAGATCAAAATAACAGTGAAAAATTAGGTTATAGCAACACCATTAAATTAAAAGGTTCAGTCCCACATTAGAAGCCTTTTTCTTCCCCAGCTCAAGCTCTGTGAACAGAGGTCATACACCAGCAAACAGTTTTTGCCTTGGGATTAAAAAAATACAACCCGCCACTGAAGCCCTTTCTCGTACTCCCAGAAACTTTATCAGAGGGACTGAAAAATTCACCTGTTTGCTGCCAGTGGGAAGCTGTCCCTGGTGACTATAAGGGTCTTACCCTTATTTTCCAGAGAATTTAAGCCTTCTTTTCAAAGCACTATTGTTAGGCATGTGAGAGGCCACAGTGATGAATTCAATCTAAGAGCCTGATTAAAACAAACAGAGGACTTAAGCACTTGTCCCCAGCTTGGCTATCAGCTTATATGACCCTGGGCAAGTCAGCTCAGACTTGATCTTCCAAATTATGCAGCACGACTACCTCCCAGTAATGACTCTGGTAGCTTGCAGAAATAGGGCAATGCCCCTCTAAATAATTGATTTAAAATTATTTAAAGATATACTACCATATCCCTAATACACTACAATACTTAGGGGACTCAGTGAGCCGTGCTCTTTTGAAAATCTGGGCCTAAACACCAATGCTGAACAGCTTAGAGCATCTGACCCTTAAGCTTTCCCCCCTGCCTCTCCGCATCACCTGCAATACACTGAGTGGTGGATCACAGTGTCCTGGCTTAGGAGATGCATGTGCCCAGCAAAATGGGGATACTTTTCAAGGTTTCCTGGCTCCCAGCTGTGTATATCTTCCTCTGGGGCACTTTGGAGAGGAATGCAGTGAAAAAAAGACCATCCACCATCTTCCCTTTCCCCCATTCTGTCTAGAAAACACGTCCTAACCTGTTTAAAGCCAGTTTGAGGGTAAAGAGTTCAGAGCATTGGTTAATGCAGCATCTTTTCATGGCTGCCTGCTTTTAATGAGCTTAACTAAAAACCCTGCCGTCCATACGCAGTCTGTGATATTGCAGTGCTTATAATTCAGTCAAATCAAAACCAATTGACTTTCAAATCTTAGCCATTTTGGCTGCAGGGCTGTTCAAATTAAAAGGTCATGAGAATTTTTTTAATAGGAAAAGCATTTTTTTCAGTGTCCTTTTATTCAGAATCTGAACTTTATTTAAAAAAAATTCACCTTTGAGAAGAGACCAACTATAGTAAATGTCATCCCCTGCCCCGCATGTTTCTAGACTTTCCAGAAGTATGAGTGACTGGAAATAAGGAGTTGGGCTGGAAACTGTTTTACAACTTTAATTATAATGGTTATGACCAAGTGCCCACTCTCTAGAGTAACGGGCCTGGGCCACCAATACCAACCCAGCGATGCACTTGGGCTCTGGGAAAGTTCACATCCAAGTTCCTGTCCAAATCTGAACTTCACAACTTTGGATCTGTCTCATTAGGAAGCCTAAAATTAAAGCCCAAACTCAACACCCAATTTTTCCCCGCAATGAGAAGGATCTGGGCTAAGTTTTGTGGCTCTGTTCCCTCTGAAATCACAATGGTGATTGGTAGTGACATAGTGCCATACCAGTAGAAACCCATCCCAAAGGATGTGCAAATCTTCTCCTGGTAAGCGACAGGCAAATGCATGTCCCCACATCTGTTTTCTCATCTTTTCCAAGACATTGTGATGCCTCGCAATCAATGCGATGCTGCACAGCATCAATGCGATGCTGCAGCTAGTAAAGCAAGCAAAACGCTGGCTTGCATCCATAGATGCTTCCGAAGCAAATCCCGGGACGTCATTCTCCCCTTGTACTCGGCCTTGGTGAGGCTGCAGCTGGAGTACCACGTCCAGTTTTGGGCTCCACAATTCAAAAAGGATGTGGAGAAGCTTGAGAGAGTCCAGAGGAGAGCCACACGCATGATCAGAGGTCAGGAAAACAGATCTTACGATGACAGGCTGAGAGCCATGGGACTCTTTAGCCTGGAACAGCGCAGGCTCAGGGGTGATCTGATGGCCACCTATAAGTTTATCAGGGGTGACCACCAGGATCTGGGGGGACGTTTATTCACCAGAGCGCCCCAAGGGATGACGAGGTCGAACGGTCACAAACTCCGCCACGACCAACTCAGGCTGGACATAAGGAAGAATTTCTTTACTGTCCGAGCCCCCAAGGTCTGGAGCAGGCTGCCAGCGGAGGTGGTTCAAGCACCTACACTGAACACCTTCAAGAGACATTTGGATACTTATCTTGCTGGGATCCTATGACCCCAGCTGACTTCCTGCCCTCTGGGTCGGGGGCTGGACTCGATGATCTCCCGAGGTCCCTTCCAGCCCTTTCATAACGTCTATGAAATCTATTAAATTTGCTCTTGTCCTTGACCGCCCCCCGCCATTCCTCCCATTCAACAGCAAGCTACGAACTCCTCCATGTAGGATTTACACAGAATCCTTACAACAGAGATGTGCGGAGAAGAAAGAAAAATGAAAAGAAAGGCCGAGTGCTGAGGCAGCCAGGTTTCACTAACACCTGGGGACGTCCTGCCATCAGCTTTAAGCCTGGGAGGAGGAGCAAGCACTGCCGTCTCCAACTGAGTTAAAAAGGACCACTGCTCACAGCGCCTTGATCTACCCTCGTGGCAGCTGCAACGCAGTAGGACATCTCCAGGGCGAAGTTGCATGTTATCTGTCTCTAGTGGGTTATGGAATAGAGAAAAATCCCACACAATTTACTGATTTGTTTGATGCACCTGGCTGGGGGAGTATTTGGTTGATTGCACAATTTCACAATGATTGCACACTTAATTCATACAACACAATTTTATTTTAAAATTCCTTGCTACACATATAACACTGCTTAGCTTTAAGAAATTCTTCCCAAGCAATGCTATAAGAATTAGTATTACAAACGCAACTACAATTACAAGTAACGGTTATTGCTCATGGTATACTTACAATCCCAGAATTCCTAGAAATCAAATCCCCAGATATACTTTCATTCTTTAGTGATGGTTTTAGGGTTGGTCTCAGCGGTGATAGGAACAAGTCCCTTTCCTTCGGTCCCACTCGGGCACGCCGCGGCTTCAGCATGAACAGGATTTCTTGTTCACGGGGAAGGTGGTTCAGAGGATCAGTCTGATCCAGCCGACGCTTGCGATTCTTCCTTCGGTGTTCTGCGAGTGAGGTTACCGCCAAACTGGGGCTGTTGGTTACAGTTTTTATTGGGTGAGTTGCTGTCTTGGGCCCCTCCTACCCAGACCTGTCACTACTCCCAAATTTGGGCTCAGATCTTTTACCCAACGGATTCCTTTTCTGGGTCTTCTTTGGGAAATTTTCCACACCACTGCTGTGACCTCTTGCCAACCCCTTTTCAAAAGCCCCTAGCTTTCGATCTCTCGGAGCGTTTGCCCAAGGGTTGCTTTAACTTTGTTAAAGGCCTCTAGAGGTCAAATTTAAAAACCAAGACATTCAGCACGTTCGCTGCAAGACCTCTAAAGATAAAATTCAGACTCAAGACATTGACCACGTAGGCAGAAACAAGCAATGACCCTAGACAAAAAGATGAACCTTGCTTTTTTTCTAAACTGGCTAATGGGTTTTTATTACAAAAATTCAAACTATTACATTCAGTATGACATTATCCATCTATTAAGTGATGCACTAGTAAAAACGTCAGTGCAGCCAGAGATAAATTCAGGGCAGGTCATAAGTTGCACAAGACGGTTGCACTGTGTTTTGTATTTGCACTGTGCCATGATGTAAAAGCTTGCCAGCTGTAGTCCTGGTTCACAATTCATGACTTCCCGTATCACCTTGCTGTGAAAGACAAGTGGGACAAGCTATTAAGCTTAGGCCTATATATTTTACATGTATCTGTTTATCCGCATCTCACAGCCCACTAAAATCACTACACTGGATGCAGGCATAAGGACATCTCTAACAAGCAAAGCTTCTCTGAAATGCTGACCCCTCTTAAGAAGGTGTTGACCTCCTGTGGACTCTACTGGTTCGTCGAGACAAGTGGCTCATTAAACCATCTGGAGGTACAAAGGATGGGAGCAGCTGCTTGAGGAAAGAAGATCTAGGGCAGCGTCTCCAGATCTTGCAGGCAACAACCCTCCTACGACTCCCTGACCTAGCTTATGGCAACGGGAAAGGAGGATGTGTGTACTGAGGCTGACAGGGACAGCGAAGTATGATGTTGCCTGCAGTTTATTACTTTGCTCATCATCGTTGCCCCTGGGCCAGAGAAGGTGGGGAGACAGTCATCCAGGGTGTGGGCAGGGGCTGTCCGAAAAGGAGCTAGGAGGATTGAGCTGAACCTTTCTCTGGTTTACTTCTCTCATTAATAAAATGCAGTGTCAGCAGGAGGATGGGGTTGGCGGCTTTTTTTCGTGTGGGTTGTATGTGTAGAACAGGCTGGAAAAGAGACTCACAATACCTCAGCTCAGAAGGTTGCCTGACAGCACAGCCCACTGCCTGGTGGAAACCTGCAAACACTATATCATCACACTGCACTGCACAGCGTCCTAAAGAGTGCGTCTGCTTCCCTTCACAGGCATGGCCAGAGATGCCAATAAAGAAAAATGATTGCAGCAAAAAAGTGCATTGGTGCAGGAGGAGACTGGTTTTCTGCTCTAATTTTCAGTGATTAAAACCCTGCCAGCCACTTCTGCTGAGCACTGTTTCCTTCACTCGACTTGCGTGTCACAACATAAAGCGGCGGACAAATAATCACTAGAATTCCACAAATGAGGCCCGACATCAAGGAGAACCAAGAGCTCTCAGGTGGCTTTGAAGGCACCATAAAAGCATAGTGCTCTCATAGCTACATGAGAACAGGACAGTCTTTCATCTTAGACTACGGTACCTTAAGTCTGAGATCAAATCCTGAACGTGCATTTCAGGAATTCTGAGCAGAGAGCGTCTTAAACAAAGTATAATCACGACTGCTGTGAAACTAAGCCTGCACATGGATTGGGCATTGTTTCATACAAGGTTACTTATTAAACCATAGTGTTAGATGGTGATAATTTTTCTACTCAGTGGCATCTGATTACTAGATTGCAAATTATTAATTATACATTGCTGAGCATGTATTTCCTATTTCTCTTCCATACAAAGTCGCCCATCAGAAATCTCTACAGCAGATGAGCACATGCATTAGTAAGTGTATTGCTAGTTAGTATAGGCTAGATATTATACTACATTGTAGTTTTCATTTACTCTAGTAACCCAGTGGATTCCATGTGCTTTCAGATGATGATCCAATACCCACTTGTAACAGGGAGCTGGGGATTCCCTGTTACTTGAGGGGGGAGACAGCCACGGGGAGGACCAGGTGAAAGAAGCTGCTTCTTAGGGGCTGCAGAAGGATAGGTTGCGAGGGATAGGCTTCAAGTGCCTGTTGTAGAGCTAGCAACTATGCTTTAGTACGACAGAGGCAGGGCTATTGCAAGGCTAGTGATTTGCAATAGCACAGTAGGGCAGAGGCTGACTTAGGCAACAAGGGCATAGCTGCAGCTGTTAGGTCAGCCAGCAAGCCTAGCTGGAAACATCTGTAGCTGGTGGAGGGGAGCAGACACAAGGCTGGGAGGGGCAGGGCTCAAGAAGCAGCAAGGCTGGGGCTAGGGAAGCAGTCTGGTCTTGCAGGCTGCCAAGGGGGGAGCTCTGCACTAAAATGGCTCTGCAAAACAATGGACAAGATCCTGGTACAATAAGCACTGACAGTGAGGAACTGAAGGCTTGCTAGGTGCTAAGCCTCAGGATGAGAAGAGGATTTGGTATGTAGCTAGAGTGCTTACCATTTTAGTTATACCCTCTTTTTCATTACAGTTTATACTGGAGGACCAGATCAGGACTAACAGATGAGGTTAGAGGTCCCAGGTGTGCCCATGGGGCATATGACTGTTTTGAGCCCTGTCTGGGGCCAAGCTCCAGGCATCAACAGGTTGCTGCCCTGGAGGGTTGAGACCTGAGCCCGGAGGGGTAAGGCCAGAGCCATAGTGAGTTGTTATCTGGGCCAGGGCCTGAAGCTGAGATGGATGAGCCTAAAGGCCAGGTATGACACCATTGGCCGAGGCATCAGGGTCTGGTAAGAAGAAAGGAGGGTTAGAGGCCAGGAAGGCTGGGGTCCCAACAAGGTCATAGAAACCTGAAAAAGCATGATATTGGACTGGGGCCAAGAGCCACAGGCATGATCAGCTGGTAATATTTGTGAGACATGGATGTGGATGTAGGAACAGTAGGAGGCCATGAAAGCAGCCCTTAAGGGTTTAGAGTACACATGGTCAGTAGCCTCCTTTTCCCAAGTTAACTAATTACATCAAGGCATGGCAGGAGAGAAGAAAGAGAGCCCAAGTGAAGCAGGAGCTGTGCTGTCACCAGGGGATATCACAGCCACCCCTGGGACCCAAACCTGCTACATCACTCCATTCCCAGGGGATAAACTGAGGATAAGCACCTAATCCAAGTACTCTGACATCAACCACACAGCCTGTTTAGGACTCTGTCCTATATGGTACCAAGCACTCTCAACCTTACGTTAACATGAGAAATAGAGGTGCTAAACATTAACACACAAGACACCTGAACTCCTTAAGGACTCAGACTAGTCATTAGAGCAATGACATATCTAAATTTCAGCTCTGTTTGTATGCTGCAGGCTACCAGATTTCAGCCTGATCAATTATTTGATTTCCTATGAGTCTCCTCATGGTTGACTCCCTCTTCCTATTTCTCTTCCACACAATGTTGTCCATCAAAAACACCTCCGGTAGATTAGTTTTGTATTTATATTCATGATGTGATGGGAAAGTAAAATGTACAAGGATTGTTTCTTTTATTAATTTCTGTTCCTTTTCTCTAGTACTCCTCCCCCCCCAAAAGGCTGATTCAAACAAGACCACAAGAAAGACGAATGTTTGAGGCAAATACTGGTTTTCATTGCACTTTGAATTTAACTACTGCATTTTATGCAAATATTACCACTGATCTGCACTTCTTTGCACTGCAATCGGTAGGCCAGATCCTGCTAAGACCTACTTCCCATCAAACAGAATAGAACTGCTGGTATAAATCAAGGCTTACCAGAATGCAAAATAATTTGTTTTAAAAATGCTTATTCTAAATTGTGTCTTTAAATGGATCTTATTGTAGAAATTTAACTCCATTTTCAGAGTGATACCCAGGCAGCAAAGATGCAGTAATTAGGACTTTTTGAATGAAGGAGTCATGGGTTGTGATCCCCTCCTAGAGCTGGAGCTGATATTCCTGCCCCTGGAAAGATCAAATATCTATGGTTCTGATGTTTTATAGGTAAAGTGGTGACTGATGGGTGAGACTGCCTTCTGCATATGTGCTCCAGATATTTAAATGAGCAAAAAGGATACTACCCACAAAAATCCTTGGGTATCACCCATGAAAAAACCCACAGATATTAGTCGGCAGGAATTTAGGCCCTGATTCAGCAGAAGGATGATGCATGTGAACAACCCCATCTCAAGGCTCCAAGGCACATAAGTGGTTTATTTTGAACTTTGGCTTAGCATACTAGAGAAGTTCAGATGAAGCCAATGGGATTTAGGCACGTGCCCTGCTAAACTGGAGCTTTATTTACTGTAAATATGAGGTGCAGTCAGGTTCATCAGTATTTAGGATGGGTGAATGGTAGCAGCCCTTCCCTCTCACTGAATTTCTATCAGGAGTCAGGGAGCAAAAACGTTAGGCTTTATCTCCTGAAGAAAGTGAGCATGGCAGGTCCCTCTTTGGACCACTCAGACCAGTGAAATTAGCTCCTAATTTTTCACGTAGCATCCTGGAACCCTAAGCACCGTCTGAGCTATCTCAAGCAAGCAAATGCAGAAGACGAGCTGAAGCAGCAGCACATACTTCAAGCTCCATTTGCCCTGACAGAGCCTGTACTCTTTATCTTATTGCTAAGTACCAATTATTTTTCACTGTATGTTTCAAATGCATGCACACAGAGAACTAAGGTCTGCCTTGGTTTCAGGACTGTTGGTGCATTGCTGCAGACTTGGGTATTGAAAGCAGTACGTGGTTGTAATAAGCAGCGCCAAAATGCTCATGTTCTATCTCTTTGCACGCATTACCTGGCACAGATCTCAGACTCTGCCTTTGAAACATAATCTGTTATTACAAATGAACCTGGGCCTCCATTGTTCAGGCTGAGATCTAATTTCCCAACATTTGAATGGGGGAGGGGTTCCTCCAGTTATCAAAATGGGTCAGCTGTGAAGTTCAGGTGTTAGTCTCAGACTTATGAAAGGTTCGGGCACGCTCGGAGCCAGATATACCATTAGAGGCCACCATGATTGTCACTGTGACAGTGATCCAGAGCCAGACAAGATCTCTATTTACATCATGCATAGACACTCGGGCAATTAATATAAAGTTCCCAGGCAGACAGTTTTGCTGAAGCAGCCAACACAGTAGTTCTCAAACTTTATCTATAAGAGCTGCTGCTGTCACAATGGTGAGGCATGTCAGTCTTCAGGCCGTGCAGTTTTGCTTCTAGCCAGAGCTCAGTTCAATGTTCTCTTAGAGTTTCCAGATGCTTTTTTGGCTAAATCAACCCAAAAAAACCCCATTGTTGCTAACAATTTGTGCAGGTGGTTTACATCTTTCTGTTCCAGGTGTCTCTCTGGTACAAATCCAACTCTGATCAAGCTTTCTGACAATGCTGAAGGTGACAGGATAGCAAACACTCAGGAGGCGAGGACCAAACTGTGGAATGACCTGGGGAAAAGAGTGGGTGCCTGAAGGCAACATAGTGAGAGTCTGCCTTAATAAAGGCAAAGCCCTGGCAGGTAGCGAGAGAAAATAAAAAGCACAGATGCAAAATAGCGGGAAGTAACCAGACAGGTGCATGTGGGCTTTTAAATTAGCTTAATTTCACATCACTTCCGAGCGTTGTTTTCATTTTGTTCTACTTTTTCTGGTAGCTACAGGGGGAAGTTGTGACAGGAGGATGGGGAGGCTGAGAGGAAAAGCAGTATCCTTGATAGGAGGCCAAAAGAACAGCTCACCCCAGGAAGATATTTGAGAACCACCAAGTTGCCACATTGCCAGGTACACATATCCTGCCATTTCGGCTGGAGGCCAGATGTGAAGAATACTACCTTTAAGCTATTCTGCAGCGTGCATCATTAAGCAGCTGTTGTGCTGCAGCCCAGCATTGATGGGCAAAGTGATCCGTATGGTTCCTAATGTACTTGGGCTGCATTTCATTGATGGGCAAAGTGATCCGTATGGTTCCTAATGTACTTGGGAGACCCTCAGGAGGAAAGCAGCTGAATATGTGCAAGAAGTCATGTTGGTTTCATTATCTTTCATGCAGCTACTTCCCTTAAGCACAAAGCATCCAAGAACTACTACAGGGCCCTCTTTCCCCAGGATCAGCTGGAAATCCCTCAGGGACCTGTGATCGGTCCTGAATTGCAGTCCGGGTCCTTTCATATGCCACGTTTTGCACTTGCAGATTGTGAATGGCATAAAGCCAACTCGTGCAACTTGCTTTCCATGTTGATGCAGCCCGATTCCTGGATGGAGCCTGTCTGAGTCAATCTGCAGATTGTCATGGGACTGCTTATTGCTTGCAGCTTGCTTTGCTGATATATTGGCACACCCCAGCAGTGATTTTTCACTTGTCATGGGAAATGTTCTAAGGCTGCATCTGGCTCATGTACAGGTTAGAGCCTGAACAATGACAGACCTATTGTCCATTGTGCACTGTGTACAGGTTAGAGCCTGAACAATGACAGTCCTATCCATTGTGCACTGGACCGTGTGCGGAAGATGTCCAAAAGGGGCTGGAGAAACAGAACAAAAGGGTACGAGCAGGGCAAAGTACAGGAAACCTACATTAATTCATGGATGTCAGAACAATTTTGCTAGTTATCCATATTTCCCGAGGGATGTAGCCTCACTGATTGGGAGATGTTAAGGTTAGATTTGCTTTCATTTGTCAGCAGTTAAGTTTATTTAGCTCTAATAAAGTCTTAAGCCAGTTGACCTTTGCATGCATCATTCTGTTTCATAGGTAGTGTCATAGGAAATACCTTACTGGAGAAGACCCACAGCCTTTTGATCCCAGTAACCTGTTTCCAACAGCGGCGTCAGAGGTGGTGCAGGAAAGCTGCAGTAGACTTACGGTAGGTCTCATCCTGATCTCTGATTGATAGAGATTGCCTGAAACATTAATATCCCTTCTGAATTTTTGCCTTGGCTTATAATGACTCTGGCTGTGCTTGATATCCATATAAATGTCCAATCCTTTTTCAGATCTTGTCAAGTTCTTGGCTTCAACAACTTCTCGCGCTAACAAGTTCCACGACTTAATTAAGTGGCAAGCGAAAAGGTGCTTCTTTATATCAGATTGGGATGCCCTGCTTTTCAGATTCCTTGGATGTCCACTTATTTTTGTATCGTGATTCTTCTCTCTTTCACAGTGGGGCACACAACTGAAGCCAGTTCTTTTTTAAATTGCTCCCGTGTGCTAATAAAACTTAACACTTGCATAACACTCCACAGGTGTTAATTAACCTTCACATCATCCCAGGAAGGTAGTTAGGTTGCTCTTATCATACTTGTCCTAGCAACACTGCAGAGCCAAGATTAAAACTCACAGTATTAAAACCCGAACCCTAACCTGAACCTGTGCTTATTTCTGCCTCAGTCCTTTTGTTTATCTGCCCTCTTTTCAAAGTCTCACCCTTAATGATGCGGTATTGCCAGGTCTCATGATTTTGGGCATTGTTCTTAAAGTCTGCCCTTTGGAAATGTGAAAAACGTACCTCTTTCTTTTATCTATATATAAATATAAATGTATCTAAAAGAAAGAGCTACGTTTTTCACATTCCCAAAGGGCAGACTTTAAGAACAACACCCAAAATCATGAGAGTTGGCAATACTGATGATGCGATATTCCTGCTGGATGATGTCAGCAGCAGCACAGGTCTGCTTCAAGTATATATAAGGGCTCCTTTTAAATGTTGAATGGATCCCTGTCTGAAGATTCAACCCAGAAGCCCAGAAGAACTGTGAAATATCATCGCTGGATGCTCTTACTGGGCAAAATTTCCCAATTCGGAAGTACCAAGTCTATATAAATATCAAGCAGGGGTTTCTCAGGGGAATTGGAGACACAGGATTAATGTGAGACAACACAGCAATAATCAGTGAACTATATGTACACTGTCTCTGGCGGAAGTGCCTTAGCAATGTTCCCCTTGCTACCAGGTTATATGCCCAGAAAGGCAAAGTGGCAAAGTGGCCTTAGCAGGTGCTTTCCACTACACGCCACTCGCAGGTGACTGTCAGTGATTAGTAAAGCCTCAAGGTTCCCCAAGGTCCCTGGTCTGGTCCCGAGGTTAAAATCTACCCCTAAGCTGCCATGATTTTAGAGGGCTGGGGTCCCTGCAACCTCACCTCTTTCACTGCTCATCACAGCGTCAGCAAAGCTGCCAAGCTAATTGGGGTCTAACGTTTTAGGCAGAACACGCTACCTGGAAATAGAATGATTTTTGCCGGAGCTCTACCCCCACTGCAAAGTAGGCAACCATTTACTCTTGTCCTGGCTACACTGCCCAACAATGCCAGATAATTGTTGCACTTAAGTGGACGCCTCATTCAGGACACTTGTTGCAGCACTCTTGCCCTTTTGTCATCCATTTGGCACAACAGTGTTTTGATATACTGTAGCTCATAACTTCACGAGATTTTGACCAAATGATCTGGGCTGGCATATATCCCAGTGCAAATGAGGCCTGGCTGTTGTCCTGCTCCTGCTGTCCACCTGGAGACATGAAGCTGCTCTCAGCCACTCTTTTCCCTGTTTCCATATCAGAGGGCCAGGCTGCAGGGCTTACACTGGTGCTGGAGCCTTGCCTTTGAAAAGTTTCTCATCTCTGACTGCTTTTAGTTCTTTTTGGGGGAAGATTTGCAAATAGCAAAGGAGTCAATCTGGGGGGCAAAATCACTTCCTGGAACCTGCACCTTGGTGTGTGGCCTGAGAAATTTTGAAAGAGGAGGTTATCTGTGTGCTTTTTATATCTCCCACTGCTTTAGGACTGCTGTCTAAACCAGTTGCACAAAGAAAACACATGGACATTACATCACCAAATTCTCCTCTATGGGAAAGTGATCCAATGGAGGTCAAATACTCATCCCTCTTGGTAGAGAAGTGACAGTAATATTGTTTGCATTACAGGCAGTCCTTGGATTTATGACTCAATCTGTTCCTGAAAACCATGTCTTAAGTTGAAACATTGTAAATTAAAACTGATTTTCCCATAGGAAACAATGTTATAAATGGGGAATTGGTTCCTGAACCAAGGCCTGATACCCTATTTTCACCAAAAATAACCCAGAATTTTGTAGTCAGTCAATTATGGATGAGAAATATAGCTACATTGATGTATTTATATTGTAAATAGCAATCATATTGATTTGGAAGGACTTATTTGCGGTGACTTTGCTGGAGTTTTTGAAGAGCTCTTGGTTGGACTTTTTGAAGGGCTCTTAGCTAAAGTCTTCTCAGGAATCCTGACTGCAGGTTTTTCTGGCGTCTCATCTGCTTTCTTAAAAAAAAAGTGTCCAAGGAAGTTTGGACAGATGCTCTCCAGGGAGATGAGTGACGCAGCAAACTTGTTCAATGGTGTCGTGTCGAATCGAGCATTGTCAAGTTGAAACTGATGTCAGAAAGTTGAAACAGGGTGTCAATTTATAAATGTTGTAAGTGTGAAACGTTGTAACTTAAAACGTTGTAAGTCGAGGACTGCCTGTACAGTTGGTGCTACAGACCCCCACCAAGTTCCAGGTCCAGGGAACCATGTGGGTAACCCACATTAATGTCTCACCTCTAGTACTGTAATCACATAAGAGGTTTATGAGCTTATGACTTCTTCCCAGTTAACAGATTCATCTTCACACAAGCAGCAGAGGCTTACAATTTTAAATCTAGATTGGTCCAGGTTCAGTCCCAATGGAGATTCAGTGCCTGCTCCGAAGAGCTTACAGTCGAACAAGGGAAAGGATGGTGTCATATGCTCAAGGAAACTGAGGCCCAGAGAGATTAAGTGATTGTTCAGAGAAAGTAAACCCAGATTTTCCAAGTCCCAGCCTAGCACTTTAACTACAAGCTCATCTTTCCTCTCTGGCAGTGATTACCCCATTAGATGTGGTTGTTAGTTTATTTAATTGCAAGTATTTTGGAGTCAGAAGGTACTGTCCATTTATTTAATAAGAGTGAGATAAATGCATGTCTAGGGTAATAGAGTTACACCAGGCATGAATTTGCTTTGATATATTAATTTAATATATGTAATATACTTGGATATATTAACTCAATCAAGCATTATATCCTAGGCATGTTTTTAACAGTATTTATAATTCAGTCTTTTTCTTTCCTGTTGTATCCAAGTTGCTTGTAGTTCAATGGACAGTATCTCCATTTCTTTAGGAGTCTGATTTTTCCCCTTATGAAAATTGCTAAGAATTAAAGGATAAGTAGGAGATGGACTGGGCTTAGAATCAAGCCAAAACAAACATCTGATTCTCTCCTTTTCTTCTTTATGTCTTAAAGAAAGAGAAAACAACAAAAGAAATTGGGAAAATAGACCATAAACTCTCCATCAGAATGAGGAACCTTTAAAAAATTGCACTTTTATTTCTCTTTTTCAGTATATCTTTGGTTTACTTTATTTGATACAGTATTGTTGTTGGGTTTGTTATACAATACTGGATTGTATAATACTGTCATACAGTACTATTGTTGTTTTGAAAGGAAAGAGCAAAACTAAATTACTTGTGTAATAGTGCAACGTGGCTGTCTCTGCTTGTCAGTCAGAATTAAATTCAGAAACTTCAGCTGTATAAGCACAAACTGCTTCCCCATAACCAGTAACTCCCTTGGAAATAAGTAACAGGATGTTATGGTCTCCAGAGCCAGCTGTAAGAGGGAGACATTCAGTCATGCCATCTATTATACTCCCTTTTTATTTCTAAAAGAGTCAGCTCAAGTACTTCTAATGATGGAAAATAAACCCACTGGTAGAGAAAGACATCCGGAAGTGCAGAGGTCGGGTCTCTCTCATTTTCTAAGCCAGGTCTCCCTTCTTTGTTTGCTTCCTCTTATCTCTCTCTGCGGGTTGCTGATTTGAGCTGGTCATGATCTACATGTTTTTTCTCCTCATCCAAAAATGTTGAATGATCAATGAAAAATAAAGATATTCCTGTTTTAAAATGTAGCTCCTGCATCTCAGAGGAGTTGTATTTAAGTACGTCGTTTTCCCATTCACATCTATGGGCTGGACCACCCCCCCCAAAAAAAGCCCACAAAAAACCCAAAAAAACAGCCCTCCCCATGGTATGCCATTCTCTCTCTGCCTGGTGAAAGGACACAGAGCTTCATGGCAGTCATCTGGCCACAGCACATTATGGGTAATAATGGTCTGGCCTAGTGAGTAGGGTTAAGAGGCAACTGGACTGTAACTCGGCCCAGATGCTGTGTAGCAGGGCACTGAGGCGCCTGCTACTTGTAGAGCAGCAAGTGAGGAGCCCAGCTGTGGGTTGCCAGGGAGACCGGTGGGAGTCAGCTGACCAGAAGGGGCAGGGCCTGGCTCCTATATAACTTCCAGGCTGAGGCCGGGAGGCAGTTGCCTCCCAGCAGCCGTAGGGGTAGGAACTCTGCCCGAGTGAGAAAAAGGAAGAGGCTAGCATGCACGGACAGTTGTTTGGGGGAGAGATGGAGAAACCCGGTGACAGACTCGAAGGTGACTACGGCCAGATGGCTTAGGTTTATGTTATAGCCAAAGGGCTTGAGTTTGCGTTGATGGTTTACACCGGTGGTTAGGACGAGGCTATTAGAGGTTGGAGGAGGCCGCATAGGGGACCCATGGTAGCGTGGGGACCCCAGTGCCAGAGTGGGCACAGCATTGGGGGTGCGTGGACCCCAGCCCCAGTGTGGGCATGGTAACCCCCAGAGTCAGGGGGCAGTGAGAAGCCCCAGGGCAAGGGGGCAGCAAGAAGCCCAGAGCAAAAGGGGTAGCGCGCTGAGAGACAAGGGCTGCGGAGGGCCCGGGCACCTGTGGGGGGCGCGGTTGTGAGACAGACCAAACAACGTCCGGTACATCTGCGAGGCTTGGGGAGTGGTACAGGGGTGGTTGGAGCCACGCATAGCCCATAAGGCTGGGGTGCTCAGAACCCCGCTATAGAACCTCCTGCTACTCTGAGTCTTGCACCGTGATCAAGAAGACGAGAAGCAGCCTCCCTTTAATATATTTATGATCAAGATGTGGCAGGCGAGAATGAAGGTTGCCTTATAGGCAAACTGGACAGTGAGGGGCACTAGGGGAGAGCATGGCGACCCTAGGGTGCCCTGCCTGGTCCACACTGTAGTGACATTTCCTTCCCATTTATTCCTCTCCTTCCCTAAAGAAAGTCTTCATCCATTCAATTTCGGTGGCTCACTAGGCACTACCCTTTCAACTTCAGCACCTGGGGACACAATATCTCTGGCATCTGGGACTCCAGAGTGGTCTCTCATCCAAGTACTTATCTTCCAAGATCATGTACAGGCTGCCTGACCTGGCTACCTCCATAGCATTTCAGATTCAGAACATTTAGGGTTTGAGCCATTCTGGTTTTTGACCCAAAATTGAACATTTCTACAGAAAATAGAAACAAAAAAAATTCTAGCTGTTGAGAAAAAAAAAATAAAAGCCCCTCAGATTTCCACAATGACAATGTTCAGGCAAGCCTTCTGTTATTAATGAGGGCAGTCACTGCCTATCTTTCCTGTTCTTGAACAGTCCCTGTGGATTGAACTAAATGCAGAGACTGCTCCCCCTAATCATGACACTTGAATTGCAAGACTCAGATGCCTCTGTGAACATGATGGACAGTGATGCAATCTGGCAAGGAAAGCTTCCACAAGCAGGCATTGGGGAAGGCTTGCTCCAAGAGACCAGAAGTTAAACAGTCCTTCAGAAAAGGCCTGTGTAGAAAATGATCCACTGCAGATTCTGGCAGCTTAGAAACCTTGTGTTGAGTATAGAAGTAGTCCCATATTTTCCTGCTATACAGCCTTGCATCTGCCCCAACCTGAGTAAAAATGGAGGAGTGAGGTACTTTGAGAAAGAGAGACTATAACTTTTGTTGAGTGCTTAGAAACCACTGGACGCCATGTGCTGTGCAGAGAACTGGAACAATACTGAAAATAAACCAGTTATGAAGAGTCTTAGAAATGTTTGGAAATGGAAAAGCGTCAGGAGAATGGGGTAGTGGCCCAATCGTCAGTGTTAGTCTCTGATATAAAAGACCTGGGCACAGTTCCCTCAACTACCATGGACTTGTGTGACCTTTGGTCAATCACTTAGCCATGGAGTTCAATCAGAGTTTGTAGCCTAAATTCCTTTGAGGTCCTGTGCCTAGGCCACTGCACGCCTCAGTTCCACAGTGGTAAAATGGGAATAACAGCATGTTCCCACTTTGCAGGATTGCTAAGGGGATATATGCATTGCAGACTGTGCCGGGGGTGTAGTTTGTAACTGTGTTGGTCTAAGGACATAGGGAGGAAACACTCAAATACTATGTGCCCCCCTCATAAACAATGTATAGGTACCATTGGGCAGTCCAGCATTATCTCCCGTTGATTTCACTGGGATCATGGTTAGGTTAACACAACAGGCTTTGAATATCCCACTTCGAGCATAAAATACACTGGGGATAGGAACAGCATCATTAGTTTGATAATGAGGGAAGGAATACTCTAAAATAATTATTGGATTTTTAAGGGGCCAAAGCAGCAAATATCGGTGTGGCAAAGTGGGGCTCCCCACCTAGCCACAGTACTAGGTTCCCCACTTGCCTTTGGGCACGCCACCCACCTGACTCACCTTCCACGTTTTGTTCTTAATTAATTAAGATGTTAATTAAGGCAGGAGGCTGCCCATTCATGCCCCGATGCCAGGGGGTACTATCTGCAGCTCTGTACTTTCCCTACACCGCAGCCCATGCCTTGCAGATGGCATCCAGCTGTTAATCACACCAGCCCCACACTGGGCTCCAGAATCCTCCGTTCAAGAGGCCTACTCCGCCTTCATTTGGGCTACCTAGCTCCCTAAGGCTATTTCCCCTCTCAGGCATGGTGTTCCCGGGACCTTTGGCCACACAGGCCCTGGCCTCACCTCCAAGGCCAGTCAGAACCCCAGGCCCTCAGATCTGAGCGTCCCTTGTGGTGTGCCCCTGGCCCTTTTGACCATTCTGGTCCTGGCCCCAGCATTGACCAGTCAAAAAGTATTTTACCTCAGGCCTCTGCCACTAGCCCACCCTCTCTCTGGGTCTGCTTTCCTGGTTTCATAGATTTCATAGACATTAGGGCTGGAAGGGACCTCGGGAGATCATCGAGTCCAGCCCCCTGCCCAAAGGGCAGGAAGTCAGCTGGGGTCATAGGATCCCAGCAAGATAAGCATCCAATTTACTCTTGAAGGTGTTCAATGTAGGTGCTTGAACCACCTCGCTGGCAGACTGCTCCAGACCTTGGGGGCTCAGACAGTAAAGAAATTCTTCCTTATGTCCAGCCTGAAACGGTCTTGCAGGAGTTTGTGACCGTTCGACCTCGTCATCCCTTGGGGCGCTCTGGTGAACAGACGTTCCCCCGGATCCTGGTGGTCACCCCTGATAAACTTAGAGGTGGCCATCAGATCACCCCTGAGCCTGCGCTTTTCCAGGCTAAAGAGTCGCATGGCTCTCAGCCTGTCATCGTAAGATCTGTTTTCCTGACCTCTGATCATGCACTTGGCTCTCCTCTGGACACTCTCAAGCTTCTCCACATCCTTTTTGAATTGTGGAGCCCAAAACTGGATGCAGTACTCCAGGTTGCGGGAGCTGAGGTACCTCACACTACAACTGGTGCTCCAGGGTCTCACAGGAGACTCTCACTCCTCTTCTGGAGCAGCGGGTGCTACTTAGGATCTTGCCTCTGACCCACACTCAGCCTCCCAGCAGTGGAGGACTTAGTGGGGTCAGGACTCACCCCTCTCTCTTGGGCTGAGCCCCCTTTATTCGGCCTCTGGCCCAAACTTCAGCCTCAGGCGTCCAAAGACTTACTTTGGCCTACTCCCCTCACTTGGGTCTCCAGATCTCTGCCCCCCTCACTCGGTGCCATGGGGCTTCGCTCCCCAGTGGGCTCGGGTGGCTGTAGCCACACCTGACCCCAACTACCTTTCCTCCAGGTCTTGCACCCCACACATGGCTCAGGTGGCTGCAGCTGTGCCTGGCCCCAACTGCATCTGGTATTACACAAACCCACCCAAAGGTGAGGGCTAGGTTTAAGGTGCCCCTTCTTGCCTTTCACTGGGGTGATCACTGGCCTGGCTTTTCCTGGGGGCTCCTATGCCACTGAGAGCCCCACCAGACCACCCACTCCCAGCAGCGTGCAGTTTTAGGTCATGCCCAGGACCAGGAGCCTCCTAGCCATCCCCAACAGCTCCTCCCTTACCTCCAGAAGGATACCAGGAGCCTTGCAGCCAGGCAACGTTGCTGCCTGCCCTGCCAGCAGCAAAATGCTCTCTTCATATAGGCAGCCCTGAGTCCAAAGTGGCTGCCAGAACCAGGCACCTGCTGGCTGCTTGGCTTAAGTCTCAAAGTGGCAGGCACCCACAGTGCCCTGCCACACACCTTCCCCCTTAAAATGGTACCTAAGGGAGGTTTTCCTTGCTGCTTCTCCAAAGCAGGCTTCCCTCAGAGCCTGTGAGAGCCCTCAAGTGGCGAGCACCCCCAAAGGTACTGTGCCACAATCAGTCACAACATATTATTAAGCCATCCCTGGGACAATCAAATATCAAAGAGAAGATGTGCTATGTTTGATGAAATACTTAAAACTATTTCTTATACAAAATTCCAGTATTGCCCATTGTAATAAATACTTAGCCCTCGCTTGGCACTTTCTCTTCTTAAAGCACTATTCAGATATGAAAGAGATGTCATTAAACTCAGGATTAGAATGGTTAAAAGTAACAATACTTCTAGATTGTGAGCTTATTTTCGTCAGTGTTGCATTAATGGTGATGGATTAAAGGGCCCAGAGAATGAAAGGCACTAACTTGACCCTGTCTCTAAACAGTTAAACAAGGTTTAGGGGTTTGAGTAGAGAAATCTCAGCTCATTTAATGCCATGGCAACAATCACCATTAAGAATCTTTTACCCCTTTTATTCAAGATATGGAAAAAGAAGGAAAAGATGTTAAACCATTGAACATGTAAAATATAAAGCTCAGCTGTCCTTTTAGCAGTATCCCTCCATCTCTTTCTCCTAAGCAGTTGAAAGGTTTTATAAGGAAAGCCCCTCTGTTTGACAGCCTTTGAGATGGTATTAAAGATGGCCTTTTTGTGGGAACGAGGAAGGGTGCATTGAGATAAGGGGGGGCTCTTGCTGTGGTTAAAGTACACTCCTACTTCCTTGAGACAAAGCAAGAGAAACAAATGGGAAAGGGGGAAGGGAAACCACAGCAAAGAGAGAAGATGCAGCTTCTCAGCTGCTGACTCTCACTGCTGTGTGCTGCCTCTCGGTCTTATCAGCCAGCTTGAGACCAAGCAAATTTGTACCCGTGTTGGGCTGCTGGAAACATCTTTTCCCTCTGGGCATGGGCTCTTAGCAACATTGCAAAACGTGCACGCTTGTCTGACAAAGCCGAAGTCTTATTCAATGGAAGATAAATGGAAAGAATAGGAGGAGGTGGGGGGAAGGAAAAGAGCTTCTGAAGGGCAGTGGGACAGTGGGAACCCAGGTCTCACAATGTAGGTGTTAGGTTTTCACTGAATCAGGAGAGGGTGGTGAGGTCAGCTATGTCCCTTGCAACAGGAGGCCTTCTTAGGGCCAATTTGCCTTTGGCCTGCCCACTTGTTTCTGGGCCAACCATCTGCCTTCTCGCCTGCCATGCCTTGTTGTTAATTAATTAATTATCTTAATTAGATGGGAGGATGCCCATTCCTTGCCCCGATGCCAGGGGGCACTATCTGCAGCTCTGATCCTTCCCTACACCACAGCCCATGCCTCACAGAGGTCATCCACTGTTCTTATTGTTACCTGCCCCCATACTGGGCCCCGGAATCCTCCAATCAGGAGCCGTCTTAGATCCCTCCATTCAGGCAGCCTACCCCCCCCCCTCATTCAGGGATGCCTAGCTCCCCCTCTTGGGCATGGTCCCCCCAGGACCTTTGGCCACACAGGCCCTGGCCTCACCTCCAAGGCCATTTGGAACCCCAGGCCTTCAGCTCTGGGTGTCCCTCACAGTGGGCCCTTGGCCCTTTTGACCAGTCTGGGCCTGGCCCCAGCATTGACCAGTCAAGGATACTCTACATCAGGCCTCTGAGCCTCTAGCTCCTCTCTCTCTTTCTGGGGTCTGCCCTCTGGAACCTACTAGCAGATGACCCACCCAGGTGTGGGAGCTGGGGTTAAGGCACCCTGACCCGCCTTTCACCAGGGTGGTAACTGGCCTGGCATTTCCTGGGGGCTTTCATGGCCCTGGGAACCCCACCAAGCCATCCACTCCTAGCAGGGTGCAGTTTTAGGTAATCCCCACAACCAGGAGCCTCCTAGCCATCCCCTACAGCTCCTCCCTTACCTCCAGGGTGTTCCATGAAGCCTTGCTACCAGGCGATCTTGCTGTCCAGCCCACCAGGAGGGAACTGATCTATTTATATAGGCAGCCAGAGTTAGGCTCCGGAGTGGTGAGAGATGTGCAGGTGAAGCCCGCTGCGCCCCCGCTCCCCCGAAGCCCCCCAGACACCCCCTCAGCAGCCACGGAGCCCCCTGCCAACCCCCAGCACAGCCAGAGGTAAGTGGGCTCGTGGTGATCCTCGCTCCCTGGGAGGAGGCCGCTGCCTGGTGCCAGGCCGGGTCAAGCCCCCGCCCAGGCCCCTACTTGGCGCAGCCCCCCAGGGAGCCCCGCGACCAGAGCCGCGCGAACAGGCTGCGTAAACAGGTGCTCGAGTTAGCCCAGAGTTCGCACGGGGGAGGGTGCGGGAGGGCACGAGACCCTGCCTGCGACCCCCCAGAGTAGTCAGCCCCAGCCATAGCCAGCCTATCAGAGGCATGACATGGATGGGCACGCGCCGCACCCTGAGGGTCCCCTCAGGCTCTGCAGCCCTCCCATCGGGCACCTCAGAGACGGCCACCCAGACGGAGCCCACAGTTCCGGGCTCCACGCAGACGGAGCCCCTGGCTCTTGGCTGCGGGGGCTGCCTGTCCCTTTTTCAGGCTCTGGGGCCTGGGAGCATGGCCACCTCCCCTTGCGGGGTCTGCTCCCTACTGGGGTCTCTGGCGCGCCAGCTGGAGGAGCTCCAGGCCACAGTCCAGAGACTGCGTGCCATCAGGGACTGCGAGATAGACTCCTACTGCCAGGCCCTTCTACCCTGGGAGCCGCAGGGGAGAGCACCGTCTCCCTCCAGGACTAAGGAGGACTCTGGGACCTCCCGCTCTGCCCAGTCAGGGGCATGGACCAAGGTGGTCAAGGGCCCCAAGGCCCGCCGCACCAAGGCCCCTCCCTCACCGGAGCTTAGCAACAGGTTCACACCTCTTACAGCCCCAGCAGAGCCTGCTCAGGTCCCGGCTCCCACAGGCAACCCAGGCTCGACCGCAGCTACTGTCCCCACTCTCCCCAAGACAAAACGAAAGGGGTTTGTTGTGGGAGACTCCATCCTGCGGGGCACTGAGGGGGCAATCTGCTGCCCCGACCCCTTAGCCCGGGAAGTCTGCTGCTTCCTGGGGACCCGCATCCGAGACATTGCGGAGAGGATCCCAGAGCTCCTCCGGCCCACCGACCACTACCCTATGCTCCTTATTCACGTGGGCACCAATGACACGGCTCGGAGCACCCCCAGCCAGGTCATGAGCCGCTACGGGGAGTTGGGAGCAGGGCTTAAGGGTCTGGGAGCTCAGGTGGTGTTTTCCTCGATCCTCCCAGTCTCGGGCTATGGGCTGAGGAGGGAGAGGAGGATCCACGCGGTGAACCAAAGACTGTGGAGCTGGTGTCATCGGGAAGGCTTTGGCTTCCATGACCACAGCCCGCTCTTTGGCGAGAGAGGCAGCGAGCTGCTGGGAAGAGATGGCCTCCATCTCTCTCCCCTGGGGAGGAGGCTCTTCTCAGCCAGGCTGGCTGACCTGCTCCCCCGGGCTTTAAACTAAGCCCGCTGGGGGATAGGGGGACGACTGCCACTGCTGGCCCGCTGAGCAACCCTTGCGAAGCCAGCAGACCAAGGCACTTAAGGGAGCCCACCCCTGCCCCAGCCCTGGCACAATCTGTGGACAAGGCAAGAGCCCCCAAGGGCACACTTGCCTGCCTGTACACTAATGCCAGGAGCCTGGGCAACAAGCAGGAGGAGGTCATCCTCCTGCTCAGTGCAAAGAATTATGACGTCATTGGGATAACGGAGACCTGGTGGGACTCCACCCATGACTGGACCACGGGTATAGATGGCTATACCCTATACAGGAGGGATCATGTTGACAAAAGGGGCGGGGGTGTAGCTCTCTACGTGAAGGAAAGCTACATGTCCCTGCAAGCTGATGTTGGCGACCGGCATGGACAGCTAGAGACCCTCTGGGTAAAAATTCGTGGGGAATTCGGCACAGGGGACACAATGGCGGGAGTCTACTACAGACCTCCCACTCAAAGTCCCGAGCTTGACCAGGAGTTCGCCCGGGAACTGACTGAGGCCGCTTGCTCCAGGACCTTGGTTGTCATGGGTGACTTCAATTACCCGGACATCTCCTGGGAAGATCACTCAGCTAAATCCGAGCGGTCGCAAAGCTTTCTCTCATGCGTGGATGACCTCTACCTGACTCAAGAAGTCTATGGGCCAACGAGAGGCAAAGCGCTGCTCGACCTAGTACTGGCTACGGGGGACGACCTAATCGGCGACCTAGTGATCGATGGGAAGCTGGGTGACAGCGACCACGAGCTGATCACCTTCACCATCCGCCGTAAAGCTGGCAAGTCAGTCAGCAACACAGAAGTCCTTGACTTCAGAAAAGCCAACTTTGACAAGCTCAAGAGGCTTGTCGGTCAGGCCCTCAGGGACCGTGACCCCAGGGAGATGGGAGTTCAAGAAGAGTGGTTGCTTCTCAAGGAAGCGATCCTCAATGCACAAGCTAATTCTAGTCCAACACGGAGGAAAGGCAACAAGAAGGCACAGCAGCCCCCCTGGCTCTCCAGAGACCTAGCGGACCTACTGTGGCTAAAAAGGAAAGCCTACGAAGGATGGAGGACGGGATTCACCTCCAAGGAGGATTACTCCGCGCTGGTCCGGTCCTGCAGGGAGCAAACCAGGAAAGCCAAGGCTGCAACTGAACTCCAATTAGCTTCAAGCATCAAGGACAACCTAAAGTCCTTTTTTCAGATATGTGGGGAGCCGGAGGAAAAGCAAGGGCAACATGGACCCCTGCTGAACCAGATGGGGCAACTGACAACTGACGCCCAGGAAAAAGCCAATCTATTAAATAGGTACTTTGCGTCAGTCTTTCATCAGTCCCATGGGACACCCATGCCTGCTATGGGACAGGGAGATCCGGGTGAGGGAGATCCCCTGCCCTCCATCAATGCTGACCTCGTGAAGGAACACCTTGAGAAGCTGGATACCTTCAAGTCAGCGGGCCCTGACAACCTGCACCCCAGGGTACTCGAGGAGCTGGCGAGCGTCATAGCCCAGCCCCTGGCATGGGTCTTTGAGAACTCCTGGTGCTCGGGTGTAGTGCCCGAAGACTGGAAGAAGGCCAATGTGGTGCCGATCTTCAAGAAAGGGAGGAGAGTGGATCCAGCTAACTACAGGCCCATTAGCCTGACTTCTATTCTGGGGAAGATCTTAGAAAAGTTTATTAAGGAGGCCATCCTTGATGGACTGGCCCAGGCTAACATCCTAAGGGACAGCCAGCATGGGTTTGTTGCGGGTAGGTCTTGTTTGACGAATCTCATTTCCTTCTGTGACCAGGTGACCTATCACCTGGACAAGGGAGAAGAGATTGATGTCATATATCTTGACTTCAAAAAAGCCTTTGATCTGGTATCCCACCATCACCTCTTGGCCAAACTGGCCAGTTGTGGCCTTGGCTCCACCACGATCCGCTGGCTGGGAAACTGGCTCCATGGTCGGACCCAGAGGGTTGTAATCGATGGCAGTCACTCATCGTGGTGTCCTGTGACCAGTGGGGTCCCTCAAGGCTCTGTCCTGGGACCCATCCTGTTCAACATCTTCATTAACGATGTGGACATTGGAGTCAGGACTGGACTGGCCAAGTTCACCGATGACACCAAACTTTGGGGCAAAGCATCCACGCCAGAAGACAGGCGGGTGATCCAGGCTGACCTGGACAAGCTCAGCAAATGGGCGGACGAGAACCTGATGGTGTTTAACACCGAAAAATGCAAGGTTCTCCACCTTGGGAGGAAAAACCTGCATCATCCTCATAGGCTCGGCAGTGCTACGTTGGCTAGCACTACAGAAGAAAGAGACTTGGGAGTCATCATTGACCACAAGATGAACATGAGCCTGCAATGCGATGCTGCGGCTAGTAAAGCGACCAAAACGCTGGCTTGCATCCATAGATGCTTCTCGAGCAAATCCCAGGACGTCATTCTCCCCTTGTACTCGGCCTTGGTGAGGCCATAGCTGGAGTACTGCGTCCAGTTTTGGGCTCCACAATTCAAAAAGGATGTGGAGAAGCTTGAGAGAGTCCAGAGGAGAGCCACGTGCATGATCAGAGGTCAGGAAAACAGATCTTACGATGACAGGCTGAGAGCCATGCGACTCTTTAGCCTGGAAAAGCGCAGGCTCAGGGGTGATCTGATGGCCACCTCTAAGTTTATCAGGGGTGACCACCAGGATCTGGGGGAACGTTTGTTCACCACAGCGCCCCAAGGGATGACGAGGTCGAACGGTCACAAACTCCTGCGAGACCGTTTCAGGCTGGAGATAAGGAAGAATTTCTTTACTGTCCGAGCCCCCAAGGTCTGGAACAGTCTGCCAGCGGAGGTGGTTCAAGCACCTACATTGAACACCTTCAAGAGTAAATTGGATGCTTATCTTGCTGGGATCCTCTGATCCCAGCTGACTTCCTGCCCTTTGGGCAGGGGGCTGGACTCGATGATTTCCCGAGGTCCCTTCCAGCCCTAATGTCTATGAAATCTATGAAAATGGCTGCCGCAGTCAAGCACCTGCTGGCAGCTTGGCTCAGGTCTTAAAGTGAATCATAGAATCAGTGAGTGGGAAGGGACCTAGACAGATCATCGAGTCCAACCCCCCGCCATGGGCAGGAATGAGCACTGTGGGTGGGAGGGGTCATAAGATCCCAGCCAGGTGCCTCTCCAGTCTCCTCTTGAAGATTTCCAGGGAAGGTGAAAGCACCACCTCTCTGGGAAGCCTATTCCAGGCTCTGGCCACCCTTACAGTGAAGTAGTTCTTCCTAATATCCTACCTAAACCTATCCTCCCTCAGCTTGTGACCATTGTTCCTAGTGACTCCAAGGGGGGCCCTGGTGAACAGACTTTCCCCGAGTCTCTGCTGCTGGCCCCTGATAAGGTTGTAGGCAGCCACGAGATCCCTCTTGTGGAGACTGAAGAGATTCAGGTCCCTCAACCTCTTCTCATAGGGCTGGCCATGGAGGCCCTCAGCCATACAAGTGGCCTCCTCTGGACCCTCTCCAGGTTCTCCACGACCCTCTTGAAGTGCGGCGCCCAGAGCTGGATGCAGTACTCCAGCTGCGGCCTGACCAGCACCGCGTAGAGGGGGAGCAAGACCTCTCTGGACCTGTTAGTGATGCCCCTGTTGATGCATGACAGGGTGCAGTTGGCTCTGCCTATTGCTTTGTCACATTGGCGACTCATATTCATGCTGGAGTCAATCCTGACTCCAAGATCCCTCTCTGCCTCTGTGCTGCCGAGAGGGGCAGCCCCTAACCTATAACCATAATGCTGGTTCCCTCTCCCCAGGTGCAGCACCCTGCACTTGTCCTTGTCGAACTGCATCCTGTTCAGATCCACCCACTTCTGTAACCTATCCAGGTCTGCCTGGATGCGGTCCCTGCCTGCTGGTGTGTTCACTTTACCCCACAGCTTGGTGTCATCAGCGAACTTGAACAGGGTGCTCTCCACACCCTCGTCCAGGTCGCTAATGAAGATGTTGAACAGCACCGGCCCAAGGACCGAGCCCTGGGGGACTCCGCTGCCCGCACCCCCCCAGGTCGACATCGACTCATCCACCACCAACTCTGGGTGCAGCCCTGGAGCCAGTTTGCCACCCGTGCATTCGTCAATGCCGCAGTCCCTCAGCTTGCCCACCAGAATTGGGTGGGACACTGTGTCGAAGGCCTTCTGGAAGTCCAAGAAGATGACAGCGACTTCCTCCTTCACATCTAAGCTCTTTGTTACCTGGTCATAGAAAGAGATCAGGTTGGTCAGGCAGGATCGGCCTGGAACAAACCCGTGTTGGTTACCCCTCAACATCACTTCCTCTGCAGGGCTCTCACAAATGTGCCCTGCCACATCCCTCTTATTTACCCAGTGTTTTGAGATCATGGCAATGAAGGCTCGGTGTCACAGTGGATTCAAGGGTTTCAGAAACTGGTGGGAGTGGCAGCTATGATGGTGGAGGTGGATCTTTTCAATCCATCTGTCCTCCTAACCATTTCAATTTCCCCTTGGTCTCCTTTTTTTTCAGGATACCAAAAACTTGGAAGCATGGCTGGGCTGGTTTATCCTTTTGTTATTTTGTCCTCTAGCTAGGCCTAATTTCCCACACACCAATATTCATTCACAAGCATCCAGTTCCATTCACCTCCTGTCTACCTGACACAACTTTATTTTTTTTAGCAGACCTTTTGGTTTCGAATTTGGACTTTAGTCCTTAACCACTGTTGACTTTTATAAACATTTTTTTGGAGCAGTATGAGCTGGATTTTTGTTACCTTGGACAACTTTGTCTACTGGCCTTCACACAATATGAGGAGCCACCAGTTTGACCTGTGTTTGTACAGCAGATAGCACAAAGTGGCCCTGGTCCATAGCTGGGCCCTTTAGCAGTATCACAGTGCAAATAATGAACAATAGATGTTTAAACCATAAAAGAAAGCAAATGAATTAAAAAAAACAATATTTATTTTTCCTGCATGGTTTGCAACCTAAAGGTGAAAATGAACGTAAGCAAAAACAAAGCTGACTTCCTTCTCCACCCTAACAGAAATGCAAGAAGTCAGCATTGCCCATGAATAGCACAAGGTCACCGAGACCTTTGAATTTTTTCTGTTTGAACACATTAATGTGTTGTTAATAAGATAGGAAAAGGTATCTGACTTTTAAGTTGGTGGTAGCCCTGTATCAAATATTAATCTTCAAAATGCCATTATGCAGCATTTAAACCTGATATTAAAATAGACTGGTGCATACTAATCTAAGAGTAAAAGGATGTGGTTTTTACATTATAGTTGTGTTTGTGCTATGCAAATACAAATGCAAAACGCCAGCAACAGAATCACAGCATAAACCAGATACTGTCTCTTTATTCTACTCAGCACACTTCCACCAAGGAGCACGTGTTGCCATTTTAGTAAATTATCAAATTATTTTGCTCCCTCTAATTAGGCAATCTTGCTTGCATTCAAACACGTATTATCATCATTAACAATTATCTTTGAAAGGGCATTTAACCAAGACATTGTTGTTCTAGTATGATTTTATGTCACATTCAGGGAATTACAGCAGCTTGAAGGGTCATGATTTTCCTTTACACAAGCTACCATATGTTGTTGCATGGTCATCTGACTCTGTAACCTTTAGATCCTAACTATGTATATAGAGTGGTAGTAATGTATGAGGTGCTTTAGGGAGAAGTAAGAAAGAGGTCCTTGCTCTGGAAATCTTACAGTCTAAACAGGCAGCATTGTAACAAATCCACTTCTCTTTTATGGTTCATCAGCTATGTTGAATACTCAACCATTCAGAAATTATCAGGGATAGCAGAGACAGCATTTTTCATTCTGTGCTTCAAAAATACAGGCCCCAATGACTTGAGATAAACTAGAATCTGTTAGCTGCTGGCAGTACAGGGCCTATGACACACCTTTGAACATTTTTTTTTATTTTATCCAATAGTGCATAAATACAACCCGCTCCTTCAACTCATTGCAGCATGAAGCAGAGGTATAAAATATTCCTTATAATAATTTATCTGTATAGTGGTAGCACATAAACATCACAGTCTTGGATCAGAACCCCATTTTACTGGACACTGGAGTACCATAAGATAAAAAGATGCTCCTTGCTCTAAAGATTGCAAGATGAAGAGTGCTTGCTCAGCCAGAGAACACGATTATAAGCTTGCAGTCTTTCTGGTATTATGTCTTGTCTTGGATCATGCTGAAAGTTTAGGACGTGAATATGCAGTAAGTCTGTATTTAAATAAACACAGTGTCACTCAGCAGCATTGTCACTCATGTTTTTGCCTAGATGGATGTGTGGTCAGCAGCCTGGGAATAGGACCTGAGTGAAGTCAGTAAGCAGTTCTGTACTGCAAATCCACAGCATTTTTCACTGCCTGCCTTTGGGTCACGTGCGTTGCCTGGGGATTTCATTTTGACCACTACTGTTTGTAGCCCTTCATGAACAAGTGCCTTCAGCAGGTGCTCAGCTTTTCTGCTTTCTACCTGCCAGAATTAAAAAAGCAGTTGTTCATCTCAGCTTCCTTCCTTCTCTGGCATGTGAACTCCCTGGGATGATGATCCCATCATTCACAGCTCAACCTTGTTCCAGTGCTCTTTACTGGTTCAGCTGGCCTACATCTTATTAGCATCTCGGTGTTGTTCCTGTCTTATACTTCTCAGACTGTACACCCTGCCCATATCTAATTTCAGTGGCTGTTTTATTACCAGACAGCCCTTCCTCTTATATATATAGGAGGAAGTGTGGGGTGTATGTGTATGTGTGTGTTTGAGGAAGGGTTGCCTGGTAATAAAACAGCCACTGAAACTCTCTCTCTCGCCTTGGTTTTATGTTGTTTCCAAGAAAGAACTTGTATTAAAAAATAAAACAAACCCAGATCCTGACTTGTATCACCCTTGTAACCTCTGCTCCCTGGATGTCTCCCTAGTAACTTCAACCCCTGACATCAATTCATAAAATAAAACTGAGTTTCAGGGGAAACCATGGCTTATGGGTTCTAATGCAAGGCCTGTTGAAACCAGCAGACTTTCCACTGACTTCAGTCAGTTTTAAAATATTCTTACGGTGACTGCAACTCGTTCAACTATTCTGTGGTCACCGTGTCAGATGTTATGAGAATTATATCACCTAGTCCTTACAGAGCGTTGACATCAGTAGTTATCAAAGGGCTTGTAAGCAGGCCTCTCAGTCTGCTGGCTTTTGCAGGAGAATTCACTTCTTGATGAGCTCCTCAGCCAGTTCTCTGAAACAAAAATCCTTCTTTCCATTCCCAGACACCCAGAGGAATCCTTTCCAGGTCCAGGCCCAGGCTCAGCAGCCTGCTCCCTCCTTGCAGTAATCTGCTCCCTACACAATTCGTTTCCTCCCCTCTCTTGTTTTTATTTCTGAGAGCTTTTAAAGCTCCTAATGGACACTCATTAGCCAAATAACCACAACTGGACTATCTTAATAGGGCTCACTGTTCCTCCTTAAAGGGATAGACCACTCTGTGACACTGCTGTACATAAGAATTGAGTATCAATATACTCATTTATAGAAGGGCAAACTGATGCAGGGAGTGGCAGAGTGACTTGTCTATGGTTACCCCGTAGAGATGTGGTAGGCTCAGGAAGGAAATGCAGGTCTACTGCAATCCAGGCAGCGTTTAACTACACAGTCACTACTCCATACATTTATGTAAGACTATCACAGGCTTGGCAGAGGGGCTGGACAGCAACTGTTTGAAACTTGGAACACATTTTGAGATCACTCCTACACAGAGAAACTCCATTTTTGGTATCCCAGTACAGGCATGGATCTAGCTGACAGCCAAGGAGCATTGAATTGGCCTGGCACTGACTGCAGGTCTTCTATATGTACCTAAGGAGCTGGGGAAAAGATTTTAAAATTTGTAATTTTCCATTTAAATGCAGGGTCCATTATTTTGTGAAAATCCTTTCCCTATTTTCATGTTGTTCTGCATGGCACTCTTTAGCTAATACAGGCTCACTCATTAACTGGGATTTTCTAGATTTTAGCTTTAAAATATTTTAACACAAGTCTCATCAGATCATTTTGCCTTCCAACCTGCCATCTGCTTTTTGCAATGTTGTTATAGTTTTGTCTTATATATACATGACAGGGGTCAGCCTCTAATACATCAGTGATATGCTATTTTTTTCACAGGGCCCCTGCCTTATTCAGTACACAGGCTGGATAGCGCACATTAAATGAGTAGCTATTTAATCTTTCTTTTTACCCTTATCATGCAAAGTATGGTCCCGCTGGCTCCATTCAAACCCTATTCTGAAGACAGAATTACATTACTATTTTTCTTCTCCGTTTCTCTACACTGTTGATCACTGCTGCGTCTGAGTGCTTTACTAGTGTTAGTGAATTGTGTTAAGAAAGTGGTATTATCCCAACTGTGCACACAGGGAAACAAGGCAGAGGGGGATTAAGATCCAAGGTTTTCACTGGTTCTGAGACACTGTGAATCTGATTTTTCAGAGTATTTAGCAGTATATAGTACCATATACAGCCTTAGCGCCCATTGACTTCAGTTACTGCTGTTTCTGCTCAGCATTACTACAGACCAGACCCCCTAAGCATCAGTTTGAACACCTAAAAGATGAGGAACATGTAGTTAGTGACCACTTCCAAAAAGTTTAGTTTAAGTTGCTGAGCATCATGCAGGGGCTCTGTAACAGAGAAAGGGATAGAAACCAGTCTTCTAGGGCATCATTTTATTACCAATTTACTAGGTTTCGCTTTTCCCGAGAGAGCATTTCGTTGGGTTTGCTGTCAGACCTGCCTTGTGTAGTTCTGACAGGACGGCCCGCAGATGTTGGCAGTGCTGTCCCCATTCTTCTGAAAAGATGCTTATATCATCGATGTAGGTGGGTGCATATTCAGGACCCTGTCCATCGACCTCTGAAAAGAGGCCCCTGCCCCATGTAGCCTGAAGGGCATCCGCTGAATATGAAACAGTCCCCCGTGGGGTACCAAAGGCCATCTTCTCTTGATCTTCCTTTGCCATGGGTATCTGCCAATACCCCTTAGTGAGGTCTATTGTTGTGTATCTGGCAGTCCCAATTTTCTCCAGCATGTCGTCTATTCTGGGTATGGGGAATGCATCAAACTCAGCTACCCCATTTACCTTCTGGAAATCCACACAACATTTAGGTGTACCATCAGGCTTAGTAACTATCGCCGATGGGCTACCCTCTAGGGGCTTTGTGAGTCCTCCATGATCCCCAGTCGGTGCATCTGTTTGACCTCCTTCTTAACAGCCTCCCACTGATGTCTGGGTAATCTTCTCCACTGATTTCAGATGACACAACTTGCTGGAGTCTTGATCCTATGTTCGATACCTCGTGCCTCCCCCAGGGTTTCCTTGAAAACAACTTGGTATTCATTTATTATTTCTTCCGTCTCCTCCTGTTGATCTCTTTCTAGCATACCCTCCACCACTGGGTGCCTACCCACCTCTTGGGTCATCTAGGTCCCCGCTTTTCTGCATGAGCCACCCTATTGCAGCTTTCACCTCCCTATTGCCTGGACACTAGCGACAGGGTCACTGAGAGCGCAGAACGGACGGTTCCAGTGCCAGGCCCTGCTTCGACCAGCACAGCAAGGAGCAGCAACCACAAAGTAAATCTGGTTTTGCCTCTGGCTTTGCATCAGAGCATGCTCAGTTGCTCTGTGGAGATGGGATGTGCATTTTTTGTCAGCACTCAATGTTCTGAGACATTATAGATGCCCAGATCAAAGATGTTTTTATTGAGCATATGCAAGGCACAAAATTTCCAGTAGTTCTGAACTTGGTCAAATTTGGACCTGTTTCCACAGGGATGGCAAAAGGAGTATGTCTGATAAAAGGGCCGTACCTCTGTTCCAAAGCATATGCAAGAGCCTTTCAGACAAAAGGCTGCCTGGTTTTTGTTGTTTTTTTTTTCTTCCTTTTAAGAGGGGAAAAGCAATGCCTCCTGTTTTAGATGCTTGAACCATTTTGGGAGGAGCACCCTCCCCTCTCCCTACCCCCCCCCAAACAAAACAAAAAATTTAAAAAAAAAATCAAGCATGAAGCTGACACCTGGCATGGAAAATAGTAGCCCTAACTTTTAAAGAATGGCAAAGTAATGAGCAATTTAAAGTATGGCAAAGTGCTGAGCAATTTAAACCACCATCTTATGAGAGCTGGAGTTGGACATCTTTAATAATAGCCACTTTTACCAGCCCCGGTTTTAGCTTGTATATATTGGAAACAGGCACATGACTAGAAAGCTCTCAAGTTCTTTAGAGATACACAAAGCTTTTGGATCAGAGATGATTTTCTTTTATTAGACCAACTAATTAGTTGCAAAAGGAATTATTTGGTTGGTCTAATAAAAGATATCGCCTCTGATCCAAGACCTTTGTATAGCTGTTTTTTCCCCAGACCAACACAGCTACAAAATTGATCTGTGAAACTCCAGTTCTTTAGCCACTTTAACCTATACCTGAATATATCCAGCGATCACCCTAGTACATTAGAACCAAATAATTAAACATGTATATATATAGTAAGTAATTTTCAAGTGGGGAGAGGGTGGGGAAGGGACTTACATCACAGCTCCATGCCCTCATCGTAAGGATTTGGAATGAGGAGGAAATCCCAGACGACCTCAGGGATGCCACAACTGTGACAGTCTTCAAGAAAGAGGAGACAAGTCCGACTGTGGAAATTACAGAGGGACTTGCCTTGCTGTCCACCACAGGAAAGACGATTGTGAGCATCCTCCTGAACCATCTTCCACTTGCTGAAGAGCTCTTCCTGTAATCTCAGCGTGGGTTTAGGGCATCACAAAGCACAACCGACACGATCTTCACAGATCACCAGCTGCAAGAAAAATGCTGGGAACAACATAAACCTCTCTACGTGGCCTTCAGCTATCAACGGAGAAGCTCTGTGGAGGATCCTTCTGAAGTAGGGATGCCCACCAAAATTCATCACCATTCTTTGCCTGCTTCATGACAGTATGTGAGCCGTGGTTCTCAGTAATGGATCCATCACAGATCCATTTGAAGTTAAGACAGGAGTTAAGCAAGGCTGCGTCATTCCCCACAAAAGTCTTCTCAATATTCCTTACTGCAATGCCACATCTGACTAGCAAACTTCCAGTCGGAGTGGAGCTAAACTACCAAATGGATGGTAAACTGTTCAATATCAACTGACTCCAAGACAAAGCCAAGACCACCTCAACCTCAGCTCACTGATTTCTGGTATGCTGATGATGCTCTTGTGTGTGCTCACTTGGAAGCAGATCTTCAGGCAATCATGAACATCTTGACTGAGACATACAAGAAAATCGGACTGATGCTTAACATTCAGAAGACTTAAGTCTTCCATCAACAAACTGTTAATGAGCAGTTCTCAGCCCGGTAATTGTAATTCCCCATGAGACGCCGGAAAATGCTGCCATCTCTCAGAAGCCATCTCTTGCAGAAGGCTGACATTGATTCAACATCGGCTTAAATGTGCAAGTGCAGCCTTCAGATGCCTGAGGAAACAGGTGTTCATAAACTGTAGCACCAGATCTGAAACCAAGCTAATGGTTTATCAAGCAGTTGTGATCCCCACCTTAACGTATGGAGCCAAGATGTAGACAATGTACAGGAGACACCTCAAGTTGTAGGAGAAGATCCTTCGAATCCAGTGGGAAGTCAGATGCACCAACATTAGTGTCCCCTCGCAAGCAAACACCATGAGCAGTAAGGTGACGTCATTCAACATCAACTTTGCTGTGTTAGCCATGTCATCCAGATGTCCAACTCTAAATTCCTAAAGCAAGTTTTATTCTTCCAGCTTAGTCAAGGCATATGCTTAAGTGGAGGGTCAAGAAAGCACATCAAGGATGTCCTCAAGGCCAACTTAAAATGCAACATTGAGATCAACTTGTGGGAGACTATCACCCAGGACGGCCCCAGATGAAGGAAGAGTCTGCTGCAAAGAACTCAGTACTTTAAAACCTTATGGTGACAACACGAGTCAGAAAAGCAGGAGCAGCAGAAACAGCGTGTCACAGACCAAATCAAGAATCCGGAGCCACCGACCCTGTATGGAAACACATGCCTGAGTTGCAATGGAGTCGATTGATCCTAGCCTCATCAGTCATCTTCAGACCCACAGACAGGACAATCATGGGAGACAATCATGCTCACCTGCAAGGGATTCCTGAAGAAGAAAGATATGATAGTAGTGCCAGAGGACTGTTTAAGAATGCAGCCTTTCTCTTTCAGACACAAGTCAAATGGAGCAGCAGATGGTCCCTCCCCAAAGACCTTGCAGTGGCTATAGGCGAGACTGGCTAAGGGTAGGGAAGGGCTATGACACACAAGTAGAGTGAATAGGGTGATAGTAGCAAAAGGCAAATTAGTTCTACAATTCTTTCATTTTTTGGAGAGGTTACTTAGGAAGGGCTCAGCTGAGTGGCAGAAAGTGAAGGATGAGGTGCTGGTAAAGGGAAGAGGTAGAGGAGAACAAGGAAAGAAGGGCAGGTGTGGAGTGAAGCTGAAGAGAAGATGAAAGAAAAGCTGAAGCACACACACAGTCAGCACAGGGCAGAGACAATCCTGTCACTACAAAGAAAAGCTTTGTACTGTCCAAAGTTCCTTGCTTCTGCAGCTGTTCGTCTTTGGCTGGCTCCTTTCTGCAGTTTCTACCCCTCAAGGCTGTGTGGGAGAGAAGAAGGGATGTACCCTCTGTGCCCTAGGGCCCCAAAGTAAGGGAGTCACCCTGACACTTCTGGCTCTGGGGGATCCTGCTCTTTGACCTGATCCTCTAATCTACATTGTGATTCTGCGGGCTCTATCTGGTGGGCTGATTTCCAGGGTGAATTATGCAACCTCTGCAAACATCTGCTCGATAGGCCTTTTGGAGAAGGCTGGGGTAGGATCCCTACAGTGATAAAGGAGTTGAAAGGAGTTTAGTTGGCTGGCTGGCTGAATTCCTGTTAAAATAATTACTCTAATGTTGCTGGGATCCCACTGTATTATTAATGATGTGTTAGAGTGTCTATAGCTGTGGAGAGAGATTTTTTTAATTATTTAAATCTAAATGAGTGTATGAAATAAAGATTGAGGGATATTTGCACAGATGAGCAAAACCTGAACTCTAGCAGCAGTAAGGTTCAGCCTCACCCTAGTCTGCAGTGACAAGGAGTTCCACAGGTGAATACCCTTTGTGGATCTCACAGGGACCATAGGGGGCATCTCTCAGATTAAGAAAGAAACTGAGGCACAGATGAGCTGAGTGACTTGCCAGAGATCACAACAAATCCTCAGAAGAGAACCTGGGTCTCCTGAGTTCCTGATCTTGTTCTTGGACCTAAACCTTTATAAAACCTCTGATGAGAGGTGTACTTATCATTTAGTTACAGCTCAAAGTAACATGGTCCTGAGGACACCTACATGGTGCTGAGTTCTCTCCCCTTCCACTGACTGCAGCCATGCTCAATTGAGCATTTTCAGGAGCTTGCAGGACTAAGCCCTTTGGGACCAGTTCACACTAAAGGAAAAATAGAAAGCAGCTCTCTGCAAAGTCCCTTCTACCCAGTGCTCCATCTGTACAGACTGGATAAAGTGTTCATGGTCCTATCCTCCCCTGGAGAGATTCTTCAGTGGGACTTTCTCCACCCATCTGCTCCCCTTCTACCTCTCATGGACTCTTGGACTTCTTCCTTCCATCTCTTCCTGACCTCCTTCCATCTCTTCCTGACCCCCATCTTCCTCCTTGCATTCACTGACTCAAGTCACGCTGGAATCAATCCATGAATGTCTAAGAGCTTTGCATCAGACCCTTATATTCCTAGCTTGTCCAGTGCAATCTCCTTTCCATGCATATGCTCTGTGACAGCATCCCCAGTTATGTTTTCCCTGTTAAAAGATGGATGATTGCAGAGTGTATATGAAAGAGACCGGGAGATAATTTTAAGGGCTTAGCAAATTACTTACTGAATTACTAACTTGTTTCTGACTACAAAAATGCAGAAAGCAAGCGGGCCTGCTCTTTTCTTTTTTTTTAAATGGTTTGCCATAGCATAGCTCTTTTTATGCAGCAATGAGTAGCAACCCCCCACAAAAGAAGGTCTTTTGCCAGGAAAAATTCCTTGTCCATTTGAGTGCTTTTATTGCGATTTGTATTCAATGATTGCTGTAGCATAGGTTTAACTGTGGCTGCTAATAGTAGTAATTCTGGAAAGTCTGTATTCTAATTATACAATGAAATAAAGAAAACTGCAAATTATTTTTAGTGTGTTAACCTTTTGGGCCCTCTCCTTGGCTGGTTGATTCTCTTATGGGATTTTGTAAGGGCAACACCGCGTGAAGGTCTTTTATCTGTAGTTATCGATTTATATTCAGGTGTAGCAGGACCAGGTGTGCCACCCCCTGGTGACATCAGGGCTCTGCCTACTCTGGCTCTTCAGGTACCCTCCCTTTTCTTACTCTTGTTTGCCACACCTTGGTGTTATTATCTTATTAGGGAGTAGGGGAGGCTGCCCCTAGGTCTCAGAGCAAGGTTCTTTCTGTAGTCTACTGATACCTTACAAAGATCGCCTGCCTCTGTTCTGCCTTCACATGCTAATTCTGGGCCATCAGTGCCATCCAGGATGCTAGTCACTTCAAGGGCTATTCACAGCCTCCGATCTCCCTTACTGCCATATCTATGCCTCATAGGTGTTACTACTTAGTTATTTCAGGGGACACATGGCCACTGCCTCTTATCAGGCCACTCTAGGCCTTTATGTCCCTTGTTAGGACCTCAGTCTTTTCAGTCTGTGCCCCTTTTCTCTTGCTGGACTCTTCTGCCTAGGTCCATTGTGCCAGACCTGGCATCTGGTTTTCAGCTACCATCTCATTCTTATCAGTCTGGACCTCCAGCCCTGGTCTCACCCTGCTATGGCTTTGGTCTCTCCCTACTAGACCTGTGGGCCCCTGACCCATTTCCTGCCCCTCTCAGACTTCAGGCCCCTAGCCCCAATTCTGATTCTTGTCCCCTGGCAGGACTCACTGCAAACACATGCCCCTTTGGCACCACTGGGCCTTCCAACCTCCCCTACTAGCCCCTTTCTGATCTTGTAACTAAACACCAACATTTAGCTCTTCTGCAAGCTCTCACTTCTTTACTTTTAAGTTGCAGAGCAGTAGGGTCCCCAGATAGTTGAATTCTTCAGGCTGCTAAGGAAAGGTCTACTCTGTGATGACTATGGCTGAAAGACTAACTCCTAGGCTCAAGCCCTGATCTTGTATGCTGCCTAAGCCCAGTCCCCTCTGGGTCAGGCTACTTCCCCCCAGTCTCCACAGGTATTCTCTTTTAGGTTGGCTGGCTGACCTCTAGGGCTAGACACAGAAATTTAAAAAGTCTAAGCCTGAATTGATTTAATCATTGCAGATTAGTCTAACTTGGCTAGGCTAAATCAGTTTACAACTGTGCCAACATCCCAGAAATGCCAGCACATGCCTGCAGTGGTGCAGGCTAGAAGCCAGGAGGCACTAGAGCAGCCCTCCCTGCTCTTCTACAGTGCTGAGCAGAGGGGGGTGTGGCCAGGCCCTGGCAGGATGCTGTTATTAGAGTGGGGTTTTCCCACCTCCTGACTAGCCCAGCAGGAAGTTGATAACACAGTGTTTATTGCCCCATTAAGAAAACAGCTGAGCGACATTACTAGCTACCTGTTGATTCTGCCTTTGTCCCGTCTGCCATAGCATGGGCCATAGCCAGCATGTGATCTGCTAGCTAATACTGAGAGGTGTCTGTGTAAGACAGATGGGAGGGGAAGCGGGGAGCAAGGGAAAGTCAGGCAAACGTCTGCAGTCTTTGCTGAGCTGCAGACATGGAGCAGAGGGGAAAGGCCAGTTCTGCTGTGGAGCAGAGAGCCCCTCACAGCCCAGAGAGCATGCCAGGGTGCTGGGGGAGTCTGACTTAACTTAAACCAGGAAGGGGTCTAGGACAGAAATTGCATAAACCAGTTTGACCCAAATCATTTAAGTCTGATATTACATTCAACCAGGTTTATCTAAAACCGGCATCAGCCATTTTCGAACTGGTTTATGTGCACTGAACGTCTGTTCTGTTACAGGCTTGAACCAGTTTCTGATCACTTAAACCTGCTTACGTGTAATGTCTGTCCATAGCCTAGAGCACCTTACAGCTGCGAAGCCAGGCACTTTACCCCTACTCCCTGCTACTACTGCAGGGCAATTAGCTCTGCAGTAAGCACCCCCAGTCGAAAGTACCCAAGCACCCTGTTTTTCTGCTACTCCTAATGGGCAGACTATCCCACCTGGAGCTCTCCCTACTGCTGGTGTTCCCTTAAAGAAAGGGAGAGCCTCTAGCTCCCTGTTACATCAGGGAAAAGAAAAAAGGCTGGTTTTCCTAAAATTTAACTTTAAAAATCTGAGGCTGACATATTATGGGAATGATATTGTATTGCCTGTATGATATAACCACTCTTCTTCACAAGTGATCTATCTGATCAGAGATATTGCATACAATACCATGTATGTATATATGATATATATGTGTGTGTGTGTGTATGCATATACGCATATATAATGTATGTTATATGTGCTATGTAAGGCGTATTTCTTGTTACAGATGTGTGTGAATGTATCTATGCATTATCTTGAATAGCTATATATGAATAGAAACTATTTAAGTGGAATAATGTATCGGGCTAAGTATACATCACTGATTAAATCAGTTTGTAGTTTGAGAGATTCAAATTATATTTCCTTTTGTGAGCCCTCTGTATATATGTAGGCAAAACTTCAGTGACTTTAAATCAATAGAACTCCAATGAAGGGTGAAGGCAGTGGAGCAACACTATTTTACACCTAATGAGGATTTGGCCCCATCTCTTACCTGTCTGTGAGTATATTTTATGCTCAATGGAATGAGTATCTGTAAGTGTGCACGTTGTTTACCTTAATCCTTGTGCAGAAGGCGAGATTTGTGTATTGCTGCAGAATCATTCCCTGTGTGCAAACCTGTGTGTTTGAACAAAGCATTCTGCCACTGGAATAGAGGACAGTGTTATTCTAACTATTTATACACCCCCTCATCACTATGGTATCTGAAGGCCCTCAGAGTCGCTAATGGTTTTGTCTTTTACCACTACTGTGAAGTAGCAAAGTGTTATCTCTGTTTTACAGATGGGGAACCAAACCCGTGTAGATTAAGTGACTTACCCAAAATCATGCAGGCAATCTTTGAAATGAATTGGAAGTCACAAAGTGAATTCATTCCAGTGCCGTCTCTACTACATCATTCTTCTACCCATTCTTGATGATGCATTAAAGGGAAAAAACAACCTGAAAATGGTTTGTAATGTTTCTGCAGATCACTAAGAAACAGTCTTGGCTGCTAATAGTACATGCTTTGGAAACATGCAATTGTGCCTCCGTCACTGTACAATTGTGAGACTTCAGTGGGTGTTTTAATCTTGTTTAAGCTATTTTCTCAGCAGGTGACTGCAAGACATAAATGTCTACAGCATGACAGCAAGAGCGCCCATTCTCCTTTCAGCTCTAGACAGTTGTTGTATTGCACACAAACACATTGTATGCAGCTCTGGAGACCCAGAAAAAGAAACTAGAATTATTAGTAGTGCCACTTTAATGTAAAGGGAACTTGAGCTCTAAGATTTAAAGAAAGCAATAAAAAGCTGTAATAGAAAATTTCTGGGAAGAAATATTGGGAAAATATCTATCTAAAACTTCCAAACTCACTCCTGAGACACCTACTTGTTTTCTCCCATACATAAAGTGCATTGTTGTCCTACAATTCGTTTTAAGTCCTTTGATTTTTAGATTGTGGAAAGCAACAACAATAAAGTACAAAACATTTTTGTGAAAGGTCGTGGCATATATGTATTGCTTCTCTCTGCTGTACAAAGCATGTAAAAAAAAGCCAGCTATTAAGAGTCCTTTGAAATTTAAAGGTGCAGTGCACAAAAACGAAGGCATCTTGGTTGCGCACAGCACACCAGTACTGTAAAGGAGATAACCTTTGGAGCTAAACTCTCTTTCCACTTTGCCTTCTTGCTATCTCTATTGCCTTTGCTGGGTAAATCAGGTTTAGAGAACCTGCATGTTCCAGGACATCACCCAGTGTCTCCGGAGATAACTGTATTTATAACAAATATTGTAAAAAGAAAACTTATTCAATGATGTGGAAACTTAGGAAATGGGAAGGTTTCATCTAAAATGCAATCCTTGAGGTGCTAGCTGCACCTTTGAACAACATCTCTTGGCACGATAATGATCTCCTGTGGAATCTGTTAGCTGGATGCGCTCTGTGCTAGGTATGTCTGCTACCCTCAGTGTAAAGGCCTGACAACCCAGCAGAGGCAAAGCTGTATTCAGCTGCTGCCCTCAAACAGATGTTGATGAGAGAGCAGCGAATGTACAGTTGTTTTTCCTCCCCAAGTCCACTCCTACTTGGAACAATCTGTCCTGTCTCCTCTCCTTTTCATCATGTACAGGAAAGCTGCCGGAGAGGTCACAGGGAGCCAAGGGCTACAATACCATCAAAATGCCAATGACAACTAGCTCTTCTGTTCCCTTTCAGCAGATGCAGTCAGCACCATCAGGCAGATGTCACAGTGCCTGCAAGAGATAAGCCCTTGGAAAAAAAAAGCAGCTGGCACAACCTGCATCGAAGTATGAAAGAGATGATGCTGGTTGAAAGACAGAAAATTTTGAGAATCAAGATAGGACAATGACCATCCTCTCCAGTACTGACATTTGTCCTTGCTTCATCCAGGTAAGACAGTCTTGGGGTCTGAGTGCAATCACTGCTTCTCCTACATTCACATATAACAAAGCAGACAAATATGCACTTTCCATCCCCCTTGGCTCACCAAGAGACTGAATCAATGTTCATCTCTGCTGCTGCCTCTAGGATAGAGGTGATTCGCTTTATCTGGATTGGTGGTAAAGGGCACCAGAGACTTGTGCAGGTTGGAAAATCAACACAAAATAAAGTTTTCCAAGCAAAGCAGCTAAACCGAGTAATGCTGGGGGTGACACACTTAGTGTTAACTAACCTCTATATTTGACCCTTGTATATGCAGTGATAGGAACATTAAAAAAATTGAGAGAGAAATGTGGATAGTCAACTAAGAAGGGACCTTGAGGACAGGATGTCCTGAGGTCCAACTACCACTCTAATACGTCCTCGCTTGATGGCCTGAGGCAAATCATTTAATTTCTTTACCTCCAGTTCCTGATCTGTAATCTGGGAGCAATATCCTTTCCTGCCGCAGAGGGGAGAATTAGGTAATATTTGTTAAGTGCTTTAAAAAGCCTTATCCTATTAGCATATAGCAGCCTGCGACCAAAGACAATAATGCCAAATGGACACAGAATTAAACCTGCAATGTTAGATAGCAGTGCACTAAAATGCCACAGTAATGAGCTCATTAGAAATGCATGGCTAGATTGATTAGATAGATACTGCTGTGCACAGTCTTATTTTGAGATGATCCTTAATGTGTTGTTTTGACTTCAGACAGATACCCAATGGTATTGTGCTTTAAGTTGGGGCAATACTTGTCATGTCAATAGAAATTATTGAACTGGACTGAGAGAGAACAGGTGCCGATACCACATGGATGGCCTTGTGGTATCACATTGTGTGTGAGCACTTACAACTTCCCAAATGGGATGGAGTATTTTGTACAGTCTTTCTGAAGTAACACTGCTTGTGCTGCTTGAATTCAGTGTTTTCTTCCTCCCCTTTTTTCTCTTTTTCACACTATTCCAGAGAGGATTTACTCTATCCACTGTGATAAAACTGCACTGCCATCACAAAAGCAACAATCTTCTAGGATTTTATCCTTCTCTGCAGTAATGGCAGCATGCCCTGCCTGGTGGAGACCTGAGACAGGGCACTGTCATATTAATGTTACTTTTGCATTGTCTATGATAGGGAAGCATTAGAAGATGTACGAGCGCTCAGCCAAAAGCATCAGAAGAGATTTCACACAATCATAAGGAATCCAAGTGTGACTGGAGGGCTGGATGAGTCAGGATAATTGTTTACACAACCCTTTCAATTCCAGGTTATTTGTCTGAAGGCGAACCATTTGGAGGCCCTCAGTCTTTTTCCTGTTAGACAGTTCACCACAGACAAGATAGCCAGTACCCCAGTGCATGCCAGGATGCATGTGGACATGGAGATTTAATACCACCTGCCCTAAGGGTCTAGAGATGCATCGACCATAGGACTGTCTGTGTTACCCCTTCGGCTCTTGAATGAAAGCATGTCTTCTTGCCCCTTTCCTTCCCTAAGCCTCTGTCCAGCCATATTTTCTTTCACCCTTTAACCCTTCCTGGGAGAGTTTCATCAAAGCTGTGACAGTAGCATAGGTTTCATCAGCAGATCTCAAAACACTTTACATAGGAATTAAGTATCATTAGTCCCATATTACAGATTGGGAAACTGAAGCCCAGAGAGGTGAAGCCACATAGCAGGTGGCTTTTGTCTTTGCATTATGTGAGAGTACAGTGCCTAGCACTTTTGTGACTGTGATGGGTTGTCTGAGTGCTACAAGGATATACATAACAATGGTACTGACTTTCTCTCCGTATGTGCCTAATTTGCAACGGCATGTCCCTTGGAGGGAAGAGTTTTTTATTTTTAGTGCTGTGCAACTGTGGTGATCACCACTGAGGTGAAACTACTTCCTAGAAGCCATTCTCTCGTGTGCAATGTTCAGGACACAGTTGGTTGTAAGGATCAGATTTTTGAGTGAGGCCTTTGATTTTCTTTCATGTTTCCAAGGCAAGCAAGAATTTCAGATCTTCCCAAGAGGCACTTGGCTGGAAAGTAAAGCATGTTACTGTTTGTGGGAGGGCTAATGAGAGTCACATAACCTGACTGACCTGCTTTGACATTAGGATCATGCCTAGCAGGGCTGTCTGTCCTAGCTAGATAGAGATTTAGCTATTCAAATGTGCCTGATTAGCAAATCGGTGCGTGCGCCAAATCTGGATGCAATGACCATTTGGATGTAATGATTCAAATGACAACTCCACAGACTGATCTGGGTTGAATTTCATTGCATGTATTTACTTGTCGTTTTGGATTATCACAAAGCCAGGATATTTGAGTATGACTTTAAGACTCTGGGGGTACTGAGGGAAACTATTCTGTGGGTAAAGGGTCCTCTACCCCTAAATCCCTCTGTTATTTCCCCAAATCCTCTTTTCTTTACTTACCTGACTTCCCCCCCCACCCCCCAATCTAAAATTAGGCAGATCTAGCAAAGACTCTTTGGGCTGGTGAACAGGGTAAAGATATGGTGTTGGGAGTGTGAACTGGGCAGATGGTTGCAAGGATTAAGATAAAAATTTTTGTGGGGGGAGGACTGAGGCAAAAAAGATCCCATTCTTCTAACACTTAAGTTAATATCTGTGATAGGCAATACAAAAAACTAGAACTCTTGGTTCCAAAATGATACCTTTTATTAGACCAACCGGAAAATGGCAAGAAAATTGTCCTTTTCTGCAAGCTTTTGGGATCAAAGTCCCTTCATTGGGCTCTGGGGAAAGTATAGATGGTACAAGATGGTAAAAAGTCCCCATAGGCAGGGATAAGGACATATCTGTGGTAGGGAAAGCAAAGACACCTTTACAACTCCATTGAAATATGCTGGCCAGAATAGCTTTTATTACTATTATTATTATTTACTGCCAGTAATTACCTGTGTTAGTCTAGTCTAATGTGCAGAGGCCCCACTGTGCTGTGCATTGCACAGACACAAAGTAAGAGTGCACTGCCCTTAAAGAGTTTATCATTTAAGTGGGTGAGAGATAAAAAGTGAAGTGGGGGAGAACACATATTACTGTCCCTATTTTATAGGGGGGCTATAGACTTGCCTACGGTCACATACAAAGCCTGTGGCACAGCCAGGAACTGATCCCAGCTCTGCTAACCTGGTGTCATCTTTCCTCTTTTTAGCGAGCCACACTCCCTTTGACACAGGAAAGACAGTTCTGGAGGGATGGGGAAGGCAAACTCTGTGAGGTTCATTTAATTTAATTTCCCCCAAAGCATTTCCTCACATGAAAAGAGTTTGGCAAGTTGTGGGCGTTGAACAGCACGGTTGCCTATGCAGCTCCCCAGCTACTCTTTCTGTCTGAAGCCATGTAGGGATGACCCTGCTCCCATTATGCTGGATAGCCCAGTTTGAAGGAGACAGTGCCCTGCAGGGCAACACGTTGTATACCTGATCTCCATCTAGGGACAGTACTTAGGAAGGAGAGCGCGATCTAAAAGGGCAGAGTCAGGTATGGCAGTATCACTGGAACATGGTCCCTCTGGGACAGTCGCCAGGACCTGGATTCGAACCCAGGATCACAGGATCTAAAATGCATGAGCTGCTCTTGCCTGAGCTGAAAGGCCCTGCGACCTCACCTGAAGCAGCAAACAAGGGAGCCAGGGTCCTGTCTGCTCATCGCCTCCCTGCAGCACTCAGTCTAGGCGAGGGGAAACCCCTGGAGCTGCCCCTGGCAGAGCAAGGGGGTGGGAAGAGGAGACCATGCTCCCCACCCTTGCCTCATTCCCAGGAGGACAGGGGTGGGCAGCACTGAAGGAGAGGCTGCCCAGCAGGAAGATGTGGAGCATGGCATGGGGGCAGGGTGGACTTAGGTGCCAGGGCTGCCGTGTTAGTAACTGGGCTGGAGGGAGGGATGGGAGGCAGGATTGCAGCAGACAGGATGAGTTGGGATTGAAGGGATGATTGGAAGAGATGCTGAATCTGGAGCAGAGGGGTGCAGAGGCAGAGGTGCCTCATCCCACAGAGCACCACACGCTTGTTTCTGCAGGTCAGAAAAAGCTAGATGGTTCACTAGCAGGCGAGGGGCCTTAGGATCGTGTTATGTAGTTTCCAATGGAAGCACAAAACACATACGACTGTTGGCGTGAGTTAAAACCAATCTGCAGGACTGGGACGTAGGAGGAGGGAATGGACAGCAGAACCAAGGCTGGCTGCATGGGGCAGCATCAAGGCCATGCACAAGGAGGGAGGGTCCTTCACGGGGTGGAAGGAAGGATTAGAAGGGACCAGGGAGAGGACAATGGACTCCTTCAGCCCTGCCTGGCTAGAGATGCTGCTGCCATGGGCAGGGTTCACCCCAGTGCCGGATTATGACATGCTGAGGCCCCAAATTATGTCCATCTTAAGAAGCCCCATATGATGAAAATAATCCACGAAAATGGATTTTCACAAAATTTTAAGAAGAATTATTGTTATTTCTGCAAAAATCTAGAACTCCTGGTTGAGAAATGATACCTTTTATTAGACCAGCTGAGCAACTGCAAAAAAAAAATAATCTTTTTCTGCACGTTTTCAGGCTCAAATGCCCTTCCTCAGGTTCAGGAAAAGTTCAATATGGTAAAAAGTCCCCATAGGTAGAAATAAACGTCGTTTTTGCACAGAGGAAGCAGAAGCTGGAAATCTGACCCTCTGGGTCCATGAGTGTCTTTTTGAGGTTGCTCTTTGTTTTGCATATCCAGCAGAATTTCTTCCTCTTATTTCTCCACAAATTTATGAACTCAGTACGAATAATAACTGTGGAGACATATACAGGCAGTCCTTGGACTTGCGACACAATTGGTTCCTGAAAACCACATCTTAAGTTGAAAAATCATACTCGGAACCAATTTTCCCATAGGAAACAATGTCAGAATGGAAGATCGGTTCCTGAACCAAGGCCCCATACCCTATTTTCACCAAAAATAACCCAGAATTTTGTACTCGATCAACTATAGGTGAGTCATAAAGCTACATTAATGTATTTATATTGTAAATAGCAATCATATTGATTTGGAAGGACTTCTTTGAGGTGACTTTGCTGGACCTTTCGAAGGGCTCTCGGTGGGACCTTTTGCAGGAGGGCTCTTGGTGGGACCTTTCAGAGGAGTCCTCTCAGCTGGACTTTTCAGCGCGCCCTCGGCGGGAGCCTCCTCAGGAGTCTTTTTGAGTCTTGCTTTTTCTGGAGTCTCATCCGCTTTCGTAAAGAAAGACCCCAACAAAATTTGGGCGGACGTTCCCCGGGCAGACGGGTTTGTTCGCTGCCATGGCGTCACCTCCAACCAAGCCCAGTCGAGCTGAAACCGCCGCCGGACCGTCCATACGGGGCACATCCAAATCGATAACCACCGCCCGTCGCCACTCGAAATACTTGTCACGTTTTTCCCCCCGCTAACTGCAAGGCCTTAAGATGTCGCTTAACCCTACATACAGCTTCAAACTTTGGGTGGCGCACAAATCACAGACGGGGTGGGGGCAGATGCACTGTGGATCTCACCGCGGGGGAGGCCAGACTCATGCGCTAGGGGGTGCAAAAATGAGTGACCCCCCCCCCAGGGAGTGTCTGCACAGAGGGAGGGCAGAAGGACCCAGGGGAGGGCTGAGGAAGGAGGGTGCCCCACCCCGTTGCCCCCTCAGAGGGTGGGGCGGGACTACAAGTCCCAGCATGCCCCGCTCCGGCCCGCCCCGCCCGCGCGTAGAGCGCGTGCGCGGCCAGACGTGGCAGCAGCCGGCGGCGGACCGGGAGCGGGAGCAGGAGCGGGGAGGGTCATGGCTCCGGTGGGGCGCGGCGGCGGGGCCGGGCTGCTGCTGTTGCTCGGCCTGCTCGTGAGTCGGGGCCCCTTGTGCGGGCAAAAGGCTGGGGAGGAGGGGGAGAAGGAGGCGGAGGGGGGTCGTGGTGCTGGCATTGCAGCCCTGCCCGAAGGCAGCTGCAACTTTGCAGCCTGCATCCCCCTCCCCTGAGGTGCCCGTGTTGTGGGGACGGGGGCTAGGTGAGGGAAGGGGGCCCTCTTGGCTGTGTGCCCCGGCTTGCATTTCCCTTGCAAGCAGGAAAGAGTCTTATCCTTCTTTTCTTTTTTCCATTTTTTTTTCTCCCTATCACTTCTTCACCCCCCTCGTGCTTCCTCCCAAAAATTTCCATTCTGCCACCGGCGAGCGGGTCTTTCCCTCGGTCTTTCCCTCCGTTGAAATGAGCACTTTGCAACAGGAGGGAAGGGTTTCCTGAATCGATAAGAGCCCGTCGCCACCTTCTCTCCTTTTGAACGTTAACCAGTTAATAAAGTTCCTCCCTCGGTGGAAACGGCCTGACGCAGGGACGGCACCGCTTTAATTCCAGATAGGGGTCTTTGGGGGAAGTGGATATCTTTTATTAGACCAACTTAAAGAGTCGTGGGGGGGCAGATTTCTTTTTTGCAAGCTTTCGGGTCGTCGGGCTGAGGAAGCCCTCTGCAGTCAGTGTGTGCTCTTTCTGGATCTTATGAATAGTAAAGGAGCCAGACGTTTTAATAAAAAGCGAGTCAAAAAGGGTTTTTTTAATGAGAGAGTTTCCCTATGCTATGTTTTGGGGGGTCATGTTAAGGAGAGAAGGGGCAGCTAGCTTCTCTGTGGTGCATTTTGAGGGGTCATGTTAGGGAGAGAGGGGCAGCTAGTTTCCATGTGCTGTAGTTTGGGAGGTCACATTAAGGAGAGAGGGGCAGCTAGTTTCTCTGCACTGCATTTGGGGGGTCACATTAAGGAGAGAGGGGGCAGCTAGTTTCCATGTGCTGCATTTGGGAGGTCACCAGTACGGTTTCTCCAAAAGCAGTGTGAAAATCTTAAACTTCAGCAGGGCCGTAAGTGAAGAATTTGTGACGGCGCAGCCAGAAAAATGTAATGCAAAAATCCAGAACTCTTGATTCCAAAATGATACCTTTTATTAGACCAACTGAGAAGTTGCAAAAAAAAAAATCTTTTTCTGCAAGCTTTCGGGCTCATGCACCCTTCGTCAGGCTCAGGGAAAGTTCAAGATGGTAAAAAGTCCCCATATGTAGGAAATAACCTTAATTTATTAAACTTCTGGAAAAATGTAGACATTTAGATTCTTTTTTGCATTTAATTTGTGCTAAAAAGCATTGCAAGCTTTCATTTTTCTAGAATGTCTTAGGCTTGCAAAAAAAGCTTTTAGAATGAGCGGATTCTTTGAGTTTGGTATAAATAAGTCAAAGGATTGGTTAACATAAATACTTTAATGCATTCTTTTATTTAATTTACGGGGTGGAAATGCAGTTCTTCCCTCTGCCTTAGCAAACAAAGTTAATAATTAATGATAAATCACGTTAATTTTCTTATGCACACACCAACTCAATGTACTTCAGAAACAAAACTATGCAAGAGCACTCTAATTCCCATAATGTAAGTAGGAGAACTGGTAGAGATGTTGAAAGGCATCTGTGAATGAAAGCTGGAGTTGCCCTTCTAGGACTATATTAGCCAGTCAAACTAGACTACTATTTTTTGCCGCTGGCAGTGGCCTAGATAGCGAGCTGGTTCAGGAGGTGAGAGAACTGCACAGTTGGCTGCATACATTGTTGCCTGCTTTGGTCCCGAAGCACAAAGGTCACGAGCATTTGTAACTTCATAAATGTCTGATTGAAGCAGAGCTTTGTTCTAGTTCTGACTTCTTCCAAAATGCTTTTGTTTCAGGCAGGGATTTTTGTTTCAGGCTCATCTTTAATTTGTAAAGTGTTTGTCTCCATAATACCTTATGGCAGTGAATTCCCCAGGTTGCTTATGAGCTGTAGATTGTGTTTATGCCAGCATTGCGCCAGGGATGAATTTGACCATATCTTAAAAAACATCCTTGTTCCTGGTTTATAATGAGTTTCATTTTTTTTATTTCCTCTTTTTTCCCCCTTATATCAAACCACAGCGTTCGGCTGGAGTTTGCTGCAACATTCATATTTTCATATGTATAGTGTCAAACATGCTCTTTTCTCTCTCTTTCCCCCCCCCCCCCCCCCAATGAAATAATCCAAAGTCGTTTAAATTTCCCTTCGTTATGGAACTCTGTTTCTAATAATTTTTGTTGCCCTTCTCTGGACCTTTTTTATTGCAGTCATGTCCTTTTTGAGATGAGATGAACGAAAGTGAATGCAGTATTGTAAGTGAAATTACATGATGCCATTATAATTTATCCACATTATTCTCTCTCCCCTTCTTAATTTACCCCAGCATTTTATTTGATCTTTGATGCTGCACGCTGAGCAGATGTCTTCATTGAGCTGTTGATTCAGCTAATTCTTTCCCCATTGCTGTATACAAGTAGTTTAAATTATTTCTTCCAATTTGCATTATCTTGTACTTGAAGGTGTGTGGCCTAATCTTGAAATATGCAACTCCTTGTACTTCAAGATAAAAAAAAAAATTAGCCTACAGCCTCAGTACAGCAAAGCTTGTGCTCAACTTTACATTAAATCAGGAGGACAGCCTGCAGTGCATAAAGCTGAATGTGTGCCTGAGTGAGGGCTATTGGCTGTTAAAGCAGAGGTTAAGGAATTGGTTGGTGTTTCAACTCCAGGTTTGCTGTGTTGCCTTGCACTAGTAACTATGGCTCCAGTATTCATAAGTAACCTTAACCTTGGGTACCCAAATTCTTTGTTTTTTCAGAAGTGATAAGCACGTGCTGGTTGGAATTGTGGGTGCTCTGTGTTTCTAAAAGTCAGCCCATGAATTTGATTCCACTTCTGAAAAACTAGATGTCAACATCTTTTAAGGCTCAGTTTCTCCATATGTAAAATGGAGAACATGCACCCATCATCGTAAAGCTGTTTAGGATTCTCTGTTGTCCTTCCCATACACTTTGGACTAGTGGGCTGTGAACAACATTCAAACTTTCTTTTGGACCACACTGTGTCCTTATCAAAATTACAGTTGAAAGGGGGAAGGCCCTTACCTTAACCTTGAAGGCTAATTTGGCAACCGTTTGGCTCTAAAGGAGGATACTAATAAAAGCAGATTGTTCTCCTTAGTACAGTGAATGTATGACTCATATTGGGGGGAATATTGCAACAATCTGTCATTTGTAGATTTGCTTATCATATTATTTGGGTGTTCATAAGGAAGTTGTGGTTTAACTTCACAGATACTTGCCTTTTTAGTATATCAAACTCTTGATTAAATCTCAAGCTTCAGGGTGAAAAATGGTGGTTTTATGAGTCGGAAAAGAATTTCCCTTGAGGGATAGCACTACATAATTGACAAGGTGCATTTTCCATATTTTTGTAGTGCATCAGGTATTGGGTACCAGTTACATATAGGGCAATTGGAGCCGTAATAGCATTCTGTGCTTTGCAAATGTTAATTAATCACAGTGCCCCTTTGACTTATTATTATTTACTAGTGGAGAGACTGAGGCGAGGGCATTTAACTGATCTGTGGCTTGACCTTAGGCAGGTGGCAAAGCCAAGGTTAGATTTTGAGAGTTCCTTGCTCTCAGTTCCTTTCTGAGGTTGCTGGTCTTTACCAGGTGGACTTGGTGTTGTGAGCTAGTGTGGCATGTGGTCTTTCATGTGTTTAAAGGGAAATGTACCCTGATCTTTCTTCAGAATACATATTCATAACATCTGTAACATGGGTAAAATACTGTCTTCTCAAATGCTTCTCCAAAGCCCAGCATTGACTGCTGGATTGTTCTGGTTCACAGGCATACATCTGATGCTTTATAGAAACAGTGAAATTCTTCTTCCATTGAAGTCAGTAGCAAAAGTCCCACAGCAGGGTCAAGATTTTGTCTGTTATCCTGCAAGTGTGCCCTAATTGTTGAGAGCAATTCGCAGCCTGGAGAAGCTTTCCCCACTGCAAATTTTCTTTTATGCTTTTTGAGGGTAAGGCCGGTCATAGCTTGAAGTCAAGTTATAGCTTACCTTGGAGCTGAGTGGCAGTTTGTTTTCAGGAGGCTGCAGGAACCAAAACTAGCACAAAATGGCAAGTTTCAGTATTTTCTCAGAACTGGGGGAGTGGAGGAACAATTCAATACATACACCTGTAAAACAAAAATACTTACGGGCACAGCATCAGTTTTAGTTGTGTTTGTATTGACCAATCTGCCATATTTAGTTGCATTGATGTGACTTTAATATCTTCCCTGGATAGATGAGCAGTGAATACCTGTGGGATGCTGCATAATGTCAGTCTATATTATGATCTAGTAAGTAACTCCTGAATCCTTATCCTGACTCTGACACTGCCTGCTTCTAGCCTTTGGTTAATCATTTGACTTCCCCAAGAATGTTACCCAGGCTGGTAATTTAAGGTAATTCTCCTTATCAACCTGGCGGAGGTGCTCTGAGGATTAATTAATGCTTGTGCAGTGCTTTGAAGATGTAAGTGCTATAGAAGTGCTAAGTATTCTTAGGGGTCATTTCCTTTCATAGCTCTCAGCGACTTTTTTTTTCTAGTAGAGTCTCAAATTTACCTGAGTAGATGATGGCTCTTCCTTAGAAACTAATTTCCAGCAAAGCATCATTTGGCTCATACTTTCTCATGCACTTAATTTTTAAAATTATACAAATGTGTTTGTTCTCAAATGTTATCTGGAACAAATATTAAGCCGAAAGCTAATGAAATAATACATTGCACCAAGACTGGGCTTGATGAGAAATTTAAATGTTACATTGTAACTAGGGGAAAATTCTTTGTCAGCATTGGTAATTGCCCATGTTACAGTCATTTGTTAATTAGTAAATAGTTTGTGCAGGTTTTCCTTCGCGAAGCATTTTTAAACCAGGGATATAGAATGTAATTGGCTACTCAAAGCTTTAAACAATCTTTAATACGACCAGTAAAGCCTGTCGCTTATTTTTCCTGAAACCCACTGTTTCGGTAAGATGTAAGCAATAGGCAGTAGTCAGATTTTGATGTCACTCTGGCATTGTTGCTGTCTATATTTGGAATGCAAGTGTTGCAGGTTGCCACGTTAACTTTAATGCTTTGTTTGCACTGTTCTTCAATTTGAGTTTAGGATTGAACGCAAATATCACGGTGCTAAATGTGCCATCTCTCTTCAAGGAAGGAAGAAATGATGCAAGCCTTTTTTAGTGTTACGTGTCATAACTGGAAGGATGTCAGTGCTTCTTGCTTGTAGGTTCGTCCTTAAAAGGCTAGAGGTCAGGATTAATTATTCCCTTTGCAATTCGGGTCAATAAAGTTTTCTGTGTCTTGTACCTCTCAAGAAAAATTAACAAAGCAAATGGAGAAGTCGGGGTGAATATTTGTGATCTTAATCTGCATCAGGCAAGCCCTTTTCACCCTTTATTTATGTTCTGAATATTATAATGGTTAAGAAAAGATTGTGCTGCTGACTTGAGAGGGACTGTAGAACAATTTATGCTGTACTATAAATTAATAAGCAAGAGGTTTGCTTATGGTCACTGCCAGTCTGAGTCCAGCCGGCTGTCCTTTCTTGGTTCCAAACATTCAGTTCCCAGCAGTTTTTGGGAAGAATTCAGAGCCACCTCTTCTGAATAATGTTGGGTACCAAAGGTAACCCCATTTCTCTTGATCTGCTCTGATTAAAATGTTTCTTCAGCTACTTTGGATATTAATCATGAACCAAAATGGGGGACTGGCCTACTTATCACTATACATCTCAGAAGGCATTTGTTACAAATGGCTCAGTGATCAAGGCAGCGCAACCCTGAATGTAAATAACGGTAAGGGGAAGGCGTGTGAGTAGAAAGAGAAGCAATTATGGCACAAGGTCAAAAGTGCTTTGCATGATGAACAAGAAGGATAAAACATCTGTCTTCAGACTGCTGGTTTTTTGTTTGTTCATTTGTTTCAAGCAAAGTAGGGGGCATGTTCTCCAAACCAGCTGACAAATTTGGGCCCCTCAGTTTTTGAGGTGCTCCAGTTTGAGTCATTTTAGAGGGACCTAATTTTCAGAAAGTGTTGACTACCAATCTTCTAAAAATTAGACTCATATTGAGCATTTGTAATTGGGTATGTAAAATTTCTAGTTGCTTTGAAATTTTAGGTCTAGATAAATTACTTAGACCTGAAAGAGGTTTGTTTTTTTTTTTCTTAAAAAAACAAAAACACATAGCAAGAAAATTTATTCTTAAGTGCTTTGATATTTCTTAATATCTAAGCTTTGCCCATTAGCTTTTGGCAGGGGTATAAAAAAACAAAATATAATAGTTGCTTGTTACAGTAGTTAGCTGTGTGCTGCAGTTTCTGTTAGGTCTTATTGTAAAAGGTGTCTCCGACTGCATGGTTATAATGTGTGAGTGCATGGAAAAAGCACTTGGCCCAGCTTATTTCAAGTTTGCATTTGAAAAAGGGGGAGAGGGAAAACATGTACGTCATGGGTGAAAGTGTTAATTTATTGAGGTTGAGGTTGGAGGGGGAGCCCCTCAGTTCTAGCAGCATGTGACTTCAGAAGTGGTGGTAACGTCAAGGCTGTGTTTATCCAGCTTAGCCGGGGTGAATTTCCCCAGTATTTACATTGCCTCTTAGGTGGTTTTTCTGTTTGTGCTAAGCTTTATACTGCTATGGCTACTGCTGCCAGCAGTATCCGGGCTAACTAACCCAAAGCTACCTAAGGTACGTCTCATAGATTTCATAGACGTTAGGGCTGGAAGAGACCTCGGGAGATCATCGAGTCCAGCCCCCTGCCCAAAGGGCAGGAAGTCAGCTGGGGTCATAGGATCCCAGCAAGATAAGCATCCAATTTACTCTTGAAGGTGTTCAATGTAGGTGCTTGAACCACCTCGCTGGCAGACTGTTCCAGACCTTGGGGGCTCGGACAGTAAAGAAATTCTTCCTTATGTCCAGCCTGAAACGGTCTTGCAGGAGTTTGTGACCGTTCGACCTCGTCATCCCTTGGGGCGCTCTGGTGAACAGACGTTCCCCCGGATCCTGGTGGTCACCCCTGATAAACTTAGAGGTGGCCATCAGATCACCCCTGAGCCTGTGCTTTTCCAGGCTAAAGAGTCTCATTCGAAGGGGACACTGCCCATTCTGCAGAACTAAGGTGACCAAGTTTGAAGGAAAAATATAACTACAGTATAAAACATGATCACAGGATTTGCCTCGGGAATTATGTAGGGAAGAGATTGAAAACCACTCTCTCTCTATGGATCCTTTGCTGTTTTCCCCATTGTATTCCAGCAAGTAAAGCATCAGTCTTTCCTGCCCAAGTGCAGGGGGGCTGGACCCGATAATCTGTAAGATCCCTTCCAGTCCCTAACAACTATGAAACTAACTCGTCAGAGTTGTCTTCCCCACAACTTGTTGCTCCTTTATGAAAGAAATCAGGTGACTTATTTAAATTCTATAATCTCCATAACATTTGGAATTTCAAGGCAGATTTGGAGTTCTTCTAAATGCCGATTAGGAGACTTCCCATAAAATGGATTTCTTGTCAGGCAGTCTGTTTTATACATGCACTGTCACTTTTTGATCTCGATTACCATGACACAAATGCTGCTGTCCCACTTGACTCTGCAAAGATACGAAACCCTTTTAGAAGATTGCAGAAAAATCTCTTATAAGAGCGGTTGATTAGGGTGCTGGGAAACTCATCGTATAGAGGACGATTTTGTGTCCTACAGTGAAATTTTAGGATTTTTTAACACTTGTATTAAAAACATGATTGCCATCCTTGCACTGCCCAGAGCCTAGAGGAGTGTCTCTCTGTGCATGCCTAATACACACCTGCAAATATCAGATCTCTGTGTACCTCAGGGTATTTATGTACAGATTTGGCCAGGTAGGCAGTTTCTCAGTGTCATGGCCCCCTTGGTTCTTGAATGCCCAAGCCAAGCGTGTGCAAATGCATGTATGCACCTTCATACTCCTGTTTCTGGAGATCCGAGCCTTTGTTGTCAGGAGGTGAGGCAGTTTCCTGACTGAACAATGGGAACTCTTTGCCAGGGAGAGCTAGTTAGTCTTGTTAGACTGAAGTCAGACATAAGGCATGGTAGATTTGCACCCTGTAGACCAACTAATCAGAGACAAACTTTTGTAAGCAGCAGGCTTACTTCATCAGATACTGTCTATCCTGTCTCCTGCCTCCTTGTCAGTCATCTTTGATACATTGTTCCTTCATTGGGGACTTAAATGAACTTTTTTCGGCTGCATTGTCCATGCCAGAATTTGTCTTCTAAGTTTTCTCATTATCGTACGTAAGATCACTGCATTTGTACAATTGTATGAAATGTCCCACACCACCTCACAAAAGCAGCGAGGCGAGTCATAAGTTAAACCTGGCTCTACAGTAATAGCAGGGAAGTACTTATTCTCTGCATAGATAGCATGGCTTATGTTATATAACGTTTTGCCAATCACTGAAATAGAGATCTCTCTTGCCATTGCAAACCTAGCTTTTGAAGCCTTATAAAACCCTGAACAATACACTCTTACCTCTCCTCTTCACACACTGATTTTGGAGAAAAATGTGATAAGGAATAATTATGTTGTTCAAAACCTTGCTTGTCTTGAAGATAACAAATAGATAATTATTTTACTAGCTGAAAGTGGGACTGCAGGCAGTGGGTCTTTGAAATACCTGAAAGTCCAGTTGTAGCTTGAGAGCTTGATCGTGGACTGTCATTACAGCAGGGCAGTAGCACCACCATAATTAAGGTTGAGATGAGCAAACTGTTTAATGGCAGATTGTTCCATCAACTTGTAAAAATTGGTAGCCTAGAGATAATAGGAAAGCCTTTAAGCTTTTTGCAACTAATTAGGTCTTTTCTACTCTAGTGTGCAGTGTTGTATTTTATTGAATGTGTATCTTGATACGACCATTGGAGACGGTAAGAGACTGCTGCTGACAGCTATGTTCTTGTAACTCCTATTCTTATAGGAAGTGAAAAAATCTTTGTAATTTCGATTACTTTTCTGAATGCTGTAATTGAAGACTGTGGCCTTCGTGCTGGCTCTTACTGAAGGGTTATTGTTCAACTGAAGTGCTTCAGTGGTAAGGGCAGTGTAAGAACTTGTAGAATACCCCTTGCTGTAGAAATGAATTCATATCCCGGAAATGTATGAGAGGAGAAAAAACACAATACGGAATAGAGATCTTGAATGTTGCACCTTTTCCTTACTCGGCCCTAAAGACTAGGGGTATTAAACTGTATTTTCGTGTCGTAGTCTGAATTGTGCATGCTTTCCTATGAAGGCCTCCACAAGCCTTTTGGGGTACTCAATGTTAAAACTATTGTGGTACTACTGGGTAGTCCCAGTTGTGAATTGGAGCAGGACCCTTTGTTCCAGGCTCTGTAGACATGCAGAATAAAGAAGTCCTGTCCCAAAGACCTTCCAATTTGAATAAATTGCTGGCTCAATTTCCACTGCTCTCTGACATCTGGTGGGGTCATTCCTGAAAGGGTAGGCATGCTAGTTGCTTTCCAGGACTCAGGTTGTGTTCCTGCTCAAAACTGCCTTTCAGCCAAACTGTCTGGAGTGTTTCTGCTCTTTTGTGCAAGGGATTTTGAAATTTTTAGGGTCATTTGATCAAGTGGCAGGTAGGTTTCCCTTGTTCTTTTATAAGGCTCAGTACAGGTTCATGGTGGTTTCTGTGGCATATAAAAGATTCCTGCCTGGGAGACTACACCGCCTTTTCTGGCCTGTCTGGCTCATGTTAACAAGCTTCTGTGTCCTGGATATCAACAATGAATAGAGTGTTTAATAGATTGAGGAAGAAGTTACAAGCCAGTGTGCAAAAACTTTGTAAAGAAAACATCTGGCGCAAGCCTATCCCTGAATCATACCTTGATATTGATATAAGGAAGCACAATATTTGCAAACCAGTCCTGGCTGCTCCTTGACTTTTGCCTGTGGATTTTCAAAGAGGCTAAAATCCACTGAAAAGATTTTAGTGGATCTTTCACTAAAAGAACTGGGTGCCCAGTTTCCATTGAATGTCTGTGAGAGGGGGATACTTTGCTCCCTGAGGGCCCTGTGGTGGTCTTTTTTCTCTTATTTCTTGTTACTGCTGCCACTGGTTTGTCTCCAGTCACAGCAGCAATGCTCAGAAGTTCAGCCACCACTTTGCAGAGTACTGCGATTTAAACTCTGCTTGGAGCAGAACATGTCAGCTGAGCAGCAGAAATCCAGGCCATCACCACCAGCACCCCATGTGGATGTTTGTATGGGTAGACAAACTGAAGGAGCATTGTCAGTAAGGGAAAGAAAAAGATGAGCATTTTTTCTTACGTCTTTGAGGAGTTTCATTTGTTCATTTATACGAGCTATTTGGAGCAGATAAAGCAGGCTAATACTGATCACTTAGGAGGTGATGAGCTTACAAAACCCACTGCTAACTTATCATTACTGATGCACAGTCTTGTACATGAATACGCTGATGCGTATCATCCTAACTCAGTACTTTCAGACTGGACCTTGGATTCCTGAGGCTGACAGGTTGGAGCATTAATCTTAATTTGGAGGAGGCAAAAATGTATTTGGCAGGAGAAATCAGGCCTCTGGTCATGCTGCAGCACATGGCACCTGACCCAGTGAGTTTGCAGTTTATGTTGGACATGAGCTCAGACATTGCCATGATGGGTGCAATATTAAAACCAAGTTTGACTAATGGGTATTGATACGATAAACTAGACTAGGATAGCAATGTGCACTTACAATGCGATATGCTTCTCTTTTTAACGAGCCAGTGAATTCACTACTACAGCAAATTCTGCGTTAGTGACAACACATTCATGCCTGTGGTTAAAGTTGTCATTGTTTCCAAAAATGTAATTTTTCATGAGGCTTGTAATCTGCCATAAAAAAAATCACTGAACTTGGCTAAACAACCTCTCTGTCTGGAAAAGACATGAAATAAGTTTGCTTCCAAACGGTCTGTAAATCTGTACAAGCACTTTATTTAAAGTTTATGGGTGTATAATGCAGTCTGGTATTAGCATCATTTTGGAAGAGGCCTTGACTTATAAAAAAAACAAAAACAGAACAAAAAACCCAAAACCAAACCAGTCAAACATTTTCCAGGCAGTCGGTTAGTAGCTTAGTCTTTCTTGATAGCAGTTTCCTAGACAGACAAAGTGAACAGTCATTGCTTCTCTTGTGTGCTAAACCTTATTGTTTGTGTAACATGAAGGTTTGATGTTCTGTAAGCCAGGATTTACATGAGCAGATTTTTGAAAAGAGCCATAGCCAGTTCTGATACAGAGTTGTACACACTCCCCTGCTTGTTACGTGGTTCCTGTAAACAGTTTTTGTTCCAAATGTTCTGTCCTTCCCAGCGACTTCAGTGGAGTTGTCCTGCATGAGCGTGAACTTGCAGCCGCGTGTAACTTGCCCTAATGCTCCGCATGCATTTTTCATCCTTTCGTGGCAACCCTGGGTTTTTTTAGCTCAACCAATACACTTATCTTGACCCTGGAGACTGAACTCCAATATAGGCATCTAAAAGCATAAACCTCTATTGCCTGAGTTAAAAGATGAAAGCTGTTTTATTTTGGATGCATTTGCTGATTTATCTTTAGTCTAGCCATTAGAGAGACAATCAATTAGACCGCGGTGGGAACATTATGTGTAGGATGGGACAACAGTTATCTGTTTATAGGCAGATGTGGTCCTTTTACAAATACTATGTAAACTGTAAGTATAGTTTCCTGTAGGTTTAGTGCTCTGAGCAACATTTTACAGGGTCTCATTCCCAAGGCTACAGCAATTTCAGTCTAACCTGATGGTTTCAAAGCTTCCTGACAGTACTCTTGTGCAGTCAAGCTTTTGCAATTGTGTTCGTTTTTTGCTTTGGAATCTCATTACCAAATCTAATTGTTTAACAGAATTTGGGTTTTTTCTTGGCCTCGGCAACATGCTGTTGCTTGTAAATAATTGTGCGTTTCATTGCAAATTCAGTGCCAGTGCCTGACTTTGGCTTGGTGCCTTTTCCTTTTTTTTAATACAGAAATCTGTAATGCACAGAATGCAAGAAAAACAGGGTTTTGCTTTTTTCATATACACTCTGGACATGAATTTTCCACCCTGGTTAGAATGAAAGAGACTAACAATTAGCGTTGAATTAGGGAAATGCTGAACCTCTCGTGTGTTTGGCAAATTAACTAATGCTTTTAGCCAAGCAATTAAGTGTTAAGGTTTTCCTGTAAGGTGAATGTAAACTAGAGCATTTCTCTAGCTAGGCTTCTTTTAATCATTCCATTAGTATGAATGCATTACAGTGCAGGAAGAAGGCAGACATCTGATGGAAAGGGCAGTTATTATTGAAGGCTACTGTGGGCAGACAAATAGTAGAAGGCTTTCTGCAGACATAAGGGCAAAAGCAAGGCTCTGCTATGGAGAGCTTCCACTCAAAAGAGCTGGCCTCCTCATTTTGCAGGTGCGGAGCTGAGGTGAAGAGAGATTAACTTGTCCAAGAGCATAAGGGACACGGGTGGAAGAGCTCAGCATTGAACACGCATCTCCCCAGGGTCAGTGCTTCAGCCCCATGACCCTAATTTCTGTACTGGGTATGGGGCTGAGACCTAGAGTGAAACTCTGGCTCCACTGAGGCAAAATTTTGCCCTGAAATTCTGCACTTAGTTGTCCCATTTCTCTGTGATCGGATGAGTCCCTTAACTTCATTGAACCTCACTTTCTTCACCTATTAAAAAGGAGATATCTGATGCTTGATGTGCAAAACAGTTTGGGGTTTCAGCACAAGAATGCTTTGTGGTGGTGCTGCACTACAGGGGATAAATAAGAGGAATCAGTTTTCCTCCCTGAGGAGATCGTTTAAAGGTCATAGCTTTCACACCTACTAAATAAAAGCATGCATCTTGATGTTGTGTTTATCCACTATTTCCTTCTGGAAATGCTTAACACAATATTCTCCCTATTTTGGTTGATAGTTCTGGTTTTTTGGCTTTTTTTATTAAAGCGGTATGTGGATTTGGGTGCAAGAGGGCATTAAACAGAGTCAAAATAGTTTATAATGCCAAAAAAGCAACTGGTTTTGAAATGCCCTTGTGCCGTTTACCTTTCGAGTAAGTGGGAAAGTTGACATTTCTGTTTCTGATGTCTTGCATCCTTAGGCAGTCTTACCAGCGTGCCTGTTGCCAGCAAAGGTGTCTCCACTCATAGAAAAAATTAGCGACCACAAGGATTTCAAGAAGCTTCTCAGGACACGGAATAATATATTAGTGCTCTATTCCAAATCCAGTAAGTTCTTCTTTTGCTTTTTAATGTTCTCTATCTCCAATGGGCTGGGATTGGGAGGAGAGGGTAAGAGGAGGGTGAGCACTGGGGCATTTATGGAGGTGTCTAAATGCTCCCAGTTTATTTTGAGGTCTTACCCTATATTCTTTGGCAGTGCTGAGCAAGCCCATGGTGCTCAAATAATAGCAACAGTGCATGTTGGCTGGGATTTGGGATTTCTGCGCTCTTGTTTTGTATTGCTGCTTACTTAGTCTGTGGCCTTGGAGAAGACACTTCACTTTGGAGCTTAGTTTTCCTATTGGTAAAAATGGCTTCCTGGATGTTTCTAGCCTGATGGTCACTGTAGTTTGTAATAACTTCCCTGGTGGTGACACCAAGAGGCTTAATCAGTGCAGGAACCCCTTCATTTTTACCAATAGCATCCTATGGTTGTCTTGTGCCTTAACGTAGTTAGTTGGTGCCTTGTATAATTCCTCCCTCTCCCTCATCTCCTGTTATATCACGTGCCCCCTCAAAGCTTTTCAAGTGACTTTTTTCTATCCACTTCTTCACACTTTGTCTCCTGATCTATCATTTGCTCCTTACCATTCTCCTTACGTGCTGCTTTTTTTTGCATGTGCCTGTACATCATCTTTCCTGCTGTGGTCTGCACCTAGAGCAGTCTCTCCAGCTTCTTGTTAAACATCTACTGTCTCCCCCATGTTTGCTTTTCCGTGAATCCTCCCCATGCTGAACTTTGCTCAATCCTTCCATAACTGATCTCTTGCTCTGCATCTTTATGTCAACTGAACTTGATCACAAGTGCTTTTAGGCAGGAATCCTGTCTGGCTCTGGGCATTGTAAACTTGTACATCTGTGACATCAAGCATGGTTTAAAAAAAAAGTGATTTTTGAGATGCTTATCCACATGCAAAATACTGCTGCTGTCATGCATCTGATGATATTCATTAGTGAAGCAGGTAGGAGAACTGCAGATTAACAGAAATGAGATCAAAGCAGCCTTTTTAATGCTGTTGTTTGGTTTTGCTTTGTTTTTTTGTTTCCTTTTTTTTTGCCATACAATAGAGAAAAAGAAGCAGCCAAGAAATGTTGCGTTTATGACGGATCATCTTTTTGGACTGTGCTGAAGATGTTGGATCCAAATTCTGTTATACTGAATGAGTCTGAATTTGGAGAAACCTTTTTGATTTCAGTGGAGTGATACCAGCTCTCTACTGCTGCCACTAAAAGCCAAATTTGGTCCCAGAGTAGAATGGTCCTGCATCCTTTCCCAGAAAAATGACCAAATTTGAGAACTTTATAAATCTCAAAGTGTAGGTGCTTTGGGGAATTAACTTTTATTTGTTAGAGAGATTGTCTGAAAGGGTTAAAATTGTATTGTGTGACTTGATCACCGTTGAAATTTTTGTATTTTTGATATAATGGGGAACCAGGCCCTTGGAAGCCAAATGTTTCTGCAGTAACAGATTTAAAGTAAAAGCCATGAAAGTTTCTGCTTTTTTTTGTTTTTTGTTTTTTTTGTTAATGGGGCAACTATACTGTTCAGCTCTTTAAAGGGAACTTTTTTTACCCTTAACATATTTAGTAGTCGCTGCTTTCATTTTTAGTTATACAACCACAGCACTTCAGCACTGACATTTGTCAAATAAATGTTGCCCTATGGGCATCCTTCAAAAGCCATGTTATGTATGTATATCTCCCTCTTTCTACTTAATTGGTTGGATTTAGCAGTATAAAGTGTTGCACAGAGCTGGCGGTGGGATTAACATTTCCTAGAGTGGTGATCCTTATACACAATTAAAAAGCACTTGCTTATCTGCTGCCACCCATTTAAAAACAAAAACAAAACAAAAATCCAACAAAACCTTGTAGGCACAGTTATAATCCCCAATACATACTGTGCATTTATGATGAGATTCAGGTTTACTGTCCAGGAAGCTGCTGGCAGACAGGGTTAAAATGTCAAATAGAAGTCAAGGAAGAGCTGTGTAATGTTCCTGACATGCAGGAAATTTGCCTCTTGTGAAAGATGTGCCTACCTATGCTACATGTGTTGGTCTTTAGTCTACGCCTTAGGCTTGATGAGGTTCCCTACATGTTCTCTTCCAGTTGTGTCCAGGGGAAATGCTTTGGAAGGTGCAGTGGGAGAAGAGCAAGGGATGGAAAAGGTTGACCTTTTCTTGCTTGCCATCCCCCTCAACATCCACTCTCTGCTACCATGCGAGACCTGATCCTAGGCTAGATGGATCTGCAGACCGATCCAGTCAATGGCAGTTCTTTTGTTTCTTCCTTATACTTATGGACCTAGTTAATTTGTGATTTTTGCATATTTCATGGAAACAGCAAAATTGGGCCTTCTCTGTGAAATCTGCAAAAATCAACCACCCTCCCTATTCCGCGCCCGCTCCCCCCCCCCCAAAGAAAACTTTACTAAAAATTGAATTGCTGGCCTCATGGCCACTGCAGCCTGCCGGGGAGTGGAGGGGGGAGGTAGGCCACAACCCTGGTTCCCTTTTGCTTACTATGACTTGGGTAGATCCCTCCTTATACTGGATTTGATGCTTGGGAAAGCAGCACAATGCCCTAACTTGTGGAGCAGATGCCAGTTGCATAAAACCAGTATCAGGTCTAGGATAGTTTCTGGAGTGGAAATGTGGGCAGCTGGGGGAGTGTCTGTGCACCCGTGCACATATCTGTACTCACTAGGCCTGCAGAGCTGGAGGACTGTGCAGGGAGGGTGCTGCTTGATACCTTGGGTGCAAACAGATGTTGCCCTGTGCCAGCATAAACACTTTTTTCTGGTGGCACAAGTTGCAAGCAAACAGACATCTTAGCCCGTTGCCATGCTCCAGGTGCCCCAAAATGTTGCCACAGCCAAAGGTAGTCACAGTTTGTGATGCCTTCAGTGAGAAGACATCTGTTTGCTTATTGCACATCCCCTTCAGGGGGTTCCTGTGGCTCACACATCTCTGTTGCTGTACCCCAACCTAGGGCACGTGTCTGCAAGCAGGGAGACCTGTGTGGGGCCTACAAGGTACAGGAATGGCAAGGGCCCAGCCCTGTTGAAAAGCAGCCTGGGCGATGACTATAGGTGCCCATGAAGTGGATCAGCTGTCCTGGGATGCATCCTGGCACAGCTAATTCCACTCTAAAGATGACACTTGTTTATAGTCTTGAATACCAGAGTGCCTGCTGCCTTGTAAATGCCTTATGTGAAACACAAATGTGTTTTTAAAAGTGAACTGGCCAGGAGATTGGGTGAAGGTGCCCCTTGTCCTTGTGTTTTTCAGAAAATGAGGTGGTGGTGGTGGTAATTTCTTGGGTTTTACAGCCCATGTCTCATCACTCGCACTGTCGACTTCCCTGCCTTATTTGCTGCTGTGCTGCCTGTGCTGTGCTTTATATTTGGTGTTTTTTAAACCAAGGTAGTTGGCCTCCGTTGAAATGACCTCTAGAACAAAACTACCTACCAGTAGTTGACCCCAATAGAGTGTCTAAAGCAGTGGTGCATGCACATGTGGCATGGCAGGAGGCTAGGTTATGTGAATTGCATGTTGGATCCTATTACACCTTTACCTGAATGTCTAGAGGGGCCCAACGGTCCTTATGCCATAGTGTTTGAGCACCTTACTGCTCTGAATGCATTTGTCTTTCAAATGCCAGCTTGAGGCAGTGAAGTGCTATTAACTCCACAACACATTGACGCACAGAGGTTAAGTGCCTTGCCCAGGATCACACAGGGTGTCTGTAGAGCAAACTTGTACCCTTAGTTCCCCAAGTCCTAGGCTAGAGCCATAAGTATAGGATCATGTTTCCAAAGCAGAACAGTTAGTGCACAGCCAGAGGCAGAAAGAGGTTGGAGGGGGGGGAGCTGATTATTTTGGCCAAACTGCTAAAGTATACAGGGATTTCATGATGTATTTCCAGAAGATAAGGCAGTGGTGCATGCCTATAGGTATGAATGTTTAGCATGTGTTTTTAAAAAAGACTCCAGTGATCTTTGCTGCTGTCAACTTTAACTGATTTAATGATTCCTCTCACTGGTCTCTCTCAAGATTTGGAAAAAGAGTCTTTCTGGTGCTTCAGAGCCAAGGCAGCAACTGCTGCACTTGTCACTTGGTTTAACGTTGTTGTTTGTTTTCAGCTGCTGCTGCCGAAAGCCCACTCAGGTTACTGTCCGATGTGGCCCAGGCGGTGAAAGGACGGGGCACTATAAGCTGGATAGATTGTGGGTATGTGATGTGTTGTTTTTTTTTTCCTCTTCACCCTCCTGCCTCACTTCAATATTGCTGATTTAGTGCTTCAGTAGCAGTGGTTTCAGGCCACATTTGGCAGCGATTCAGCCCTCATCATAAACAGGTCCCCCAGCCAGACCTGCCTTTTTACACAGATCTCTGTGTTTTTCATCTGGGACGTGGCTGGGAGCTCAGGTTGTTTTTTTTTCCTGTTTTTTCTCTCCATGAGCAGGAGATCCTAGAGCGGAGGGTCTTCTTTGCTGCATCTCTTCCTTGCTTTGGAGAAGCAACCAGGGAAAAAAGTCTTTTACTTGCCTTCCATATGTCCTCATACAAGATATGTGGATGTCAGAAACTCAGGCAGATAGAGAGGAGGCTGGGGGATGTTCCCAGATAGCACAGGTTCTTGTTCATGGTGCTCTGTAGTTTGGAGCTTAGCATGCAGGTGGTCTCCTCTTAGAAAGAAGCTCCAGGCTAAAGGGATGTTTAATGTGCAGCACTAAACAGCAGAACCTGCTTATGTCGAAAGGGAGCTTCACTGCGGGTGAGATCCCTTGCTGAGCAGAGGGGTCACAGCACTTCATGCTTTAGCCAGAAATCAATGTAGCTGCTGCAAACGCTGCAGGATCTGTAGGACTGGGGGCAGGGGTGTTGTGTGTGTTTAACTTCCTGTCACAATGCTGCACAATAAGATCTGTTTTTAGAAACCTGCTCTCTCGCCTGTAGTTTCACGGCCCTTCTCAGTGCAGCACCAGGGACACTACTCTGGGTAAGCAGTTTCTCATTTGAAGAGCAATGAGTAGGTGTTCCTCGTGGTTCGGAGATCTGAAACCCTCCGCTGGTGGGGTTCTGCCCATGTGGCTGACGAGCACATTGCGTGTGGTTTTTGTTTGCATATTATCATGTGTCTCCCTGTCTCTGCATCTTTAGAGCTTTGCTTTGGTGCCTGCAGCTGGCAACTCCTGCTTCCTGTTTCAGAAAGGAACAGATTGCTGGCTACCTGGGTGTTTGTGTGTTTGTTTCCCAGAGATTGGGGCACTGGTGCCTGAGCCACATCTGTACTACACACAGATGTAGGTCACCTCTAGGATGAAATGGCTTTTTTATGCATGTTAATCCATGTCCTCTCATTTGCATTGGAAAGCAGCAGTGCCCAAGAGTAGTGTCTTATCCTTGTTGGTTAATGCAAGGTTGCTTCCCCCCCACCGAAACAATCCAAATGAATCCTTTTCCTGTGACACCTTCCTTCCTTTACCAGTCATTGGAGGCAGGATACCAGACTATCAAGTGGCATAAACTAGGGGAGCACCCCTGAAGTCAGGAGAGCTGGAGGAGTTTTCACTTGTTAGGAGGATTCGGTGCTAGATCCTTAACTGTAGAGGCAGATGTGCAGTGGGAAATGCGGCCCATCTCTGAGGTCTAGTCTCCCTGGTCCCTCTCCTGCCACAGACATGTCAGTGAACGCATCTGGCACACCTACATGAGATGAGATGTTTACTGCAGAGCTGCCTAATTAGCTTCACAGTAACGTCTCTGCATTTACACCTGGGGCCCTATTAGGTCATAGTAAACTAACTCTGCTGTTGGTTAGCACTTGTAAATACAAGTACTATTCTGCAGCAGAGTTTGTTTTTTTTTTTTTTTTTAGTGCGCAGAAATGTGTAGATGCTGATGGGGCTGGCCAGGGCACAAGGATGCTTTGGTGTGGGGGCTACGGGCTGGCTAGCCAAGCCAAACCATTCGGAGCACATTAAGCCAGACATCCCAGACACCTGCCAGCCAGGGTCCCTCCAACCCAGCTCAACGTGCTGTGGTCCCAGGTGCCCATGTAAATACAATGCCTGGGAGCAATAAACACCAGCCCAGTGTTTTGATATTTGTTGCAGCAAGTTCTCTATATCTTGTTCTTCTATCTTCTTTCCTCAAGCTGTATCCTTCCAAAAGGCTATCACCAGAAAGCACTACCTTGTGAGTTACTTGGTTAAAAGATATCACCTCTACCATGAGCCCTGATTGCTTTTTCCTCTAGACAATACAGCTACAACCTGGATACCTTAGAAACAATATATATATAATTGTAAGTCGTCTTCATTTAATACTGGAATAAACTCTACAGTATGTTTAGCATTTTACATATCTTTCATCTGAGTGTTGCAGAGCACTGTATTAAATGTTAATGCATTAAGTCTGTCCATGTGAAGGTGGGTAAGTATTGCCCCTGGCAAGGGAAAGCTGAGTTGGGCATGCCTCTCTAGGCACCAGCAGTAGACACCAGGCTGCACACAGGGCACCAAATGTAATGATCTCTGAGGGCTGAGCACCTCTTTTTCAGACAGTGATTTTGGGAGGAGCCTTGGAAAACATGGAAGCTTTTTCTGAAGGGAATTAGATATTTTCAGAGGTCTTCTTTGTTCCTCCTTCCTATGCAGATGCCCCAACAGGGACTGTCAAACCTGATGAGTGCCTGGAATAGTGAGCTGAGGCTGAGTGTCTAGCTGATGGCCAAGGAAGGCATGATGCATTTTTAAAAGTGCTTTGGATTGGAATAGCATTGCTTTGTTATTAAAGCCATAGAGTGCCTATACACATGCAGCAAGGCTGCTCTGACATGCTGTAATTACAACTTCATCAGAGCAGACTAGATTAACTGAGTCTGCTGGAGTGTGGTAATTACTGCACTCCAGCGTCTCATGTATTGGTGTCCCTACACTGAAAAACGGTGGTGCTTGAATTAAAACTCATTTGACCAGCTTTAGTTAAAGTGCCCCTGCTACCGTTTTTCAGCGTGGGGATGCTGATATATATGTGATGCTCCATGAGCTTTAACTAGATTGGCAATCACCTGCTCTTATTAAAGTGCTTCCCCAATCCCAGAGCACATCTGTAAGTGCCCATAGAGAGCATCTGGAGATTAACCTTATTATGCACAGTTCTTTTAATGCCAAGGCCGTCTACCGTTTGAGCACTTAGGGACCAACCCCCTTGACCTAAGGACAGAGGAGACCTGATCAAGAAAATGGGAGTCATCAGCGCCCACTGGGAGAAGCACATTGACAAACTTTTCAATCAAGACTTTGTTGTTGATGAGAGTGCTCTCAACTCCATCCCACAACACCAAGTCAGAGATGATCAGGGAATCCCGCTGTTTCTTGATGAGGTGAGGAAAGCCATCAAGCAGATGAAGAGCGACAAGGCATCTGCAGTTGAGGGAATCCCTGATGAAATCTTCAAGCAGGGGGAAGAGCTCATATCACAGCTTCATGCCCTCATTTTAAGTATTTGGAATGAGGAGGAAATCCCAGATGACCTCAGGAATCCACGATTGTGACAGTCTTCAAGAAAGCTCAGACAAGTCTGACTGGAAATTACAAAGGTGCTCACTTTGCAGTCCTCAACAGGAAAGATCATTGTGAGAACCCTCCTGAACCATGTCCTTCCACTTGTTGAAGAGGTCCGCCTGCAATCTCAGAGTGGATTTAGGGCATCAAAGAGGCACAACCAACATGCTCTTCACAGCTTGCCAGCTGCAGGAAAAATGCTGGGAACAACACAAACCTTTCTACATGGCCTCCTTTGACTGTCAACTGCGAAGCGCTGTGGAGGATCCTCCTGATGTATGGATGCTCATGAAAATTGATCACCATTCTCTCCCTGCTCTGTGATGTTATGTGAGCAGTGGTTCTCAGCAGTGGATCTATCACAGATCCCTTTTGAGGTTAAAAGGGAGTTAAGCAAGGCTGCATCATCCTCCTAACACTCCTCTTCTTGATATTCCTTATTGCAATGCTGTATCTGACCACCGGCAAACTTCCAGTCAGAGTGGGGCTAAACTACCCAATGGATGGTAAGCTATTCAATCGTGGCTGACTCCAAGCCAAAACCAAGGACCTCCCCTTCAACTTCAGTCATCAAACTTCAGTATGCTGATGATGCTGTAGTGAGCGCTCACTTGGAAGCAGACCTTTAGACAAGATGTTGATGTCTTTTCCAAGCCATACAAGAAAATGGGATTGATGCTTAATATTCAGAAGCCTAGGGTCCTCCATCAACAAGCTCTTAACAAGCAGTTCCCAGGTCCAGTAACTTAGATTCCCAGTGAGGCTCTGAATAATGTTGAGTACTCTCCCGTACCTCAGACATCTCTTGCCAGAAGGCTGACATCAAAGAAATCCAACATCACCTCAAACATGCAAGTGCAGCCTTCAGACACTTGAGGAAACCGGTGTTCAAAGATCATGACATCAGATCCAAAACCAAGGGTATGATTAATCGAGCAGTTGTGATTCTCGCCTTACTGTATGGAGCTGAGATGAGATGTCTTCTGTATGTTGTCCACAAGTTGCAGCGTTCATGGTACTTCTACCTGTGGAAGATCCTTTGAATCCAGTGGAAGGACAGACACAGCAACTTTAATGTCCTCACAAGCAAACAGCATGAGCACTGAGGCAAAGTTCATCTGACTTCAACTTTTGGTGAGCTGGCCGTGTTATCCAGATGTCCAACTCCAGGCTCCCAAAGCAAGTTTTATTCTCCTAGCTCAGTCATGGCGTGTGCTGAAGAGGAGGGCAGAGAAAGCATTTCAAGGACATCCTCAAGGCCAACTTGAAAAAATGCAACATTAATAATTTGGGGCTGGACCCGATGATCTTCCAAGCTCCCTTCCAGCCTTACAATCTATGAATATCAACTCGTGGAAGACTATCACCCAGGACTACTCCAAATAACAGAAGAATCTCCTGCAAGGATATCAGTACTTTGAAATCTTATGATGAAATCGGGAGATGGAAAAGGGAGTGTGGCAGAGACAGTCTGAGTCAAGAATCCAGGAAACTTGCCCAAGTTGCAGTGAAGTCTTTCAATCCCAGATGGGCCTTGTCAGCCATCCTGACTCTCACAAATAAGACAGTTATGGAAGACAATTGTCCTAGACTGTGAGGGATTGCCAACGGAGATGGTGAGTTGCTTTTGTCCTTGAAAGGCTCTTCTATCTGCTTCCTTTATCCCAGCCACAAAGTGTGAAAGGTGGCCATAAGGTCTTTTGGTGCAGGCCATACAAAGCAATCTGTAGGGGTCCAAACAGCTGAGTCCTGTTGAAGCTGTTCAGGGTACTCACTCAGTGCAAATATGCTGTGAGGCTTGTTTGTGCTCTGACACTGAAACAACAAATGCACAGAAGCTGGGATATTTACAGTGCAGACATGATTTTGTTTTATAAATATTGACAGGAAATGACTTTTCTGGCAGCTACCTTCTCTGCTCCTGTTAGCAGAGATTTTTGGCTTTGCTCTTTGTACCCTGCTGTAGCGAGCTCCTTTGCCTTCTGGTACAAGTACCGGCCAGGCTGGTATCCATGCCAAGCTATGGCTTCTGTCTAAGGCTCTTTGTGACAATGACAGTGTGGTTTATTTTATTATTTTTTATTGCCCGTGTTAGCTTTTTCCTTGTAACCCAGGGTTTCTTCCTCCTCCCCCTTTTACAGAGAAATCAAGAACATGCTGCCACACTAAAGGGGAAATCACTGCTGTAACTGAGTGCCAACAAACTATTCCATGTTGTGCAAGATACCAGGGAAGATGCTATTCTTGCTACTGGAAGTTTGCTGTCTAAATAGCTTAGTGATATGTAAACTAGTTTCCCCACTCCTGGGCTGCCTTGTGGGTTGTGGTTTGGACAACAAGTTAGACTTGAAGTGTCAGTTCCAGTTTTGATGCGAGTTTTGGCCAGGAAGATGAATTTGTTGATAGAGGCTAGGGGAAGCCTTGGTTCCAGATAGATAGTTAGAACAGAACTAGAGATCTGACTTTGGTCAGCAAAGCAAAGATGGTGAAGGATGAATGAAACTGGCTTATTGTGACTCTTTGTGGCCCAGTTCTGAGCAGCTTCCTTTTTCAGTGGGATTGATTACTTGGAGGATTAAATCTTTTGCTAGATCAGAGTCCTGTTTAACCACATAAGGAGGGTTTCCAGCACATTTCAGCACCCTCTATTTGCACTGGCTAATGTTGGCAAAAAACTCTAGCAGAAAGAGGATGACCCCTACTAGGGAGAAGCGGGTGGTGTGCAAATTGATTAAAATATTCAGGTGGTCACTCTTTGTTCCTGTGTATTGAGAAGCTCCCGAGGCCCTGTGTATAATTAAACATGAAGCGGTTCAATTATGAATAAAAGACCTGCAAACGATGTGACAAAAATACTTACATTTCATTTCAGCCTTCCCACGTTTTAATTAGGAAGCCCTTGCTGAGGTGTTTGATGTTGAATGAATTGCAGCGTGAGAGATGTTGGAATATTGAATTAATGTCTGGTGAGATGCAATCTTACACATGGCATCTACTTTTTGCTGCTGTCAGGTAGGACAGAACGTTTCCGTTATGGTGTTTAGGAGATCCGGTGAGCTGGTTCTGGATTGGAAGCTGAAGGCTGAGGACCGGTGCTGGCAGAACAGTATAGTAACACGATTCTGTGAACCCATATAGGGCATCCAAAAGGTTGGTTGGCAAGATTAGTTTCTTCAGTTTGAGCTATGAGACATCCTAAATGCAAGCTGAGACCCGGGGACCCAGAACTTTCAAGACAGCTGCGAGTCAGGACTTTTAGATTCTGCCATTAACTCCAAATTCGTAATTTAGGGCAATTGGCATGCTTATGCCTCAGTTTACTAGACAGATGGGTAGGATAATATTGGATTCCCAAGGATGATGTGAGGTTTAATTAGTTGCTGTTGGGAGATCTTTGAGTAAATGATGCCACGGCAGTGAAAATGACCACTACTTATTCATGTAATGCATTCAGATGTTATTGTGGTGGGTATATAAACAGTCAGAGTATTTGATTTATTCTTTTCGCCAGCAGCTTGATGCAAGTTTTGCAAATAGAAGGACTTTGCAGGTGCAGGACCTGGCTAAGCACATGGGCATGGGAAATGGGAAGATGAGCTTGATTTGATAAGTGGGTGTTTTTTTTTACCCTTCACTATAACCTTTAAGGAAGAATTTGTCTTAAAATGGGATGATGCAAAGAGCTGGGGGACAGCATCAGGCACCCCCTGCTTATCTTTGCCTGCCTAGACAGACATGATGAGCTTTCACCCCCAAAACTCCAACTGATCACCCAGATGCACCATGTGTTGCTAGACTCTCAGGAACAGGGCCAGGTGTTGGGGCACTGAGTGAATCAAGAGTTATGCCAAGTTTAGCCTGTATACACTATGAAATGGTCCAGCCCTGGGGCACTAGACTTTGGTACTTTTGTCTGACCTATGTTCTTGTGAACGCTCAGGAAGGTGCAAAGGGAATGTGTGCACTGCATTACAACAACATTTTTGGTCTTCGATTTTTTCTTCTTTCTGATTTTTATGAAAATAGATTTATAAATCAAAGCAGAGCAAGCGCATATTTCTCTGGCTCTGGGCAATGAATCCCCCATCAAACGCACACAGTTTTTCCTTCTTTTTTTTAATGTTGGTCCCAAACAGAACAAAGCTGTGTGGGTTCCATCTGCTGCCATGGCGCATGTGCTCAGCTTTAAAGAGGAGATGCCATCTGGCTAAAATGTCTCACTCCTTGGTTTGTGATAATCCCACACTCCTGCTTTCATGCTATTTACGTGATTTGCTGCTGCTTCCTTCAGGAGAGGGTCTAAAAATTGTCTGGAGTTGTTAGAAGCCTATGGAATTTAACATGAAGTTTAGCTTTTTTTTTTTTCTTCAGAGTGGTCTCCAAATTCTAGTTTGGCCAATTATGTGGCCTGACTAAGGACATTGCAAACTTTTGGCCAGTCTGGGGGCATGTTACACTCCTCATTTTAAGACTAATTTCTTTTTCCTTGGAAGCTTTTTTCATGTTAGCCTTTGGACGGATTTCTCTTTTGAGTTTCCTCATTTCCTCGATTTTTGATTTTGAGAGTAGAAAAGACCCACTAAAAATAATTGATTCAATTGCATAATTAGTTGAGATGGACGACGAGGAGGGATTTTAAAGAGATAGTGTTCCATTGAGAATGAAAAATATGGAAGTCCTTACTTTATAAAAGACAGGTGGGATTAGAGGTAGTCAGAAATCAGAGGTCCTTTTGCAAAAAAATTCATGCAAACACCATCCTCTTCCTTTTTAGGATGAAATTATGACAGGGAATTGTGAAATTATAAATTCTGAGTTTGGGGCTCAGAAATGCTCTGGTGAAGAGAGAGAGAAATGCAACAAAGAATGCAGCCCTATTGCATCTAGGGTATCTTGCATCTAAATGGATTGCAGAGCACTGTTCTGTAGGATTTCTTTCGTAATGCTGAAATATAGCCTCATCTAAGGTGCAAGGCAGCAGTTTTTCTGTAGTAGGTGCAAGTAATGGCTTAGGAGAGGAAGTAAAACATGTACCTGTATCCTCTAAGAAGTTTTAGGTGATGTTTGCCCTAAGAACACTTTGCCGGTATAGCTGGTTAAATACTTGTGCTATGACAGCAAAATATTCCTGAAAGGACAGAGTTTGTACAGGCAAAACTGTTTCAGTGGTGTATCTCATTCCAGCACTTCTCTTCCATGCATTGAGTGAAATAACCTATCCACATTAATTTCAGAATAATAGACTTATTCTACAATGAGTGTTCACATAGCTTATCTGGAATAACTGCTTTGCTTTAAATTCTCACCTTACCTTAGGTGAGACTCTGGGGTTAGTAGATGGAAAATTCTTCAAGACCCTGTATACTGCATTTCTTCAGAAATGTGGCATTTAACTAAAGACTCCTCTCTATGCAGAAGATGCAGAGTTCAGGTCATGCATTGTCTTACTGTTTGCATTTCCTGATCTTTTTATTTTTTCCTGAATTGCTGATTAAGTGTGGAAATGTTAACATTGCTGTTATCTAGAATAAAATTAATGTTAAATTAGCTAGGGTTTAATTAACATTTTCCAGTTTTCTTGCACTTAGTGCTTATTAATTTTAAATATTGTCTGACTGATTCTCCTTAAATTCAACTGAAGAATGGTGATGCAAGCAAAGACCAGTGCAGAAGTGCTTGTGTGTATGGGACTGGCTTATTCCTAGAAGTATTTTCCTATCCCTCTGTTTCCCAGTATGCATTCGAACATGTTCATGACATCCTATTGAGTCGCACTGTTCTCTCCAGATCTGAACTCTTCTAATAAAGAACTCACCATGTAAATGGAGTCCATTAAAAGATGCAAGAACGTACAACTGCCTTAGCTTTTCAGAAGTTCCCGTGCTGCCTTTGGTTGTTCCTTCAAGTCCATTCATCATATCTCTATGCAGGTCTTTGTGGTGCTCTCTAATCCCCTTTATTAATTTGGCTCTCCTTCCTTGTAACTTTCCACCTTTCTGCAAACAGGAAGGTTATGCTATATAATGTTTTATTCTCACTTATCTTGATTGCTGGCAGCTGAAGACACCTGCATTACCTTCTTTCTTTTTTTGGGTGTCAAAGATTCTTGCTTTTAGGGAATGGATCTCCTGAGTTTTTTAGTTTTGGGAAGTGTGGTGTCCTGTCCCCCCCCCCCCTCCCCACCCCCCGGTAATGGCCGGGGGAGGCAGGTTGTACATAGATTCTTTGGTTCTCTAATTGACTAACAGATCGACAGAATCACTTTTATTGGATGACTGGTGGTGCTGGTTTTCCACAGCATATAGATTGTTCCCTCCTGCATTCCTGTCACGTTTCAGGGGACTGTTCAGAGCGGAAAGCTGCAGTCGGAGGGCAGGGTGCTGCTGATGGAGGAATCTTGCGGTGTGTTGGGGCTGGAAAATGAGCCCTGCAATCCAAATGAGACCTTTGTTGTCTGCTAATCCCAATCCCTGCATGCTTTCTATAAAGCAGTGTTTCCTTTCCTTGGTTCAGGCTTTTCTTTCTTCCCCCAAGATAAAATCAGAACTCTTTAAACATTGCAGTTGCTGGTGTGAGATGCCTGTTTGCTTCTGGTAAGCACAGACCTGTTGTTATTCTCACTTGCCTTCATTAATTTCCATGTGAGATGTAGAATAGTGGAGACAGATCAGCAAATCTTTGTAGAAGAGGGAGAGAGACTGTATTTTAAGATCAATTTTTTTTTGCCTTTGTCCTGCTCTTGGAGTCTTTGCCTGGTCTGTTCTGCATCGGTTTTTCTGCCACACTCATTGCAGCAGTTTGAGTGCCCGTCTGGTGAGAGCTACGTATGTGCTTTCTGTCTGAGTGGATGTAAGCCATTATCATTTGGTGCCTGCTTAGCACAACTCTTTGGAGAAGTGCTACTGCAGCTAGGTTGACAGCTTCTGAGAAATGATTTCCCCCTGCTTCTTCCCCTCTCTTATTTCAGATCTCTCTCAGGAGAGTGATACAGGAAGGCCTGAGATCATTGCAGAATATGAGGATGCTTATAAAGGTGACATACTGTAAGCAACACTGTTCATAGCAGCTGCCACATCATACTAGGAAATAGTGATGATACTACAAAAGCAACCCTTTCCATGGGAGCATGGCTGGAGAGGGCTGGTGAACACAGCGCACAAAAGATGTCTTATAAATGATTCTTGCTCTAGTGTAGGAAGGATGGTTGTAAGGAAGGTACTTGGACATCAGGTACTGCATTGCTCTTAAATGACATGTGAGAGTCCTGAACTTCATAGTAGCAAGTATGTCTCTGAACTGGCATTTGTTTCTGCTTTCTGACAATGTTTTGAAGGCCTGCTTAAAAACACGCGCGTTGCTTAATTTAAATGACTTGGTGGAAGCTCGCGGTATTTCCATCCCTTTGTCTCGGGTTGCACATTTGCGGGATCTGAACTCTGTGCTTCTCAGGGTGTTCATGAGCCCTTTTTCCATGAAGGGGGAGAACAGGGTATGTTCTCTAGCACCCAGCTGGAGGGCTTTGCAAAGGCTCTGCCCTGGGGCTGGGAAATCAAAGAAGGGACAACTGCAGCCTGTGAGACGGTTGGCCCAGAGCACAGCATGGGCTCCCCAGCCTTGGTGAATGCTGACTGATGGCTTAGCACAACAATCGCAAGGATATTGTGGAAAGCCGGTTAACCTGTAGTTAAAATGGGGCTGGACTGCCTAGGCTCTTCCAACCATGTCCTGAGATAAATTTAACTTGATCGATGGGAGGAGTAAAAAGCAAAGAGAACATGGGCAGAGGAGGAGAGAGGCCTGACTCGTGTCTCCCAAGCATTTCTAAGATGCAGCGTGGTTGGGAGCTGCCTTGTAATCCCATATTTTAGGGCTTCTGCTGAAGAACAAGGCAGAAGGTTCCCTGCATCCCCTTCCCCCCACACTAATACTTTATTTGGCTTTTCTTTTGCCTTTGAAGAATCAGATGTGGGCTGTAGTGAAGAGCCAGCTGTTTGGGGTGCGCTGATGTTTCTCCTGCTGCTTAGGAGTCTCACAGGTGCCTGGCTGGAGGGTCTGGCTCAGGTGTTCAGGATCACGCCATTCCCAGAATTGTGGTTTAGAAAAGAATTTTCCTCCCTAGGTCAGATTTGACAAATATTGGGGTTTTGACTTTGGGTTTTGTTTTTTGGGGTTTTTTTAGGGGGTTGCTTTTCTCTGTAGCAAGGGGCACAGTCGTCTTCCTAAGATCCTCTGAGCACGTTTTAATCTAACAACTTCCCTGCCACTGTTAGCCAAGATGCTGGCAGTGACCTTGTTTCTCCTATTCTCCACTTGTGGCTCACAGTAGGATTATCTGTAGGGCATTTTGTGGCTGTGGAGTATGAGAGAGGATGGAACGGGTGATTTTGTGGATCCTTTGGACATGGGGACGTTGTTGCCTACATCTACAATACTCTGGTCCACTTGAGCAGATGCTGGACCAGAAGTGGGGAACTCCTGGTCTGTGTGCAGCTCTGACGCCGCTTGCTGTCACTTCCCTTCTTTTTAACTGATTCTTTTTTCCCACCCGTCCTTTGTCTTGTCTGTGTAAGTTGTAGGCTCTCCAGGGCAAGGATTGCCTCCATGTGTGTTTTTGTAAAGTACCTGACACAATATGGTCCCTGTCTTGGCTAGAGCTTTTGAGCCTGACAGCAGTATAAATGACTGGCTTTCAGATTTGTTGATATGGTGATGTGGTTCAGATGTGGTTATGTGATATGCTTGCATGAGAGCAAGCCAGTGTTAATGTATGCAGAGTTGCTCACCTCATTACTTAAACCAGTGCTTCCATGATGTCTTCATTAATCACTTTGCTGTGCCTGGGCCCACGGGAAGTACAGATAAGGGACAGCTAGTCCATGAGTGTGCTACAAAGAAAAGTGTAGCCAGACGGCCAGTATGCTGATACGCCACCTTCCCTTCACATCCCTGTTGCAGAGACTGCCCAGCAGCTCCTCCACCCCTTTCCTGTCCACAGCCCAGCAGGAGAGGAAGGCTTTTAAACTGTAATAATCTGGCCCTGCTTGTCCCTACAGTAGTGCTTATTTTATTGTGCAGCACAGTTTGAACATGCTGGGATTTTTTTTGTCTGTGTTCTGAGAGTGGGTTTGAAAATCTTACCGGGCCCAGCTGGTGTTCAGGCTTATTTGCCAGTCAGAGGCTAATAGCAGCATACAGGTGCGCTCGTTCCCTCTTGGTGAGACGCCAACGGACGGTATAATGTGACGAAGAAAGTCTTTTGGGGTTGGCAGGAGCAGCTGTCTGAGGGTAGAGATGTTCGTCAAGATGCTGAGTTTCACTCTCCTGATGTCCAAATCTGCCAGAATCCTTGACCTGTACCTGATGGTGATCAGCAGTGCCGTCTCCAGGCACCACGTTCACCCTTGGAACCAAATCAGCTTCTGGTGCAGCAAATCCAACATCTGGATTATTTCTCCCTCCATGCCTTCTGGCCCTTCTTGGTCTGTTGTTGCAAGAGCCCTTCCCTGAGCAGCGCCTGTTGAGAATAAATTCCCGTATCTTTCCTGGATATGGAGAGAGGTGGCTGGAGTGCCTGGCTGGGACCACTCTGTTATTTTGAGGGTGCTGGCATTTGGGATTGCTTTTTCCATGGGGATGCAGCTGGATGTATCGAATGCAATTTAAATAAAGCTGCGGCCTCATCCTTTTCAGTGGCATAGCACTGAATTAACAGGGTTAAAATTCATGTGGAGGAAGGTGGTGTGAGATGGCACAGCCATGTTAACAGTGGGTATGGTTACTCGGGGTTTCTAGTAACCCCTTCTCCTGAGCCTGGAAGATGCTCTGGTGTCTTGTCATACCCATTAAGCAGTCAATTCTGAGATGGTTTCTTTCTTTTTTTTTTTCTTTTCCCAGCACACTAATGAGCTCTTCTACTTTCTTCAAACGGTTTAATTAAATCGCAAGAGCTGGAGTCCTAATTATCCTTTCCCATGTAAGAGGTAAAAAGCTTGCCTTTAGAGAGTAGCTGTTGGCCAGAATCCAGTGGAGGTAAATCTCCCCAGAGCAGACTGAATCTGGGTTGGTATTTACTTTCCTGAAGGATAACAGCCGTTTCAAAATGGTATTGTAGAGAGCTGTTCCTTGTGGACTGTTTTCTTTTTCTGGCTGTGTGGAAATCAGCAGCAGCAAAAGGGGGGTTGGGCAGCGGAGGGAGACTAAGTCCAGTATTGCCTTTGCAAAGTATGTTTTTTCTAAGAAGACCTAATTCAGTAGCTGGGTCGGTGCATCTGGCATATGCAGAAAGCTGCACTGGGGCATGAAAAAATTACTGATGCAAATTTAGACCTGATTTGTGCTGGGGATTTGCTTGGACATCGGCCATGCAGACCCCTTGCATAGATGGATTAAATTCTGTTTCATGCTGGCGCAGGGTAAGATGCACAGAGCAAATTGCAGGTTTCTGTCCGTCTGCAAAGGGTTTGCCCCTGTGCAGCAACACATGGCTAGAACTGAGGCAGAACCTCAGTGCTGGAAAGATTTAAATAGGCTGTTTTTTCTGCTTTTAAGACATTGCTGTTTCTGGAATTTACATTCTTGGTTTTTTAATAAAGGTTTCAGTTAGTGAGGAAGGAAATGCAAAGAGTTGAAGCAGGTGATGTTTGTTCCTGGTATTAATGGCGCACTTGTGGTAGTACCTGGGCACTTCTCACCTGTAAATCTCAGACTATCTCAAACCTTACTGTCCCCCTAGATAAGGGGAAAATGAGGCTTTGGGGAGATAAGTGACTTAGCCATGGCTCCTCAGTGACTTGGTGGCAGAGTTTGTAATTAGCACCCTATAGTGCCTGATCCATTGGAGAGCACGGCCATAACCACTGGAGCAGGATTAATGGTTGCAAGCCCAGGGCTAAAGGCCCTCCAGCCCTGTTTGCAGATCTAAGGGTCTGTATAGCTTGGTGTTTGTGACTGCTTGCAACAGTGTGACCCTCGCTTGGATTGACGTTAAGTTAGCCCCATTGAACTTGCTCTTCTTCACACTGCACAAACATTTGCTTCCAGGTGGGGCTGTGGCACAGAGTTGACCACAAAGGGACTTGCCCTGGAAGAAGTAGTTGGGCATGCCTGGGGCAGCGTTTTGAAAGTGTGGGCTCACTTGAGCTGGGTGCCAGTTACTTGCAGCAGCACAACAGACTTGGCTCTGGGTAAGCCCCTCTGTGTCCCTGGCTAAAGCTTGGATGGGGTAGACTTCAGATATGGGGACTTCCTGTGGTGAACGAGCTGCCTTCAAACTTGGCCAGCGAGACGGCTTGCAGGCATGTTTTGGCTGTGAATGGGTGGCTTGGGAGAGCAGAATGGCAAGAGGTGGTGCCTGACAGCCAGGCCCAATCATCTATGGCTTTGTAAATGGCAAATGGGACTGTGCAAGGCAGCTTCCGAGTGAGATTCATAGTGAAGCACAAGTTGCATATCCTTTTACGAGCCCCCTCTGCATATAAGATGGGTGACCTTGTTCAATGCCAGCTGAAATATCTCTAGTGGCTTTCCCAGGTCCTTCCTTAGATGGACTGAATTATGGCCATCCAAACAACAGGTGCCAATGGCCAAATTGACCATTACGTGATCCCAGAGGTAGCAAGTTTGAGGCCATAGCAGGAGCACTCCTGGTTTGGAATCCAGCAAATTCTGCAAAATACCTTGTCACAAGGACACAAAAAAGGAAGGAAGATCTGTGGCTGAAAGGGACATATGCAGTTTTGTGGCAAAGCAAAAGGTGGAGGGTGGGGGAACTTGTAGCTGGCTGTATTCTGCTATTTGAGTATCCAGGACCAGAGATGAGTTTCCTAGGACTGCAGGGTTATGCGTGGGTGAGAAAACAGAAGCTTCTAATTAGGGGAATCATCACATGCTTTGCTAGCTCCTTGAGATGCTAATTTAGATCTGTAATTTAACACTCCAGTGTATGTCTGTCTTTTAACGCCATGTTGTCTGGAACGTGCCTCCTAGGACTTCCTGCACACAGTTCCCTCTCTGCAACAGTGTTAATTCATTGGGTTTCTTTGCTCTTCCTTGTTCCTCACATTTGCAAGGAGACAGCTTGAGAATGTTTGTAGAATTGATGCAGACACCAGCAGGAGCCCTCTGTTCAGCAGGGCCCCTCGCAGTTGTGGCATTGAGGCTTTCTGAAGTGACTCTAATCAGTTTAAACTTCAGTGGCATTGATAGGTGCTCAGCATTTTTATTTGCTAAATGGATTGATTGGTGCAAAAGGTACAAGGAGCCTCTGCTGAGAAACAGGTTTTTGGAGTCTTTTCATTTTGCTCTGTCGAGGCAGCTAACAGCCTTGTCAACATACACCCTCCCTTCTCTTGGCACTTTGACCATTTAACTTTTCTTCAGGAAGTTTCCTCTTGCAAGCCATGTTCTCTTCAACAATGAAGGCTTCATATAGTTGACAGGGGTGTAGGTTGTAGCTGTGTAGGTCTAAGGACATAGGCAGACAAGGTTATTTGGGTAAATCTGATAGTTTTTTAATTAGAACAACTCAAATAGTTGGAAAAATTCTTCTTTGCAAGCTTTTGTGTTTAAATACCCTTCGTCAGGCTGTGGAAGCATCTGCAGTTGGTGTGCGCTCTCTTAAGCCTGGACATAAGTCTTACAAACCTAAGCAAATGCTTTCTTGATTGTGGATATGTGTGTTTAATTCAGTGGTTCTTAACCTTTTTATGCCCAAGGCACCCTTGGATAGATTCAAGGCACCCTTTGGAAAATACCAGCTCAAAGTTCTCACTTGTTTTTTGACTATAAAAAAAAAAAAAATACTAGAGCAATTCTGTTGCAAAGAACTCGGACCACAACAGACCAGATTGTGTTTTTTAACGTTCCAGATTTGTGTGTGAAATCTTTGGGTCTATCACGTGAATCAGGTTAAAACGGTTAGGTTTGCAAACACTGTGTGCAGCACCCTAGGAAGGACCTCAAGGTGCTCTGGGGTGCCATGGTGGCCTGCTTGAGAATCACTAGTCTAATCCCGTCTCACAGTTCCCTCTCTACTTTTCAGTCTAAACCCTCTCATCATGCTTCAGGCTTCCTCTGTGCACTTGGATTCATTCCTATCCTAAGACAAAAGTTGACTGTTCTGTTTGTTTTATTCTCTCTCAAACCAGTCTTGCCAACCAAACTATGGGCACATCATCCTGAAATGTTCTTGGAAGCTCTCCCCTAATTACCTGCACTGAAGCATGTATCCTGGAGTATGTTGCAACCTGTGCTCTAACAAATAGGACACTCAACTTAAGAGCACTGGTTTTGGACCGTTCAACTCCATGTACCCAGAATGGCTTGGATCCACGCTGGCTGCAGTAGAACACCAGCGTGCTTGTCAGATGTGATGGAAGCCACCATCCTCTTGTATCTAAGCAAAACTAATTACTGATGAGAAACCAGGGCTAAATGCTTAATTTTCAACGCTGAACTGCTTACATTCTTTTAACCATATCTTTTTTTTTTCTTATGTGTATCTTGCAGTGATGCAGAAAGCCGAAAATTATGCAAGAAGATGAAAGTAGATCCCAGCTCAAAGGAAAAAGGAGTGGAATTATTGCATTATAAGTGAGTGTGGGACTGGGGTGAAAGAGGCCCTCACTAATTGTCCAAGCTATTTATGAGCATGTGGCATTCACTTATTGTTAGTTCTGTCGTATAGTCTTTCCCCCAGTGCAGAGGCTTATTACTGTATTTACTTGAATTCAAGATGACACTTCCCCTCCCCAGTCTTCGAGCCTCATTTTGGAGTTGAGCACTGGCTTGGGTCATGCAGTGACTCGGCTTCAGTTTTGTCCCTGGCCTTGGGGATGAAGTCAGAGCTAAGGTGCTGCCTGCCCTGGGCTTGGATGGCTCATTTGGTGGGGGAGCCAGCTTACAGATGGGGGAGCACAGGCGCAACTGGGGGCAGGGAGAAGAATGGGGGCACCTACCTAAGTGAGTACCAGAGAGCATGGGGAACACTGCAGTCTCCAGCTACCCCCTTCTCTCCTTACCTTCTGCTCTGGCTCTGATCCTTCCAGCCCCAATCTGACCCAGCTGGGAGATTCTGCTTCTTTCTGGCCAGGCTAGGCTGGGTCAGGGCTGTGCTACTGCTGACTGCCCAAAGCTGAAGTGGAGTTAGGTGATGGTGGTGGTGGGAGAACAGGTGAGGGGGCAGGCTGCAGGAGGGATGTACAAAGTTGTGGGGGCAGAAGGTTGCGGTGGGGAAGGCGGGCAGGTAGGGAGGCCAAGGGAGAAAGATCCCTCACACGGAGTCCGCCTGGGGCTGGATCCCACAGATCTAGACATATGGTAGCATTGGAGTAGCAAGTAACGCTGGCACTGCTTCCCTGCCACCAAATATCCAGACCCGTGAGCCCCGATGACATGAGCTTGTGGGCTGGATTTGGCCTCAACAGAGACCGAGTACCGCTGGCCTAAGGGGTTGCTTTCAGTAGGGATTATGCACATACCTCCTCCCCTGTTACCTGTATTCATTTAGGTATGACCTAGTGGACAGATCACTGGACTAGGACTCAAGAGATCTGTGTTCTACTCCTGGCTTTAGCACTGTCTTTCTGGGTGGCTTTGAGCTTGTCATATCACCTCTGTGCACCTGCTTTTCTCCTTTAATCCTGCGGGGCCCCCCCCCCCAGGCCCTCTTAGTGAAGCACTTGGAGAGCTGCTGATGGAAACTGCCGTTCCTGGAGTTAGATTGCCTTCTTATGCATCATAAAAGTAGGGATAATGCAGCAATACAGGGTGCTGAGCAGCTGTCTCTCCCAAGATCATGCCTTTAGTAAATGGTCTCATTAAGGCTTCAGAGAGGAAATTATTCATTAGAGGCCTGTTTGCTTTAAGCTTATTTCTACCTCCCCCATCTCCCCCCTTCTTTAAATTGCTTTGCATTATATTTTGCACAATTCTGTGACTTTGGTGGGATAATTTATTCTGGAGAACAAGGTGTTGGGGAGAGGGGGGAACAGCTGTATGATTTTTCAGAAAGATTCCTGAAAGTTCACACTGTTTCCCTGTTCCTCATTCAACAGGGATGGTGCATTTCATACTGAATATAACAGAGCTGTCACGCTAAAGGTAAAGTTTAAATATGTGAATTTTTTTGACACTGCAGAGGAGGGGAAGGAGTGGGAGGGACATCTGTGGATTAAACAGATGTTGACACTCTCAGTTTCATGTTACAGGGGCACAGGGTAACTGTCATCAACAGCTGTTAGGGGAAAAAACCCTTTAGGTCATTCTGTCTACGTGCATCTCTCAGTCCCAGAAAAGCTGTTTGCGCTTAAGAAGATTGAACCCATGTTACATTGCTTAAATTGTGACTTTAGTTGCAAACTGGTATTACATAGGGTGTTTTTTTTTCCCTCTGCCAGATCCTATTGATAGTTGGCTGTAACTAATAGCATTAGCTGGACAGCTTTTATGGAAGGGATTTCCCTGTTGTTTTAGCAGTTATCAGCCATAAAGAGAGCAATGAAATGGCCTTTTCTTTCATCTGATTATGGAGCCTCAATTCATATGACTATACCCTGAGCACAGGAGGAACGACATGACCATCTTCCTTTGCATAAAGCAATGGGAATCAAATTCTATGGGGACAATAAGAAGGAAAAAAACATGTCAGTGACTTAAAGCAGGGGTGGGGGGGACAGGGGACAGAGGGATGTTGTTGCTCATAGAGTAATAGGCTAAATGCAGGGTATACTAAGCAGAAACTGTACAGCCTTCCCTTGTGTTTTGCTACTACCTGGCAGGGGGGCTGGCAACAGCTTGTTTGCGCTGAGCAAATGGTTACCCTGAGATCAAATTTACTAAATCAGAAGACATACAATCTGAACATGGCCATAGCTTAGACCAGTGTGTAGTTTATTGCTGCCTCTGTGAGGGGTAACTTGACTGGACTGGAGTGACTTCAAGCAGTGTAGGACTGTGGTATGTGTCTACTCTACGTTTGCGAGGCGGTAAACTTGCTGTGTCCGCAGGGGTGGCCAACATGTGGCACATGCATCCTATATGTGTGCCATGCAGCAGGCCGAGGAGGGGATAGATAACACAGTGGCAGATAAGTCAGGAAGCAGAAAATAGAGCAGCAGATCAGGCAAGAAGCACAGGTTGGGAGCAGAAAGAGGACCTTCCCCAACTAGATCATGCCAGCAAAGGCTTTGTCTACCCAGGTCTTAAAAACCTCCAAGGATGGAGCTTCTACCACTTCTAAGTAACCTGTTCCAGTGTTTTACTACCCTCCTAATGAGAGAGTCCATCCTAATATCCAACTTAAACTTCCCTTGCTGCAACCTGAGCCCATTGCTCCTTGTTCTGTCATCTGCCACCACTGAGAACAATCAAGCTCCATCTTCTTTGCAACCCCCCTGCAGGGAGTTGAAGGCTGCTATTAAATCCCCCCTCAGTCTCCTCTTCTGCAGACTAAATGAGCCCAGTTCCCTTAGCCTCGCCTCATAAATCATGTGTCGCAGCTCCCAAACCATTTTTGTTGCCCTCTGCTGGACCCTCTTCAATTTGTCTACATCCTTTCTATAGTGGGGGGGCCCAAAACTGAACACAGTACTCCAGATGTGGCATCACCAGTGCTGAATAGAGGGAAATAATCACTCCACCTGATCTGCTGTCAACACTCCTACCAGTGTAGCCCAGGATGCTGTCAGCCTTCTTGGCAACAAGGGCACACTGCTGGCTTATATTGAGCTTATTGTCCACTGTCACCCCCAGGTCCTTTTCTGCAGAGCTTTTGCCCAGCCAGCCAGTCCCCAGTATGTTTTGATGCAGGGGATTGTTCCATCCTAAGTGCAGGACTTTGTACTTGTCCTTGTTGAACCTCATGAGATGCCTTTTGGCCCAGTGCTCCAATTTGTTTAGGTCACTCTGAATTCTAGCCCTGACCTCCAGCATATCTACTACTCCCCTCAGCTTAATGTCATCTGCAGACTTGCTGAGGGTGCACTCCATCCCATCTTCTAGATTATTGATGAAGACACTGAATTAAACCAGCCCCAGGACTGACCCCTGGGGCACTCCACTTGATACCGGCTGCCAACTAGACATTTGAGCCATTGATTACTAGCCTCTGAGCCCAATGCTCCAGCCAGTTTTCTATCCACCTTACAATCCATACTTCCAGTTTGGCAGCTCGGTAATACCCACAGAAGGAGGGTCCTGATCCCAGCAGAGGCATAACTATAAATGTTGGTGCCTAGGACAAAACTTTGGGGATAGAAGAACTCTTATATCACCTCTGGAACGGTCTTGTGCTCCCCTCTCCATCCCCCTCTACCCACCTGTAGGAGCCAAGCTAGAGAAGCCCAATTCTGCTCAGCTCCAAGAGGGTGCAGGACTGCTGCAGATATGGCAAAGACTCTGGTGGTGAGTGGGCATCATTCTGGTACCCTTCTCTCAGTGCCCAGGACTGGTGCCCCTCTTGAACCTCATGGGCCCCAGTACAGGTGGGAGGGAAGATGCTCTTGCTCCAAAGGCCATGCACTTATCTGTTAATTGATCCATTAAATTCACCAGATGTCCTTTTAATATATTTTTAAAGAGGAGTTTGATTATACATCAGAAGTTGGTGTCAATCCATTTCACCTGCTGCTAGCTTTGCTACTCTGATTTCTATTTTAAAGTTCGTTCTTTCTTTCTCTACATCGGTGGTTCCTTACCTTGTTAGGCTCAAGGCGCCTCTCATGACAGGTCTTAGTTTTCATTCATTTTTTGACTGCATAAAAATAATAGAGCAGTTCTTCTGTTGCAGGGAACTTAGGAATACCACAACAGGATACAGTGTTTTTAACACTAGGGATTCTCACTTCACGTTTCTGGGTTTATCTTATAGGAGGAAATGGCAGATTTCAGGCTAAACAGCTAGAAGGCAGGGCAGATGTGCACCTTTTTATAGGGCTTTCATAAACCTGTATAATGAAGTGAACTTGGGTTCATGAAAGCTTGTCTCTGTCTCCTAATAGAGAGAGAGGCATTGAGGCACTGAATGTCTGGATTTGGTCTGGCTGCTGGATTCTGTCTCAAAAGGGGTTTAAAGGGGGTGGTGATAGATTTAGGGCAGCCTCCAGTCCTCCATACACTTGCCTAGGCGTACGCATCAAAGCCCTTGCTGCGATGGTCACAGCACTCTGTAAGGGGCATAAGGAATCTGAGGCAATTACCCAAATGTCCAGGCAGCCCTTTTTAGGAGTAGCCTGCTTGCCTCCCTTGAGAGAGGTGCTAGAAAAAATCCATGGCCCAACCTGAGAGAGAGAGAGACTGGGTTGGGGCACAGATTTATTTGGAGGCACCCCAGGGTGCCCTAGCACCCTGCATAAGAGTCACTGTTCCGTATGGTCTGCTTTCTCTTCCTCCTCTTGTTGTCTTGCATATGCTGCGACCAAAACCTTCTCAACTGCATTTCAGCTGAGAATTTCTAAGTACACTGCAAACATTAACTCAGCCATGCAGCAACCCTACTCAGAAGATGCTATATATAGATGGGCAGACTGAAATGCAGGATGCTAAGGGACTTTTTTCGTGTCACCCAGCAACAGGTATCTTATTCTCAGTCTTTTGCTTTCGCCAACTGACTACCCAACCTCACTTGCAGCCTTCCAAAGTATAAGGTAGATGCTCCATAAACACATGTCTGAACATAAAGCCTTCACTCTAGGATCAGGCACAAGGAAAATTTTCTCCTGACAGCAAAATCTCGTTAAAACCCAAACTTTTTCAATACAAGTAAAGGGAATAGATAGAACCAGGAACCCACTAAATTAGTTCTGTTGTAAGCCCTGAAGTGTTTTAAAGCTTGCTTTTGTAAGTCCCTCTCTTTAAAAACCCAAAAGGTCCATGTGTCTGATCAAGAGGATAAGCCTCTCTTATTAGCATCCCTACGGCATTGTAGCTTGAGGGAACAAAGTGCAGGAATTTGCTTTCCGAGCATGGCTAGTTATCATCTTTATATAGCTATCATTATTTATAGCTAACCACCATGCTTGTTCCATCATGCTATAAAACATGGTTTGTCCGGTCTACACTGCAAGATGAAACAGTGTTCCTGACCTCTGCTCCATCAGTATTACCCAACAGCTTTGAACTTTTATTTCAGGAACACAGGTAAAGCACAGCTTGGTTTTGGTCTCTGCTGCAAGATCAAAGTGTGTGGCGTGTTTCTTTCCAGGTCTTTTTTTACCACCTTATGCCCTGTCAGTGTTGTAACTGATTCTCTGTGTGGTGGTTGCTATGTTATGGACTGGTCCTTGCTCTGATCTTTAACTATTGGAGTGCAAGAACCTTTGTAGGAAAGCGTTTTTTTTTCTTTTTTTGTTCTTATGATTAACCTTTTGCATTTCCTGTGTGCTTTATTTAAAAATAAATAAAACCTTCACGGAGCAGAGGAATAAGTGAAGGGCAGTACACTGCCTGCCCTTGCCAGAAATCATTACATATCTTTCTTTCTTTTTTTTTTCTGGCAGAGTGAGAGACTGGATGAATTTAAATCTCCCTCTCTCTAATCTCCTCATCCTCTAACAGCATCTGTTGTGCTATATGGCTGAACTTCGCAGATGGGGATTCCTGAAACTAGAATAGTCAATCACACTCATTAGCAGCTCAGAGACTGACCCCTGTCTCTCTTCCCTTGTGTATGTCTGAGATTTAGGCACAGTCTAGTCCGGGCAGAGAGCACTACTTGAGGGGACATTCTTAGCTGCAGTGCGTCTCCCTCTCCTTCCATAGAGCATGTTACTGAGCCTTCTCCAAACTGGTTGGGGCTGGACAGGCTGGTATGGCTATAGCAACTCGATCCTGTTTATATTAGAGCCGTGTTTTAGAACGTGGTTTGTCCTGCTTAGATGGGACCCATGTGTTACCCATGTGTTACCATCAGGCAAAAAGCATGCTGCTACTTTTACAAGCGCCTGTGCAAAAACAACGCTTATACTCTGCAGATCTGCACTTTGGCTCTGTATGCTGACTTCAGGGACCAGAATATGCTGTCAACGGAGGGTTTTTAAAAAGTCTTTTTTTTTTTTTTGTTCTTTTACTCCTCGTAGCTCTGCAGTGGCAACTCCTACAGTAGCTTGAGCCAGATCTGTTTCTTCTTGTCAGTTTATTTTCCTCAGCTCCCATCAGTAGCACCTGGGCAGCCCCACTGAAAGCAAAAATTGCCAAGGTGTCACTGACCTTGCCTGGACTGGAATAAAAGCTGTATTAATACATCAATTAATACATGTGCAAATCAATTTATGCATTTGCAAAGCCTGTTCTAGGCAAGTCCTTAACATGAGCTCAGCTGAATGGGCGTCAGTCCAGACTTTGATTTGACCAGTTCATCATGTGTTGTAACGTATGTGGCAATGGCATGCAAGAGTGTTCAAATAAAGATCTTGCAGGGGCAGGTTGCTCGTGCCTGAGATCAGAAGATCTCCAGTGCAACTCCCTTTCTTTGCTGCTGCAGCAACATCCATTAATCATGTCCACAAAAAGAGAAGGCCGTCTGCACTTAATGTAAGAAGAGAAGAAGTCAGTTTCCTGCCTGTTTTTGTCATTCTACAGGGCAGCAAGGGACAAGGGAACTGGGTTGCTTGTGTGAAATCCATGCTTATACCGCCCCCCCCGAGCACTGACATTAAAGCAACAGCAATCATCATGGGTTGCTCAGGTCTCCAGTGCTAAAGTTGCTTGTGTCACAGTTCACAAAGGAGGCTGGACATAAGTGAAATCCTTAAACTCAGTATCAGAATTACCATGGTCTTATCTTGACCCATTTCACCCATGGCCTTGAGTTGTAGCTGACACCCCTTGGGCTAACTTCTTTTGATGTGACCAAATATCTGTGATCTGCCAAATCTGCATCAGCCCTGGAAGATGTTATGCATGTATGTTTGTTTAAACCTTAAGCTCATATGTTGTAGAATAGCTAACCGTGGTGTAAATGGAATTTTTTTGTGTTATTCTCAGCTGGCTTCTTTCCTCTTCTGATTCCTTGTTACACCCTGGCCGAAATTAAGATGTAAGCTGAGTTAGGTGAAAAATGGCACAAGGAGGAAACTAACAAAATAGTCTTTCTCAGACCAACTAACTTTTAGTCCCCAAGCTCTGGAGTGTGATCCTCTTCATAGGAATAACATCTTACTCTCTGAATTGGTCCCAAACTGAAGAAGGGTGTGAGAATTTGCGTGGCATAGGAAGCTAGGGCAGGGAAACAGATGTGGAGGGGCTGCAATGCTGCTGAAGGTAGGGCAGTTGAGGCCCCATGCACTGCTGCCACACTTCTCTCTACACTCAACATGTAGAGGGCCCACATCTGTCATACCTTCCCCTCCTTAGAGGGGACAAGTGCCAGCGAGCTGTGAGTCATTCAAGGAGCGTAAACTTTCCACCAGGCCCACAACTCCACTCTTTCTCCTAAGGAACTTCTGCTTCCTAGAGATTATGGCTGCATTGGTCTTGCCTAAAGCAAGCTAGTGCTAGGGCAGAATAGCAATGGCTGTTACTTGAGGGAGAATACAGTGTGGAAGGATGGGGTTCAAGATGGTGCCTGTCTCCTATTTTGTTTCAGTTTTACATTTTAAAGGCCCATTTCTTTCTATTCATTGCAGTCCATGGTGGCCTTTCTAAAGGATCCAGAAGGAGCTCCATTGTGGGAGGAGGATCCAGAAGCCAAAGATATTGTACATGTCGACAGTGAAAAGGTATTTTGAACATATAGACATGGGACATTGGTGAATGTAACATTGTTAAGGAGCATCTATATAAGCCCCATTGTCTCCCTTCTACTGAGGAGGAAACTAGGGCAAGAGTTAAGTGATTTTTGCCAACTCAAAGACCTGTTTGCTGTGGAGCCAGATCTCCTTGCTCCCTGTCTGAGCTGTACTTGGCACCCTGCTGCTGGGTATAGATCTTGCCTGGGATTTGTCCTTGCTTGGCATTCAGTTTAAATGCACCTAAAGATCTGTCCCTGTCATGAGGAGTTTGGGGCACATCATAAATGACCTCTAAGATGCTTAATCAGGGCTCAGGTCCTGAGTCCCAAAGATCCAGGTCAGCTCTTCTCACTGGACATGCCACCACTTAGGTGCCTAGATGCATTAGTCTTCTCCATTTTGGCCCAATACAGTCACTAGTTGTCTAGACTTGGGCTGCTGGACATGTTCAAAAGTCACCCTGAGTAGTTACATATGTGATTTGGTCCCACCTAATCTCTGTTGCAAGTTAAACTGGTCTGGGTGTGCAATTTGTGCCCAAAGTCTTAACCCCCATGAAAGAGCCGAGAGTATGCATGCTGCTTGATACAAAATGATGGCAATGAAGTAGTGGTGGTGCCCACCTTTTACCCAGTAGCCTGAATGACTGGCTGATCCCAGCCAACTTGGTCTCCCAATTCACTGTGTAGAGGAAGCAGAAATACCTTGCCTTATTTACTAGATGCCCCTGGGGACAAGACACCCACGTTTTAAGTGTTATTGAGGTCAGACTAACTGGCCTGTAATTTCCCGGGTCCTCTTTTTTTTCCCTTTTTGAAGATAGGGACCACATTGGCCCTCTTCCAGTCCTCCGGCACCTCGCCAGAGCACCACGAGTGCTCATAGAGCCGTGCCAGGGGTCCCGCAATGACCTCAGCCAGTTCCTGTAGAACCCTAGGGTGAAGATCGTCCGGACCAGCGGGACTTGAACACGTCCAGCCTCTCCAGAAGTACCCTAACTAACTCCTCGCTAACCCTTGGCCCAGGCGTGTCTCTCTCGGGGCCCGAGGGGGGCCCAGCAGGGAGGTGGCTGAACTGGTCCCTACTTAGGAAGACAGAGGCAAAGAAATCGTTAAATATGTTAGCTTTGTCATCTGGCGTGATGACTAAGTTGCCCATCGTGTCCTGCAGGGGCCCCACATTACCCGGGACCCTCTTTTTACCCCCTATGTATTTGAAGAAGGACTTCTTATTGTCCTTAATCCGGGAAGCTAGTCCTATCTCCAACTCTGCCTTGGCCCTCCTGACTGCCCCCCTACATCCTCGGGCGACTATAACATAGTCCTTCTTGGCGATGACCCCATCTCTCCATTGGGTATATGCCTCCCTTTTAGCAAGGAGACATTCCCGGATGCTCTTAGTGAGCCATGGGGGTTTATGTGCCCTCCTGCTCCCTTTGACCCTTGTTGGGATTACCTCCCTTTGGGCATGGAGGATCGTCTCCTTAAGGAGCAACCACTCACCTTCGACATCTGATTCCCTTCCCCTCTGGGTCCTCAGCGCTTCCCCAACTATCCTCCTTAGCTTGTTGAAGTCAGCCCTCCTAAAGTCTAGGGCTGTTGCCTTGCTGCAGCCCTTTGCCACCTTACGCTGGATGGTGAATTCCAGCAAGCGATGATCACTGTCTCCCAGGTGGCCCATCACCCGCAGCCCCCTCACCAGGTCATCACCCGTGGCCAGCACTAGGTCCAACAAGGCGTCTCCCCTGGTGGGACTGTGCACCTCCTGGGTTAGATGGAGGTCCTGCAGTCTGGCTAAGAACCGACGTGAGCGATCAGACTTGGCTGACTGCTCCTCCCAGCAGATGTCTGGGAAGTTCAGGTCCCCCATGATGACCACATCCTTAGCCCTCACTGCCTCTGTAAGCTGACCTAAGAATTCCTGGTTGAGCTCTTCTCCCTGGTTGGGAGGTCTATAGTAGACTCCCACCGTTAAGTCTCTCTCCCCTGGACTGCCTTTTACTCTAACCCAGAGCACCTCAGAGTGCCCCCCCTCTACCCCCATGCTAATTAACGAGGAAGTATATTCCTCCTTGATGTAGAGTGCTACTCCTCCACCTTTCCTTCCTATCCTGTCCTTCCTGTATAGCCTATATCCCTTGACACTCACCGCCCAGTCATGCGATGAGTCCCACCACGTTTCTGTGATCCCCACTATGTCAGGGCTGGTGACAGCTAGGAGGAGGGCGAGTTCCTCCTGCTTCTTCCCCATACTTCGAGCATTCGTGTAGAGGCATTTGAGGCCTTCAGCGGTTGTGCCCACTGACCCCCTAGTCTCAGCAATGCCCCGTCCCCCATCGCTTACCTGTTTCTCCCTTTTGACCATTGGTCTGGGCTCGCTGGCTGTTGCTGGGCCTGGTATCTCATCGTCTCCTCCGCCCTCATCTTCCCCCTCCCCCGACGAGCCTAGTTTAAAGCCCGCCGAAGGAGGTTCACCAACCTGGAAGAGAACACACGCTTACCTTTAGGGGAAAGGTGGAGCCCATCCCATCCCAGCATGTCTCTCATCACGATGTGCCGGTCATGGCTGAGGAAGCCAAAGCCCGCCTCGAAGCACCATTCCTGTAGCCTCCAGTTGGTCTCCGCAATGCACAACTCGTGACGTCTGCCGCGTCCGCTCACTGGCAGGATGGAAGAGAAGACCGCCTGTGCGCCCATCTCCCTCAGCACGCCTCCCAGAGCATGGTAGTCCTCCATCAGGCGATCAGGGGCTCTCCTGGCCGCATCGTTAGTACCCACATGGACAAGGACCATGGGGTAATAATCGGAGGGCTGGATGATGGACTGGAGCATCCCCTTCACATCCTGAATCTTCGCTCCGGGCAGGCAGTATACCTCACGTGCTGAGGGATCCTGGCGACAGATGGGGCCCTCCGTACCTCTCAGGATGGAGTCACCAATCACGATGACGCGACGCTTCCTCCTCTTAGGCCTCTTGACTCCCGCCGCCCGCACAGGACGTAGAAGGTAAGTGGTGGCACTTTGGAGATGGATTAGGATCTATCCTTTAGAGCGGGAGAGAGGAAATTTTATCTCCAGTTCCAGGGTTGTCATTAAAGCTCTGAGATGGCCATGCAGGATGTTTTTGGCGGAGGCAGGAACTGCTGACCCCAGTCTTCCTGTGTGTCAGCCTGTCACTGTTGGCCCTTTTCTCTCAGTTCAGTGGGAAGTTTCATCCCACCTTTAAAAGGCCAGGATCATTGTAGTGCTAACTGCGATTTCCTCTGTAATCATCATTTTGGTGTTTTGTATTATTTTCCAGTCTTATTTTCCAGTCTATTGATTTTAAAATTTTAATTGATTGGTCTCTAGCTGGTATTTTGTAAAGAGCGTTTTCAATTTTCTACCTTTCGTTTTTGATATTGAGAACAGTTATTTTGACATTCAGTTTTTGTAGGAAGATTAATTTTTAATGTTCACCTTTTTTGTACTCTATTATAAGCTCTCATGGGGTTGCATTCAATTTAAAAACTTCATCTGGTTTCCCTGCCATGCCAGCACTAGAAAAATCTATTCTTGTGGCCTCTCATGGCCCAGCTTTAGGTTTCGTGGTGTGGAAACTAAACCTGTCCCAGTTTTTCATAGTCTTACTTCCTCAAATCAGGGTGTAGGTATCTGTTTGAGAGGGCTGGGGAGGAAAATGTGTCTAACTGTAAAAACTTTAAAAGCTCTGTGGACCAACAATAGTAAAGCTCCCACATCTTAACACTGAAAATTTATCTCAGTGTATTTAGGGAATATTTGAGCCCCATGATGATTTGTATTAATCCCACTAAGCTGGAGCCGAGTGGAAAGAAGTGATTCAAGTTCTGGCTGTTTGCGAGATTTGTTTTTATTCCTTAACTAATTGAGTAAACAAGCAGGAGTGTCTTTGAATATTATTAACCTTTATTTTTTCAAGTTTAACACTGCTAAAAGTGACTGGATCCATTTAACAGGGACTTTTCTGTCTGATTTGTCATTAGGAATTCAGAAGGCTTCTGAAGAAGGAAGACAAACCTCTTCTGATGATGTTCTACGCTCCATGTAAGTGCTCTGGCACTTTTTATCACTGTCTCCTATGACTGATCATCCCTCATCTCTACCCTGAGCTGAGTAGTGTTCTGCTGACGGCCTCCTCAGTGACTTAAACATTCAGCTCCTTGAACTGACACTGCCTTTATCGTTTGTCTTCAGTGCTCCTTTGGGTTTCCTCCACTCTTGGCATCTACTCTCTCTCCTGGCCAACCATTTTTCTTGCCCTATTCTTTGCTCTAATTCTGTCTTTCTACCGTCTTCTGATAAGTGTCAGGTACCGTCTCATCAGGCCACTGGGTCATTTCATTTGTACATGACTTGTTTTGTGCATGTCTGGTTTTCTCGTGTTCTCTCGGTCTACGCCAAGTGCATCAGACCAAATGTATGCGGTATTGTGGGCCCAGCACCCTGCCCCATACAATAATATAAATGCACAGGGTCTATACATACTTTGTCATGGTCTCCAGATCTTATAAGTAGCAAATCTCAAAGGAAGACTACAGCTCTGAGTGCAGCCCTGTCTGATGTATGACAGAAGGGAGAACACATTGCTCATGCTGTACACCTGAGGCACAGTGGTGTGCTGAGTAAATGTAACCCCCAGTCCCTCCCAGCAATTGGGAATGAGGTTTGGTGAGAGGAGGAAGTAGAAAAGAAAGCATATCAAAGTCGTAACAAGTTAGAAAATGACAGCAATGTAACAGCCTGACATTGTGTTGTCAGAAGCTTTACTTTGCTGCATGAGTACATGGTGCTTTCTGACTTCATTCTGCAAACTTTACTGTGTGTGAATATCGAACTGTTGCTATTAGGCAGTTTCTTCAGACCGTTCTTCAAACATAAAGCTCTTATGGTCGAGTACCATTGCACCAGAGCCATTGATCACGTGGTTGAGCAACTGTTCCCTTTCTGTGGCCTGCCTGCTTTCCATTGAATTTGCATTGACAGTGGGATTGATGTTAGATGTCACCTGCAATTTGTGGTTATTGCTTTGTTAAAATGAGCCTCCCATGTCAGAACTCTGATAGCACCAAAGGATACTTATCTGTGGCTTCCTGATTCCTCACTGTGTATAATTCTACCTTTAGTCTCACGTGAATATTGCTCAGATGACCAGTACTGCCCATGACTTGACCTAATGGATCAGGAAGAGCGTGTGCTTTCCTTTTCATGCCATATACTACAGCACCTTCCTTTGAACTTTGCAGCTGCAGAAGAAAGCTCAGGTTCTACCTCTTATGTGGCTGTGCCAGTTTCTGATTTTATAGTACGCATTGTAGTGGGCTACTGCCTTGTTTCAGCATGAGATGATTTGCTTGTTCTGGGCTTGTAAATCACCCCTAGAGGGACATTCCCAGTTCCCTGAATGCTTTCACTATTTACCTCTGCCGTTTGTAATCATTTTCTATAGGTCCTCTCCCCAGATGTACCTCATCTTTACCTTTTTGTTCTCTTTGTACCATTCCCCTAGCTGCTCTGGTTTTTCCCAGGCTTCCTTTCTCTGAAAAGCAAGGTACCTGCCAGCTTTCAGTACTTTTACTGCTTCTAAACTGTGTGAGGAAGCCTGAGTTTCTTTTTTTTATCCTTCTCTGATTTCTCACATCTTAATTTCCTCATTTTTTTTTATTTAATACTAACTTCCTAACTTAATTTTTTTTTCCTCCCACTTTTTTCTTTTCATTCTTTCCTCATTCCACTTACCCTGGGAAGACCAACCTCATTCAGGAATCAGTACTGTGTTGGTTATTAGACTCTGAGGATATTGCCTGCTGTCTTGTGACAGGGGTAACCTCTTGTAGCTCTGACCTATGTCATGTAGCTGGGAGCAGGAAATCAAGATGAGCCTCTTACCAGCACTCCTGTGTTTCACACTTATTAACCTGTGTTGGAAGAAAATGTAACCTCTGGCAAGAAATTAAACCGAAATCTCTGAGTCTCGGAAGGAATGATGAAGGCATTTGCAGTGTGTCTAAGATTTCTTGGAATTGGGTACTACTGCAGAGAAATTTAAAGATAGTGAAACTTTCCATTTGGCTATATTGTGGCAGCTTCATAAGGTATAGATAGAAGAACAAATTTATAAATGGGGGTAAGCTGCACTGGTTTAGCTTCCTATTGTGAGATAAGAGCAGACCCATCAAATAGTTGATGCAAAACCACCAATATGTGGCAAGTCTCCTACCACCCATCACTTATGTAATTTCTCTGTATGTTCCAATAAGCTTTACAGAGACTTGGTACATCCTGTGGGTGGGAAGATGAAGGTGACTGCCAGGCAGTTTCTTGCACTTCCAGGAATACTGCAACCTGCATAAAAATATTACTTGGGGAGAAGATATGTTTTTCTGACAAATTAGCCACCATGTAAGACTATAGGCTGCTCTCCTGAACCTGTATAATGAATCCAAGTTAGACCCAACTGAGCAGGTGGACTAGCTGGAGTCCAGATTTAGTTCTGTAACTAGTGTTTGCAAGATTACTGCAGAAAGTAGGCTTCATCTTGCAATGTCCAATGTAAAATATTTGTTAGTATAAAATATGGTTAGTACTATTATAAACTCGGCTTTTGAAATGGAACTATTAACAAGCAGCAAAAGAGCACAAGTGCATTTGATATAGAAATTCACTCTAAAGCATACAGGGAAAATGCATGAATAAAGCATATGACAGGGACCAGTTTTGTTTGCAATGCATGAGGAGGAGCAATACAACACAAATATACACGTACACCAGAGCTGCAGGGTCATGTGTGCAACCAAAGCAACCGCTTTGCAGAAGTTAGGTGTTCTTGGCACAACTTAAAAATAACACAACCCACACAGGAGAAAAAATATACTGTTAGAAGATGGATCTCATGATTCTCACAGAAGTTTAGGGCTGGAAGGGACTTCGTGAGATCATTGGGCCCAACCCCCTCCTCTAGGCAGGAAAGACTGCGGTGGTCAAATAATGATGATGAAAATAATGATGATGATGATGGACATCATTATTGTCAAATGCTGGTGATGAAAGTGGAGTAAAGTGCCTAGGTCTCTTGTGATGTAGTTGCAGCCATTGTTTTTAGAAAAGACTAGTGCCTACTCAGCTTGTTTCACATGGCCAGCACAAATGTGAACACCTGAGATAAGGCCAAAATGTTTGATCTGTAGAAGGACACCTACCCCACATTCATGTTTTCAATCAGTGTAACACCATTGGTGAGAGCAATTTTATAGTCAGTGTAGGGTGGATCCACACAAGGCAGCAGTGGGACTAAGTTCAGAGCTTGAGGGAGGGAAGACAGTAGGTTAGGTGATGTTTTTGAAGGTATGCTCTTATTTTCTAAAGGGAATCTAGAAGAATGCAACTTCTTAAAAAGGTGGAGGGTGGAAAGAGGGAGGATCGTAGCCAGGGCTGTTGGAAGCTCAAGATGAGTTGGTGGGATGAGAAGTAGAAAGCAAAGGCACCCTTGCTGCTGATGTGGTAGTGAACATGAAGGCAATAGACTGAAGTAGCTACGAGCTGAAACCAGCTGTTGAGTGGACTGCATCTGATTAATTTAGTTTATATTGGTTCAGGCTTTGGTGAAATGGATGGTTGTGCCATGTACATTGTGAAGTCACCTTCATTTGAACTGGCACCAATCCTCTGTGTTGTTGTCAGTCTCAGAGGGCAGGGTTAGGATGGTCATGGGACCTGGAGTCCTCCTCTCTTGTAAAAAAAAAAAAAAAAAAAAGGCATTTCTCCAAGCTGGAGTGGACATTCATTGATGAGGCTGACCAGAATCCTTGTTGCCAAAATTTCCAGGCAACAGTAGCAGATATTTCTCATGTAGCCTACGGCACTACTGATCATTGTTTTCCTGCTGTGTCATTGCCTGGAAGATAAATCTGACTATCATCACTGTGGTCCCAGGAGTAGTTCAGAGACATCTCTTCTTTGATGCATAACAACTTAGTTACTGCCCTGCCCCCGTATCTGGCTTTACTTGGCAACAGTAAACCCTCTGGTTTACAAGGCGATTTATTTTCTAATCTACTTAACCTCCTACAGCACATTCCAGCCACATGTCTTCACTCTCTTTTCCCTGGCAAATCTGCCTTGTCTTTTGCCCAGCATTTGGGGTATCCATGTGTTACTAGAGGCTCTTCTTTGACCCAACCTCTTCCCTTGGCAATCGGGATAGCACTACTGGTCTTCCAGTGTCTTTTTTAATATATTCAGGAGAGATGCCTCCAATTCAATTCCTGATGCTTGCTAAAAATAAGTTAAATATGAAGAGGACTCATTTTAACATGCAAAAGACTGGTTTCGGATTTGCTTGTGCACTGGAGCCCAAGTTTGGAGCTTGGATTTTGGCAAGTGAAGGCCTTTCCCTTGATACAGGAGAAAGGTTAATACATTTTGAATGTTCCAGGGGCCTATTTATTGCTTGGAGCAGGGGTAGACAGCTCCTGGCATGCAAAGGCATTTGGCTGGGCATTCACACCTTGGGCAGGGAAGCTGCTGGGACTGCTGCCACAACAAGGATTGGGCCCCTTGCCGCTCTCCCGCCATCCGCCCCTGGCACGCCGAGATCTTACAAGACAAAGTTGTGGGTGTTTCTGGCACCCTACCCAAAAAAGTTGCTGACCCCTGGTGTACAGGATCAGGCTTTTTGGCTGCCTATACATGTGCTTGGGGGGAGGCATTTTAATTGGAGTGGTTCCCAGAGAGTCACTCCAATTAAAACCAGCTCACTGTTGCAGCCCCACCCCATTTCAAAATGGCCACGGGACACTAACTAAAGCTAATTTGACAAGCTTTAGTTGAAGCACCCACAGCCATTTTGAAACATGGGGTGGGGCTTAATCTACGTGACACCCAAGGCAATGCCAGACGGTTCCAATTAGAATGAGGAGAAGCCTCGGTTAATTGAATCTGCTTGTTCTCGTCTAATTAAAATGTGAATGAGCACATCTCTGGGCAGTCTTTAATTTTAACCTTCCTGTCTAGCTCTGCTAAAGAGAGGCTGTGAGCAGGGCTTACTTCCAGCACTGGGAGTGTATTTATTAAGTGGAAGTGGAGAGATGTGTTTAATAAAGGCTGTGCAGAGCTGTTCTGATCATTTTATTTGAGGGGAAGTGGTGGTTGGGAATGCTGTTTCAAATGTTAAGCATTTCAGTGAATGTTGGCCGAGAAACCTGAAACTACTTCTGGTTCATTGTGCTACCTCTTGTCATGCTGCTACTTCTAGAATTAGGACCTGAAAGATTAATTTGACTAATATGGATAAATGCACACTTTTCAAAAAGGAAAATTCAGATAGAGCTACTGTACATCTGGGGTACAGGGGATATTGTTTACAAATGTGACCTTTTTTTACCTTAGCTTTTTGGCTATGCTAACACTTGGAAAGTAGTTTCAAAAAGCATTTTTCCATATCTTTTACTGTCTAACATGCCAGATTTCATCTGGGAGAGTAGTCTGAAGGTTGGCATTTCTGAGATGTTCACCATCTTCATTTTTCTTTTGCCCAGGGTGCGGCGTGTGTAAGAGAATGATGCCAGCTTACCAACAGGCAGCCACAGACCTGAAGAGTAAATATGTAAGTGAGAAGATGGCATGAGGCATATGTTAAATTAGTTTGTTTTATCTTTTTCGAGGATGTAATGCTGTCGAGATTTAATCAAATGGGAAATTTTAACTGATACTAGGTTCAAGGAGAAATATTTGAAGCCAACTCCAGCATAAAAGGGACAATTTCCACTCCTTTTACTTGATTCTAGTAATGTATTTTCTCTTGTAAGACAAGCCGCGGGGTAAAATATAGACTTCTGTTTTTTGAAAGGCAGAATGAAAAACTAAAGATCTTTCCTCTTATAGTAAGTACCTGAGTAGCAGCAGCTAGGGAAGGAGCTGAATCGTGTTTAGTTCCCTGAAGATTTAATTTCACTTTTACTTAGTAAGGCAGAACTGCTCTTACCATATTTCTCACACATAATGCCCACTACAATTTCCAGCAGCTGTTTTTTTGGAGGCAAAGTGGTTGTTTCATTCAAGAAAATACGATATTTTGGAGCCTAAAGGGTAGACACACCACCTAAATCCAGAGTGGCTCTCTCTAGAACAGGCTGTGTATCTGATTCTGCAAATGCTTATAAACATAAACTCTGAGCATGTAAGTAGTCCTGTGAGCAGAGGAAGGGTTTTGCAAAATTGGGATCTAACACTCTTCTTTTAACCTAGAAACCTATCTGAGAGTGTGGCCAAAAGTGTCTCTCTAAAGCATTCATTTAAATTCTTACTGCTTACCTAGTTTTATACACTGTGCTTGGAGGAGAAAATGGAATTTGTCTCTACCTAAGTAAGGAGGCTGATTTTTAACTGGAAAGCACAGGAATTGATAGAGCTGTTTGTTTTATCTTGGCTGTTTTAATATTCCAAACGATGTATAATAAAGTTTTAAATAAGTTTTAAAGAACTGGTCATGATAATATCCTACGGAAGCGCATTTCATGGAACAATCATGTGTTGTGTGTGTAACGCATAGCATTGATAATCTTCAAATAAGACATAGGCACCCCCTGGTTCAAGACTTTAAAATATGTATTTTATAAATAAATTCAGAGGGCATATAATGCAAAAGGAAAACCAGTGTTGGAGACTTGGGCATGTTGTAGCTTAAGCAGTGTTTGCTTTCAGCCTGACTGCTTACCCTTCACTTTGTCACAGTTTGCTGGCTTTACTTGAGAGAGGCTGTGTGTGGCAAAGCAAATGATGAAGACTGAGGTTTACTGGCAGGGCAGCTCCAGTCACTGCATCACAAGAGCATTTGAAATCATCATGCTCTCACATGCCCACAAATAGCTGTTTCAGCCCACAAATAGCTGAAAAAGTTTGTTTGCCTAGGACTAATTCAAAGGGAACTTGCATTTATTTAGAGAACAGTATGGCTCTTTAAATATCTTTTTAAGAGCATTCTGGTTGGATGAAACATCATTAAAATCCCACCTGTCCTGTCATTGGAATTTACACTAAGTTCTTCTTCAAGATGTTTCTGTCTTGGGACTGGTAAGTTTTAAGGCTCCGTGACTATAAATTTATAGGAATTGGAAGCGTAAAAAGAGCTAGACATCTTGCACTGTGCAGAATGCACTCTGTGTTCCTGTAACTTTCCTTTTGCCTTGGCTGCAAACAATCTTCTTTTTCCGTGGAGTCGTGACTTGGGCTGGAGAAGTTATTGTTGTGCCTTTCTGCCAGATCTGATAGTTTCCTCCCATATTTTTACCTACTGAGATGTGAATGCTGGGGTCCTTGTCCAACCTTGAGCTTTGAAGCATAGGTCTGTACTTGTGCAAATTGTTACTAAGGTCACTGGGGCTTCACCTTAAGGTGAGGTGGTTAGAGTACAGGCAGTTGGTTCAGACAAACATCCTACCCAACATGTCAGTTGGGGGGGGCTGTTTCCCCACAAGCTCAGTCCTTTTGGTCTAAATCCAAGTCCAGCTGTCTATGGATTAATGCTTCTCTACTAACCAACTCTTTTTCCATCTGTACAGTTCACTGTGTCTAAAGCAAAGTAAGTTCTTTGTTATACTGCACTATTTCCCAGTGAGGTTCTTTAAAGTAGTAATGATCTCCAAATCAAAGATTTCTACATAATTTATGACTGGCATGGATGAGCTGAGGGTTTGGCCTTTTTAACCCAAGCAGTCATTACCTGCCAGGAAATGCCAGGCTTGGAGGTCATTATTCCTATTATAAAGTTAGAAAATAAAATAAAGTAACTGCCTCTTTAATAGGTTGTAAAAATGAAAAGGTGAACCATACCTGACATTGGTTACTGTATTCTGCCATTGGGATTGGTCTTTTCCTGTTAGTGCTATAGTTTATACTTTGCA